>NC_057764.1:3330163-3963502 GCF_010389155.1 Erigeron canadensis
ACACACACACTAGGTAGATTATATATATATATATATATAAAGATTCAGACATGGAATAACATTCTTGTATATATAGCACAATCAAAATTAACCAACTCATAAGCTTAACATGCATAACTAGGTAGATTATAAAAAAGTAAATCTAAACCAAAAGCAAAAGCTAAAATCCTATGTCATAGTTAACCTATTCCGAATCTGTAAAATCATTTTCCCATGAGTCCTCATTTTGAGATGGTTCTGAATTGGTTGAGTCATTGCCATCATCATCTTCGTCATCATCAATGAAACTGTCATCCATGCCATGAAGTTTTCGATTTGGTTGTCTACCTAAGGCATCACTTATAATCGAGGCATCCACCAACTCCAATGGGATACTACCTCTTGAAAGAGATGGTTGATCCATACTCAAATCAACAGTTAGATTCAAACGTGGCTCTGGTTCTTGATAAATAACTTCAGGGGGGACAGGAACATCATAGAGCGTGCGAGGGGTACAGTTTTGCACAACATGCCAACTTTTTCCTAGCTTTAAATCAGGTGCATAAAAAACTTGTTTGGCTTGAGATGCAAGTATGTATGGTTGATTTTTGAACCATTTTCGAGACATATTTACACTAGTCAAGCCAGATTCTTTGTCAATTTGGAGTCCATTCACATCAGCAACCCTAAACCAACCACACTTGAAGACTAACACTCTTTTATTTTCTCCCAGGTATGCTAGCTCTAATACTTCTTGTAATATCCCATAAAAGTTAATAATGTTTTCTCCGTAATCACCCACCACTAGAACCCCACTATTTTGAGTTTTCCTGTCCTTTTCACGATTTTGAGTATGAAACCGATATCCATTTACCATACATCCACTATAAAAATTAACAGAATCTATAGGTCCACGCGATAATATACGGATTTCTGATGCAAATGATTGAGGACAAGAATTAACCTACATAGAAAAATATCAAGTATTAATTAAGAAAGTTTAAAATTACGTTCCATTACAAAAACAACAGATGTAAAACTTGATTCTTACACGTTTTCGAAGCCATGAACCAAAATATTTGATATGACGTTCATTTACATTGTCATAACTTTCTTTCTCAAGTTCTACTTGTGTGCACTATACAAAATCAATATATAATATTCAGTATCATTAAAATAGAAACAAACTAATAAAATGCCACATATATATGTACTTACTTTGATAGTTCTTCAAGTTCAGGGCAATTGTTTAAGATGTATGTATGAATCTTCTCGAGTTCAGTTTTCATCATAGCACACCCTTTGAGGTTACCGAAAGGACGCCCTTTACATTTAAAGACAGAAACTTCACCACCAATGTCCATCATTTCATTGTTTCGCTCAACCTTATTAAACACCATGTCTACATCATTCAAATACATAGAACAGAAAGCTAGACATTCATTATCTAGATATCTCTCAGAAATGCATCCTTCTGGGCGAGCTTTGTTCTGAACATATCCCTTTAAAGTACTCATTTTCCTAAAGAAATAATTAGTTAGTATCGTAACAATTAGCAAGAATTCAATAAATCTAAAAATATAAAGTACCTTTCAAACGGGAACATCCATCTATATTGAGGTGGACCTGCAATCCTTGCTTCATGTGGCAGATGAATCAAAAGATGAATCATAATGTCAAAGAATGACGGTGGAAATATCCGCTCCAATTTACACAAGATGACAACAATTCTTTCCTTTTGTTTCTCAAGAACATCTAGGTACATATTTCGTGCGCATATTATCTGGATAAACTCACATAGCTCATACAAAACAAGTCGAACTTCCTTTGTCAAGCAACCCCTAATTGATAACGGCAAAACTCGTTGGATGAAGACATAAAGGTCATGACTCTTCATGCGAGACAACTGAAACTCTCCCCCTTTGACACATCTAGATATATTTGAAGCAAATCCATCTGGAAACTTCAGTAGCTTTATGAAACTTAGAATTCTTTTTTTCTCATCAGTTGTCAAGTGATAGCAAGCCATAGGCATCTTGTATGAATTGCCATCTGGTTGTAGATGTAGGCTTCTTTTCAACCCCTTGTCCATCAAATCCTCTCGAGATTTCCATGTGTCCTTGGTCTTGCCCTTGATGTTAAATAATGTGGCTGTTATGCTTTCTGTTACATTCTTAACAACATGCATGATGTCAAGGTTGTATCTTAACTTTAATTCAGCCCAATACGGGAGCTCGAAGAACACACTTTTTTTCTTCCATTCTTGTTTGTCTTTAGAAGACTTTCGCTTTCTTGGGTTTGCTGGCTCACTAAATGTGCACTCAATATCATACAAAATTTCATGGCCAGTCTTTGTTATTCCTAACTTATTATATATGTGTTACGACCACTCGATTTTTGGTTTTCAACTTTTGATTTAGTGACCACTTTTTGGTTTCTAACTATTTTTTTAGTGACCAACATTTTTTTTGACACTAATTTTATTTAATGACCAAAATTAGTGACGACATTTTATAATGGTGACAAAATAGTTTTTTTAGTAACCAAATAAAAATTCGTCACTAAAAAAGTGGTTACTAATGGGTTTTTTTCTTGTAGTGATAGGTTGCTCTCACAAAATATAAAATTCATGGGACTCTATGACATGTATAAAATTGATGTTAGCGAGTATATGAGAGCAACATCATCCAACAATGATGATGTTAACATCATAAATCATTTTCCCATTTTTAATTTTGGATTATAATTTTGGTATTTCTGAGTAGATATATTACTAACCGCTAAACTTCTGGGAAGTTTTCAAAGTTTGTAAGTTTTATTTCAACCGTAAGTTTTATGTTTTCAAAGCAGTTCATGTTTAGACTTTTAGCGTGCAAGTAAAATAAGTTTTTGTTTGATTCAAAACCTTTTTAACTAGTAATCCAAGCCAAACTACATTACTAACTTTCTCAAACGTACTAAATATATACCATAGATATATAGGCATGTTGCACTTCTCTAATTATATGTTACAGATGGAGTCATGGACAACATTTGGATTTTGGAAGTGCGTTACAATGACTTTGAAATATCATCTTTATCAAATAAAAGTTATTTCATTATTGATATTTGATGATATTTTCAAGGGATTAAGACCCAGAATGTAAACAACTTTACACGAATTGTTATATTGTGTATTGAAATTCAATATCTTGTATTTACTTTCAAATCTTGTGTATTATATATATTCGACCAATCAAAAACTTACAAGTGACAACTTATATGATTATCACGTATACCCGGATACATACGATGCACAGGATTTAAACATGCGTTACGCACAATACACGAAATTGACGAAATTGAATTTGGATACACTACAACAATTCGTGTAAAGTTACTCATCCATATTTTCAATTAACAATTTTAAGCTAAGCAAGGACGAGTTAGAATGAGTTTGTAACATCATCTTTATCTTTGGAATGAAAGTTAGCCTTTCCAAAAGAACATCATATTTATCATATTAGAAAGAGAAGATTTTTTGAATGAATGAAGAAAAATGGAAAACCACAAAATAAAGGGGAAGCTGATGACCACAAACAAATTGAGGTAGCAGAATCTTACAAAAGACAAATACTTCCAAATACCTTGGAAACCTCTAGAAACCCCAATATATAACCCTAATATATGATATATATACATACATCTATGTATATATAAATTTTGATTTACATAATTGTTAATACTTGGTTTAATTTCAATGGGGATTATTGAGGTGAGTGGTAAAGTCTTTTGCTTTGCCAAATAAATGTATATATATATATAGAAAAGTGAGTATGGTTATAACATCTTGTTGGGTTGGTTGGTTGCAGGCATGGTTCATGGATGATAGCCATGAGAATCCACAGCTTCCTCATCATCTCAATCCACATGAACCTGTTTCCCCTGATTACTTAGCTGGTCTGTACTCTATATATATATATATATATATATATATGAATCTGTACTTGATGGGTATGATTAAATTCGTTTTGCAATTTGTATGTGTGTGTAGAATTGGGTGTTTTGCACTGGAAGTTGAATCCAGAAAAGTATGAGAATGATGAAGAATTGGACAAGATCAGGGCTGACAGAGGCTACAATTACATGGTAATCATCATCATCCTGAATTCCTCATATGTATAAGTGCCATATATGTATTCTTATAGATTTACTGCTATCATTCTTTGACATATGTATCTTGCGTTTTCTCTTTCGTTATATCCATGTTTGGTCTTGACTCTTGTCGATCTTTGTCCCTTTGTTGGCATACATTTCGACATACTAATTAGCAGTCCGTATAATTTTAAGCAGTCCAGTATAAAATAAAGAGGTTTAACAAAAACTATATACTTATAAGATGAAATTAAGCACATAAACAGAAATTGATGGTACTTTATGGGATTCTGAGATATATTGAAGGTAATACCTAGAAGTTAAAGTTAGGGTTGTGAAAAACGACGGAACTGTCAATGGAGATTGTTCATGTTTTTCCCTTTGAGGTAAATGAACACTAACATAAATATGAACGAGTTTCCATGTTTTTGTTCATTTAAATCCGTTTGTTTGTGTTGGTTCATATTTGTTAAGATAATAAACAAACACGGAGGAACATTTTAAGTTCACCCTAGATGGCCGGGGTTTTCAAATATCTTGGTAGTAGATAACACCGGGATTAGTAGTAGTTAGGCCAGATGTTAACAAAGCTTTCTGAATGCACTCGCCGATCTTCAGTCGAGAGTTTCTTCAGTGTTTTCTCTCTAAATGGTGAACATACCTTGCAACTTCTCCCATGGTTCCTTGGTGAGGATAACTGATGTGTGAAATCGAGTAATAAAATTTATAAAACACGAACTACTAGAAATTATAAAACACGAACTACTAGAAAACTGACTACAACACACTAACAGGCAATGAACCCATGAACCCGTTTGTATGCAGTATAGTAAACCGGTAAATCCGAGATCGTTCACAAGGACTTTGAAAGTAATTGCTAAAATGAAATGATTCAAATAAAAAGGGGTTTTGTGGCCGAATTGCCACGTTGCAAATAGTTAGTAAAAGAGTTAGTAATCCCTCAGGATTAATCGAAAAGAGGAGTTGTTGTATTAAAAAATAATTTAAAGGTCACTCATCTTGATTTCG
The DNA here is from genome assembly GCF_010389155.1 of Erigeron canadensis. Taxonomy (NCBI): domain Eukaryota; kingdom Viridiplantae; phylum Streptophyta; class Magnoliopsida; order Asterales; family Asteraceae; genus Erigeron; species Erigeron canadensis. The sequence continues at coordinate 3,335,306 of NC_057764.1, forward strand.
CTCAACAACATGTTCGGATTGCATATGAAACGAAGTTCAAACCCAATTTAGTTGATTAAATAACCGAGACTCAAATTAAGCACCAACCCCGTACCCGTCAAGTTAGTGAAAGACTTTGACTCTCTTGTATAAACTAGTTCCATTACAAAGACCGGTACCCAAAGACATCTTTTATAGCTTTGCTAATTCAAAAATGGTTTTGGTTATTAAGTTAACAGTTATACCTATCGAATGTACCCAACCGTCAAAACATTTATTCCTATTTTCTTTGAGTGATTATCTACCGTACCCGTCATAGATCCAATCATTTGTACCCAAACCATTGAAATAAAATATATGAAATCAATAACTACCATTAAAGACTCATATAAATCACCAGTCAATTCAAGATAAATTATAAGGAATAAATACACTGAGATTTCGATATAACGTTAAATGTAATCAACTTTGAATTATAAAATATATGCAATCCTTACATATTGTTTTACTCCATCAAGATGGATGAAAAGGCGATTAGCCACTCATATTAAAATACGAATAACAAATCAAAATAACAAATCAAATTAAGAAAATTCATCGTTACCGAATACAAAGGAATGAAAATGAGTAACGGAAATAATCCAATCGTAATGAAGTTTTTCGAAGAAAAGTAATCTGACGAAAATCTGCTTCAAAGGCTTCAAAAATCGGCTGGAGAGTAAAGTTAGGGTTTTATGAATGTTTTTGCAAGCTATTTATATTTTCCAAAAATAATATCAAAATCGGAGCTACACTTCGTCGCAGTTCCAGACTACCTTTGACTTTCTTTGACTTTGACAATCGTTGACTTTATCTGGCTTGAGTCCGGTGCCACTGCGTCGCAGTCTCACACGACTGCGAAGCAGTTTAATCCTCGAAATATGAAACTGTGACGCATGCTCATGCTGCGCCGCAGTGTGCGTTGACTTTCGTTGACCAGTTTTGAATTGCTTTGACCAACTTCCAATCTTCAGTTTCATGCCTCGTAAAACGTCCGTAAGCACTCATTTTACTCAAGAAACATCGTTTTCTCCGGATTAACGCTTAAGTACCTATTAACACCCTGAAACACTAACAAATACCATAAACTCACCAAATATATACGAAAACGACTATTAAACCATATAAAAACAATTAACTAAACCGTGGGAAATGGGTATAAAATACGACATATCAATCCCCTAACATCTGTTAGGAACAGTAGGTTGCACAGGGGAAGCAAAAACAGAATATAAAGAAGAACACGAGAATATAATGTGGTATCTCACACAATGTGTGTGAACTAATCCACGGCTGCAACTAGGGATTTTATTAAGCTCTTAATGACACAGAATTACAATACAATAGACTAGTATATATAGAAGACGGGTTTACAAACTTGGTCGCCAAGAAACCTAATTAGAACCAGCCTTCTAATTAAGGCTTAATTAGAAGCCAGCCGACCCGAATTAAAAACCAGGCCCAAACAAGGACTTCACGCCCAACAATCTCCCACTTGAAGACCTTGCGAAAAACTTTAGCCCGCTTTTCAAGCAAACAATATCCTGGTCTAAACAGTGATCCAAAAACACATGGAACAGAATAACAGGTCCAGCTCAACGAACAAACCAAACTTCAAACCATAGTACACCTAGTTGCAGCGGACTCCCACTTATTAAACAGAAGGCCCCGTTGGAGCGTTAGATGGCCCCAACACGGTCTTAGCATACCTCAGCTTCACATCTTCAATCTTCAATCCCATTTGACTCCCATAAAGTAGGTTGAGGACTTCCCAGAAGAACACTCTCCAATGACAGTAACTTCTCGGATCCCTAGTCTTTCGAACCCAACGTAGATTCCCTGACTGGGTCGAGCTACTCCCACTGTCACGAAATTCCCGTACACGTTCAGACTTCCGAATACGCTCAAGCAGATTACGTGGAGTCCCGGAGTTCTTTACCGTCGACCGAACTCATTTAACTACTGAATCAGCGAGCCCAACTTTGGTGTTCGTCTTAACAGGGTGGTCACTTCCCTAGACGGAACAGGCACAAGATACAACGAACTTTTCTTGAATCCCCTAGCAATAACTCTATGTTTCTCGAACACAGTCCACTTTCCTCCACCAAACTTCACATCAAAACCCTGAACATCCAATTGCCAAACAGAGATTAAACTTGTTTTGAGCTCTGGAACGACCCTCACGTTAAGCAAAGTCCAGGTAGTACTGAAAGAAGTATCCAAGACAACATTACCTATGCTAGGCACATCAAGAACCTTACCGTTTCCAAGCCTAACCTTGCCAAAATTGACTTTTTTTAACATCTTACATGCAATCAGCACTGTGGGTCGCATGAACTGATGCACCAGAATCCATGACCCAAGGTTCCACACTACTAAGTACCAATGCATCACCATCAGAATCAGAAGCACTCTTAATAGCAGAATTCAAACCTTCATCGGAGTTCTTCTTATTAGGACACGAACTCCTAAAATGCAATGTCTCGTTGCAGTCCCAACAACGCACACTCGGCCGAGTTCTAGCAGCAACAACAACAGAACAGCAGCTTAATAAGCAGCAAACAGCAGGAACAGAACCAGAACAGATCAAAACCGGACAGTAGCAGCAGCAGACGAATTAAAATAATTCGAACAGCAGCAGCCACAACCGAATTTCAATCAAATTGATCTCAGAAACAGATATGATCCGTAGCAAAACAAGATCAGCGAACAAAGGGGCAGAGAACAGTCCCTTAATTGCGAATTCAGCAGCCACGAACAGAATCAAAGCAGCCTAAGCTCTGATACCACTTGTTAGGAACAGTAGGTTGCACAGCGGAAGCAAAAACAGAAAATAAAGAACACGAGAATATAACGTGGTATCTCACACAATGTGTGTGAACTAATCCACGGCAAAAACAGAAAATAAAGAACACAGAATTACAATACAATAGACAGGTATATATAGGAGACAACTAGGGTTTACAAACTTGGTCCCCAAGAAACCTAATTAGAACCAGCCTTCTAATTAAGGCTTAATTACAAGCCAGCCGGCCCGAATTAAAAACCAGGCCCAAACAACGACTTCACGCCCAACAACTTCTCCCTCTAGTTCTTAGTTGTTGGCCACTTAATACAAGTTCTCCGCTTGATAGGGATTATCTCATGCAATTCTCCCTGAACTTGGTAAACATCATCTTATAACTTCTTCCTAACTCCTTTAGAGATCAACAATCACTTTTTTATAATCGAGTGTAAAGTTAAGCTAATTACAGCTCACTTCTTCTCTTGTTATTCGTGAACTTCATTCTAAAATGTGGAAATGTGACAAGTAATTAACATCACTAAGAAATGTGTATAAGAAGTTTGTTCGGGTTATACTTTAAAGGTTCAGATGGGTAGAGTAAAAAAATAAAGCAAAAAAGGTAACATGTCAAGCAGCTTGAAAGTGGTCCAAGTGTTATCATAATAATTTTTGTAATCATAATTGACACGTTATGTAGAAAAAATCAGACATAAGAAATGGTTATGGTCTAGACAACCTGACCCAATTTGTACTAGTAAAATATAACCTTTTTGATCTGAATGTGTTATGAACCATTCCCAAAATCTGTTTTGCTACCTTTACTAGAAAGAGTTTTAGAAAATTTGGGTACTAATTTCATCTTTTGACATAGGATCTGCTGGATTTATGCCCCGAGAAAGTGGAAAATTATGAGCAAAAGCTGAAGAACTTCTACACAGAGCACATTCATGCAGATGAAGAAATACGGTATTGCTTGGAAGGGAGTGGGTATTTTGATATCCGGGATAAACAGGATCGCTGGATTCGCATTTGGATCAAGGCTGGTGATCTCATAATCTTGCCTGCAGGAATATACCACCGGTTCACCCTTGACACCTCCAACTATATCAAGGTGAAGACAATGAAATTCTGCTTAAGATTGGTTTGCCCAAGGACCTAACTGACTTCCATAGTTAAACAGTACCTTGGCTATATGTTAGAACTAGTGGACTATAATTGTTAATTGGTTTTTTATGCAGCTGATGAGGTTATTTGTTGGAGAGCCAGTATGGACTGCATTCAATAGACCACAAGAGGAGCATCCAGCCAGGAGAAACTACATGATTAACTTTGGTCAAAAGATGGGGATGCCTCTTGAAGCTCATTAAAGTCTACCTATGAATAACATATGTATGTAATACGATATAAGACTACTGATATATAGCTGCAATTGTCATATACATGTATTTTGAGGCCAAATACTGATACTCTTCTGTATTTGAATCTTCAATATGATATAATACTATGCTATTTGTAGCTTTAGTAGACTTAAAGGTCCTTTTGTTGGCCTTTTATAATTATGGAGAGAATCAACTCAATCGGCTCACAACAGGTATACTTTCATACTTTCTTCATGTCCGTGACAGGTTTTAAAGCGTTAAAATGCAAGTCATTATGAATATACGCATGCGTGTACATCATCTTTTTGTCGCTTATGCAGTATTTATATATATTTTTTCGAATAACTAACCTCATATTGGAATTAACTTACCAAGATTCGGCTTTCTTTGATACTACTGTGGAGCAATTCAATTGATTGTGCTGATTGGATCTCATCTGTTAATGTTGCACTATCCAGTTGTTGCATGTGTCTAATGTATGGAGTTCTTTGATACTTCCCTTGAACGCCTAAACCTTACACGACCAGAGCAAGTGCTCAAAGTCCGGGTTTTTTTCTTAGCCTCAGCAATTGGGATAAACTGACACTTGAATGGTAAAATAAAACATGAATCGACAGGGAATACAATTTACGTAATTAAATAGGTTAAGACAACTATTCTTAACCATATGTTAATCAATGACAGAATGCCAATAAAAGCCAAACCACGGCTTAAACAGCGTTGGATCATGTCCATGCTTCATACATGGTGTTTGCCTGGCCTAATTAAATGACCTTGAACTTGACATTTATTTTGTTGGCTATTTAAAGCTGAATATCTTAATAATAGAAAAAAGAAAAGAAAGAAAACTTACAAAATAATAGGCTGAAGCCTTATAAATGGAGTCATCTTTGATTCTCCACAATGATTGTTATCTTATAATACACACCAAAGATAATAATAAAAAGGAATTGTTATAATGACAACAGAACGCAATTGAAATTTATGACGGGAGTACTAAGGGAAAGCGAAAGAACTTAGAAAAGAAAAACATGCAAGTAAAAGCTTGCCCGTCAATTAACAGCAACATAACCGGTCTAAATTGGACAGTGGTCTGTTATGACTTATGGTGGCCGATCATGAGTCATGACTAATGAGTAAGGCTCACTTTATTCTTCAAAAATGGATCCAAAAAAAAAAGTTGGTTAATATACTACTTGAACTCCTGAAAAATATATATAAAAAAACAAGCTACACATTAGTACATAACATAACCTATGTTTCCTGTCACCTACAGGCCGCAACATGCGCTCATCCACACTCACAAACCGATAAATGAAAACAAATTTTGATACAAAAATAAATAAGATTCATGTAAGACTTCACCTGGGCTCTAATACCCCGGAAAGAGATGACAACAAACGTACATGTAAATACACTAACAACCACTAATACTCGTACATTTTTATATAACCTAATTTCCTAGCCGATACAATAAGACTCTATACTTGTACATTAGTTGAGTTTGAAAAGTCATCCAGCACTTGGTAAAGTTTCTCTGCCGTTGGACGATCATTTGGATCCCCCTTGGTACACTGCCGATAAATATCAATTAGAAATCTCAAGATTCTCGCTTTTCTGTATTCTGCTGTCTCAAATTGAGTCGTTTCTGTATCTTCCAGAGGCTCCAAGGCCTCTAGTTCATCAGTCAACGCTGGTCGTTTGCCAATCTGTGTAAATCAAATAACATATTTATCATCAATTATTATCATTATCGTTGGAGTATTTCGAAACTGGTGTGTGTGAGATTGTGTGTGTGTACAAATGCATTCCATAAGCAAGAACTATAAAAAGTAGTAAATTCGAGAAGTATGGAGGGTCGAACATACCAGAAGGAGGTCATTAATTTCAGATTCTGGCAACCCCGCATAAGGCACTTGCAAAGTCAATATCTCCAAAAGTAGGCATCCAAAAGACCATATATCAACTTCCTACAGTATAAAGAAACATGTCAAATGAGTATAAATTCAATTAATAAGCGCAATTATTGTTAACTGAACACCGTACTCTCAAGTAAACATTCATTTACATGCACACATCAGAAAAAAAACGAGAAAATATTTCCAGTATATTAGAGTTATTGGCAACTTATTTCTAGTGACAACACAACAATCTTTATCTGCATCATAAAAGCATACAACTATTTCGTAACTATAGAACCTTTGTAATACGAAAGAAAATGTCATACCAGTCCATATAGATGCTGATTATGAATTGTCCGATAGACTTCAGGGGCCATCCAACGAGGTGTTCCAACACAGACATTAGGTGGGGGTATTCCTACATGACCAATACAACACGTATGATAGGGAGAGCGTACAGGTATCGCTCTATCGAAATCGCAAAGCTTAACAATAGGTTTTCCATGAGAATTTTCAGCCAGGTCAATCAATATATTTGCACTCTTCAAGTCACGATGTATTACATCTTTTGAATGGACCTCTGACAATGCCCAAGATATATCTCTCACAATTTGCAAAGCCAGTTCCAAAGGGACATGCTTCTCACCAGATCTTGCAAGTTTCTCTAAATAATGCTGTTATTAAGACATGGATTAGCATAATGTAAGATCAGCAATCATGAAGCCCTAGTGTTAGATAAAAATGCACTAGAAAATTAACAGTAACAAAATGAAAATCACCTTTAATGAACCCCCTTTTACATGTTCCATAAAAATGACAGACTGTAAAATACGATCCTCTTGTGTTCCATTTTGTGATGGCAACCACTTTGTAGATATCCGGTGTCCTAAAATTCTTACGATACAAGGATGCTTCAAGACGTTTAAAAGTCTCACCTCCCCTAAGCAGTTAAATTCAAAATTTCTAATTTCATCTGGAGAGCTCCCACCGACTTTCAACAAGCGCACCTGCCACATATTATTCACTTAGCACTTTGTAGTAAGAATAGTTAAACATATAAATATATAATCAAGTTTGTACATACAAATATGACTCAGAAGTGCCCATGATCTTCCATCAGATACTTATACTCTAATAAACAAGCAGGGTCAAATGGGTTGTATTGTCAAGAAAGGTTCATCAGTTAATCACAACTAATAAATTTTTTTAAATATTTAGTAGTTAAGGAGGCTTTATGCAGTTAAAAACAAATATATTGACATAAGTTTCGATCCATTTAATTTTTTGATTTTACCCATTTGATTGGTTGTAAGTTTAAGAAACAAACCACACAACCTAATAAATTACCAGGCAAGAAAAACTGGATATCTATGATAATAAACATAAACTAAAAGAAGCAAGAATACAGTAGCATTAGTTATTAAGAGTTAAGACCTTAGCAGCAGTCCCAACTGATCCAAGGTTGCACTTGACAAGAGTTGTAGAAGCTCCTTCCCCAATTTTCTCGCATGCAGAAAGAGAAGGAAAAGAAGAGTCCATATCAAGACTTGCATCACAACTGATCCGGCTGAGAGGAATATACCTAAAACAAACCAATCAACCAACCAATGAATAAGCAGCCCAACAGATGCAGAATTACAAACAAATCATGTATAACAAAAATAATTAATCGAAAGAAAATTTTGTTAAATATTAAACAGAAACACATCAAATATCAGCTACAAAGCAAATGACAAACATACATACTTAAAATTATACAAATGCTTACCTTTTGAATCATTCCTTTATTAGATTTTCCATTTACACTTATAAATTTTACATTGCATAATCATATGTAATAAATTTATTGTTTTTTAAAATTCAAAAAATGGACAGGAAAGTGTAGGCTTGCCAGGGCAGCTCGACCTTGTTCCGACCACAATAGAAATATGGCAATTTTTACTGGAACTCATTTTGACTCATTACTCAACTTCCATATTGGTCACCTCCCATAAAGCATCTTATTCTGCTATATATACATAAACACAAGTAGATATATTTTAATATAGGAGATATACCTGCAGAGATATTCAGGGTCCATCTCTGGCTTAATATCACAAGGACGGCATGCGTCCACTACCATCCGAACTTCTGAATCACCTCTCTTAACAACAACCACATTCCAGGCATGAGGTGCGAAATCCAAATACCCTCTCACAAGTTCACATGGTACTCTAGGCTTCACGCGGTCACAAAGATACTAAATTTTATGCAGAAGAGAAGAAACAAAATATTTGTAAGTACAGAGTCAAAGCATCAAGAGATCAAAATACATGCAAACTAATCAAAATATAAGTCTAGTAGATTAAATTACCTTCATGAGCAATGCCCTATGCCTACAGACACCATATTGTAGACTCCCAATAGGAACAATGATTGAATTTCTCCTTGCTTTTACCAGCTGAAGAGATTTCTCACAGTTGCCTAGAAGGTCATCCTCTGAGGAGCTGATACTATGGTTTGCAGATTTCACAATATTATTGTTGTTCCCAGTGCGACAAGAGCATACAAAAGGCTTGTTGTAGTTCGATCCAGATGAAGACTTCCGTGCACTATCAACCGCTGCACTTTTGTCACTCCCTCCAAAGTGATCTGATACAAATAGAGCAAGCCAAGAAGCAATCTGATACTTATCCAGAGAAATATCTCCCCCGTCTTTGTTGGAATTATCGCTTTGATTTAAACGAGATAAATATGCTTGAGCACAGAGGGTTATAGAATCCAATCCTTCATCCGTCCCCCTGAACAAAATTTACATTAGAAAAGATTCAAGCATCAATTTAGAAGTAAAAAGTGTATTTGAATATGATACATAGCAAGACTTTAGAAGCTACCTGTCCATAACAATTACTTCACGTGAGCCAAGATGCAAGTTTTTCTCATAGCTACTGATAGACAAGAAAGGACGGTCTCGTCCACCATCATAAAATCCATCTGGCAGATGGTCTTCAATGCTACAGAACGACATTGTACTATATTTCTTTGACATCTCTGAATGTATGTCAGTTTGTGTTGCTTTAATTTTCTTTTTGTCTGAACCATGGTTGTCAGGATCCCTTTCAGAATGCCTTTTTGGATGTGAATTACTGTTACAGCAAAAACTATCAACCAACAAGTGCTCATCTTGTACCCGACTAGCATCTGAAAGAGCACCAGCTTCATTCTCAGTACAGACATCTTTTACCTCTTTACCCTCGATAGACTCAAGCGCATCCACCTGCTTTGAGCTGTCTGCAGGTGCAGCAAGATCTTTATTACCTAGATCATCATCACGATTGTTTGCTGAGACTTCTAGTAAGGATTCAGGTAAGATGGGAGCATTGCAGCATTCACAATTCCCGGTTGAGTTTTGAATCGAAACAAAGAGAGAATCAGCCTGTTTCCTTTTCGTTTTCAAAATGCAGTTTAAACATTTCCTCAAGAGGTTTAAATGTTCTTGGCGAGCTCTCTGCTGCAAACGATGAAGTCTTCTCCATTTTCTAGCTAAGATACAACTGTCTGACGAGGATCCAGTTAAATGATTCGATGGGGATGCAGGGGAGCCTAGTCAACAACAGATTAGAGTGAGTTCCACAGAATACACATGATATTCTATTTTAAAGGAATGATCAATAAATAGTAAAGAATAGTGGCTACCATTAATAGAATGATCAAGAAGGTCCGTGACAGTACTTTCTAAAACATCCATCTCTACAGATGAGCTAGAGAATTCACCATTAGCCATGTCTTCATCATTTCCTTCTATATAACATTTTATCCGCACAGGTAGTTGTGAAGAGCTTGGAAGCTTATTGTACTACAACAAAGGACATTTAGCAGCATCAGTCATGCAAGAATCATATACAAGCATAGTTGTTAAGGGCGCAAGGCGCACTCAATGCGCAAAGGTACTAAATGTGGCCTAGGCGAGATGCGCCAAAAAAGCGCGGGACTGCGGAAAAAAAAGCGCACTTTAAGTAAAACAAAGAAAATGCCATTATTCAACCAATATTCACAAATATTGTTAACTATTTAGTATTAATGACATGTTTATTAAAGTTAATGGGCTAAATTGTATATTAAAAAAAGTATAGGTTCTTGTTTCATACTTTCATTGGCATATTGGGTTGAAAGCCCATTTGTTGGCATTTACCCTAACCGTTTATACACCAAAAGAAAAGAAGGCGTCTGGAAAAACAAAAAAGTACTACTTTCTTTCTATTACTCTAGGGTTTTTGTGCGCCTCCATATCCATCTTTCAAATCAACAAGTAAGTACCCCTCCTATACTTCATCATCATTTCTCTACATCTTCTCCTCCATGATGTATGGATTTCTTCATCTCCGGCCACAAGATCTTTTTTTCATACCCATTTTGAGACAAATCCGGTCAGGTTTGACCGTTGACCACCATTTAAGTTAAATCTGATTCCCAAAAAACTCGCTTAAACTTATGGGCCTTGGGCTTAGGGATCAGATGCGATTAGCTGAAAATCTACTGGGCCTAGGGCCTAGGCGCACAATGCAATGGCTTTTAACAACTATGTATACAAGCAATGAATACAGTAAACAAAATTGTAGGAAAAACAGGGCTATCATCCAGAAGAAAATTTGTGCTGATGTATTATAACCCAAAGAATTATATGTATAGAAAAAGAATAAAACAGCACATGAATGGTCCATTGGATTACAAAGTATACCCAGATAAGCCATTTCCCAACATACTAAGCACAGAAAGATACATTTCTTCAAAGTTTAACTTTAAACAGCTTTGAATACAAAGGTGGGTTTGCCATAAGATACGCTAATATTAAATCGCAATCTAAAAAACTAGTGAAAGTTAAAAACTAAGTTCCTAGAGACTATACGAGTTGTCATGATTAGCACCAAGACTGAAGCATACCCTGCATACTACATTAAACTACACTAGTATGTAGAACTTAGCTATAGCATCAAAGAATATATTACCTCCGTCAAGATCACATAAAGAATTACAAAATGTACACAACTACAAAATTGTCCATATGGCTCAGTTGCAATATAGCCTATACAGATAAATATAAAGCATTTCTCATAAAAGAAAAATTTAAACAGCTGTGTGCTGACTTATTCAGAAGTTATAAACAAACAATAGTTTCAAGATAAAATCGACTCAGCAAGAGATTCAATTTAGTTTTATGTACCTGAAGATTTAATATTTGAAGGTTAGGCATCGCGTCAAGTTCAAGAGACCCCAAGGATGTCAGCCTGTTGTTTGAAAGGTCCAATGTTTCCAATCTTTGGAGAGTGGACAAGGCTGAAGGTACTTGGACCAACTTGTTATTAGCGACTTTCAATGTTATCAAGGCACTTAAAGTAGCAATTTCTGTAGGTAAATTTTTCAGTTTATTATGTGAGATATCTAGGTATTCCAAACAAGTAAGACAGCCAATTTCCGGAGGCAAATATCTGCAAATATTACAAACACAGATTTCATCAGTTCTCCAAGTAAAAAGATGGTCATCAGCATAAACAGGAGTGAACTGAGAACTCTTCAAATGCTGAAAGTGTCCTAAGCATCTTGAAATATTATACAAAGATATGTTGAAAAATCATTCGAAAGTTGAAACAGAATCAGTAACACATCAGTTATGATGAAGTACTGCTGCCCGGAATCTCAAGCCATTTTTCAGTTTCACCTATCTCAGTTTGCAAGTTATAACAAAATCAAAACAGGTGACCCAAAGATCCCCTAATCTAAAATTAGACAATCATCCACTTTATCATGGAACCCATTAAACGGATTTTAGTTGAAATAAAAAAGCTACATGTAGAACTCATAATTCATATACACTCTAAACCAATCAATCATTATTGTTGTATAGGGCACAAGAAAAACCAAAGCAGAATAAGGGTCACCATACAACATTAGAATTTCCTAAGTGAAGGATGCACAAGATAATAAAATATTTCAAAATACATGAACTAGTACATATATCAAACTATCCAAGTCAAAAATTTGTGTAACACGGATGAAGTGTAACTAATTACGTCATTCTAATTTAAGTTCCCTAAGAATCCATTAAATTTAGCAGCCTCACTCTATATAATCATCATTTCAATTTTTGCCTCTGTTAACTGCGTCTTTGAAATAAAAAGGTCAGTCCAAGATAATTTACATCTTTATTCAAAAAAGCAACCTTATATGATTATTACAATTCCATATCAAACTAAGAAACTGTTCTGTGGGTCATTGCCCACCATAACCTCATCATGCAATCATATAGGCATGCCTGATTAATGGACAGTTGCTTCAATCTACTTTGACATTGATAAATATGGCAGTCCACTACACAAGCTACTTAAATAAATGCATACGGCAATACCCTCACCACATTGCCATTCGACTTAATCTCTGCTTAAACATCACAAGAAAAAGCTCTTCTGTCACCCTAATAATGTATAGGACAAAATTCACAACCAACTTTTGGAAAAAGTCGCTAATTAATAAAATTTGCAGTAATTGACGTTAGACATCACACCTCCGGTGTTTTCATGCGCTACTTGAAAGAGCAAACATTAGATAAACTGATACAGTGAAAGGTTTCAATAAAAGCAATATCAAGTCAAAAGCAACTAAGAAACCACACGCACAGAACGTAAAGTTTTTAGAACAACACATTTCCAAAACACGTCCATAATCCTAGTCCTTTGCTCTAAAGGCTTATGCCATTTTAATATAAACACATACATAAACCTAGTACCTTGATCAAATTCATTAACACTTCAAACTAAACTACCTTTTCACATAATCCTACAACACAAAACAAAACATGCAACAAAAACTTCCAAAAGCAAAAAAGAACTATATAATCACCTGATAGAAAAGTGACAAACAGATAGCCTAGTCAACCGTTCGAGCCCCATAATATCCGCCAACAACGGAAATGCAGAAGGCCGAGGAGGCGCCTTACTAAGCTCCAACTCCTTTAAAGCTTTCAACTTTTGTAAAGGCAAATTAGTCATACTAGGCAAAGATATCTTAACTTGCAATCTTTCTAACCCGACCAAATTCCCGAATTCGGGCGGAAATAAATTCATTTCATTCCCAAAATACTTCAAAGTTTTTAACTTACTTAAACCACCAACTGATCTGGGTATCAAATTAAACACATTCTTATACACATATAACCCCTCAACTTCATCACCATTTCCACTACTAACCCTACTTCCATCCAAAACCTCCAGATCCAATATTTTCCTAGAAGTATCTATATCTATAGGTGTATCTATATCCACATCTGGTTCATCACCATATTCCTCTTCTTCTTCCTCTGCTTCGATATTTTCGGCTATTTCGATACCTTCGGATAAGGCAGAGGAACACTCATCTTGCAAATCCTCATCTGGGATGTTTTCTAATGTTAAACTGGATGTGGAAACATCACTAGTATCATCCGATGGAACAACAACTGATGATGTTTTTTTGTCGGAATTTAGCCTCTGCATCTTGGGATTTTATTAGGGTTTTTCAAGAAAATCGTAAAACATATAGAATGAATGAATAATATAAATAATTATAGATTGGGGTATTTGTGTAAAGTGTAAATTTGTAAGCTTTATATGTGTGTGAAATTTGGTTTGGAAGAAAAGAGGGGTTATTCGGCTGAAGAAAGAACCCTAATTTTGAAGGAGATGATAGTATTTGTATCGTGTAATGGGTATTTTAGTAATTTCGGATAAAGTGCTTAATTAGATTTTATCGTTGTGTGTGTTATTTGGATAAACCCTAAAAACGGAACTTCACGCGAAATTGGCGGATGAAGGGACTTTACAAAAAAAGTTATCCAAGAGTTCAATAATTCTAACAAGTTCTAGTTTTTTAAATAACTCAACAAGCAATTAAGTTCCATCCAATAATTTAACAAGCAAGGTTAACTTTAAATCCATTTATCTTTTTCAAAAATTAGTGTTTCAATTTTATGTTAAATTGTTAACCTCGAACTTTAGTATTAAAATAAATCGAAATTCAAGATGGTTAAATCTTGTCAAAAATATATAGGCCGGTGATAGTTTCAATTTGGTTGAAAAAAGAATACGCAGGTAATGAAGGGGTAAAAGAAAAGCAGAAGTAATGAAAGGTTAAAAATTTTTGAAGATATGTGAAAGACAAAGAATATACACATGTGTACATTAATAATGTAATAATTAAGCAAAAAAATTAATTCGTAGCTCAAGAGAGGCCACCAACTATTAGTCTTTGTTGTTATATAATTACAAAGATATTTCCCTTTTGTAATTTTCTAATACATAAAAACTAATAATGACAATTACGTTTTGATCAACCTAACGCGTTATGGAACGGTATGTGTTTTGGTCAAAAATTACCCAAGATAATCACCTTTGAAGACTTAGATTAATTATGTAACCAAACTTTCGTTCGTGAGATTGTGTGCTTAAAGATCTTGAAAGTTCAGTATACTGAGGTGTCAAAATAATTGCGAAAATGTAGCGTATTTGCTAGATATTGAATAATCACGTAAAATAATGCTTAAAAGAATGTTTTTATCAAGATATGACTGTAAAAGTAAAGATCTACTTGTAAAATCTAATAAATGAAACATATAAAGTGCCAAGATCTTAAATAAAAAACGTTAAAACATGATAATACTTAAGAATTCATTGAGAAAGAGTATAAAATCATAAAATATGACTGATTAAAGTATTTGAACATAGATAAAAAGATTAATTTGTAAAAGTTGATCTACACTAAGCAAAACGTAAAGATATTAGCGATAATCATAAGAAAAACGTTATATAAAATATATATAAAGTAAAATGCATAAAAGGAATATGAACACAGTGATTTGTTGACGAGAAAAAGCCTTTAATCCTTCCGGATTGCCAGCATAAAAACCCCGGAAGGAAGCAATCGTCCCTCCGTGTTACTTTTATTATTATAAATCGAAGACAATTACAATTCGAAAGTGCAAGTGATTGATCTAAGTGTTACAATGATGAAAAGTGTTAAGTGAAATGTTTTTTCAGAAGAAAATAGAGAGAAAGAAGTGGTTTTTCAGAGAAAAGTCGAAGTGCCTAAGCCTGCAATCACTTGCCCCTTATATAGAGAAAATAACCAACTAACTATCCTAAAAATCTGGGATCTTGGAGCTAGAAATCTGGGATCTTGAGCAGATTTTTCTGTTTGACTTGATGCTTGGTAAATGGACGTTGTGGAGCCATTTCTACACGTTTTCAACCATAAGTTCCGACTAAGTCTTCTGTTTTAATTGTTCCTGTACAGCTAAGTCAAAATAAATTAATCGGTCAGATATCTTAGAGCTCCAAGATCTTGAACCACCGAGATCTTGGAACTCGAAGATCTTGGAGGTGAAAATCTCAGGCATAACAATATGTTCACTAGTTTATACCTCTATCCAAAACGTGATAAAGGTATAGACATAAAAGCGTGATAGTTTTTAAAACGATAGGTGGAAGCAAGTTTATTGTCGATTAGGGGTAGGCTGACCCTCATTACCTCGGTTCTAGGATCCCTGGTCATCTATTATTTCTTCATATTTCGTGCACCAGCCACTATTTTGTCTTAACTTGAAGGTATGAGAGCAAACTTTCTATGGGGAGGTAATGGTGAATTGAAGAAAATAGCTTGGGTCAAATGACCAATGATTGTGGCGGCAAAATCAGTTGAAGGATTAAGTATAAGTAGTCTAAAAGCATTTTTGCCCTTCTATACAAATGGAGATAGTGAATTCTTACTAACTCCTCTTTGGGTGAGGGTTATTTTATCCATCCAAGGTTTTGATAGTGCTCTCTCCTTTCAAGCAAAAAAAAAAAAAAGGAATTATGGTCCAGAATATGTTTGGTTTTGGAATATCTATGCCTATTTCAGTTATAACTCGTTAGGTTGGGGATGGGTGAAGTACTAGATTGGATTGATACTTGGCTTGGAGGAGCATCATTAGCTAGCAGGAACCCCCATTTATTTGCTCTTGAAACGCAGTTGAATTGTTTGCTATGTGATCGACTCATTGACAACTCATGGACTTGGAACTGGGGAAGGGGCATAAGGGGTGACCGTGAGGAATCCCTACTAGAAGAGTTGATAGATAATAAACGGGCAACTACTTCGATGGAAACACTTGTTTTTTGGTAAGAGATATTAGACAATACTGAATCTTTCGATCTTACAAAGTGGAGATTACAAAACCTATTGGAATTCCTAGTGCCTAAGAAAGGAGGTCATTTGAGGTGGTCATGACAAAGTTGATTTTGGCTGCTTTTATTTACTTTTATATGGTAAGAATGCAACACCAGGCTGTTCAAAAAAGAAAAAAGATCAAACACTCAACTAGGGGATGTCATCTCCAACACAGTGAGGTTGAAACTTCTATCATTTTGTTTCAAAGGGACGAGATGTGTGGAGCAATTTTTGATAATGCGGGACTTTCTCATTAATAAAATGATGTAATGCTTTTGGTTTTAGCCATAGGACGTTATCCCTAGTTTGGGTGCTAAGAAATGAGTATGTTACTTTCTTGAATTGGTCGGTGCATGTGCTTTGTAATAGTCGACTTGACACGATTATTTTGATATGTATATATATATATACTGTATATATTAATAGGGGTAACCTTTTACTTAAAAGAAACTCTAAAATCATTATTAAAATTATATTTAATCTCATTATAGACTATTATGTCCATTTTTTCCTTGTTAAGATCTCATATTTATCGAGAACAACAATCTAGCATGATAAAATGCATAAGAGTTTACAATCTTAATTGATTTATTTATCCAACAATCTATCATGATAATAGTGATTATATATATATATATATATAATTATTAAAATAATAGTTAACCTAGCCTTTTAAAGGCCTCTTCAAATTTAAAGCTATTTTTAAAATTTGTCACATAGGTTTTTATCCTATGTGTCATCTCTTTAACTTTTGACAATATTTACCTCTATTTTATATATGTATTTTACAAAATTCAAAAGCAAAGAAAAATAAAATCATAAACTGTATAAACTTAAAATATACTTTTAAAACTGGAAAATATTTAGTTTTCAAAATAGTTATATTCAATCCTACGTATTATAAACTCTAACTATATCACATTTATCATTTGATATATTAATTTAGTTTTCTTTTTTATTATCTTTTTCTTGGTGATCATGTAAAAATAATTTTCTTTTTTTATTTGATATAAGGTTTTTAAAATTTTTTTTTTTTTTATAAACATGAAGGACTTTTCTCTTTAATTTTTATATATGTTCTTATTATTATGATTAAGGTTGAAGAAAATGTTCATCAACTTAGTTGGTAAAAACCTCCATAATGCCCAATGAACATTTTGAAAATATTCAAGTGTAAACATCAATTGTTTTCATATTGATCTTTAATAACATTTTGATAGTGATATATTATACCCATATTTAACATTGTTTTATTTATATTCACATGTTTACGAAATTAATAGGAACAATCACATTGAACTAATTAAACAAAATATTTGTTATTGTGTATGTCTACATCAAAACATTTAAATCAACACTAATTGAACAATAACATATAATAATACGCGCATCGCGTGGGATAAAATACCTAGTATATATATATTTTATTACTTTCAAAACATATATGTAAAACATATAGTCACATATTTGTTATTATCACATATGAGAATATGAAAAAATAATAATATAGGTTGCATATCACTTTTATACGTAATTAAAGTTAAAAAATTAATATGATATTATAGAATATAAACATGAAGTAACTAAATCAAACAAACATTTAAATAGTATCATGTAAAAAGATTTGAACAATTGAAACAATAAATATTTTATACCAACTATTTCATGTGGTGTCATGAAATGAAAAAGTATAAAATTGTTTGACATTTTTGGAAGAAAGAGAAAACGGTATAATGGTCTTAAATGAATATAAAGATATTTATTAATGATATATTAAGATTTTACTTATATTTAATTAATTAGTGTTATATTCGACCGTTGGTCGGGGATAACCAAATGTTTGGAAAAAAAAACCCAAAAGGAATATAGTAAAACAAAAATAATAAAAAAAGAACAGAAAAACAAAAGAGAATACGAATACTAAATGAAAAAGTAAAAAAAAAAAACAAATATTACATATAAAAATGGTATAAAAATCAAATGTTTAAAAATAAAAACGAATATATAATGCAACAAAAGAAAAAGAAGAAAAGAAATAAGATAAAAAAAACAAAATATATAACATTTAAATAAAAAATAGCATTTTAAAAAGTTATAAAAGAATAAAATGTAAAGTGTAGAAAAAGTTATAGAGAAAATGTTAAAAAAATGACACAAATTATATAAAGTTAGGGGTAGAAAAAAAAACACTTTTGATTTTTATCTGTCAAATTATATATTTAACTTAAAACGGTAGTAAAAGACAAATATGGTGTAACACCTCAATATTTTAAGGTAATAAAAAAATTAATTTTTTTTTTATATAACTTTAACATTTAATTAATTTCCTAGTATTTTGTTTTGAGATAAGGGGTTAATTTAGTTGGAACTTTAGTAGATAGCGGGTATTATACCCATAAAAATTTAAAAGAAAACGTGGCTAGGGGAGGGGATACCCAGCCACAATTTCTATTTGGGATCAATACTTCTATTATCTTCTTCTCTACAATCTTCTTCATTTTAATCTTCTCTTCATATTATTACAATAAATCAAATTAATCAATCAATCATTCAAGTGAATAACAACTATCAATAATCCTCAATAAACAAAATTGAAAAAGCTAGGGTTTGTGTAAGAGGAGGTGGTGGCTAAATTTTTCAAGAGGAAAGGAAGAAGAATTGAAAATTTTATAATTGTTTGATTTCTCTTTGAGGTAAGGAATTCCCCATAATTGTTGAATTATAAATTAGGATTTTTATTGTTGAAATTAGGGTTCTTAAATATTGAAATTGGGATTTGGTTATATTTGGGGATTTTGATGAACCCTAATGAAAATTTAAAAAGGAAGAATTTGGGGGTAATGAAAGTAAGTCTTTATGGTAAGACTTCATAGTGATAAACTATGTATTTTTGGTGTTTGGCTAGAATTAAATTATGAAATTTATTATGGAACTTATGATGAAAGATCTTGTGTAGCAAAACACGATAGTGATTGAGGGCATTGTGAATTTAGTTAGATGATTGCGAATTAAATGAGTTTATAGAACTCATAGCTAAACTATATATATATATATATATATTGTGTAGGTGGTGAAGAGCATTTTGTTAAGTCTAGTAGCCATATTGTGCATAGTAGCCAAGTAGAGCCTAATAAACCAAAATCAAGGTGAGTGCATATTTATATGTTCATAGTGTTGTTATATGGAGGACATAGGTGGGTAAGTTCTTATGACCCAATTGTGTTTCAAATTTGTGTAAGACTAGTAGAAGATAATGTACCTACTAGCATATATTGAGTGTAAGACTAGTAGATGATGAGATACCTACTAGCATATATTCTTGGCCAAGTAGAATATACATGATCATGAATTGTTTGTTGTTGTCTTGATTGTTGAATGAATGATTCAAGTTGTTTATATGCATTTAAATTGATATATCTATATTGATCATACATATATGCATTCACTAAGCTTTATTGCTTATATTTTAGTTGTTTAACTTTTATGGGAAGTGGTAGTAGCATGGAGAAGGAGTTGGCCAAGTGAAGCTAAGTTAGAAGATCGTTGATAATTGCTTTTAAAGGTTGAAATTTTGGGTAAACTTGGTAGACAAATCCCTCTTTGACCCATTTGGCTCTTGATACTTGTTCTTTTGATAAACAAGTCAATTTGGTATAAAACTTTTGTAAATGCCCAACTTTTGGGTTCTTTGAATTATATGTGGTAATGTAAATAACTAGTAGGTTAATGACTCGGGTAAGAAACCCGTTTCGTTGTAACTTGGTTAACCCATTAATGGGTCATGCAATGATTTTGGTAACAAAGTTGTGTATAAGTAGGAATTTTGATGTCAAATGTTTGGTTAAAAGATTGAAGATTGTTTTAATATATGTAACTTTGATATATAAGTTGAGTCATGTGTGGAGATCAGATTTTTGAAGGAAAGTGCTGAGCAGATTTCTGGGAGAGTTTAGTCCCACTGTGCCGCAGTGGGGGCTTTCGGTCGAACTGGGCTGAGACTTTCCACTGCGCCGCAGTGGAAGGTGTCAACTCCACTGCGCCGTAGTGGGGGTCCCTTAAAATATATTTTTTTTTTTACGTTTTTCAATTGAAAGAGTTTGGTTCTTACATATGGTATTGTTCACGCAAATTTATTTTAAATAGGTTATAATTTATCAAGTTGGATAAATGTGATATATTAAAATTTTAAATAGGGCATCTATAATATTATTAACTAGGTAATTTCCGGCCCCGAGTTGGGGGACATTAATTATCGTGTTGAAACGATTGTGTTATTTAGTATACTTGAGTTTAATTAACAAACATTTCGTCATGGATAGGTTTATTTAAAAGTTTATTATATAAACATATATTTATTTAAAGCAAAACCACAATAGTTTCTATCTGCGCATTGCGCGATTTCAATTAGTTCGATTGCTTTTTGTTATTGATGATTTATGTGTGCTATTAACTTTGACATATAAAATATATACTTACTCAAAGACAATACGACAAAAAAATTAATAAAAGTTTTAATATATTGTTTGGAAACATGAAAAGGATTATGTTTTGTTATTGATGATGTGTTGCTATATATGTTTGTTAAAATCTTTGACATATGAAATAGATATTTATTCAAAGGCAATACCAAAAAAATAAATAAATACTTTTTATATACTATTTGAAAACCCAAATGAATAAGAAGATATGTAAAAAAACCAAGAAGTAACCCGTAACTTTAAATCTAAAAGGGATCCAATGTGGTAAAATTTGAATATTGTTAAAAAAAAATAAACGTTTTCAATATAATTATTTGAAAACCTTAAAAGAAAAATATATGTAAAAACAAGGAAGTAACTTGTATTAAAAAACTTGAACGGGACGCGATTAGCAAAATCCGAATAATGATGCGGGTTATAGCTTGGACGATTCACAACCAATTCCAATAGTATAATATATAATTTATTATTGTTATATTTATATATGATATTTATATGTTTTAGGAAGAAGAAATACGAAATTAACAAGTAATATTCATATTCGTTAAGAAAAGCAGCATGATTGGATAAGTGGTAAACACCCTGGTCTATGAAGTTAGAGGTCATGTATTTGATCCTCATCTTATGCAAAGGTTAAAAAGTCTTTTTTACCATTCATGTAAACATGGAAGCGGCATTGAACAGTTTGATTCATCTCATACCAATTCTAACGGTTCACCATCCTTGTACAAACAATTTCCTACCTTTTATTCATATTTTCTAGGACAATCTGAGCTTGCTTTGCAAAACAAAAGGAACCTGTATTGTGAAGTGTGCACTTCTTTTGATAGCTCAAAAGATACAAAAATACACACGAGTACACGATCATCTTAGATTTTTAACATCTCCGAATTCAGATGATGCAAAGTCAATACTAAGTCAAACCTGTTCAAATGCATATGTACCTTAAAAATCCAAGTGACATAAACTCAAATCTATGGGGTCTTCGTTGCGGCATTTCATCAAACACCTGCCATGCAACAAGACCCTCGTTCACTTCCTTATCATTTCTCCATTATCAATCAGACCCATTTCATCATCATCATCTCAAAGATCAAAACTTTCATCATACCCTTCATTTTTCTGCACTTTAATCCACCTTTTTCTGTCGAATAACCGTCTCTCGAAAGCCGCAGAAACGTTTCGGACAATGCGAACCCTGAATCTTGGTTTCCAAGATTTAGAATCTTGGAATGGTGTTCTTAAAGAGTTTAATAATCATGGGATGGTTAATGAGGTAATGTTTGTTTATAAAGAAATGTTGTCTTGTAGTGTTGGTACTAATGTAGTTTCTAGAAATATTGTTGTTCATTGTTTGTGTAAAGTAGGCCGAGTTGAGTCGGGTTTAAGGCTAGTACGAAACTCGGGTTTTGGTGAATATGATGTTGTTAGTTATAATATATTGATTTGGGGTTTTTGTAAATATGGGTTTGTTGAACAGGGTTTTGGGTTGTGTTCTGAAATGATTAAAAAAGGGTTTGCTTTTGATGATTTTACAAGGAATATATTGATTAAAGGGTTTATCGATAAGCGGTTGTTTGGATATGTGGATTGGGTTGTTGATCGGCTTGGTTGCATGGATGTTGTCGGTTTTAATACTTTGATTTATGGGTGTGCTAAAGTTGGTGATGCTGTTGGTGCTGTTGAGATGTTGAATAGGATGAGGGAAGAAGGGTTGTTTCCGGATGTTGTTACGTATAATACTTTGATTGATATGTTTTGTAAGATGAAGGGTTTGGATCAGGCGGAAAGTGTTTTTGATGAACTTATGGTGCCTGAGAAAAAAGGTGGTTTGGTTCTTGACGATAGTGATGATAATATAGTGAAACCTAATGTCGTTACATATACTTCACTTATTAATGGATACTTTAAGGACAAAAGGCCTGATGAAGCACTTGATATGTACGAGAAAATGGTCATGGATGGGTTATCACCTGATGTTGTTACTTACAGTTTGGTAATAAATGGGCTTTGTAAGAATGGGAGAGTTGACGATGCTCAAGCACTTCTCAAGGAAATGAGAAGCATTGGTGTAGAGCCTAACCACGTAACATACTCTTTGTTTATGGATTTGTTCTTAAGACGAAAGAATGTAGATGTTGTCCTTGGCCTTCAGAGTCAAATGGTGGTGCGTGGAATTCCATTTGATGTGGTTGTATTTACTACTCTGATTGATGGATTGTTTAAAAGTGGAAAGCCTAACGAAGCTGAGATAATGTTCAATAGTCTTTTAGATTCTGGTGTGGCTCCAAACTGTATCACTTATACTTCATTGATTGATGGACGCTGTAAATCAGGAGATTTGGATGGCGTTGAGTCTGCACTGCAAGAGATGGAGAGTAAAAATGTCTCTCCAAATGTTGTTACATACACTTCTATCATTAGTGGTTTTTTAAGGCATAATCTGCTTGATGCAGCTTTTAGCACCTTGAACAAAATGGTGGGTGAGGGAGTTATGCCAAATATTTTCACATATAGTAGATTAATCGATGGCTATTTCAAGGCTGGTAAAGAAGAAATGGCTGTTAGCTTTTATGAGGAAATGAAGTTGAGCGGGTTGGAGGAAAACAATTTTGTACTTGATGCTATTGTAAATAGTTATAAAAGGAAAGGGAAAATGGATGAAGCTGGTTCATTTTTTGAAATGATGATAGTTAAGGGACTTTTTCCCGACTGTGCTAATTATACGTCGCTAATGGATGGGTATTTTAAAACAGGTGATGAGTCAGCTGCGCTTAGAATGGCTGAAGAAATGACTGAGAAAAATTTGCAGTTTGATTCTGTTGCTTATAACGTATTAGCAAATGGGCTATTGGGGCTCGGGAAATATGAAGTGGAATCTGTTTATTTAAGCATAAAAGAACTTGGCTTAGCACCAAATATTGAGACATTTAACACAATCATTGCTGCTTATTGCAAAGAGGGTAAAATGGAAAATGCTCTAAACCTATGGAAAGAGATTAAGAGCCTAGGATTAGTGCCAAATGAGATCACTGTTAATGTTATGGTAGGTGGACTCTGTGAAACAGGGAAGGTTCATGAAGCCATTGATTTGTTGACTGAAATGGCAAGTTTACAGTTTTACCCTAGCTCTACTTCTCACAGATTTATTGTTAATGCAGCTTCAAAAACTAAAAGAGGTGAGTATATTTTGTTAGTGCATGAACGTCTTTTAACCATGGGCCTTAAACCCAGCCTAAAAATCTATAATGCCCTTGTCACCGCCTTATGCAGACTTGGCATGACTAGAAAAGCCACATTAGTGCTACAAGATATGAAAGATAACGGCTTTTCTGCTGATACTGTTACTTACAACGTCTTAATTAATGGATATTGCAAAAGTTCACATTTAAAGAAAGCTCTTCAAACATTTTCACAAATGTTGGACGACGGAGTTTCTCCTACCATTTTGACTTATCATACGCTTCTTAGGGGTCTTTCAAAGGGCGGCTTGATGCATGAGATTTTGAACATAGTTAATGACATGCTGGAAAGAGGTTTTGAAATTGATTCTAATGTCTATAACATTTTGGTTTGTGGGTATAGCAGGATTGGGAATAAGAAGGAAGCTATAAGGGTCTATTGTGAAATGATATCGAAAGGGTTTGTTCCTCTAACCAGTACTTTTAATGTGTTAATCAGTGAGTTCGCTAAGGTGGGAATGATGAGTCAGGCAAGAGAGCTTATGAATGAGATGCAAGTTAGAGGGGTTCTTCCTAATTCTTCAACTTATGATATAGTCATAAGTGGGTGGTGTAAATTATCAATGCGGGTAGAGATAGAGAGGGCGTTGAGAAATTCATGTGAGTTGAAAGCAAAAATGTTGCTCAATGAGATGAATGAAAAAGGTTTTGAGCCTTGTGAAAGTACAGTTAGGTATGTCAAATTGATTCTCAAAAGACAAAGAAAGAAGAAAAAGAGCTGACAGTTGTAATAATCAGGTGTGAAGGATAAGCAATATTTCACCTGAAGAGAAGTTTCCCAATTTGAAGGGAAATGTAACCATGACGGGGGGGATTTTAGGTTGTAGACCAAATTGCAGAACCACAGCTTCTAACATAATAATATCAGGTTTGTGCTTCACCTTTTTCTAGTTTTTAATGTATTAATTTAACTTATACTATTCCTAGTTGAGCTGTATTGTGGTTTAACAACTTGGAGGTTATACGGTATATGATATTATTATTATTTATCAATATGCAATATAGCTCTTTTGCATTTATTCTTAGACGCATATCATTAAGATCATAATAGTAAGTTTGAGAATACATGGACTTTAGGTGAACCATAGGGAAATGATGAAGAGCCTTTAAGTATCCTGAAAATGTACTATAGGTGTCATTAGTATCAATTGCTACAAAAGAAAGTTAGTCGTTGTCAGAGTTCCATTACATATGCACATAAATATTTCAACTCACACCGCTCTATTTGTAGTTATAGTTATAAGTTTCACTTAGTTAGTTACTTGTATTCTGGTATAATTGGTCTATTGTTAATTTGTTATTCATATAACTCTACCAGCACTGTATTCTTGTTATTGCTTTTCTAGTTTATTTATCATTTTCATCTTCTGTATGGCAATGTAAATTTGCTTCAGGGGTGATGCTGAGAAGAGTTCATTTAGTAGTAGGGACTGGCCATATGCATGTAAAATTGATGAGCAAAACAAGTTAACGCACATCCAAGCTTCGTTTAGTTCACAGTTTGCATAGGCAGGATTGACCAATTGACAATGAGTGAATGAGAGATAAGAGAATTTAACTTCATTAGTTGCACATATGTTTGTAAACTTTTGTTAGTAATTGTAACATTATCTATCATATAGTCTAGTATGATAATGATAATAATATATAATATAGTTGGGCCCAGAGAAAAGTTCACATCTTGGTATAGCATGAAATTTCTCAGGTCAACCATTTCTGAGTCAAGTCAACCCCGGATATTTGTATCTATATTCAGATCAATAGGGATTTAAATTTTTAAACACCATTCTTAGTTGTTATCTACTACAAACTAAATTACTAAGAAACATGTTCTTTGTTAGTGGTCTAATAATTCTTATGACTTTGTTGAATGTCATTGTTTATTATTTGCAGTTACATCAGGAAGAGGACTGTGATGATGTGCAAGACTCAGTTTCATTACCATTTCATCAACTATGCGAGCAATTTTCACTAGCTGAGATCAAATTGGCCACGCATGATTTTAATGAAGCTTTTGTCATTGGAAAGGGTGGATTTGGAAAAGTTTACAAGGGAGTAATCGACACTCAAATTGTTGCCATGAAACGATTGAATTGTGATTCACGTCAAGGAGCACCCGAGTTCTGGACAGAGATCAGTATGCTCTCCAAATTTAGACACAGCCACCTGGTGTCTCTAATTGGATATTGCAAAGCTGGTCGAGAGATGATTCTTGTTTATGAGTACATGCCCAATGGAACTCTTGCAGATCATCTACACAAAATCAAATCTAATGGTGGTAATTCTTCCCTATCATGGGATGAACGTCTCAACATTATGCGTTGATGCAGCTCGTGGTTTAGACTATCTTCACACAGGTACAAGTGTTAGGCAAAGAGTTATACACCGAGATGTTAAAAGTTCAAACATCTTATTGGATGAGAACTTGTCAGCTAAGATTTCAGACTTCGGGCTATCCAGGATAGGCCCTTCAAATCTGGTGGATACCACACATATTTACACTAGTCTAATTAGAGGAACATTTGGCTACATGGATGAAGAGTATGTCTTGACTCGAAGACTCACAAGGAAGTCTGATGTCTATGCCTTTGGGGTGGTCTTGTTTGAAGTGTTGTCTGGGAGACCTGCTGTGAACCCATTATTGCAAGAGGAGCAACGTGGTCTAGCTGGATGGGCCAGACACTGCACAAAAGAAGGAACCATAATAAATAAACTAATGGATTCTTCTTTAAGGGGGAGAATACTGCCCCGCTGTTTGGAAGTATTTGTGGAGATTGCTGATAGATGCATCCTTAAATTTCCAAAACAACGCCCAACTATGGCTGAAGTAGTGGCCAGGCTCGAGTACGCCATTTCTTTACAACAAGGGATTAAGCATCCTGCGGTTGAGGGGAACACAGCATGCACCTCCACAACATACAATAGCAGTGAAGTATCTGAAATTTGTACGGAAGTTCCAGAGGTTATTAGGCATCAATATCCTTCCACCCAGCAGGAGGCTGTCATTGGAAACAAATGTGATTCACATCACAATGACATGACCAATAGAAATAGGCCACCTGAGAGTCCAAGTCACAAGCAACAGTTAATCGGTCGAGTAAAACCACAGAGTATTGTAAGAAAGGTCTGGTCAATGTTCACAGCAAAAGGGGCAACGTCAGCCATCCAAAGTAGGCCCAATAACTTTCTTTGTAACTATATCATTAATCCATTTATACTAACTATATATTCACTTTTTCAGTTCCAATACCACCTAATGCCAATTTTGCCTTTTCAAGTTTGAACCATAATAATTACTTGACATAATTAGATTGCATTCTCCATATAATTTCGTTGTATTTCCAGAAGAGTTAAAGCTATATATATGCAACGTATTGTCACTTAAAGACACTTTCCATGACCCTAGCCATTATCTTTACGCCTTCTGCAGCTTCTTCATAATACCTCTCTTACTTAAGTCAATGCTTCATGTAAAAGATCCTTCTGATCATCCTTTAAATGGCTTAAGGCTAGCATACAAAGACATCATCATAAAAGGAATATAAGTCGTTATTATTCGCCATTGAAATAGATGTTAGCTGTCATATAACTAGTGATCCCATTATGTTTAATGTTATGCTTGGCGACATATGATAAATATGATAAATCTTTCATCTTCAATACGAATATTTCTTTTTGACCTCTTGATTTTCATTTCCTTTCTCTGTACTTCTAACAATATATTCTTTTTGTTTAGTTGTAGATGATGATATAAGTTCAGAATCCTCGGTTTTTAACATCGATACTCTTGAAGGCAGAAGTATAGAAGGATTGGAAGCTTTATGGTTTGAACATGACATTATAAGTCTTGCAACTGATAACTTCTCTGAAGCCAACAAAATTATGCAAGGTGCAATTAATTCCTTGTATAAGGTAATGATAGATTAATAATTTGAAGTTACCCCTAGAAACCAATCATTTCAAGTGTGCTCAAATCTTTTCAGGGTAGGCTACAAAATGGTCAAGGAATTGTAGTTAAGAGATTTCATTGTTATTCTCAACAAGTTCTCCAGGAATATAAAAATGAGGTTACATTACTGGCAAACATTAAACATGATAACTTGGTTCAGCTACTTGGATATTGCAGGGAAGAAACACGAGTACTTCTTGTATATGGTTTAGCCATGTTTACAAGTTTAGACCTCTTGATATTTGGTATGATTTCAGTCTAAGTTGAACAAATATTGAAAAATTCGATTAATTATGATCTTTTTGATAGTTGAAACTTGAAAATTAACAATGGTATGCTCTCTGTTTCTAGATTATGCAAGCCGTGTTCTTCTTGACTGGAATAGACGATACAAGATATTACTAGGTGTTGCATTGGGACTTCGCCATATTCATAACCATGCTCCTGACCAGATTGTACATACTGATATCAAACCTGCTAGCATTCTCTTAGATGAAAGTTTGAACCCTAAACTATCAAATTTTGGGCAAGCAAGAAGTTTGGCAAACAGTGACATCAGTATGCAGACCAGGTGAGTACATGTACATATTTATCAAAAGCTTCAATGTGCAACTAAAATCAAAATTGACAACGACACTATGTGCTTTGTTATATGATTTTGAATTTTGAAGCAGTTGCTAAAGCTACAAAATCTATTTATTGGAGCTAAGTTGTATTTCCTTTTCCTTCACATTGTAGAGGCATAAGAGTTGATTCAACTTCAAGACTTAGTATGGTTATACCAGGTGTAAATACCATGATAAAAAGAGAATTCTAAGGGAGCGTTTAGTTGGGGAAAACACCTCTTGTTTTCCAAAAAACATAGAAAATAGAAAACGCGATTAAATCATAGTTTTTCAACAATGTTTTCCAAGAAAACAGAAAACACTGTTTCAACTTTTCTACGGGAAATTCGAAAACACTTTTTGTTGTTTTTTACTTTTCATTTTCCATTTCTTAAATTTTCAAAACTTAAAAATTATATTAACTCTCCACCTATGCCCCCCCACCCTGCCTTCCGTCACCCTTGCCCCCGTCCCCGTTCCCTTCACCCCCCACCCCACCCCCAACCTCCAACTTAACCAAGTATATTAGAAATTTTTTATAAGATTGGAAAATGAAAATAGCACTTTCTAGTATTGAACGCGTTTTCAAAATTTTCATTTGTTTTCTAGAGATGGAAAACTCCTTTTCTTTTCTAGAAAATTAGAAATGGAAAACCAAAAATATTTTCCACAACTAAACGCGCCTTTTTATTTTTAGATATACTATACATAATGAACAGGTATTATGCAAAAGAAATATGGTTATACTAGGAAAGCTAAGACAGACAACTATGAGTCAACTATATCTATACAAATCTCTTAAGAAATGTCAGATATGCAAGAAAATTGAATAGGTGCAATTTCGTTGGGACTTGGGGACATTCTTTAATTTGGGGAGGTCATTTGTTAATAGTTGCATGTAATGTAAATTTGGTAATGTTTAAGTATGAGCTAAAAGATGACACTTTGCCTTCCTATATTTGTTGGAATAATTGCATTCTATTGTCTCAACATGATTTTTTTCAAGCCTTACAATATTATTATGAAAAGTTATGAAGAACTCGTTTTGAACTTTAAAGCATATGAAGATCCATTTCAGTTGTAAATTTGGGGACGAATCCCTGTTTATGGCCCATGTGGTTGCTCTCTTCAATATACGCGTGACAATTTCTATACTTTTGCCATAGGGAACATTTGGAACCCCACTATTTGACAAGTCATCTTTCACCAAAATTTGATGTCTTCCGATTTGGTTTGCTGGTATTGGAAATCATAAGAGGCCAGAGAAGCGACGACAACTTCATTGAATATGTGAGTGATGACTATTAGTGATGAAATTTTAGTAACTAATCCTGTTCTTGTGAAATTTGAACATTTACAATTTTACACTGGAAACCCTACAGGCTTTGAGCAGTTGGTGTAAAGGAACAGCTTCAAATATCATAGATCCAACCCTGGATGTTGATTTAAGTATGATAGGAAGATACATTCAAATTGGATTGTTGTGTGCTCAAGAAGATGCGAGTGAAAGACCAACTATGAAAGAAGTTGTTGTAATGCTACTAAGCGGCTCATCTCTTACATTAAGGATCCCTAAAAACTGTAAGCTGATGCCACCTTCTGAGTCATCTACAAGTGATTCAGATGATGATAGTGGTATGCATACATTATTGACCGAAGACCAGAATTCTGGGACCGTTCAGGATTTCATGGAAGAGCTAAACCTAAATCCGAGATAACTCAACCAATGCCTGTTGATTCTATGATTGTACTTGCATGTGTCTATCCCATATACTTTACAAATAATATGGCCAGCAAAATTATCAGGGAACGTATTTTTTTTTTTTTTATCTTTCGTTATGAAGCAATGTCACAGTGTGTAAAGATTAAGATTTGTATGTTGTTGCTATGCATGTAACCCTTGTCAAAATGAACTGTATGAATGAATTATGAGTCACATAAAATCTTGTTTAAAATAAAAGTCAGGTCAAAACCCAATGAAATGACCATATGATATGGTATTTGGATCCAGTATTCAGATAAGGAACCCTCGGGTCATTTTATCATCAAAAGATGATAAAATGGCTAACTAGATGGCTGCTGACAAGTGATAACCGAATCACATACTGGTTCGTCATGACCATTGACCAGTGCTATATAAGAGAGAATTTTCGACATGTTTCCTTCGTGACCAGTGTGTGGTGGACTATAAGAGCAAAAGGCTCTGAACCCCCTTGGAACCATATGTTACGACACTAGCATCTTCATCTCACAACTGACGTTTATTGGTCAGTAACAAAATTACGCTAGACAAATACATACAACAAAAACAAGACCCAGTCCCTGAGCGGGGTAAGGGGGAGGTGAAATGTATATAGTCTTACCCCTACCCCAAGGTAGAGAGACTGCTTCTATAAGGACTTCCGGCCATAAGGAGGTAAAAGTCAAAAAAGGTGTAAAGAGAAGAGGTACCTGTCAGTCAAAAGCAGCATGGGAAAAATAAATATACCTGTTCACTGAAGTATCCCTGACTACTTTGGGAGTAGGGGAGAGTAGCCGACATGCGACCTAAAAATACTTTAACACATGTTTGACAATACATATACAAATAGCATATCAACATATTAAACAACATAAAAATTATAAAACATAAAATCGTAGCCTGCTGCAGTAAACCCAAGAAGTGATAGGGAACAACCAAGCAATACAAACATAATATAACGGTATGAATACCTACCATGCCAGACATAAAACATGCACTGAACTACCTGAAAAAACTTAGGCCACCTAACTAAACTAATCCTAGTCCTCTCAAATTACTCTAAAAAAACCCCTAAAACTAATCATATTCCTCTATAAACTATCGTTGGTCATGTCCTCCTACCGACTAAGCAATTTGGGGGCAACGACGCTAGAGTAACCTCCCCCCTCGGTTTGGGCGGCCAAACCACTACGGAGGTCACAGAGAAACCAAAATCTAAGTAAAATCTAAAAAAAAAACCTATTCCCATATGCCTTTCCCTCCTTGTCCACTTCCTCCGTCATGATTTGTTTTTCTCTCTCCCTCTCTCTATCTCTCTCTTGGGACCTTCCTTAACCAGTCTTTCCACCTCCGTTGACCTACCTCTCATCCTGTCGAGTCAAATCCCTTTGTAGCCTCGAGTCCCCTCAATTGGGCCCAATCCTCCTGACCAACCGTCCTTCACATCCTTGGGCAAGGAAATATGGGAAAAGAAGTCTATTTTAGTAAATCCTACCCCAACCTACTGCTCTGCTCTAATCCTAGTTCTCCAGACCGTCCTATCTGCCATCATGTCCTCTGATAGGTCAAGCTCTATTAGGTCCTTCGCTAGACGATCCTCCCACCTCATCTTAGGCCTTCCCCTCCTTCCAATGCCGTCAACTTCAATAGATTCTGCTCTCCTTAGTGATGCTGTCTGGTCTCTTCTCCTAACATGGCCAAACCATCTCAGGCGTCCTTCCCTTAGCTTGTTTAAGATGGACCCTACTTCTAGTTCGGCTCTAAAAGCTCCTGTGGGGATCCTGTCAGCTAGGGTCTTCCCGCAAGTCCCCCTTAGCATCCTCATCTCAACCACCTCCACTCGGGACGCTTGGGCTTTCGTCATCGGCCAACATTCCGACCCGTATAACATAGCCGGTCTAATAGTTACTCTGTAGAACTTGCCTTTCAGTTTCAGCGGGATCCTCTTGTCGCACATGACTCCGGTAGCTGCTCTCCACTTCATCCATCTCACTTGGATCCGATGTGTCAAGTCTTCATCTATATCCCTAGATTTGTGTATCTCCGATCTCAGGTATCTAAAAGACTCCTTCGGACACAGTATCCGTTCGCCAATGCGAATATCCTCAACCCCATTTTGTCTTATCTCCTGCTTATCGAAGTCACATCTTAAGTACTCAGTCTTTTCTAGGCTCACGCGCAAACCATTGTCTTCAAGTGCTCCTCTCCACTTCTCTAACCTACGGTTTAGCTCCTCTGTCGATGTCGAGATGAGCGCGATGTCATCGGCGAAAATCAAACACCACGGTAGTTCCTCCTGTAGTCCACACGACAATTCGTCTAAGATTAACGTAAAAAGATATGGGCTAAGAGCCGAACCTTGGTATAGACCCATTTCTACGGAGAAGAGCTCTGTGTTCCACACTGGGGTTCGAACACTACTACTAGCCCTATCGTACATATCCCTGATAACACTAAAGAATCTCCCAGTAACTCCTTTCACTTGTAGCGTCCTCCAGATCAACTCCCGTGGTATACTGTCGTATGCCTTTTCCAAATCTAGGAAGGCACAATGGATTGCCTTTTGTCTTTCTCTATACTTCTCCATGAGGCTTCTGGTGATATGAATAGCCTTCATCGCCGACCTTCCTGGAATAAAACCAAAATGGGTCTCTGACACTTTCGTAAACCTCCTAAGCCTCGTCTCGATCACTCTCTCCCATAGCTTCATGGTATGACTTAAGAATTTTATGCCCCTATAATTGCTACAACTTTGCACGTCCCCCTTGTTCTAATATATCCGTATAACCTCACTAAGTCTCCATTCTTCTGGCATCTTTGCACTTGTCCAAATCTTGTTGAAGAGGGTTGTCAACAAGCTTATCCCTACGTCCCCCAGGCATCTCCATGCCTCAATAGGAATTTGATCTGGACCTACTGCTTTGTTTCTCCCCATCTTCTATAGGGCGACCCTTACTTCATCTTAGCTGATCCTCGTTGCCTCGTCGTTGTTGTAGCGTGTGTCTACGTGTGTACCGTGTTCCAATCCTTCTCCACTTCTCTCCGACCCTCTCTCATTAAACAGATTGGAGAAGTACTCTTTCCATCTTTTCCTAATGTCTCCCTCCTTCACAATGCTCCTTCCGCTTCCGTCTTTAATATAAATGACGTCCCCTAAATCCCTACGTCTTCTCTCCCTTGCTTTAGCAATTCTGTAGATATCGTTTTCGCCTTCCTTGGAGTCAAGTTTCTTATACAAATCTTCATACGCTCTTTCTTTTGCTATAGCTACACTCTTCTTTGCCTCTTTCTTGGCTTCGTGGTACCTTTGCATTGCCAAGGACCATTCTTCATTTGTCCCGCTCCGTTTGCTCTTGATAAGCTCTTTAAAGCAACAATGTTTTGTCGCTACCTTGGTTTGGACCTCTTCGCTGATCCACCAAGATTCCCTACCAACCTTACATTGCCTACTTATCTCTATGGTTACCCCTAGTACCTCCTTTGCCGTTTCCCTCACACTCCTTGCCAAGTGTGTCCACAACTGATTTACTACTGTAATACCCAACATTTAAAAATAAGGATTTCCAAAAAACTTTTGCCTAACGGCGTCAAAGAAAGCGGAATTAAACTTTAAAAGTCCAAACCAGCAAAATTTGTTTGGTTTATTCGTTAAATGGTGTTACTAGCCATATCATCAAAATAAGTCTAAATGGAAATCCATCGGTTGCCTAACATTAAACAACCGAGCACATCATCAATACAAGTCATTATTATCTAAACAATAAGCAAATGTCTAAAGCGAGCAGCCACTATGGGTAAACTATAACCAGCTTCAAGATCATCTACCCATGCCTCACATCTTCTCACATCTATCTACTCACTATTGTTGGACCTGAGGGCACAACACATTTTAAAAGAGCAAGTGTTAGCTAACGAATTAGCTAAGTAAGATAACACATAAGTTATGAAACGTTTGTCCATTTAAAACATTATATAAAAGTCATATTAATTCGTTAAGGCACATATCCTCAAACATATCATCACACTTACATATCATATCATCAACATCATTCATATTAGGATGGGTCATCCTAAATGTGCCTAGTCATCTTTTGCATCATCACATATCACATTTGAACATCTTTATAATTGTGACAAAAGTCACGCATCTCATATAACATATGCATCTCGTTAAGTGTGACATAAGTCGCACCCGACTAGATGAACCACCATTCAGTAGTACATCAATGTCGTTAAGGAATGGCAAGCCAATCCAGGAGTAGTCCGTGTGTTCAAAGACATTGGTGGGTAATCACTCCACCCGGAGATACTCAAACCACGTAATTACGTTGCAAGGAGCCACCCAAGCAACCATATACGCACTCACCGGGCAAGGGCAAGTACGGGTTAAGCTTAACACTTTCACATCAAATTTACGAGCTCGATTTCACATCACATATAGTTTAGGTGTTTACACAACCTAAACAATCATCACATATACATCATTACGTTTGGGCCCTTAAACGTGCACGTGTCATGGAAACTTAATAAGTCTAGTGAACTAGATGAACAAGCCATGTAATCATGCACATTTCACATATCATCATCATACATCACATTTCATAGCGTTTCATTTCATATCATTACATCGCATACATTGTTACATCACGTACATCGTCATATATCATTGCATATCGTATATCATTACAACATTGCATAACATTTATCATCTTAGATCATACATCATTTCATACCATATCATCTATTAAGCATACATAACATCTCATAGCAATACGTATCATTGGGGTAGCATTTCAGGCTTTTATATGCATCTACATAGCCCATATCACCTCCCGTATAATCCCGAATACCCATAAGCAACCAAGATATCATTAGGGGAAGTTATTATATGAAAACTATGTTTTTGTTGAACCCTCAGCGTGTCAAAGTAGTGTATCTTACCTCAATGGAGTGCACAAGAAATGATAACGTAAGTTACCGAGCTTTGCAAGTATTCCGACTACCTATAATCATTAAACGACATAATGAGCTAATAAATACCCACTCACTTAAGGTCATGACTCACGTCTAAATACCTATAAACATGACTCATGACAATGCTTGATGCATCGGACATTCGATTAATACTTTAAAACTTACATAACTCGACGAAACTCGGGATACACTCACTAAATTAACCTTTCTGGAAACTTGACATTACAATCATCTTTCAAAAACATTTCCATTAGAAATTAGACTCTCTCACGATTCCGTGGATATCTTATTTGTCAAAAACGGAGTTACGGTTCAAAAGTTATGGCCATTTGAAAAATTCCGTCGCTATTGCGTCACAACTACCAAGTTGCGTCGCAGCTATGTGTCACTGGTTTCCAGTTGCGCCGCAGCTAGCCCCGATTCTGCACAAACCTCATTGTTTAACCTCCAAAACTTAACCAAACACACCCCAAACGACCCCAAACCTTATGAACGACTTTTAACCCTCAAAATTCATCATTTTAAGACTCTAATGATGTCATGAAAACAAACCTTAACATCCAATTGATTTGCAACACAACAACAATCATCTTAGGTTACCGAATTGATTAAAACTCACGTTTTTGACTCCAATCAACCCTCTAAAGACCTAGATCAGTTATGAATCGAATCAAGGGATTGAAAGGACATGAAATCAATGTTATTATACCTGGGATACCTGGAGATTATAAAGAGAATGTAAAAACTTGATCAAAACACTCTCGAATCAACCAAACGAAGATGAAATCGAACAAGGAATTGATTATGGCAATGGGGAATGGTTAGGGCTCAAAGAGAAAAGGATGATATGAGTAATTAGAAGCTAATGGCCTGCTCCAAGACCCTAATCCCGTTTTTTAGTTTCCACCTATGTCAAAACTAGTCCTTAGGCTTCCTTATGGTTCATATTTAGCTAAAAACACCTATTGGGAATACTTACTAACACTTTAATCACAATTAATCATCTTAAAGAAATTAACACATGAATCATTAAGGCTTTAAAACTTACACATAATGCACATTAATCACACATAAACATTAAATCTCTTAGAGACTTAACGGACACGTTGTGTTGACTTAACGACTCAAGTCAACCGTTAATTAAAAGTTCGGGATGTTACAACTACCATATGCGAAACGTCTTGAGTTTCCCTTGCGAACCTCGTGCTGGTCGTCGACCTAAACGTCTCCGCTGCTTCACCCATTAAGTTTTTCCAGAGGATTCTTGGCTTTACAGCCTTCACAAGCTTGATTACTTGTATACTCACGAGCAAATCTAAGACCAACAGTCTATGTTGGGATATGCAACCCTCTCTATGGAGGACCTTGCAATCTTTGCATGCTCTAAAGTCCCCTTTACGCACCAGAAAGTAGTCGATCTGAGTTTCAAGTCGGGCACTCTGGAAGGTAATCAACTGAGAACGCCTCTTTCGGAAGAAAGAGTTTGCGATGGCCAGGTCATGTGCAGTAGCGAACTCCAATATCATGCGTCCATCGTCATTTCTCTTTCCAAACCCTAATCCCTCGTGTACACCCGAGTAGCTGGCTGCCTCTACTCCTATATGCCCGTTTAAGTCTCCTCCTAAAACTAGTCGTTGGTCATCAGGGCAACTCCTAACCAACTCATTCAATGAGTCCCAGAAAGTCGTCTTCTCTACCGCCCCCCGGCCCGATTGGGGGGCATACGCGCTGATCACATTTATCGTCTCCTCTTGTATCACCAATCTCACCAACATCAACCTATCCCCGTGTCTCTCCACGTGCACTACATAGTCTTTGAGTCGTTCTGTCATGATGATACCCACTCCGTTTCTCCCCGAAGGCGCTCCAAAATACCAAAGCTTGTATCCATATTCTTCTCCAATGTTTCCCCCTATCCACCTAGTTTCCTGGAGGCACACAATATCTACCTTACACCTATTCATGGCAACTCCTAGCTCTAGAAGCTTACCCGAAACGGTACCCACATTCCAACTCCCGAGTCTAAGCTTAAAGGTTCGATCTCTTTTCTCTAGCCTTAACCCCCCTATGCCAGCCCGCCCCCGAAACTGGAGGACACAACCTCACGGAACCATTGGAAAAAGACAACTTAAACCAAAATAAACTACAAATAATTAAAAATGATCAATAAAAATAAATGGATTAAATTTTAATACTACTGTCAAAAAAAATTTAAAATGAAAAAAGATAGCAGATAAGGTCTAATAAAACCACATAAATTAAGTAAAGTGGATAGATCGATGGTTGTTTGTAAATGGAAACAGGTAAAAATCAAGCAATTTAGGTAATAATGGAAAAAATTAATTAAAAATAAAAATCAAGTAAATCAATATGTCGATGGAAGTACAGGATCAAGTAGGGATATCAATGTGTATATAAAAAAAAAACTTGTAATAATTATAGTGATAATGAAGAGTATTGAAAAGGAAGGTCAGATCTAAGAGTAGTTAAAACTAAATCTGAGAAACTAAAATCCGTTGAGCAACTACAGAATTATTTTTCTTTGTTATTAATAATATCAAAATCAAAGAAGAAGAGAACAAAGAGACAATTAATAATATATATTAGATAAAAGGTAAAAGATAAAAGAAAAAAGATAACTAACAATAAAAGTGGAAAAAAGACAGATGCTTTAGAACTTGTGGTGAGCTCGAAATCCGGCAGGTGGTTTTCCGGTGAGGTAGCCGGTGAGACTCTCAACGGTAACAATAAAAGTGTGTTTTTGGTGTTTTTTTCGCTAGACAAATACATGTATGGGATTATTAGCAATGTCTTATTATACAGTACTAGGTTAAACACGTACAATATGTTGATGGATGTAATTTCCCAGTAGTAGTATAAAAGAACCTACTGTATATGTAAATCATGGAATCTAATACATTAGTAACTACAACGACTTTACATGTAAAGAACAATTTTACTGAAATCGACTTACAAAAAGAAAAGAAAAGACAAAAGTGACATAACTTTAAAGAATGTTGGCAATGGACCTTCCATGTATCTTACTACTCAGTTCTAACCAAACACCTTATGCCACCTCAATTACATCACTCACTCAAATTTTGTTGGCACTCACCACTCATTATATTTTTCATTTTATTTTACAAAAACTAAAATTCAATTAAACTAAAACATAAACAACAAATAAAAAAAACATATATACATAATAAAAACTAAAATATACAAGATATACACGTATAGATATACGCGACCTAACTGGGATATTTCTATAGCCGTTTCTAAACCCTTTTTTCATCACCCCTAAGATGTTACCCAAGGATGTATTTAATTTGCTACATGATAGATTAGTAATAACTTATCTATATTTTGCTACAATTTAACTATGATCACTGGTTTATATTTTGCATGATGAGAGAGCGTTTCCAACTCAATTTACCACAATATTGCTGTATATGTCCAATCAAGAAGATCACTAATCATTCATAATGAACCTATATAAGGATTAAATTAATATGATCACTTAAGAATAAACTTGATCTTTATCCCATGTAAAGGTTAGAAGGTCTTTAAAATGTAAAGGTTAGAAGGTCTTTTTTAGTAGAAAATGAAAACAGTCTTTCTATTTACATCTTAACCTCCCCACACACCGTCGAGATACTAGGACTCAAACTCCGCGAGACGTGAGCAGTTTCTTTTTTTTTCTTTTCTTACTTAAAAATAAACTTCGATTGTGTTTGGATATACACATTGATTTGTAGATCTTGGTTTAATTCTTTAATATGGAAAATGCTAGATTCAGCTTTAAAGTTAGGGCTGACTTAAAGTACATAAAAAAAAGTTATAACTTTCATATCAAAAACATATCTCAGAATTTTATGGTAAGTTATACCTAATTTATACACCTTAATTATAACCTGTATTAAGCAAGACCCATTTAATATTGGGGTTGATGTTGACCGGTGGCTGGTCGCGAGGGTTGGTGATGGTATGATGACCGGTTGAAGAAGAGGTCATGGCTGCTGTGTTCTGTCAATGGATTGACTGGTCTGTTGAGCCAT
Organism: Erigeron canadensis; assembly: GCF_010389155.1. Taxonomy (NCBI): domain Eukaryota; kingdom Viridiplantae; phylum Streptophyta; class Magnoliopsida; order Asterales; family Asteraceae; genus Erigeron; species Erigeron canadensis. Next base: position 3,374,651 of record NC_057764.1, read on the forward strand.
GTGATGGATGTAGAATTGTAGATTGTTTGGTTACTATATATATGGATATAGACATATTCGCATGCTCCACAGTTAATGTAATACGTACGTGTATATGCATTAGATGGACGTAATAGAAACTAGAAACAAACCTCTATCCTGTAAAGAGGGCAGAGTTTTATCCAAATTAAATGTCGTCCTTTCGGACGATGTAGTTGAAAATTTCTCCTCCTGCTAGATATTAAGGGTGAGGTTGCATGGACCTTGTTAAGACAAAATAAGGTAGATCCCTTGATGCTGACAAATTATCCTCACCTTTCAAAACAAAAAAGTAATTGAAATAATTTAAATGGGTGGAAGAATTCCTGGTGATCAATTCCTCTTTCGAGTCATGCATTGGTATGACGAATGGAAGTATTCTGAAATGCAGATTTGTAATCATCTAAGTTGAAAAATTAATTTGAGAGAATTCTTATCCAGAAAACCCTTCATGTTATAGTTATGATCAAGAAAGATATCATAATTACATTGTCATCTTTGTTTTGCGTAACTTGCAATTGTTCATTATGTGATGATATGATATAGGTACGCGTAAGTTAATTCATAATTTAATCTATTTTCAAAATTATAAGTTTTCTTTTAGGGTTTTTTGCTTCTTTTGAAATGTGTGAATTACACGCGAATACATGCGAGTCTTGCATATATTGACAATAAATTCATATACATAAAAATCTAGCAGATAAAAACACAATTTATTCAATCTTTATTTAGTTAAAAAAAAAACTTGAAAATACGTATAATTTCATCAATATAGGTTCTAAGTTCACTAGATTATTGTTCGCAAAAAACACGTAGAAATCATATATAAATGATGGCTCATTAATATTATAACAAGGATGGACAATTCCCCCCAAATCTCAATTTGGTTCCGGTCTCGTACACATACCAAATTATATGAGATCTCCACAAATAGTACTACGTTTTGGTGATTTTTGAAACCGCTAGTGCGTTTTGTAACTGTATAATAATAATACCATACATATGTAGTCATAAATAAAACATATTAACAATAATGAGTGACATTATCATTTGAACAATGTTTTCTAGTTGAGTATTTAATGCACGATGAGAAGATGGTTAATACTCGTGTATTTACACGTACAAGAAAAAGAAAAAGAAAATTTAAAAGTCTTCAAAAATATATCGGGCTTCTATAATGAAAGAGAACGATGTATGTTCTGTAAGATAAAATTGTCAAATGGAACTTTATTATTATCATAGGGAAATTATAAATATAATCCAAAATGATTCTAGCGTAATTTTTTTAAAAAATGGTCAGAATAACTCACCGCTATTCTACATCTTTATATTTATATTTTGGGAACATTGGCTATAAATAATGGAAGTATAGTAATGTATCCAATCTATCATATATATTTCATCCATGCACATTGCATTTGAAAACCTAGCTCTAAGGTAAAAAGGATGAGGCGTTTCAGTACCTTATTAGCATCTTTTAAGACATGCAAGCAACCTCAACCTACGATCGAACGACCACTTGCTACATCTTTAATCACTCCCAAGCATTTTTATGATCAATCTAGGTTCTTTTCAGCTCAGACAGGAGTGATCCCTCGAGATTACGACCATCCTTCACGGTGAGTAACTCTTGTTTTGGATAGATATTATAAACAATTGTAAGTTAGAGTGATCGCAGCGGTTGTGTCACTTTGCAAAGTACCGACGACATAGGCAGCACCTCGTCGGTCAGAAAATCGGTTGGTTTTGTAGGTTAACTGAACAGGTCAAGTCGAGGCGTTGTTGGTCCTTCATGCCATCCAGCCACTAGTTTTCTTTGTTTCAATTTAATAAATGTTTAGAAAATAATGATAGAAAAAATAAAGTGATAAAGACATTATTGGTAAAAGTATGGTTTTAAAATGGAAAATAAAGTACGTTATTTTGGGAGCCTCTTATTAGTGATAAAACATGTCCAAATTGTGAATAACTCTCTCTTTTTTATTATATATCTTCAGGATTGAGTTTCAACAAGATTATGATAGTGCTAAAGGTGTTGGTGTAGAAAAGAAAAAATGTGAAATTCGTGTTTTGTCAATAGAAAATGTGAAGCCCAATAAGCCCACTCCTGACTACCTTCGATCATTCAAGCTTTCTGCATTGGATCAAATCTATGGTCCGAGTTATGTCCCACTTGTCTGGTTTTATCCAAACAATTTTAATGGGAACAAAAACATTCATGACATCGTTCTTCAAAGATCAAAACTGCTAAAGCAATCACTCTCGGAAACACTCTCTTGGTTTTACCCATTTGCAGGAAAGTATATCGATGATAACCACGTCGACTGTAATGATGAAGGCGTTTACTACGTTGAAACACGAATTGAGGGTGATCTTTCGAGTTTCATTGCAAAACCAGATTACAAGTTAGTACAGAGGCTACTTCCGATGCCACCAAACTCAACGGAGCCAACGCGAGGATTCTATCTCGCTATGGTCCAAGTAAACTTCTTTAGTTGTGGCGGTGTTGCAATTAGCATGTCGAATTCACATAAACTCATTGATGGTTGCACTTACATGAGGTTTATAAGTGCGTGGGCGTCTGCAGCAAACGTTGATAAAGAGAAAGTTTACCCTAATTTTGACACTTCCTCACTTTTTCCGCCCAACATTAAACCGCCTTCATATCCATGTTTCCCGATCTCAACCTTGACTGAACGACCAATGTTGTTAAAGACAGGAAAGTGTTCGACTGAAAGATTCCGGTTTGATGCAAAGGCTTTACAAGCACTTAAGTCCAAAGCTGCTGAATCTGTCTCCTCCACTCGTGTGGTAGCGGTCACCTCATTACTTTGGAAATGTGCAACTGCTGCTGCAAGGAAACTACACGGAGAAAGACCATCAATCTTACAACTTGCTGTGAACATAAGAGGTAGATTTGTACCACCTTTACCACGAAATGCAATTGGGAACATCATTTGGAATGCAGTGGCTAAATGTGATTCAAATGACGACTTGAGATTAGATACCATGGCAAGACACATTAATGCTGGTATTGCGAAAATTGACACCAGTTTTGTTGAGCAGTTTAAAGGGGAGGGCGGTTTTGATAAGATTGTCGATGAGATGAAACACCTGGGAGGTCAACTGTCGAGTTTTGATACAGATTACTACTCTTCGAGTAGCATGTGTAATTCCGGGCTATATGAAGCTGACTTTGGCTGGGGAAGGCCTGTTTGGTCGTGTTTTGGGTATTTAAACACTGATCTTGCTCTCTATACGAATGCCATACTTTTGATGGATACGAGTACAGGCGATGGGATCGAAGCATGGGTCACCTTGAGCCAAGACGAAATGGAGATACTCGAGCATGATCCTGATCTCCTCTTATATGCTTCTGTCGAGCCTAGTCCTCTCTAAGCTTGATTAACTTCACTTGTTTTTATTCCTTCACATTTTATTTATTAGTGTCAAACTTGTTTCAAGAAGCGATTTGCAAGTTGTACGTACGCATATATGTTTCTATGCTACAATCTATTGATCACATAAATGCATTTTGCCATACTTTTAAATAAAAATGCTACAATCATAGCAAGATGTTACCAACTTATTTTGGCACAAAATTGCTAATTTACCAAGACAAATATAGTCTATCATCAAAGATATCTGTGATCAAGATTCCTAATCCAACTGTAGTCATAATTCACATCAGAAGTAAGAACACAAACTCTCATCAGCTGGATCGTCATCTTCTGAGTCAGATAATTTATCGAACACATAATGTGCATCAAAATACCCATCTTCAATCCCATACCTTAAAGTTTCAATTTTTCAATATCCAAACATTAAATCACTAAAAATACTCAACAGTATACAAAAGTATAATAAAAAAAAAAAAAAAAGTTTAAACCTGTATAAATGTTCAAAAGCAGAGCATACAAAAAAACTGAACAAATTACGAAAATTCTACACCCCTAATTTTAAAAAGAGTTAAAAAATAAAAATAAGTTACGAATTAACCAAAGTACTCTAATGAACCTCGATTGAGTTAGATGTGAAATAACCATTTTAGCTTTAATTAATCAATTGTACACGACCAATTCCTAATCTTTTAAAATATCTTCACTATCCACATTAAATCAATTACCTTTAATTTAATTACATACTCCACTTGACACCACTGGCGTAGTATAAATTGATAAATTCAAACCTCGGTGCAGTGTTATGCAACCAGTTTTAACACTATAGAAATTATGAGGAAAGAATTAATATAATATAGCTATATACTATATAGTTTGAAAGTGACAATGTTTGACTTGATGGGCAACGTTTGAAACAAGTCGGCTGATTGAATCGAAGAATATAAAAGAAGCAAGACCCGACTGGCGGCTACGTTGACGGTTCAACCGTCGGTGATTGGGCGACATTAAATTTACACGATAAACTTAATGAAACTTATTGACCGTAACGGGCGTAATCACCATGCATAAAATAAGATTTCGGTTTGATACAAAGGCTTTACAAGTACTCAAGGCCAAAGCAGCTAAATACTATCCAAATTTATTATGATTTTAGGGCCGGGATCCAGGGCCAGCGCCACTGGGAGCGAGTACCAAGGCCCTGGATTGAGCCAATTTTTATTTCTACTAAATTATTATGATGACAAGTTCTTCGAAAATTAAATATTCTGAACTTAAAGGACTAATTCTTGTTTTAATATCGTTTATGGAGTTAATGAGTCGGGTTTTATATATCTGTCGTTATTATCATGGTCATATTCTTATTTTGGTTAAAACTTCAAAACCTCAAATAGCAACATACAAAAAATTCTTAATGTTCTGAATTGTATTCGATTGAATAGTTTGGGTGAAAGACATGTAATCACTTTCAGAGATGGCAATTATCTGGCTATTTGTTTGTTATTCTACTGAATTTCCCAACAAAGATTGAATCAATTCACTAAAGATGACAAACAACAATTTTATGAAAGATATGGTTATGTGTTCGTTATTATACTGAATTCCTCAACACCTTTACCACGAAATGCAATTGGGAACATCATTTAGAGTGTGCTGGCAAAATGTGAATCAAACGACAACTTAAAGTTAGATACCACGGCCGGGGCAGATTAATGTTGGTACTGCAAAAACCGACTCCAAATTTGTTTAGTAATTAAGAGGGGAAGAAGGGTCAAATGTTGAAGATTAAACTAAATATAATACATTATAAAGTTTAAGGGTGTATTATGTGTAAGTCACAAAGTAGGGAAGTTATAACTTATACCTTCTAACTTCCAAGAATATCTATGAAGATTCTTGTTCAACACATCCACATACATCGTTGGGACTCAGGCTCACAAATTTCACACGAAACCTGTTAACATGATACGACATGACCTGTTCTTAACAGGTTTCGTGTTTGACCTTATTTGGTTTCGTGTCTTAACAGGTCCGAACCTGTTAAGACCTGTTAAGATTTGTGTCTTAACATATTCGGACCTGTTAGGACATGTTAAGGTTATACATACATACATACATACATACATACATACATACATACATACATACATACATACATACATACATATATATATATATATATATATGAGAGAGATCAAATAAGAAGGTGTCTTAAGGAGAGAAGGTCTTATGAACCAATCAGAACACGACATGTGGATTTAAAAAAAAAGAACGCGATGGCATTTTTGTAAATAAATCAAACTTTTGTCAGCCTGGTTTTGGGTCAGCTTGGGTCTGGGTCAGCTTGGTTGGTTAGCTTGGTCAGCTTAGTTGGGTCAGATTGGTCAGCCTGGGTTATGGGTCAGCTTGGTCAGTCTGGAATCTGGGTCAGCTTGGGATCTACATTTGTGTAGATTATGTGTAGTTTTGTGTCAAGCTGACCCAACCCATGCTAACCAAGCTGACCCAACCTGACCCAGACCCCAAGCTGACCCAACCCAACCCTAAGCTGACCCAACCTGACCCCAAGCTGACCCAAAACTTATAATCTACATTTGTATAGATTAATCTACATTTGTGTAGATTGTGTCACGCTGACCCAACCCAAGTTAACCAAGCTCACCCAACCTGACCCAGACCCCAAGCTGACCCAACCTGACCCCAAGCTGACCCAAACCCCATAATCTACATTTATGTAGATTGTGTCAAGCTGACCCAACTTGACCCAGACCCTAAGCTGACTCAACCCAACCCCAAGCTGACCCAACCTGACCCCAACCTGACCCAATCAGACCGTGACCCAAATCTGACCAAACTGATCATGCTGACCAACTAAGCTGATCAGAACCCAAGCTGACCCAGACCAAGCTGACCACCCAACCTGACCCAGAACCCATGCTGACCAAACCAAGCTGACCTACCAAACTGATCATAACCCAAGCTGACCCAAAACCAGGCTGACAAAAGTTTGATTTATTTACATAAATGCCACCGCGCATTTTTTTTCATTTTGACACATGTCGCGTTCTAATTGGCCTATAGGACCTTCTCTCCTTAAGACACCTTCTTTCAGGATCTCTACCATATATATATATATATAAGAATTGACTTTTATGATTTGATAAATGATTTTTATAAAGGTAAGATTTCTATGAACTTTTGTAATGTAAGGATTATTATCGTTATATAATAATTGAGATTTGTAAGAGTTTTTGTATCGTTAAGGTTTTTTTAAATATTAGTCACGAATTCTATAAAATATATGTTAACAGGTTTCTTAACAGGTGCACCTGTTAATTTTCGTGTCGTGTTCGTGTTTGAAAAAAAAAATGACATGATTAGTAAAGAGGTCGTGTTCGTGTATGACCTTAACATGTTCGTGTTTGACCTTAGCTTTAGTTGAGACTCAAACCCTGTAGAAGATAACATTGATTGTTATATTTTTTTAGCCTATATATTGAAATTTTTATCTTCCAAGTTCTGTATTTATGTATAATATATATTAAAAAAATCCGGTTTTCCCAGTTAGACTATGTGAACCGTCTTATTGCTATTTGTACTTTCATTGTGACATTTTATCAAACACATAATAAGCAAACTATTGCAAAAAGCAAAAAAGAGAGTTTTTTTTTGTGCAAATATGAGCTGTGGAAAAAAAACCTTATGGCTTTTTGTTTTTGTGTGTGAAACAACAACATAGCAACAGCCTCAATTACTCTACTTCATATTGGTTTTGTATCAGATGTGAATAATAGAAAAAATTAGAACCAAATTAAAAAGGATAAACCAATTTTATGGAAATTTTGGAGTAAGAAGTCGCTACCTTAAAATCAAACAATCATAAAAAGAACAATGATAATAAGCAAAAATAAATTTTTACCTTGAAACACTAATTTTGAGAGAAGCTGGCTATTGGGTGAAAAAAATATGAGAGTAGTATTCGTGTGCTAAGAAATATATGAGACTAGTATAGTTGGTTACCTTGAAGTCAGGAAATATTGGGGTATATTGGTCTTTATACACGTCATTCAAGCACGGAATGGAACAAAAATGGGGGTAGTGGGATGAATGGGAAAAATGGAAGTTGAGGGGATTAATTTATAGGAGCAATGATCTATTCTTTTCCTATGCACTAAACAAACACACTTTTGCTAACGGAATGCAATTGGGCTTTCCATTCCGGGCTTTATTCCTACATAACAAACATACCCTAAGTGTTTGGTATGATGGAATGGAAAGGGGAGAAAGAGAATGGAAAAGACTTCCTTTGTTTGTTTGCGACGAAAAAAGGGAATAGGAAAGGAGAAAGGGGAATCAATTTCATTCTCTCCATTCTCTACAATGAGAATCGAAATTTTTTTTTTTTTTTTTTGAAGATGTTATATGTAATAAATGTATTATTATTTAAAATTTTATTTTTTTATATATATTCATTCTCTGTAGGTACCAAACAACAGAATCCATTATCTTTCCAAATACTCATTCTCTTTCTCACTATTTCCATTCTCTATTACACTTTCATTCTTTATGATTCCCTCCTACCAAACACCTTTATAGGAGTAACTAATAGATTCATTGGGATTTGAAAAAACTTGCATACATTCTTTTCATGTCAATATTTTAAAAAGTCCTAAGTTTTAATATTTACCAGATAAACACCTTAGGATAGTTAGAAACATAGACCATGTAAATTCTCGGGTTTTACTATTACATTAACTATAACTATAACAATATTTTCCATTATAACTCAGTTGTTGAGCACCAGTTTTATATGCTGGAGGTATTGAGTTTAAGACATAGGAATGACATTTAAAGGAATTTCACAAAAAGTTTTCAAATGAAGCAGGTTTGAGTTCTCCAGATGGGTCAAAGTTTTATCCCAATTATATGTCATGTCTTCGGGCGGTTTAGTTGGGAGTTTCTCCTCCTACTAGGTATTGAGGGTGAGGGGACTCTCTAATACAGACCCGATTAAGACAACCTATACTAGATCATCTATTGCGAACAAATGATCCACACCTTGAAAAAAAAAATAATAATAACTACAACAATACACTATCTAATAATTCTATACACTATCAAATATAAGTACTGGTGTTTGAATTAATAAAATTAGCTATTGGAATAAGTAATTCTATACACTCACAATTTTTACATGCCTCACTAAAATTGATTTGTTTTGTTTCTTTCTCATAATAGTACAGTTCTCACTATCAACTCTCAACAACTATATTCTCAAATCGTTTTTTCCACAATAATAACTCTTCCTACCCTACCAAGTTATTGTCACCAAAGTGGCATTTAATCTTAGTTGAGATGCTATTTAGACCGAGTGGTGTGAGGCTTCCCCCCCTTGAGATGCTATTTAGGCCTTTCTACTTTCATTATTTGTTATCATATATATATTAATAAGAAGTTGTCTGCTTTTTAAATATGTGGATTAGTCTTAATTCCTTGATAGACTGCAATCAAAACTGTCTTTTTAGTTTTAGAGTTTTATATACACTTCATTAAATAAGAAAACTTGATTGTATTAGACGCACAAAGCAAAAAATATTTCTTTCATCCCATGAAAGTCAAACTCTATCAACTTTGAATATATATATTTTTATTTATGTTATGTAATAGTTGATGAAAGTTATACTAATGAAACATACATATAAAATACAATCAATTTATATAACTTTTATCAAATATTATATAATACATACAAAAGTATTTATGATCAAAGTTCGTAAAATTTAACTTTGAAAATTTAAAATTGCTAAGTTTAGTGGGACAGAGAATAATATTTTTGACTAATATTATAATATAATATGAGAAGTAAAGGTAGTGCTATTACACACTCAAATTGAGTAACGTGCTTTTTTTTTTTATTTGAATAAAACATATGTATTTAATATTATAGTAAAATTTTAAGAAAATTATCATATTATTCTTTTAGGACTATTTTGGATTTTGTATATTTTTATTTTTCATTTGGTTCATAAATATTTATTATAATGGTTTTCGTTTGTTTTGATTTATTATATTCTTTTAAAAAGTAACATATGTATTTGAGAAATAGCGAATGTGGTGTTGTCTCACACCCAATTTAGGTGAAAAAGTTCTCACGTAATATTTTTTTAAATAGTTTTTGTATAATGAATACATGATTGAGCCTCCATGATATTTATGGAATAAAAAATCAATATGTGAGTGGTATTTCAACCAAGTTGGGTGTGAGATAACCCCACTTTCACTTCCCCGTGTATTTAGTATGACAAAGTTTATAAGGGTTATTATATTGGTTTTTATGGGTTTTTACATTTCATTTATTACTTCACACTCCATATAACTGTTCAAAATTGGGAAAATTTCATATATGTCTCATATTAACACCCTAATTACATATTTACCCAACTTAAATTAATAATTACATATATATCCAAATTTTGTCTATATTATATCATATTTATCCATTGTATTATAAAATGATATATAATCACATTTACTCAATAAATTCTCTATTTATCATTCCTAATTAACAACCAATTACATATTAAATGAATTGCATAAGTAATTAACAAGGTAAACCTTTACAAGATCTAAACACATCTCGAAGTTGTGATTGCATATATATGATCGGGTGTGAATCAGTAGAGCAAATTAAAGACACACAGTAAGAAAGCTTTTGTATATACAAATAATAAACAAAACAATTTTATGGTATAATAAAACTACTAAACAAAAAACGCTAAATAAAGAATCCATGAGCAACATGTCGTGCAGATTAATCAATACCATTGGTCCGTTGCTATGAAATAACATCAAATAGATATCATTACCATGAAAGAAATTGTGGTTGTAGTGCATGATTCATATAGCTAAAAGAGTTTAAGTATTGTCGCTATATTATCACGAACACCTTTTATAAAACCTAATAGATAAAAACACGATAGACCATGACATTTGACCAAAAAATATGCCTAAATGACTGTCGCTTATGTTATTGTTTATGTTATCATGGCGAACTATGTTTATATTAAGATATTGTAATATTATGTAACAAATGAATCCTCAAAATACATAATATTGCAGCTAAGTAAGGATTTTATAAGATACTTCGAAAGTGATTACCATAAAAAAGAAACAAAGTACAACCATAAAAGGATTTGTAAGCACATATGATTTTTAAACATAATGGCAAAGAAAAAACATAAGCCTAAATGAGTGTATGTTAATTAAAAGGATCGTTAGAAATGAACAATATTTGTGAGTAATTTTTTTCTTTCTTTCTTTTTAGTCTTTATCACAATATAATTTGTAGTTTGGGCAGATATGATATAGTCCAAACAAAAATTGAATATATATGTAATTATTAATTTAAGTTAGATAAATATGTAATTAAGATTTCAATATAACACATATATGAAATTCTCCCTTCAAAATTTGTCACGTCATATTCCTTTTTAGTTTTTCTTTGTGGTTTTGTTCCTTGTTTTTTCCCTAGTTTTTTTTGGTATTCTTTTATTTTTTTTTTTTTTATTTCCACTAACACTACAAACTTTTTAATGTGGTTGTATTATTGATTTATTGTTATTAGTAGAGACTTAAACCTTTTAATTAGGAAAAACTGTTACAAAATTTATATATATGCTTCTTACTCTAGTTAGTTTCTTAACATACCCCATGTGGTTTTTTAACGGCAAATTCAATATACTTTTATACTACTCCCATGAACAACAAGAAGTATCATTATCAGGAAGTAGACTTGTATCTTCTCGAGAAGTATCATCATCAGGAAGTAGACCTATATCTTCTCCTCAAGAGATAAGAGACTCTACTAAGCAAACTAACTCCATATTAGCAACATGCCTAATATGGCATTTGTAATACATTCTTTGCCTTTATAAATAAATTCAAGACATCAGGTTAGCAAATGAGGATAATGGGGTGGTTTGGTACCTTGTTTACATCTTCAAAGCCATCGATGCAGCCTCTTCGTGTGCTCAAACGACCACTCGTTTCATATCGTTACCCCACTGAGCATTCGAACAAACATCGTTTCTTCACAAGTCAAGCAATCGCTCAAGAGGACGTGCCTTCTTATGAGTAATTATCGATCCATCAAATTTTGTTTCTTATTGCAAATTATTATACTGTTCACTGTGTTTTGTTAAGTGCACCTAAGCTATTCCCATTTACATTTGCAGTCTCGAGTATCCCCAATCCTCTCATGTCAAAGGAGTAGAAGAAAAGAGCTCAAGTGGAACCCACGTTGCGTCTATACAAAACGTGAAACCTTATAAGCCAACTCCAGATAACCAACGATCATACAAGCTTTCCGCATTGGATCAACTCCACATTCCTTATTACATTCCTTTCATTTTCTTCTACCGAAACAACTTTAATGGGACTAACAACATGGATGACATTGTTCTTGCAAGATCCAAACTCTTAAAGCAATCATTGTCCGAAACACTTACTCAGTTTTACCCATTTGCAGGGAAGTATAATGATGAAAGCCACATTGATTGTAATGACGAAGGCGTGTATTACATAGAGACAAGTGTTGATGGTGACCTACTGAGTTTTTTAACAAAACCAGATTACATGTTACTCCAGAGGCTACTTCCAAAGCCTCCGAACTCAAAGAAGCAAACACGAGGATCCTACCTAGTTATGATTCAAGTGAACTTCTTTGATTGTGGCGGTATAGCTATTGGTATGTGCAATTCGCATAAGCTTATAGATGGTATGACATACATGACATTTGTGAATGCTTGGGCTGCTGCAGCAAGAGGCAACCCTCGAAAAAATTTAGTTTACACTAATCTAATTCCATCATCAATTCTTCTGGAGGATAATCAACCACCTACAAATCCAGCTTTCCAACTATCATTCTTGACGGTACGCCCTTCAATGTTGAAGGACGGAAAGTGTTTGACAAAGCGGTTTGTGTTTCAGGACAAAACAAAAAGTGAACTCAAGACGAAAGCAAATGTGTCTCGTGTAGTAGCAGTCACATCACTGATTTGGAAATGTGCCACAAACGCAGCAAGAAAGCAACATGCAGAACAGAGACCATCAATTTTGCAATTTGTGGTGAATCTACGAGGTAAATTTGTACCCTCCTTACCACATCATGCAATCGGGAACATCATATGGAACACAGTGACTAAATGTGAATCGAATAACTTATGTTTGCATACCATGGCGTCTCACATCAAAACTAGTATTGCAAGAATTGACACTACCTTTGTTGAACAATTCAAAGGCAAAAAAAGGGTATGAGAAGGTTATTGATGAGATAAAACTGTTAGGACGTGAACTGTCCAACTATGATGCAGATTACTACTCCGTGAGTAGCATCTGTAGATCCGGGGTGTATGAAGCTGATTTTGGATGGGGAAAGCCGGTGTGGACGTGCTATGCAAACTTCTGCAACGACGTACCTCTTTATACCAACTCGATATTGCTAATGGATACGAGTACATCGGATGGGATTGAGGCATGGGTAACGTTGAGTGAAAAGGATATGGCTATCTTTGAGCATGACCCTGAGCTCCTCTTATATGCTTCTGTTGAGCCTAGCCCACATGATTGTTAATACTAATATGTCTGTATGGCGTTCTACCTTATACTTTGTGTAACATCGATATTTGTACTAGCTCAATTATCTCGTTACGATTATGTTCAACTGAATAGTAAGTTAAGTGTCTTGTTACTTTATGTTAATTGATTTTTTAAAGCCATCAGGCGACACTGGCTTCAAGATAAGACTACGTCAATTCTGACTCTACAATCACAACAGACCCTACAAAGCCTATATGTTACACCGGCAGTTAAAAAATGGGGTAAAGTGTGAAAGAAGACTAATGGCATGCACTCCATGCACCAGTCATCATACATTAGGAAGTATTCATCAAGATGTATATATAGAACAGAAACAAAAGCGTATATAAAGAATATATTACCTGAAAACAAAGATCCCACCTCCAACAGTGATCTTCAACGTTGAAAACGATCATCAGGTGCCAAAAGGTTGTTGTCCGCTGTTATGTGGATTTAATAGTTCAATCTGCAGGAAACGGAGATTATTGCACTGGAATTTATGTAAAATGTGCGATTTTTTCTCTTTGATGACTCTCCATGATTTCATATCAATGATTTTCTATAAAAACTCAGCGTAATATACAAGGGTATTATGGCTACTTTGTTGGGCTATTGAATACTTTCTTATGAGCTAGGAATCTAAATTACAAGAACTCAATAAGACTTAATGCTAAACCAATATTAAATACTTTATACTTGCTTGCTGTTCGAAAAAACGAAAAAAAAAAAAATCTATTCTTGCATTACTTGGCTTACTTGTCCATAGACAAACTGCATTCAGCCAAGTCAGGGATCTTTGTCATGGTCAGGGTAAAGATTGTTTTAGATGCAGGGACTGAATCTCATCTGCTAAGGATCCCGAACAAATTCTCAAGCGTCATATGATGTGGTAGTTTAAAAAACTTATTGTAAGTTGTAACTATAGAAAACAAATATCACCTAGAAGTGTGCTTTATATTAGCAATTTGGAAAAAAAAAACAGTCAGATGACAAATCAACGAATGTTGGCCCGTTGTTTACATGTTGCATAAACAACTGCTTAAACTTTATGGTTCTCATAGGGAATACCAAGGGATGAAGCATTTTAAATATTATCTAGGACATAGTTCTGTAATAAAATCTTCATCTTCTCCGGAATAACATTGTGTTATGAAATCTTCATAGACTCCGGAAAGACGTTCTTCAGTAAGATCACCATCCTCCCCAGAAGATTGACATTCAACGACCATATCTGAATCTGAATCTGAATTCAAAATACGATCATATGGGTTCTTAGGAGCAGGGAGGATAACGTTGGCATTAGTTAGCATGTGCACAATAGAGGCCATTGTTAATCTATCATCTCCAGGAATTTGAACGCATAGCAAAGCAATCTGGAGGCATCTAAGAGCCTGGTCTATCTCAGTGGGTTTTAAATGAATCGCTTTATGTAAAAAAATTAAGCTCGTTCCTTCATCCCAATATCGCCAAACCTATAACTCAAAACATCAAATTACAATAATAGGACCAAATCAAAGAATTGAGAATAACAGCATGTTTCATACTTACATGTTGTAAAAGGGAGCAATCACTTCGACCATTAATAACTTGCAAGATTAATACACCATAATTGTAGACATCTATCTTTGGTGAAGGCTGGCTGGTGTAGATATCCATGTAATTACCATATCATCAGTTGAGTTATTAGCCAAGACCATGAAACTAATTAACAGTGTACTTAACTAACAAATAAGAACTTTACTATTTGAAGTACCCAATCAACTTTAACACTGCATTCTCTAGTTTTTCTTCAAAGGATAAGAAAAGAAAAGAGAAGAAAAGTTTTAATTTTTGCATTCTTGAGTTTGTATTACATAAGAAAAGAAAATGAATGATTGGAAAAGTAAGGGGTTTTTGGCTTCAATATTTTCCCTCCAAATGTGGCCTGATTTGGATGGAAAACAATACATCCAAGTGTGAAATTATCAAAATATCCCTCTATCAAACTCTTTCATTTTAGGGTTTCATACTAAAACTTCTCCAGTTTTTGCAGCAACCAAAAATACAGTCCTTTAATGGCCGGACTTTACATCAAAAGACAATTTACATAATTACATGAGGGGGTAGTTCAATACTTCAATGACGGCGGGACCGAAAAAGGGGCTGAGCACTTTGTCAAATGTAAGTACAATTCTATTGTTTATATTAAAATAATAATATGCTAGAAGTTCCTATATGAATAATAAGTTTACTGGGTCATCTATGAATTGGGCTTTTTTTTGTTTATGCTATATGCATAATATCATCATGTTCAAGTATTCTATATCCAGTACATGGAGGTATTAGTTGTTTTTGGATTTGAGGACAATACTGTAAATTTATAAAAAAGTTTCTTTTTATTTTCCATTTAATCTAACTCAAAAATGTAATTAACACTTTCTTTTCTTTTGTTTTTCTTTAACTCAAGAATGCCTCTTAACTATGTATTTTCTTTTCTTCTCTTTCCCTATCCAATCCTATCATTTCTTTTCTTTAAATATAATCTCGAGAATGCAGTGTAAAGAAAAAAGGGAAAAACTGCAAATTACTAACGAGTCATGTGCATCTTTCTACACAATCCTTTTCTTTAAGGAAACACTTGCATACTTATCAGTCTTAATAGATGGCTGTTGATATTGCTCTACGAAAGTTGGCCTACTGATCTTGCCTAGTCTTAGACTGTTGGCATTGTCCTTGTTCCTTAAGTCACTAAAAAGGCACTTCTCCTTTTGATTTAACTAAGTTAATGCAAATGTCTGAGACCCTCTATTATTGATACATATGCAGGCCTTTTGTTAAAAAAGCAAATTTCTGAGAATTCTGACATTTTATATTCTAAAATGGACTTCGGTACTTTGTTTTCAAAATTGGTTTTACTGCAGTGAAAGTTGAAATTCGAGCAGAAGTCAATTCTTTTAAGTGCTTTATATATAGGTTACTCAAAGATAAGCAATTCCTTTACTTTAATAGAGCTATGTGACAATGTACCTATCACCTAGCCTAGAGAACATAGAGGTTTCTCAGGGAAATACACTCTAAATCTTTA
Source organism: Erigeron canadensis (assembly GCF_010389155.1). Taxonomy (NCBI): domain Eukaryota; kingdom Viridiplantae; phylum Streptophyta; class Magnoliopsida; order Asterales; family Asteraceae; genus Erigeron; species Erigeron canadensis. The sequence continues at coordinate 3,390,767 of NC_057764.1, forward strand.
ATTAGCAAATGTGATTTGACAAAGGATGGTCTGTGTTTATCATGGTGGATTCCTAGATATTAGGATTTAGGCATGTTGCGACTCAATTTTTATCATGATATGATAGTAGTAGTTTATTAGAAAACATTCTACATTATTTGTTCAGATAGATATATAGTAAACATATTGCTCAAGGATGTTAGTGATGGTTTGGCCATGAAAAGATGTGGGCCAAACTAAGGTGACTCGATAGAGGGTTTTTGACATGCTAGGAGAAGAGGTAGGTCGACTCAGGTGGAAGGCCAGAATACCGAATGTTCCAAAGGAGTTTCAGGGAGGAGGACTTACACAAAAAGTGAAAGACATATGGAAAAAGGTTACTTAGACTTTTACGTCGACTTTGGTTCTGTGTGACCTCTGTAGTGTAGTTGGTTGGCCATGAGATGAAGTAAGCCTAAACCGAGGGGGGTGGTTACTCTAAAATATAACTCTAAAATAAATTATGAGGGAACCCCTTAATTTCTAATACAAATGATAAAGAAAAAAGAAATTAGAAGGAGAAACGATATACACACACAAACTCATTGTATTATTGATTATTATCTCCTTTTATACAAGCCCTAGCTCATAACAGCTCTCAACAACCATTTGAATATTTACAGAAACGACCCCTCTATATTACAGACTTACAATTGACCCTAGACTTATCACACATTGACACATATGTAACAATACCCCTCCTTTATAACATTTTTGTCCTCAAAAATGAAAATCAGGGAACCTAAGCTTGAAATCATCCAGAAATTCCCAAGTGGCTTCATCAATAGGAAGATTCTCCCACTGAACCATAATTTGAACAGTAGTCTTGGAACCTCTTTTGACCATTTGCTTGTTCAATATAGCTTTTGAGAATAGAGAAAATTTGGGACCAATTGGTAAAGGAATTGGTTTGATAGGCAGACCCATGGCTCCTTTAAGCAGTGAAACATGAAAAACATTGTGAATCTGTGCCTCTGCTGGTAAGTCCAATTTATATGCCACAACTCCCACCTTCTGAATAATTAGAAAAGGACCAAAATACTTTGGACTGAGCTTCTTGTTATGGTGCTGGTTGAGTGAATTTTGAGTGAAAGGATTTAGTTTAACAAAAACCCAATCTCCTCCTTGAAAATTTCTATCAGTCCTGTGCAAATAAGTTTCATACGATTTCTGGATCTCTCCAGATTAGTTCTGAATCATAGCTTCCCTGTCTCTTAATACTTCCTCCACTGCAGCTACTGATGCATCTCTAGGAATGAATGGAAGATGGACATTAGGTTTGATTCCATAAAGAGCCTCATGCGGAGACATTCGTATTGTACAATGCCATGTTGTATTGTACCACCACTGTGCCAGTGGCACCCATTTGACCCAGTTCAGGGGAGCATCTAAACACATGCTCCTCAAGTACCTTTCCAAAAATCTATTCAAGACTTTAGTCTGACCATCAGTTTGTGGATGGGAATGAAGACATATTCAACTGCACTACTTGTAACTTCATGAATTCTCTCCAAAAATGACTTAAAATGTGATCTCTATTAGATACTATGGTTAAAGGACAACCATGGTACTTGAAAAGATCGTTTAAGAACACCTTGGCCACCCCAGCAAGGGTGACTCAAAACCATAAAATGGCCATACTTGGTTAGTCTATCAACTACCACTCCCTTGTATTCTAGGTAATCCATAAATGAAATCTAATGAAATATCTAGAAAAATAGACTTAGGAAGAGGAAGTTGTTGTAGCAAACTAGGAGAAGCAATAGTCTCATATTTTGATCTTTGCCAAAGCTGGACATCCCTATCACACTTCTTCCAATAGAATAGTTCCTTAACTCTTTTAACTGTGGGTATTATGCCGGAATGACCACCCTGTGACACCATTCAATGATGTTAGTTCTCAACCGAGGATTATTAGCAATGAGAATTTTGGATTTCCTTCTCAAAATATTGCCATCCTAAGACTTGTTGGGAAAAGCCACTCCTAACTCCATTTTAGCAATAAGATCTACGGTTTCTTTATCTTCTTGCAAAGATGATTAAATTCTATCCCACAAATTGGTATTTATGGCACTAACTCCCATCTCACAAATTGCTCTCAACCCTAGAAAGTGTATCAGCCACTACATTTTATGTCCCTTGCTTACAAGATATCTCATAATCATTCCCCAATAATTTAGACAACCACTTCTGTTGTAGTGGTGTCATAATTTTTCTCTCCAATAAATGTTTGACGCTTTCGTGATCTGTCTTGATAATAAAGTGATTAGTTGCCAAGTAGTGATGCCAATATTGCACTGCCATGATAATAGCAAGCAATTCCTTCTCATAAACAGATAAAGTTTGTTGCCTTGGGCATAAAGCCTTACAAACGCTACAGGATGACCATCTTGTATCAAAACTGCCCCTAGGCCGTTTGAAGAAGCATCAGTCTCCACGATAAAGGTTTTTGCATAATTTAATACTGGTGGACTGCTTCTGCTTTCAGGTTTTCAAATGCTTTTTGAGCCTCACTCTTCCAATGAAACCCATCCTTTGGTAGTTCTGTTAGGTTTGGCAATGATTCCAAAATTTTTGATGAATCACATGTGATCCCACATCGGCTAAGTATGGGATTGGTTGGTGGTTTATAAGCCTAGGTGTCCCCTCCTCATTTGAGCTAGCTTTTGGGAGTGAGTTCTACACCTAGGTTATGGCATGATACGAGCCTATTATGGGATGGGTTCGTATCAATTGGTATGAGAGCTTGCCCTACCTTTCGAGGTTCTAACGCTCGAAGTGGTGGCCTATGGAGTGGTGTCTTGGACCCAAGGAAAAGGGTGCAACCGTGACCAACATAGCCATGACCAACGAGGACGTTGGTTCTTCAAAGGGTGGGGTATTGATATGATCCCACATCGGCCAAGTATGGGATTGGTTGGTGGTTTACAAGCCTAGGTGTCCCCTCCTCCTTTGAGCTAGCTTTTGGGAGTGAGTTTTACACCTAGGTTATGGCATGATACGAATCTATTATGGGATGGGTTCGTATCAGAATCATCTGTAGTAATACCCTACTAATCCCAAAAATCCCCTGAGTTGTTTGACTATGGCTAATCTTGGATGATTGAAATCTTGGCAGGAACTGTGGAGACTCCTTGTCTTGTAATCACATTTCCCAAATACTCAACTTGTTCCCTAGCAAAAGTACACTTTGACTTCTTCGCTTTGAGAGAATTTTGTCTCATAATTTGCAATGCAACCTCCAAATCTTGTAAATGTTACTCTCCATTGTTGTTGTAAACTAATATGTCATCAAAGAATACAAGTGCACACTTTCTCAAAACTTCTTTAAAGGTAGAATTCATCAAGGGCTGAAAAGTGACAGGTGCATTGGTTAGACCAAATGGAAGCACCAAAAACTCAAATAGACCTTGATGGGTTTTAAATGCAGTTTTATGGACATCTGGCTCAAATATCCTCACTTGATGATAGCCTGATCCAGCTAGGAGAACACTTCTGCCCCTTGTAATTCATCCAAAAGCTCCTCAAAGGTATAGGAAAGACATATTTGACTGTGGCTTCATTCAACCTTCTATAGTCTATACACATTCTTCAAGTTCCATATTTCTTCTTCACAAGAACTACTGGTGCTGCAAATGTCTACCTTATCACTCCAGTGTCTATTAGTTCTTGAGTTAACTGTTCTATAATGTCTTTCTGTGCTCTTGGATATCTATAAGGTTTGAGGTTTAAATCAAAATTCTTATCTTTGAGAACAATCTTGTGATCTACTGCTCTGGTTGGTGGCAGTCCTTTTGGTGTCTCAAACACATCAACATACTTAAGTAGTATCTAATGCTGTATTTTCCACTAAAATTCCTACTTGTGGCTTATACATCTTCCTTTCTTCTCCTACTTCTTGAATGGTAAACAATTGTGCTTGCACAATATTACTCTGATCTTTTCCATTGAACAAGTTGTCAAGGCAGGTTTCCTATTTCCCTTTGATACAAAATCTTACCCATTAACCCTAAATTTCATAGTGAGGTCCTTAAAGTTCCATATGATATCATTCAAAGTTTCTAACCATTGAACCCCAAGCACTATATCATAGTTATTCAAGCTTATGACTAACATATCTGCCTCAAAGTAAACCCCCTGCATCATCCATTGGAAGGCTTTACACATATCAATACAATCCACATTATTGCCATCTGCCACTGTGACTTTCACACTTGGAAGATACATAAGGCATCTAAGTCTGGCAGCCACATTTTTACTAATGAAATTGTGGGTAGAACTGTCCACCAAAATATGCAGACATACCTACAGACCCTCAAAACTTGCATTGTGGAGTATGATGGGATTCCCATCCATCATAGCATTCAAAGATAGTTTAGGCTCACCTTGTATAACAGGCACAAATTCTCTCCCCTCAGGACTATCATTAATCAGTTCTTTATCTCCCCGATGGCCAATCCTCTACTTCAACTACAAATAATTGCATTTTTCCCTTACACACTCTAGTATGCCCAAAGGTAAATTTCTCATCACAGTAAAAGCATTTACCCTTAGCTCTTTTCTCTTCTAAAAATCTATTATTCACTTTCTTAGGAATAGGAACAATAGCATTAGCAAGTGTAGGTAAAAGTGCTGGCTTACCTATGGCAGTGTAGGTACTATTTTTCAAGTTGTTAGACCTGCATCCAGTAGTATTATATCCTTATAGGCTTAGCTAAAGCTTTATTGGCTTGATTTTGCAATTTTGCCAATGAAATAGTCTCTCTTAACAGTCAGGCCTAAACATTCTCAATTTACATTTAATTTCTAGTTTCAAACCTTCAATAAATAAACTGGCAACATATTCTTTGCATATACTAACCTTATTCAGCAGTAAGTCAAACTGATCGCAATAGTCATCAAGTTCATCCAACTAAGTCAATGCTTTCAATGCTCCTATGGCATCCTCCATCGTCGTTCCAATTCTAGCTGTAGCAGATCTAGAATACTCCTTCCATGTGATTTCCTCCATAGTTTTACCACTAGAACTTAAATAAGCTCAATGCCATTGCAGTGCTCTGGTTTCCATATGTAAGGCAGCATATCAGACTTTTGATTCCTCTGGCATATCATCAATCGTGAAATAATGTTCACACTAATAGATACAGGACTCTACATCATCACCGTCAAATTTAGGAAAATGTAATTTCGTTAATCTGCAATGATTTGAGTGATATCCTTCACCACGCGCTTCGCCACGCACCGCCGTTGGTCGTTGTTGCAATTTCTCCATGTCGCGACTCAGCGCTTCCATCGCCGTATTCAATGAAATGATTATTTGATTCTGATCTTGAATCTCCTTCTGTTGAGCCGGCTAATCCTTTTGTAACTTCTTCAATTCTTGAGAGCGAGTAGAGGTTATGGATTAGTATACATTAGGATTCAATCGGAATACTCGCCAGAAGAGATAACCGGAATCGGAGCTTGGCCGGAGGTCGGTTAGCTCTATTACCAATTGATAAAGAAAAAAACTGAATTTAGGAGGAGAAATGATTAACACACACAAACTTATTGTATTATTGATTATTATCCCCCTTTATACAAGCCATAGCTGATAACCGCTCTCAACAACCATTTGAATATATATTACAGACTTGACACAATTGACCCTAGACTTATCACACATTGACACATATGTAACAACAAAACATAGACAAATTAGGAAACCAACTAAAGTGTACCTAATAGTACATGATTGAACCATATTAATAAACAGATTTCTCTAACACCCTACAAGTTGTAGCCTTGTAGGTTCAATCCAATGATGCTTAACTTAACCCTAAATCAACAAGAGAAGCATATCTATATTCTCTCTTTAATCAAGCTTATAAAGACTTCTGTAACTAAAGAAAAAAAAAAGAGAATTGTCATATTTACTAAGGGAAATAGCATAAATTTGATATCCTTCAGGCCTATTGAGTTTTCCCACATAAATTTGTCATCCTCGTTTCAACAGTCGTATTTCTTAAGTTATCTTTAAAGCATTGCCCCCAATTTATTGCAAAGTAATCATTCCCTTTGGTTCCATTAGGCACAAAATGAAACTTTCCATATCTATTTGCTTGGGTCTATTACTAGAACATATATTTGTCCTCCTTTGGGTTGATGCCACACCCCATGTTCATTTCCCCACATCAAACACTTCCACTTTGTTTCAATGGTTGGTCCCAAAAGTACTCGACCACATTGAAATGGCCTAAATGATAAATAAAATAAAATAAAATAAAAATTCCAAATAAGAAACATACATACCTACTACAACAAACATAGTCTCTCAAGAGGCAAATTCTATAACCCCATCTATAAGCTATAATCTATAATATTATAGAACACATTTACCAACCTCATTTCAAAATTCAGCACTAACAATATTCTCCCACATCCAATAACAATGTCACATTCTTTTTCCACCCTATAGCAATGTGGCATATCGTCCTCTTTTCCCCGTCTTACACCACCACTGCGAGAAACCCCAAAAAGACAAAATCCAAGAACCCTCCCTCCCTCCCCCCCCCCCCCCCCCTCTTTCTCTCTCTCTCTCTCTCTTAGATTTTACACCTGGTGATTAAAATGAACTGTTTTTAGCGAACTTCAAGAAAGCACGGACTCATGTAAAAACCTATCCAGAAAATCATTGTTAAATTACGATTTGGTTCTCTCGACTACTGTAAGTGCGATGATAGTTTTAGAATCTAGTGGAAAAGTCATGACGACTTTATTTGAAAATGCAATATGGATAACTAATATAGACATTAGTACCTAGTTGATGTATTGATGGACTTACATGATCTCCTGAATGAGATATGTTTGGGAATCATACGAAGATAAAAGCCCTGCCACAGCCCAGCTTGGTATTTTTGGATTGAAGTGTTCATCTAACAGAATGTTTTCTCTACTAAGATTAAGAGGTACGGTAAGAGGTAATTCGGTTTCAAGGTACAGAAGAGCATGAGCAAGGCCTACTATGATGTTGTAACGAGTGAACCATCCCATCAGAGACTCTCTAAATCCATCTGCGTAGAAATACATACTCGTAAAACTTACAGCTATATGAAAAAGATAAAAAAAAAATTATGATTCAAGTTTTCTGCTCATTCCATACTCAAAAATGAATGATTAATTTAATCTACAGATGCATGTAGTTTGCATAGTAGAATTTTACCTGCTGATTATTTCAGTGCTTACCTGAGAGAAATCATCCAATAATCTATACTAACGTTACAAAAGAGATGGCATATGTCTCACTTTTTGAATTTTGTAACAACTTTCTACATATAGAAATTAATTAATCTAACAACTATTTGTTTGGCAACGTAACTAACATAAAATAAACTAAATTCTTAACAAAAATAATAAAATATTTTTTGAACAATACCAACGACTCTCTATATTACACCACCACCATCTATTGGGTGATCGACTGAGCTGGCTGCCATTTTTAACCGATTATAAAAAATTTGAAATTTATTTCTAAAATTTCAATTTTGACCTAAATTTGAATTTAAATATTCTAGAAACCATCTAAAGTTGCATAAAGCGCAGGTGGATTTCTAGTTAACGATACAGACAGTCTTTCTCTCTCTGATTGAGAGCATATCTTAGCAAGTGATTCAAAGTAAACCAGAATAACTGAGCCGCAACTAATAATCTAGGACTTCAACTAATAATAGATTTCGCCTGATTTGAGGTCAATACGATGACATCTAGCTTTAAAACTGATAAACTCTTCACATCTAACTTCTGAAACATTAAAAATGATATGATGAGTGATGAGATACAAGATTGGCTTACCAAAGACTAGTTCATCCTTCAGAATTCCACGGGGCATGAATTCCTGTATAAGATACATCTTTTTACCCTCCACACAAAAACCCATGAACCGGGTCACATTCCTATGCTGAAGTTTTATCAACCTCCATAGTAACTGGTTTATAGGCCCAATGTCAGTGTATTCACACCGAGTAAGCCTTTTGACAGCTATCTGTTGGCCATTTTGTAGTATGCCCTAAAGATGTCATGTAACATAGACTTAAACTTGAGCCAATCTACATGCTAACCAGCATACAAGCTTAGAATGTCTATTTATGAAATTATGCATATACAATGTACCTTATAGATAGAGATATAATCTCCACTTGTAAGCGCATTAGCATTAGAGAAGTTACCAGTTGCAACCTTTATTGTGTTAAAGGCAAATCTCCAGGCTTCCAAACTTTTACGTCCTGCAACTTCAAGCAACGCTTTTTTTTAAGCTTCATTTACTCTATTTTGCTAAAGGAAAAGAATAGTACAGTTTAAAATCAAGATGAAATCTTATAGGCTTATATTAAGAATTCACAAATAATTATATATAAATTAAGATTTCACACATGATTAAATCACCAATGATGAATGATCCTCGGGCCAAGTGATTGAGGTGAGGCACCGAGTGACTTCAATAATGGGGAGGTCATGGGTTCAACTCCCACACGGAACAAAATATTGGGGTTTTCCATGTTGGGCCAGTGACCCGTCAGTGATCCAAATTTGTCGTTAAAAATAACCCGATTAAATATAAATTAACATGAACTTTTTTCCATTTTGAGAAAAGGGAAGAATTGTATCCTTACAAGTTACAAACACTAATCGAATATTAAGTTATATACTGATATTAGACCTCTTACTTTGTAGGGATGGAGTGGTGAATTTATACTCCGTATTTTGGTATATCAGAATATTGAATGTGATATAAATAGAAACTAACACATTCAAATACGTTACCAGTATTGGCTGGAGTTAGGGTAGAGAACAATGACCATGCTTTCTTAATAAATGGCACTCTTCCACCATGCCTGATAGAAGATGTTGCCGGGCGTTTATCGGCATGAACTTTTATCTGCTCTGTAGAAACAATAACAGCGTCACTCAGAGAACTAACACGGCCTTCATTGATGCTTCCAACATCTTCTTCATCATCTTCTCTGCTAGTGGTGACAAGCTTTGCCTGCAACTTAAGAGTTGATGCTTCTTGTAAACTCAATGCTAACTCGAGCCTCGCTACTACCTCTGCCATTGTAGGACGCTCCTTTGGACGATTCAGAAGGCATTTGTAGGCAATTTCTCTGAATTCCTTTAAGCAATCAGGCACGATTTGCTCTCCTAAACAGGGATCGAGAATTTGATCCAATTTTCCTTTTTTAATGTTTTTGGCCCATCCAGCAAGACTACGTTGCTCCTCGACCAGTCTGAGGTCTACAGCAGGTCTCCCACACAGAACTTCAAATAACACAATACCAAATGCATACACATCAGACCTTCTTGTCAGCCTGTGAGTTAAGAAGTACTCGGCATCCATATAGCCAAATGTGCCTCTAATCCGATTGGTATAAACATTTGTGGTACATGAATGATTTGCTGGACCCATTCCTGGACAAACCAAAGTCAGAAACCTTAGCCTCCCAGTTATCATCCAATAGGATGTTTGAACTTTTGATGTCACGATGGATGACTCTGTGTCGAACACCAGTAACAGTGTGCAGGTAGTCCAAACCACGTGCTGCACCAATGCATATTTTGAGACGTTCAATCCATGTTAACTGAGGACCACTTCTCCCATCTCGTCTTTCACGCAGATGATCCTGAAGGCTTCCATGGGGCATATATTCGTAAACAAGGATCTTTTCTTGACTGGATTCACAATATCCTATTAAAGAGACTATGTGACTATGCCGAAACAATGAAAGCATCTCGATTTCTGCCCAAAACTCAGCAGATCCTTGGTTGGAATCAAAATTTAACCGTTTGATGGCAACAGTTGTTGATCCATGGTCAATGGTACCTTTGTATACTTTTCCAAACCCTCCTTTTCCGATAACCAGTGCCGCATCAAAAATGTGGGTCGCCAGTTTGATTTGCCAAAGTGAAAAGCGACGGCATAGGTGATCAGAGGACAAACAAGATGATGATACCTTCCTCTCACCATGCCCTTCTTCCTGATGTTTCCGCAAGTAATGAACAACGATATTCAAAACAGTTAAGATAAATAAAAGCCCAGTAGATAACATCTTGCACATGAAAATGGTCTTTAGAGATATGCTCCTAAAGATGCCATTATGCATAAAGGGTCAACTGTACTGGGGTTGACTTGACTAGTTGACTCACTAACCAAAAACTATACATCAGGAATGCATTTGGAATAACCAAGAGATTTCCAACAAAGCACTTTTCATACAATTAACTAAGGGAAACAGTCAACACACAACAACCACAGGTTGGACCTTTCCTTGCTTGTTTACAAAATATTGAAATTACATTATAAATAATAGCAAATCAGCTTGTTTTATTTATACACAAATGTTCTGATTGAGCATTCACCCTTCTTTTGTTCAAATTTGGTCATTAAGAGTATGCTTCAAGTTATATCTGGACTTTTGGGCTGCTTCAAGAAAGGAGGTTTGAACTGCGGTTCTTTTGAGACCTTCACGCCCTCTTTTGAATACCACAGCTTCTTAACAATGGCTTCTTTAAATCAGATTTCTAGTCTAAAAGGCCATAAGGCGTTTGAGTAAAGCAGAGATTTTAGCTTATTTTAGGCGTTTATTGGCTTGTCGAATTTTCAAAAAGCTAATAAGTTTACATATAAACGTGTGTCCTTAAGCAAGTAAAGTAAATAATCTCGTTAGCTGAGGACGAAAAAATGAGTACATAGAGGGAGTTTTCTCTGTTCAATCTATCCGGTTAGGTGAATCTTGAACTCGGATGTACACGACCTAACCGGGAATTCCATGACCATTTCCAAAACTATCTTTTGCCACCCCCAACAAGTTTATTTGGGAAGTTTCAAACACTTGTTGTGAGGACATAATATTAGTGGTATTAATGTGGAGGACTTTTCAAGAAAATGGTCATGAGTCCGATTCCGTGCCGCTCGACATGATGGCACAACCAACTATTTGAGTCTGGTCAGAATGTTAGTCCAGAGGACCACGGGGTTAGAGCTTCTTTGTCGTTTTAAACCCTAATCCAAACACCCCCCGACAAAAACCTATCAAATAATGTAAATAAACTCACAACACCCCCTAAATTCCACTAATAATGCAAATGTAGAAGAAAATAAACACAAAAAGCTAACAACGCCATCGGTGGACTCAGTTGAGCGCCAAATGCTTGGAAGAAAAATAACAGGAGGAATCTTTCCAAAACTCAAATGAGAGTATCTATGATCCGGTTAGTTACGTGTTTGTTTGTATATTAGCAGGTCTCTTTTGCGAATTCTTTGGCCCACAAACTCAATTATTAATCTCAGGTTAGCACTGTTTGAACAGGTGATCTCGACATCACCTCATCTCCAATTATTAAAATCCAATTAAAAAATAAAAGATTCACACACATTCCATACTCTCTCTCTCTCTTTACACACATAATCATACAATGGACCCGAGGCCGGTCATCAGATGCTACGATATGCCCGTACTAAAATTTTATAGCTAAAAAAAAGTAAGTAACTGCGTGCCGTCTTTCGTGGGTTTTGAGCCTTAATAACTCGACGGTGTATGGGGAAGGTTAAGATGTAGGCAGACCTTACCTCTACCAAAATAGAGAGGCTGCTTCCAGTTTTTACCTAAATGGTAGAAAAGGCCCTCCAACATTTGCGTGGGATGAGGATCGAACTCATGACCTCTGTCTCCAGAGGCAAGGGTGTATAAAGTTTTGAGCTCATTTAAACAATTCTTATAAAATGAAAAATACAACTTATGTAACATCCGTCAATTTTGACCGTTTGACTTTTCACGAAATTTGACTAATAACTTAAATCATTATTGAAGATGTTTTTGTTTCGAGACATTATGAATAGTGATATGCTTGACGGGTCAAACTATCAACTATTTATGTGACATGATAACTAACGATGATGTAAGGGGTTAGAAATGTAAACGGGTCAACCCGTGGGTCAAACCCACAATCCATGATCCAAGAACTTACCCAAACCCTATCCCCTTTCCCCACCCTATCCATTTATTCCACCATTCATTCACACTCTTAAACACATATCTCTTTCTCTAAATTTCTTCTTCATTAAATGTTGTTTGAATTAAATTAGTGCAAGAAATCTTATCATCATCATTATATCTCAATCATATCAAAATTTGGGTTTCAAAATGCAAGAAAACACCACTTTCGAGTCAAATTTGGGTTTGAGTACTTGGTGAAGATTTTGGTAAGTTAAACTCATCCCATAATCATCATCTATGTTTGTTAACTTGTTTACAATTGATTCAAAGTAAATTCGGGTCATAAATCAGGTCAAAACGCAATTAGGGTTTTCCTAGGGTTTCAAATGGGTCAAAAACGATTTATAGTCTTGATTTGAAGTTATGGGTCGAATTTATGAAGTGGGTTGTATATAAATATGTTTATGTATGTGTATTTATGTTCAAAAACGAGTTGGAAAGGTCCCATGGTCCCATCGAAGGTCAGAGAAAATTTTCGCACCGCGAGATCTGGTCACCGTGCCGCTAGTAACTTGTTCTACTTGTGCCGCGAGCCAAGTCCCTTGTGTCATGAGTTTGTGCATGTTTTCATGATAAACCTTCGAACGCTTTATAACTTTTGATTCGTAAGTCCAATCGAGACATATGACCTATCGTTGGAATCATGAGAGAATCTACCTTCTTGTGGTAACATTCATTTGGGATGAATCCTCTTCCATTTCTAAAAATGTCGAATTAAAGTATCTTGTTCATACTCGGGAAAGTCGTTGAAGCGTTATGGGTTTGTGACTCGACTTAAACTTGTTAGACCGATTTGTTTAGGGTTTTAAAGTTGACATTGATGATATTGTGATAAACTTTGATAGGTTTTGGACACGCAGCGGTTGTTAAACGTTTATAACTCTTTGTTAACTCGTTATTGTTGCTTGGAAGCCGAGGTGAGTTTCGTAGCTCCCTACTCAATTGAGGTCCGGGCTGGAAAGTGCACACATACTTGTTTGATTGATTTGTGTTTTAGTGATTTGCATGCATTATACTTTGACGTTCTCAACACGTATGAAATCTTATTACTCGTATTTCCATTTATAGTGTAATCTTGATTGATGGTTGGCTTATTGATTTCAGTTGACTGCTTACTTGGTTGATTTTGCATTCGATTATGATTGTATCTGGTTTTTAGTTAGTTGTGCGTACATGGAAGTCGATTATGTTTTCAAAGAGTTATAAATGTGGTGGGAAGGCTGTGGGTGACCCTATATATAAGCATCTATGATTCGATGAAATTAGAATCCTCCGAAGTGTATATATGTAACATCCTAAACTTTTTGATCTTTGACCTTGACTTTGTCGTTAGTCAATCGACAACTTCTATCGTTTGACCGTTAGTGATCTTTGACGACGTTAGTCTCTTTAATTGCTAGGTGATTAATTGGTTGTTAAATGATAATTAAGGTTCCTTATATGTGGATATATAATTGAGTTATGTGATGCTAAAATGGTGTGTCGGTTCACATTATGTGCTTAAGACGTTAATTAGTCATCCGTTAGTGTACGTATTAGCTTCGGGCCTTAGTTTTTAGGCTAAAATGACTTTTTGGGCTAGTTTGAGTAGGCTTTAGCTAGGCCCAATCCTCTTGAACGAATTTGGAAGATAAAATCAGGTTTATTAGGGTTTGAAAACCCTTACTAACTTATTGTTAACTCACCATAATCACATATTTAAGCCACCACATCTCATAGCCTCCATTTCCCTTATCTTTTCATTATTTTCTCACTTATTTCTTCATCTTTTCTCTCAAAATTCGTGGGTCCTTTCCTGGAAATCAGTAGGTAACATATTCTTGTTCATTATGTGTTCTTTATAATGATCCTTGCTTATGTCTAGAGATTTTCATACCGAAAATTAACGTTTTCGAGGTTATTTTGGGATCTCAATGATGACGGTTTTACAAGAAGGGTTAAGTACAGTAAAATCATTCTCTTTTGATGTATTTTAATGTTATGTAGTTATTTGAAAGGTATTTTGATTCATACATATGGATTTCAAATCGATTTGTAAACGTGTTTAACGTCTTTTTTCATTAGATCCGAAGAAAGAAACTTTTCAAATGGGATTTTCTTCTGGAATTAGATTCTCTATTGAAAATCATGAGTTTTGCAAAAAGAATCACTTGATTTGGTTGAATAACGAACCGGGAATCTTGTTTTAAAGATTTATAAAGATGTTGTAACGTTTTTGTTGTTTATTATAAAAAAAAAGAAATTAAATTGAATGATTTTCTGGAGTTATATTATTTAATGAAAACCGAAGATTATGCAAAAAGAATCATTTAAATTCATCAAGTAACGAAGTAGAAATTTCGATTTGAAGCTGTTAAAGCACTTAGCAATTATTTGTGAAAGCAAAATAAGGAACAAGAAAAGAGCAGTAGCCCCGTCGATCTCCATTTTCCATCTGCTTGCATCATGATGATGTCGGCATGGTGACATCATGCTTATGTCAAAGTCAACCAGAATTTACACTTTTAGTCTCTGCAGTTTTAGTTTTGTATTTTTTGGTCCCTGTAGTTTCAGACTTGCCGTTTTCAGTCCCTGAAGTTTTTGAATTGACATAAAAGGTCCCTGAAGTTTCTGATTTGACATAAACGGTCCCTGTAGTTTTGAAAATGACAGTTTTGATCCCTGTAGTTTTGAAAGTGACAATTTTGATCCCTATAGTTTGAAAAATGATAGTTTTGATCCCTACAGTTTTAAAATTGACAGTTTTGATCCCTGCAGTTTCGAATTGACATATTTGGTCCTTGCAAGATTGAAATTGTGTTTTGAATCTTGTGAGATTGAAATTGTAACTTTTAATCTTTATGGTTCAAGATTGAAATTGTCATTTTTGAATCTTGTGGTTCGAGATTGAAATTGTCATTATTGAACCAAATGTTATTGAATATTTAACACCTTAAATTAAACGCATGATGTTGAGTCCTCATTAAAAGACAATGATAGTGAGTAATTAGCAATTAACTGGACTCTTTTGTACATCGTAGGTTCTGAAGGTTTGAGCATTCACTGTTGAGTCTTAATTGGTGTGACACTTTGTTATTGCATTCTTATTGAGGTAAGATAACATTTTTCGTCACCTTAGGGTACAACAAAATATAGTTTTTATTAGTTAAAACCCCCAAATGAATATAATTGCATACTAGTATGATTATGGGATTATATGGGAGACTTTATGGGATATGTATGATTATCATTGATGATGTATGGTAAGATATGAATGATTTAAAGGTATGATGTTATGGATGTGAAATGAAATGATGAAATGTTTTTATGAATGTTTGCATAGCTTGAACACCTAGTCACTAGACATATGAATAGGATTGCCATGACACGTGCACGATTAAGGGCCCTAAAGTAAATGATGGTGTATGTGATTAGTTTAGGTGAAAGTGTAGCCTAAGCTAATATAATTAAGAAGTCTCAAGCATATTTAAGATGTTGTGTTAAGCTTAACCCGTGCTAGTTCTCCGGAGCTAGGGCGTACGTGGTCACGTGGTTTGGGAATCATGATACCTCCTGTGGCATAGTTACGTTTGAGTATTCCGGGGTGGAGTAACTAACCACCATTGCGTAAAGGCATAAACGGTTTATTGAGTTGGAAATGACTTTGTCAATTCCTTAACGACGCCGATGGACCACCGAAAGGTTTACCCATCATGTCGGGTGTGAGGACTCCATGTATGGTCTACGACCGCCTGCACACAAACCCCACATCCCTATGTAAGTGGCGTAAGTCACTTAGCCTACGTCTAGGCAAAGAAACAAAGTAAAGAAAGAAAGATAAGAAAGAAATGCTAGGCACATTAGGAATATGATGATCCTATTGTGTTATGTTTTATCTTGTGATGTGATATGTATGTGATATTAACATTTATAACATGTTTTGTTAATATATTATGAATCGGCAAATGTTTTCAAATTATGTTATCTTACTTAGCTAATTTATTAGCTAACACTTGTTCTTTGAAAATGTTGTGCCTTCAGGATAAGCAAGCTTGAGCTAGGAAAGGATTAGCTCGGTGAGATGGGTAGAAGTAATAAAGAAGACTAGCATAGATTGTTGAATGCTTAGACTTCCCTTGGCTAAGTTTTGGCTACTTTCATTTATGATTTATGAACATGTAATAATGATGGCATTTATGTTGGTGCCATAACTTGGATTTCATTTATATTGTTTTGATGATGCACGTTAGTAACACCATTTTATAAAGGTACCATCCGGTTGATGGGGCAGTTTTAAAGTGATCCTTTTCCGCTACTTTTTAAACGCCGTTTGGCAAAGTTTTTTGAAATCCAGATTTTTAAATGACGGGTGTTACAATATACATGTTGATTTGGTTATCGGTTGAATGTTGACTTAT
The DNA here is from genome assembly GCF_010389155.1 of Erigeron canadensis. Lineage (NCBI taxonomy): Eukaryota > Viridiplantae > Streptophyta > Magnoliopsida > Asterales > Asteraceae > Erigeron > Erigeron canadensis. The sequence goes on from NC_057764.1 coordinate 3,407,211, forward strand.
GGTTGGACTTGGGGAAACCGATCTATGGGGGACGGTTGGATGTTTGGTTTGGGGAGACCGACTTATGGGAGTCGGTTGGTTGGACAATTTGTGCGGTAAACTCGCAAGCATACTTTATTTGTACGGTAGACTCGCAAGCATACGCTATTTGTGCGGTAGACTCGCAAGCATAACCTTTTTGTGCGGTAGACTCGCAAGCATACCCTATTTTTGTGGTAGACTCGCAAGTATACGCTATTTGTGAGGTAGACTCGCAAGCATACCCTATTTATGCGGTAGACTCGCAAGCATACCTTATTTGTGTGGTAGACTCGCAAGCATACTCTATTTGTGCGGTAGACTCACTAGCATACTCTATTTGTGCGGTAGACTCGCAAGCGTACCCTATTTGCGCGGTAGACTCGCAAGCGTACCCTATTTGTACGGTACACTCGCAAGCATACTCCATTTGTGCGGTTCACTCCCAAGCATACACTATTTGTTGCATTGATGACGTGGTTGACTCACATATGATATACATTATGACGTTTGCATACATTCGGCACATAAGTTAATAATGATATCACTTGTGCTCATATATTACATGTGCTTATTATACATTGTATGCTCTTGTTGTGATTGATATGTGACGCTTAAATGCTATTTGCAAGTTGCGATTCTCCTTTACCTTAAGCTTATATGTTATTTGGCGATGGTTACTTGTGAACCATTATTACGAACTCACCAACCTACTGTTGACTTTGTTTAGTGCACTTTTCAGGTATTCGTGTGAAATTGGAGACTTGAATACTTGATGACTACTTGTTGATCATGCTAGGGCTTTGACTGGGACTTTCATGGATCCGTGATCCGTTGCCCCCTTAGAGTTATGCTTAGAACCTTTCGGGGTTTAGTTGTATTATCTTGTCTTGTTTTCCGTTAATGACTCCTTGTTTACTTGCATCTTGTACCTTAATTTTTGGTTTAGGTTCACTGAATCCTTTTACTTTATGTAGTTTATGTCCTATGATAATTATACTGTGTGCTATATCACTTCCGTGATATTCCGAGCTCTTGCTTTGGGTGTTACTACTTAATAACAAAATCTCCTTACAAGTTTCACCTCACAAGTGACCTAAAATGATGTTTTTGTATTCATTTTAAAATAGGAAAGAAAGAAAGAAACTCCTTAGTGCCGTCTTCTATGTGTTTTGAGTCCCAATATCTAGACGGTGTATGGCGGAGGTTAAGATGTAGGCAGACCTTACATTTACCTATGTAGAGAGGTTGCTTTCATTTTCTACCTAAATTGTAGAAAAGACTCTCTAACATTTGCATGGGATGTGATCAAACCCATAACCTCTGTCTCTAGAGGCCAGGGTGATTACCACTGATCCAATATTTTTTTTAGATAGAGTGTTACCTGGGTTGAAGTATTATCTTGTAATATTCAATAATAGAAAAAAACTCCTCTCAATTTATACGAATCGTAATAATACGGTTTCGCAAGACTCATTATATCTTGTAAATAAGTTCAATGAAAACAAATACATTATCGACCTCTTACAAAAGCTTATTTTATATACAAAATAAAAATCATTATTTTGTATCTCTCCTACAATATATGAATACGAGAAAAAGATTACATAATTTTATGCAAAAATGATTCTTTTTCGGAGGTAGAGCCATCTAGCCTTTAAAATGCAATAAGATCATATAAAATTATATGGATCCTATTATGAGCTTTTACTATAATTGAAGTTATATACTAGATGGGTATGAAAAAACGTTTATAATAACATGAGATAAATATATTATATAAATGGGTCTATTACAAACTTTCATATAGTAAAAAATTGATGCCCACTCATAATTTGGTGTTATGGGTTGTAGCCCTCCTGCCCAGTAGCAGGACCGGGCCTATGGACCCCACCCACAACTCATCGAATTCTTTTTTAGGCTTGACAAGAAATGACAATGACCAAGTAAGGACGAGATGGTGCTTATAGTATCCACTCACGATGACCATGACATACATAAAGACGACATGCATAGAGAATAGAGAGAAATAACGGAATATGTAATTATCATTTCATTTACTTATTTAGTTGTTTTTCAAAATGAAATCAAATAATTAAATAAAATATCTAAAGACCCTTATAACACAAACTAATTTTTACCTAAATATAAATATATAAAACATATGTGTCAAACCTAAATATAATTTATTACTAGTTAATCAATTCGGGTTCAACCCGGGTCTTCTAATTATAATTCTAAAACGGTATATAATATGTACAAATCCTAAAAAGGGTAACATTATTTGATTGTTTAAATCCATAGAAGTAGAAAATAGACAAATGCAAATCTGTTATATATAATAATAGCAAGCGTATTACAGATCCAATGGAAAAGTCAACATTGAATGATTATTAAAGTATGAAAAGTAGAAGACTAAGTTTAAAATGAAGAAATTCAAAGGTAACAAACATTTATGAAAACATTACCAGCCTTGATTTTGTGAAATCGTCAAATCTTTTGTAGCACTTCTTTATAGACGACATTGGTTGTTTTGCTTGAATTTTTTCCACCTTTATTGACAATAAGGATCTTCAAACCAGATTTGATCGTAACCCTTGAAAGTGTGACATATAGTTGACCATGCGTGAAAACCGGACGTTGTAAAAACAATCCCACTTGAGCTAATGACTGTCCTTGGCTTTTATTTATGGTCATGGCAAAGCAAACAACCAAAGGAAATTGACGCCTTTGAAACTTAAATGGTATGCGTTTGTCTGATGGTGTAATCTTCATCCTTGGTATGTAGACTACATCGTTCACATTTGAACCTGAGATGATTTTTGCTTCTATGACATGGGGAGCCATACGCACAACTTGCAATCTTGTTCCAATACACAAACCTTTAGACTGATCTATATTTCGAAGGAGCATAACAGGAACACTTGGTTTTAAAAGCAGCTTATGGTTTGGTGTACCGGAGATCTTAAATCCATTTAGAACATCTGGTGAATATAAAGATTGTTGAAAGGCGTCAAGTGATTCGGTTTCACATGGACGATCTGAACTGAAGTATGTCCTCTCTTCGGCTTTTATCAGGGACAAAACATGGTCATTGATGCGATCAACCTCGTCATTAGTTGGAACTAATATAGCCTTGTCACAAAAATATCCAGGTTCATGGAGGTGATCGTTAATATCGGGATAAATTGCATCAATAATGGCCTTAATATGATCACCATCATATTTGATAAGCACATCATCCAGGAATTGAACATTAGCTTCTCCACCTTTATTGTTATCTCCAATAGTTCCTTCACCAATTTGTATGAGCCAATCTGAAAAAGCCTTGACTTCAGTGAGTGATGATTGTGGGCTCCCTAACTTTAAGCGCATGTTTTCAATTAGCCTCAAAACAGTACAGTGACGCCATATGTCAGAAGAATTTATTGATGCATTAACAATTTGTGCACGAGTGCCTCGTTGAATAACTGGAAGAATCTGACGGAAGTCACCCCCAAAAAGAATTACTTTACCTCCGAAAGGTTTATCACCTAAAGCACGAGATGATGGTTTTCACAGAGCCTTTACCTCCAAAAGGTTTGATATGGTTTTCACAGAGCCTTCTTAAAGCAGCATATCAAACATACTTACGAGATTTCTCTTAATGGTAGCCTGGACCTTATTTGACTCTAGTTGTTGAGAGAAAAAAGGTAACATAAGTTTTTGTAACAATAGTAATTTGGAATTAACCTAAAAGTTGTATAGAACGTATAAAATAAGGCATGCAAACACGCATTTAAACTTGTTCATCCATGAGTAGCATTTCGATGCTCGCAGTATTTAATGGATTGTTTGAATAGGACTGCTTCCAGAGGCGGATGATCTTCACCTTAATTGTGCAGCCTTCTATTTTTGCGTTAATGGTATTGATGAAAGTAATGTCATTATTATTAGCCATTTGGAACTGGTATTGTTTTTTGAGAGAATGTAAATGAAAAAGTGGATGTGTGTGAATACCAATTCTCGTAATGTATTCTTTATATAGGGATGATACATATTTTTTTTTTTGTAAAAAGATCTGTTAAATTGTTAAAGTTTTACACAATATATATTTTTTGATAGCTACGAATCTGTGTTAGAAATAGATATAATAATTTATTGAATTGTTTCCAGAATCCTTTGTATGTATATAGATTGTTTCCAAAAAATAATGTACATATATATACTATATCATATAAGTTAATATATATTGTTTCTAAAATAATGTACATCCCTCATATTATATAAATATAACTTAAGAAAATAAAAGATCTGCTAATGAATTATTTTGGAAGTTCGGAATATTTGATTATGATAGTACGTAAGTAATATAAGATAAAAAGTTCTAGCAATAAATTGCGTCTTACTTGGATCATAAAAGCTGGCCCAAAATTTTGTGATACTCCATGTATGATGTTATTGTGACTGACCTTGCAACCAGGCTGAAAGATGGGCCAAAATGTTTCTGAAGAATGAAGTAGACAAAAGCTCATCATAGGACCTAATATATCAAGTCGATAAAATTTAGATGATGATCCTCTTTTGGCTTATAAAATTTTAAAACAATGTTTTTTCGAGTAAAATAGAAAAATACCCACCTAAAGGCGAGATATGTCACACTATCATCCAGCTTATACAAAAACCTCTGTATCTTTTAAACCTAAATCTGTGTAAATATAAGTCTCTTTAGATGAAAAATATTATGTAAGTAGAATTCAATTGATATTATCAACATTCGGTTAATAGAAACCTTGAACAGAAGCATTTTCTGGAATCGCTGGCTGTACCCCTTCCATTGCCAGCCAATTACAGAAAAGGGGAAGCAACATTTTTTGTATTAAAAAGCTGATGCTTAAGGTTCAAAAATAACCTGCTAATATAATCCCTTATAAGAAAGCTATTGATTCACCTCAACATTTCGCATGCTGACGGCACTATCTATATCATCCGAGGTCAATGTAGTCCTTCTTGAATGGTGCATGCATTTAATCGCCTCCTGCATTTTTAACAAAAAACTAAAAAACTACAACTAATTTTACCAAAGAAAAAGCTGATGCTTAAGGTTCAAAAATAACCTGCTAATATAATATAGAGAAAATTTTATTACATACCCCTGTGGTATACCATATTATTAAGTTTCACCCCTATCGTTTTTTTTATCATTACATATCCTTATGGTGATTTTTTGTATCATTACCTATCCCTTACCCTAACGGACGTTAATCATGCTCAGTTAAATCCCTCATATTCAATGCACATAAGGGTATTTTTGTCCTTATAACTCTAAAACATTATTTTCATCCCTTTCCTTTCTTTTCCAAGATCTAGCAAACCTAAAATCAAGTTATTCTTTTTCAGATCTAAAACCTTAAAACTACAGTAATATAAATACTAAAATCAATAGATACATTCATCTATATCTAACACCATATATCTATATTATTCCCAAAAAGAGACGTATATGCTCTCTGCTCTGTACCACACATAGATACTTTCAATATAATTTATTATTATTTTCATACCTTTTGAGTTTTGACGACACAAATTTTCAAATATTTGGTTTGGAAATTACATACACATATTTATAAAAACAAAAGAAATTAAAATTAAAAATGTTAAACTAATGAAAAGCCACATAAACCCATATGAAAGTGATATTCTTTCCATTGGAGTACAATACCATTGTTTATAAAGTTATGATCATTTAGAAACTAAAATTTTCGTAAAAACTAGAAAATGACAAAAAAAACACTTGATGCATCTGTCGCCACCAACGGCCACCACCGTCATCACCATCCGTCGATGCCACCACATTAGGGATGAGCAAAAGACCCGTTGACCCGCGCCCGACCCGGAACCGACCCGCCCGCAACCATAACGGGCCGGGTCACGGGTCACGTTTTTGGTGCATTCGCGGGTCACGGGTTGGACGGGTCGGGTGAAGGGAAAAACCGAAAAATTATGAAGGAAACCCGCGACCCACCCAAAACCGACCCGAACCTCCACGGGCTGGGTCACGGGTCACATTTCATGCTCTCGCGGGTCGCGGGTCAGGCCGGGTTTCGACCCGTGCACATCCCTACACCACATCACTATCACTTCCATCGTCGCCTCATTTCGCGGATAGCATGCTCCTTATTTCACATGATTAATACATATATCGTCTCAAAACATTACTCAAATTAAATCTAACGGGCTATCATTTTCATTTCTCACCCAAACTTCACGGGTCCATTTGCGAATCCAAATGCAAGTATCATCTTATCCCCACACCAACAAAAGTTAGTTGAGTTTCTATTTACAGTACTTTTTACTCACCACTCACTGTATGACACATTTCCATAAAGTGATTGATCGTCCAAAATCCATATATACCAACCAACCAACTTCAGTCCATACCCTCCGTCCCAAGAAAATTAAATTATTTTTTTTTTTGAAAAGTAAAATTTTATATATCATCAACAACTCCTGCAGAAAATTAAATAAATAAAAAAGTTACCTGTATTGAAATCCATGAAACAAAGATGTCGGATGTACCTATGTTGCCGGATGTACTTTCCCAAATCCTATGTTGGCTGCCAGTGAAATCTTTACTTCGATTAAGGTCTGTTTCCAAAACATTTCGTAACCTAATTGATAGTAATTATCTTATTAATCTTCATCTTAATCTTTCCATTAAAACAAGACAGAATATTAATATCCTTTTCGGTGGTGACAGAACCCTTTGTTATTTTAACTTAGATTCGTCGAATAACGCAGTTAATAAGATAGATAATCCTTTATACTTTGCTATATTTGAAACCGTTGTGTTGGGTAGTTGTAACGGTGTGGTTTGTTTGTGTACTACTGAACCCGATACCGAGATTGCGGTGTGGAACCCCGTGGTTCGTAAGTTTAAGAAGACGAGGTTAGGGCCCGCAAAAAGTTTGAAAGGAGTCGGGAGAGGGTTTTGTATTAAAGGGTTTGGGTATGATTGTGTTGGTGATGATTATAAAGTTGTTAGGTTGGTTCAGTATTTTAGTAGTAATTTGAGGAGTGAAGTTGTGTATTCGACGATTGAGGTTTTTAGTTTGAAAGCCGACGCGTGGAGAGAAGTTGGGGGGTTTCCTTATTTCATATGTTATTTCAAGAATTTTAATGCTTTTGCGAATGGTGCGTTGCATTGGTTGGTTAGTGAGAGTCCTGAGACGAGACTTGATGTTTTGATTGTTGCGTTTGATCTTACGACGGATGAGTTGAGGATGGTTCCTCGGCCTGATATTGGAAACGATAGGGTTAAAGTCAGTTTGGCGATATTGGGCGGGTGTCTTTCGTTGGTTTGTAATTATCCTAAGAAGAATGTTGATATATGGGTTATGGAAAGTTATGGGGTAAAGGATACGTGGAGTAAGTTGATTTCGAGTACAGATGTTAAGCTTGTTATGGATTTGGATTGTTTGAGGCCGGTTGTGTATTCTAAGAGTGGTGATGAAGTCCTTTTGGAGAAGAATTTTGAGAGACTTTATTGGTATAATCTCGAGAATAAGACGGTGAAACGATTTAAGGTTGCTGGTATGCCTAGGTTGTTTGTAACTGAAGTTTTTACAGGAAGCCTTTTTCAGGTGAACATCGGTTGTGCTTCTGAAGCTCGTAAAAAGAAAGAGAAAATCGAGAACCAGAATGAGAAAAAGAAGGATGACTTCTTATCAAAGGGGTTCAGACTTGTGCTTTAAGGAAAAAAGTAAGTTGAATCTTTCTGCAAATGTTTCATATTATTCCTTGAATGCCCTTTGTTTTTTTCATTATTGAGATATCTTACATATTAAAATTACAGCTAATCACATCTAATAAACCATAAGCTCAGTGAGATATTTTGTAAATTATGCGGAGGATGTTCACCCAAAATAAATTTGTGGAACTGGTAAATTTCCAAAAAGTTAAAAAGTTGAATAAAATGAATGGCTTGAAACATGGGTGGGGATTCCCTCAAGTTATCCCAACTTGAGGGGTAAAGTTGGGAGACTTTTGACCATTGGATCAAAATTAATGGTCAAAATTCATTGGTCAATTTTGAATCTTGTCCCTTGATTTTAATCCAACGGCCAACATCGCTTTAACTTTACCCTTCAAGTTAAGGATAACTTGAGGGGATCTCTACCCCCTGAAACATGGGTTTGCATTTGTTCCATAAAGACCTAAAAGCGTAAATCAGTGCATTCATGCTCATGGATGCATAATTTGCTGAAAAAAACTTTGTTTTTGTAGATTTTGTGATAGATTTATCATTTTATTGTCCTACTCTAAGCCTTCAAATACATAAACCCCTAGTTAGCTAGTGCATTTTCAATTTTCAATCTTTCTTGATGCTCTAGGGTATGTTTGGCATGGGGTTTTTAGCTATGTTGTTAATACTCACAAATCAATTTTTATGGCCGAGTACTATATCGGTTATAGCGGTGGTATAACTGTGATATAGAGGTGATTATAATATTATGCAATATATATATATATATATATATATATATAGGGTTGGGTACTGTAAAACAAGTATTAAAGTAAAACAAATAAGACAAGATCCTGACCCTTAGATCATGGTTAAATTGATGCACGGAGATTCATGAACCAATTGATGCATGACGATTTTCATGATGCACGGTGATTTTCAGTAAAAAGAAACCTATTGTTTTATTTTCGACCGGCCAACCCGCCAACCTGAATTTTTTCGACCGGCCAACCCGCCAACCTGAATTTTTTCGGGTTGGGTCTGGGTTGGGTTGTTGGGATGTTAGGTCGACCAGCCAACCTGATATCTTAAAAATATTTGCTTCATATATATAATATCTTATACTCCACAATCTACTTATTCATACGCCCCATTCTCATTTTCTATATATCTAATCTAACCTAACTTCACATCTAAAATAAGAGAATAATTCAAAATTTTGTGTGAGATGTTAACTGATGTTGGGCGAGACATTAAGTTTATTAACTTTGTGCCAAGTTCTAATAATACCCTCGAATTTCGTTTTTTGGTACTTTTTGTTTTTAGCGTGTACACATCAATGATAGACCTTTATATAGGTTGATTTATTCAATTATATATTTATATATATTTGCTTATCAGGTTATATGGGTTGGGTCATGGGTTGGCGGGTTGTGGGTCAGGGTTGAAATTTCTGACCTGAAATTTTTAGTGGCTTGGGTTAGGGTCAGAGTTTTTCAACCCACCAACCTGCCAACCCGAACCCGCCAACCCATGACCCAACCCATTGACAACCCTAGTTATTATCGTATATTTTAAATAAATAAAAAAATCATATAAAAATTATGTTAGGTATTTTATGTTATACTTTTTAGTTTTTTATGGTTATTGCCTTATTTTGTAGAGATATTGTTAATATATATCTTTTAAAAAAGAAATTATTATATAATTTATAATCTTCGTTATAACACACCGATATATCTCCGCGAAGAGATTTATCCTTAAAGGCGGTCGGTCGCCGAGTGACCGCCGACCATTATTGACAACCTTGATCATCATCCTTATAATTAGGGTTGGGTTATTAGAATCAGGTTTAAGGATTGGTGGTTTTTATGAATTTGGGCTTTTATTTAATTAGGGTGGTGTTTTTAGTTTTGGGCCACAAAAAGAAAAGCCGTTATTACCGAGAAGCACAAAATAATATATCGGTAAAGACTGATAACCATTATACCACCGTTATACCGTCGTTATTAACAACCATAGTTGTCAAAGGTGAAAATGTACCCAAAGCGTAATGACCCCAAATTGGGCCTAGGCGAGAGGCGCAAAATAAAACGCGGGCTCGGAAAAAAAAAGCGTAGAAGAGTATATAAAAGTTTAGTGTCTCTAACAAATGATAATGAAGAAAATTTCAGCCAAAAGGGTATATAAAATAGCATAAGTCTTAATAATATAAAAATAAAAGAAAACTTACCTTTTAGTTAAATGAAGAATAGTATGATGAATGGAGATATTAATGATAATGATATATCATATATACCAAGTGATTTTTGGAACAAAGATTCTGTTGTAATATCCCTATACATGTGATTTTTTATGTGGAACAAAGGTTTTGTATATATGGAAAAAGTAGACGGGTGCTTCATACAGTTAGTGAGCCTTGGGCTTATGGTTTCAGGCGTTAAGGTTGGGCCTTGCTTGCCTTTTGTGCCTAGGCGCAAGAGGGGCTCACCTTTGACAACTATGTTAACAACATAGGTTTTTGGAAGCTTAAAGACCCAAGGTTTTAAAAACGAGCTCCTTTTAAAAATAGTCTTGTTGGATATGCTATTGAGAAAAAAGCTTTAGCCCTGAAAAGCTCCTAAAAACCCTTAAAGGTTTATAATAATAGCTTCTGTAAGAAGAGTTGGAAAAAAAAACTCGAGCTCCGATCATCTTTACTAAACCCCACCCAAACTCCCAACCCCCAGAGGTATAGCTCTAGCCTCCAGCCCCAACCCAAGGCCCCAGCTCCAAGCCTCCAATTATCTTCACAAAACACACCCTTAATTTTTTTCAGTGATGAATGTTTGTTTCAGTTCAATATATGATTTGCTGGCCATCTCGCTATGCCTTGTAAAACCTTTTCATAACGGTGCTGCAACCTCTGTTGTAGTAATTGTCCTTCCTCTATCTCTGTTTCAGTTTAGTATATGATTTGCTGGCAATCTCACTATGCCTTGTAAAACCTTTTCATAACAGTGTTGCAACCTCTGTTGTAGTAATTGTCCTTCCTTTAGCTCGAGATATGCAAGAGGCTCTGATCTCGTTTTCGGTTACAATTGTCCATGCACAAACTGTGTTTTCATTTTTTCATTTTTTTCCCCATATTCCAAGGGATGCAACTTGTACCAGGTGACCTCAAAATGCTATTTCCCTTATGCTTTAATCCATATCATTGTATCATTGTATGGACTCAAAATGGCAGTAGGATCCCTGGAGTGTTATTCAAACAACGTCCACATTCCTTTATGTGCTTATTGGTCATTATATTTGTCATACATCATGGCTTGCAATTTATGTTTACATATTGTTGATTTTATAATTGGTCCAAGTTAGTGGATGCATGTGACATAAGCAGGAGAAAGGTTTGGTTTCTGTGCTTTTTCTGTTACATTGTAACCAGTCTCTCGTGTTTAGGGCTATGTTTTTCCCATGTAAAATTCAGTTTTTCTGTTAGCACCTAAATTTCAAAAAATAAACTCTACATTTAAAGTCAAATGTGGACTTTTTTACATGACAATCTTCCATCTTTGTATCTTCATCAATCAAAATCAGTAATACCTGATTTCTAATATCCATTTAGTTTTCAAATGCTTTTGTACTTAATTTTCTATCTGTATTCCCCAATTGTCTTGTTACCGACATAGGCCAACACATATCATTATGTAAGAATGATACATTCTAACCAGTTTTGCGACCTATTCTTTTGTTGCAGGATTCACAACTTAAAGGAAATATTTGAAAGCTTGTCTTCAAAGATATCACTGCTCAAGATCATGTTGTAGGAGTTTAACATAGAATAAAGTTTGAATTAGGTGTCTTCGAATACTGTTAAAAAGTTTGATCGTTGGAACAGGCAAATTTGAGCGATGGTATGGGTTGCTATCCTCTTTTTTTTCGCTTTACTTATTGGCATCAAAGGATCAGCTGCATGACTAAACAACTTCTTAGTGAAGTTCTGCTCGACTACATAATAATACACTTCCAGTTTGTATTATTGTATATATGGAATGGTACAGTTCATATAGCAAATACATAAAGGTGGCAGGTTGGGTACTTATCTGCAAGTCAAAAACTGTCTAGCTGGGTTAACTTGCTTACGCTAGTATAGCGCCCTATGCATCGTCAATAAAGAGGTATAAGACGACAGTGGTGCAGTGGCAGTGCTACGTGTTAGAATATGATTACGTAACATGAGCGTATGTCCGAAAAATATTTAAGCCTACGGGGTCACACGTTCAACACGAATGTAACTATAATTAATTAATATATTAAATGTAATTTATTAATTAATTAGGTCACGAAAAACTAACTATTGTCCGTTAAAAGGTTAATAGTTAACGGTACTTAGTTAACGGACTTAACGAAGGAGAGTTGTAATTAAGAAACAATTAGGAAACCCTCTAGAATATTCTTGGGGGGGGGGGGGGGGTCGAACTAGGAGAAGGAGGGGGTTTCACAAACCCTAAACTTGGTCATCAAGTAAACATAATCCTATAAATAGAGGTCTAAGTTAATTGCATTCAATATACAAATCATAAGGTTTTCTAAAACCCTAAAAATATCTCCTTCTCCCTCTCTCTTGTCTTCGGCCGATTCTACCAAACAAAAGGGTTTTGGGTTTTTGGTTAGTTTGAATAAAAGGGTATTAACAAAGGGTTGTTCGGTTCGTGATCAAGTACTAGCATACATACATTCTAACGTTGTGTGTGCGATCGTAGAGAGGTTTTACTTTAAACCTTTCCATAAAGTTTCTTGCTTTATTCTCTTCAATTTAAGGTACACGTTTCTTATATTGGTCAATTAATTAACTACATAAATTTTATTCCGCTGCGTGCTTTGTGATTTGATTTGATAAACAGTTATATAACCCAACAGTGGTATCAGAGCCTACTATGTATGTTTTTTGATTACTAATAAATCAAAACTTGAAGAGGGGTTAGGGTTCTTGATTTTTAAAATTTTTGGCTATATATACATATTTAAATTGATTTTGTAATTTAATTACATTATTTAAATAAGAAAAATGTTTTATTTAATATATATATATATATGGTTCGAAATTTTTCCAGAAAAAATTTTTAAAAAAATTGTTTTTTTTAGGGTCCTAATCCAAGTTTTGATTAATTGCATGTTTATGTGATAAATTGCATGTATTTATATGGTGTACCTTTATTTTTAATGGTTAAAAAGAAGTAAAAATCATAAATTTTTCATGCAAATCATTCATGATTCTTACTTAGATATATTGATATTAAATCTTGATCATTAAGGTTAATTATGCTAGATAATTGAATAATTAATTGTGTGACTATGTGAATTTTTCGTGTGAATTTTTCTGTTTTGCGACAGTTCACTAAAAAATTCATACATTTTAATCCGTAATGAGTTAGAGGTCGTGCTTTGAACTGTAGATGCTCAACACATAGGGCTAAAACTTCGTAGTTCTGGTCAAAGTCCGAATCGGACCAGAAACAGGTCTAAAAAGGTTGTAAAGCTACTGGAAATTTCCAGTGAACAACTATGTGCTTATGTGATAATTGATTGTTTTATATATGTTTAAGGCTTACGCAATCAAGGCAACTTGATGCATGTGGTCCTCTTCTTTGAAGGGGGAGCTGACTTAGACATAATTAAACCATAGTGACATGTTTAAATAACCTACTATAACTCGTTGCATGCTTCATACTTAATAGTTTATTGTTTTGCACATTTATTGTGATATAAATTGTGATGCAAAATTGTTTTTGAGAAAATATAAACTTGACTAAGCAATATCGAAATAGAGATTTTTTAATAAAATTGGAGTCTTACAACCTTGAGATACACCGGTTCACCCATTTGAACAAACTCTAAGATAGGTATAAGTCGGGGTGCATTAGCCTTCTAAAAGGGCGGGTTTTTAATTGCGTCCATCGCAAACCTTTGCCCTTGCGCTTCTTTGTGCGTTCAAATGGAGCTACCGAGCTCTCTTGTATTTTTAAGACTATAAAAATGATTTTATTAAATATTATGTTTAGAAGATATGCATGAATCTTCGAAACATAACTTTTTGATCATACATCAAATTGAATGACCCAATAAACTTAAGTCATTTGCCATCCAATTTGTTAAGGACACATGTGGCTGTTGTTTTACTCACTGGTACACTATGAAATGACAGTTCCATGGCAAAACCCATTCACTGGTACACAGTGGTGGACAATTTTGCGCGTTCTTAGTTGGACGACTTAAAGCGAGTTAAGCGGTGAGACCTTGACCCGTGGCAAAAGATGAGACAAAACATGACTACAAGGGATCACTTGATGAATCAAGTGTCATACGTAGGTCCCATACTTACTAGGAATTGCACTAGTAATGCAATTACTACTCGTCACTTACCTTTTGAGTGCAATCATTTATAGCAGATCAACTGATGAAATGGTTGCATGTCAATTGGATCCTAGCCTTAATAAAATTAATTGTTTATTTTGTAAACGTTGGGTAATTAATTTCCTTAAGGATTTATTATCGAAAATACCGATAATTGAACTTGAATCTGTTTTGTAAAAGGCAACAAATCCTTCACAAAACATACACCAATCGGCTTTCAGGTCGATGCTAGAAAGAGAAAACTTTCTGCAACCAATTTCAATGACTGTTTTGTCAATAAAGAATTGTTCTAAGAGTTGAAAAGAAAACCGATGTCATTTGAAACTCAGATACCGCTATTCCTGATGCGAATGCCACTGCTTTGTAGTTGGAAGCATAAAATACTCGGTACAATAGACATATTGAGGTTGCTTATTTGATGCTAGAAGCATGTCTCGTGTGCTTCAAAAAGCTATTCGAATTGCAAAATCCGTATGATATGATCAAATAACTCAAGTCTATGTACGGAAAACAAGTTGGAGTTGAATTACTTGAGTTAATTGAGTCACTCCATAACTTGAACACGAGTATGGGAAACCGGTAAGTGCTCATGTACTCAAGATGAAGAGTCACTTTGAGCAATTATGGAAAGGTTAAAACTATGCATTTCTTCTGCAGATTCTTATGGGCATAAGAGACAATTACAAATTTGCATAGCATAGTTGGACTTCATATCAAGTTGATTGAGTATGAAGAAAACCTTTCAAGAAATCTGAGATACCCCAAGTTCTTATGATCAAGGGGGGGAATGGTTTAGAAAACAAAACAACCGTAAAGCTAAAGGCAAGAACTTAGGTAAGAGAAAACAAAGTGTTTAGTCTCAAAACCTTAAAAGACCCTTTGGAAAAAGGAGCATACGGCTAAAGACTAGTCTTGTCATCACTATGCTAAGGTGAGACACTGGAAGAGGAATTGTCCTAAGTATCTAGCTGAGTTGAACAAGAAGAAGAAGCAAGTTGGTTTAACCAGTTCTTCAAGTATCTTCTTAACTGAATTATAAGTGTTGATGAGATTCAAATGATAATTCAATAGCAAAAGAGTCAAGTTAATTTGGACTCTATCTTTGACATTGTCATCTTGTTTAATTTTTGTCAAGAAACGCATTTAAAGACTTCCATGTGAAGATATCTTACAAATCAAATGATGAATCATTTGATAAATGTTTGTCTTCGGCATTATCATTAGCAAGAAACGCATTAAAAGTCTTCAATGTGAAGAGATCTTACAAATCAAATGATGAATCGTTTGATAAATGCGTGTCTTTCGAATTACCGTTAGCAAGAAAAGCATTGAAAAACTTCAACGCGAAGGGATCTTACAATCAAATGATGAATCATTTGACAAATGCATGTCTTGTGTTTTCGGTAAGATGACAAGAATACCCTTTCCGCATAAAACCGGAGAGGGCTAAGGAACTACTTGGACTAATACATATCGATGTATGTAGCCCTTTTAGACATATGTCAAGGAAAAATGCTAGTTACTTCATTATTCTATGAATAATTTCAGTCGTTATGGTTATGTTTACTTGCTTAAACATAAACATGAAGTGTTTGAAACATTCAAAGAGTTTAAAAATGAAGTAGAAAATCAACTCGGCAAAACCATCAAGATTCTTCGTTCGGATCGAGGTGGTGAATACTTAAGCCAAGAGTTTAAGGATTATCTTAAAGCATATGGAATTGTCCAACAACTTACTCCTCCATACACTCCTCAGCATAATAGTGTCTGAAAGGAGAAATCGAACCTTGCTAGACATGGTAAGATCAATGATGACCCGTACAACTCTCCCATTTTCGTTTTGGGATTATGCTCTTGAGACTGCTGTACGCATTCCTAATATGGTTCCAACTAAGAAGGTTGACAAGACGTCGTATGAATTATGGCATGGAGATGTCCCTAATTTGTCTTATGAGTCTGGGGATGTGAGGCACTTGTGAAGCGTGATACGCCTGACAAACTTGAACCCAGAACTACTAAGTGCATCTTTGTCGGATACCCTAAGGAAACGATGGGTTACGACTTCTATGATCCGTCAAAAACACTGTTCGCGTTGCTCGATATGCTGAATTCTTTGAAAAGAAATCAGCTCAAGAGAACAGTGGGAGGGTTGTAAAACTTGATGAGACTCAAGAGGAAGATGTGTCACCTTCTGAAGTTCCTAGCAATCATCAACTTGGGTGGGGGGTGGGATGTTCAAAGTGATGAACCTCAAGTCGATGATGATGAAGCGATTCCACTTCGTAGGTCCGAAAGGACAAGACGTCCTACTGAAAGACTATGTCTGATGGTAGAAGAAGACGTTGTTGGAGATCTCGATGAGCCTCCGAAATTTCAAAGCTGCATTATCAGATCCGGAATCTGACAAATGGCTTGAAGCTACGAAGGTGGAAATGAAATCCATGAAATACAATTAAGTCTGGAGGTTGGTTGATCTTCCACAAAATGCTCAAACTGTTGGGTGTAAGTGGATCTTCAAAAAAAAAAAGGACATTGATGGAAATATACACACCTATAAAGCTCGTCTCGTGGCTAAAGGTTATACTCAACGTTTCAGTGTTGACTATGATGAGACCTTTTCTCCAGTCGCGGACATTAGAGCTATTAGGATTCTCTTAGCTATAGTTGTGTACTATGACTTTGAGATATGGCAAATGGATGTTAAGACTGCCTTCTTAAATGGTTACTTGGATGAAGAAGTCTATATGGATCAACCTGAAGGTTTTATTGATCCTAAACATCCCAACAAAGTATGCGAGCTTCAAAGGTCCATTTATGGACTAAAGCAAGCATCAAGAAGTTGGAATAAGCGATTTAATGAAGAAATCAAAAAGTTTGGTTTCATTCAAAATCCCGATGAGCCATGTGTATATCGCAAAGCTAGTGGGAGTTATGTTACTTTCCTTGTCTTGTATGTTGATGACATATTAATCATAGGAAAACACATTCCAATGTTGCAAGATGTTAAATCCCATATTGGAAAGTGTTTTGCCATGAAAGATTTAGGAGAAGCGACATTTATTCTTGGAATCAAGATCTACCGAGATAGATCAAAGCGGTTGTTTAGATTAAGTCAAAGTGCTTACATTGATAAGATCTTGAAGCATTTCAAGATTGAGAATTCTGAGCGTCGTTTGGTTCCCATGCAAGAAAGACTTAATTTGTCTAGCAAGAACAGTGCTTCTACACCTAATGAGGTGGAGCGTATGCGACAAATCCCATATGCTTCGGTTGTGGAATCTATTATGTATGCGGTAAGATGCACTAGACCTGATATTGCGTTCGCGCGAAATATAGTTAGCCACTATCAGCAAAATCCTGGATAGGATCATTGAATTGCTGTAAAGAATATTCTTAAGTACATGTGTGCTACTAAAGAATTATTCTTGGTGTATGGTTAAAATCCTGATCAAAAATTCAAATGGTAATAGAATTTGTGATGTTGGATTTCAGACTGATAAATATGATTCAAATCATCAGTCGGGATACGTCTTCATTATTTAAATGAAGGCACGGTGGAATGCTATGAGCTATAAACCACAGTTGCCATATCTGCAACAGAGTCTGAGTACATTGCTGCCTCAGAAGCCGCGATGGATGCAATTTGGATAAGGAAGTTCATTAGCGGGCTAAACGTGATCCCCTCAAATGACTTACCCACTGATATGTACTGTGATAATACTGGTGCATTAATCATTGCCAACAAACCCAGAGTTTAGAAAGGTGTCAGACATTATGCTAGACGATATCACTATGTTCGTGAGCAAATCGAACTAAGGGAGATCAGTTTACTCAAAGTTCACACAGATTTTAACTTAGCTGATCCTATCACAAAAGCTTTGTCTAGGCCCAAGCTTGAATGGCATGCCGAGGGCATAGGACTTAAATTAGCTAGTTATTTCATGTAAATCTGTTGTTTCGGTATTTGGATAAGGAATGTTGAACAATTTATATTTTCCATAATGAAATAAAGTACTTGATATGTTTGATTTCATTTAATATTAAATTGTGTCCTATATTTGCATGTTTAATCCTTGAATATTTTATTAAATATTAAATATTTTATTAAATATTCTAAATTGTCCATTGTCGATTAATTATATGGGAATATAATTAAATTAATACAAATCTGAGTGATTGGTTATATTCTTGTAATATATAATGGATGGTCCCACCAAACTCACATGATATCCATAGTTGATGCATATCGGACTACCCCACTAACGAATTATCACTTTATGGATCGACGTCATTAAGTAAAATTCGTAAATGGTTATTTTATTGATCCTTTGACTTGAGATACAAACAGGTTAGCATGTATGAATCGCACTTACTAGATATAATTCTAACTCTCCTGAATAAGGGAGTACATAAAGGGCTATTTTCAGAAAGTGTAGTGAAGTATGATGACTGACACGTGTAGTCAATACAGGATTTGTTCCTTCAACTTAAAAGTTGAAGTATAATACCATTGGCGCCCTCATTAGGACTAATTAAGATGTTTGCATAGCCGTGCCCAAATAAATGTAGATGGTTATCGATTATATTTGGTAATCATTAATTAGTTATTGAATGAGAAACATAATCGTTAAATTATGAAATGACCTTAATCCATATTCATATTTAACAAGGTATCAGAATAAAGGGATAATAAAAGCCTCAACCATTTAAATATACTTTAAGAAACTTTACTTAAATTTTTTAGGGAGCATTGGCGTGTTGCTAGACGCTAACCAATGTTATTACCTTCATTCATTACGAGCCCAAGTGTGAGCTGTTAGAATATGATCACGTAAATGGAGCGTATGTCCGAAAAGTATTTAAGCCTACGGGGTCACACGTTCAACACGAATGTAACTTTAATTAATTAATATATTAAATGTAATTTATTAATTAATTAGATCACGAAAAACTAACGATTGTCCGTTAAAAGGTTAATAGTTGTAGAAGCAATTTCTGATAGGCTTTTGTTGTCCGTTGCAATACAATTCAAAGGGCTGATTATGATGAAAAGAAGACATCATCAAGGTCATGATGACGTCATCATCACTTCGTAACGACGTCAGCACGAGGCAGCAGTTCGTGCGAAGGAGCTCGAAGCCCACGAACATGATAGAAGCCCAGCCCATTCGATAGCCTATATATACACGACTTAGGTTACAATTTACGGTTAATGGTTTTAGACTAGTTAGAAAGCTATTCATAGGATCGGTGTAGAGATCTATACACCGCACCGCCATGTAATTCATTATTATTGTCGTCTCTTTGATTGTAATCCGTAATCAGTGAGATGTTTTCTATACGGATTTATCATTGTATTGTAATCGAGATGACTGATTAATAAAGGAATTCGTTTTATATCTCTTGTTTTTTGTTAAATAGAGGCATAAGTTAATTGTTTTCAATATACAAATCATAAGGATTTCTAAAACCCTAAAAATCTATCCTTCTCCCTCTCTCTTGGCTTCGGCCGATTCTACCAAACAAAAGGGTTTTGGGTTTTTGGTTAGTTCGAATAAAAGGGTATTAACAAAGGGTTGTTCGGTTCGTGATCAAGTACTAGCATACATACATTCTAACGTTGTGTGTGATCATAGAGAGGTTGTACTTTAAACCTTTTCATTAAGTTTCTTGCATTATTCTCTTCAATTTAAGGTACACGTTTCTTATCTTAGTTAATTAATTAACTACATAGATTTTATTCCGCTGCGTGCTTTGTGATTTGATTTGATAAATAGTTATATAACCCAACACTACGTTGGTTCAGCGACGAAGATTATCTAATTTGTTGGCAAGAGAGCTTGTGTGGTTTGTTTAACACGATATGAAGTCTTCTTTTTTTTTTCTTTTCGTTGAAGCTAGAAATTTATGTATTACATATATAATTATATAAATTTAACAACTTTTTCTCTTAATAAAGGGATTTAGGAGGTATGGTGCATGTGATTATGGATGAAATTCGTCATTTTGGTCCATTTGAAATCATACTAAAATTATACGACATAACTATTTGATCGTTTGAAATTAAACAGGGCTCATAGTATTCAATGTATTTATACTTGAGTCGTAATTGCGCACGATGTTCAAATTATCGGACACTAGTCATGAGCTGCGTGATGCGGCAGTTTGGTAGTGGTGACGGTGGTGACAGGCATTGGTGGTGGTGTAGTAGTCATGTGGTTATTAATGTAAAAGTAGTTAATGTAAACGAGGTGATGTAGTTATTTTAACTTTTTAATGGTTGAGGATGTGTTGTAAAAAATTATTAAGGGTATATAGGTTTATTAGGTAGTAATATTTAAATTACTGAATAAATGAGAAGAGTATCTACCAATGTAAGTCCCAAATGGATGGGTAACCCGAGTGACAAGCAATTCTAATCTGGAGACCAGTTCAGAACGACGATCTAGATATGGATTAAAAATATAAGTAAATAACTGAAAGTAAATTGCAAGAAACTAAAAGTGTTGAAACTATATAAATAATATATATAAGTCAAGTATGTGACATTAAGACACGATATACTTTTCAATGTATTTTATTCAATTCATTGATATAAACAAAATACAAAGGTTGTGGAACAAAGATAATCACCCTAGTGAAGTATCTAAACAACCTTGAAATACAAGTGATCTAAATAACTTGGAAATACTCTTAAGAATTATTTAGAGTTTATCTAATAAGTTGCAATGTCAAAGTTTCGAGCATTTTGCAAGTTGTGAGAAGCCTTGTATTTATAGGCAAAGTCCATGATAACGTGGACTAGGCTGTACAATACATAGTTGGGAATATTTAAGGAATCTAAATCTATTCCTTAATATGTGCATTTTAAGGTTAAGTGTGAAAGTCATTTGATGTGACATTTCACCCTTTATTCCCAACCTTTTACTCAACCATATACTTTATCAGAGACAATGTAATTATCCGGGTAAAGGTTGGTATAGTTAGAAAGGCTTTCTCGTAATCAGTGTAAAAGTGTTGTAAGTACTTTTATACTGAGATGCTTAAGTCTTCGATCAAGTAAAATCTTCTCTTTGCTCTGCTTCTGAGATGATTCTCTTTCTTCAGTCTTTAGTCTTTGACTTCAGCTGAATGCTTTAGTTTGGGCTGATCTGAACTGAAGTGAAACTTTCAGTGAAGCATTCTAAAGTGCTTCAGAATCTTGTACAAGTATTCTTCACTGGACTTCAACTATTTCCTGTGCAAATTATACTTGGTCGATTTTTGACCCAACAACCAATGAACTAAAATAGGATTGAGATATTCTGGAAACGACACGTGGCGTAATCTTTGATCGACATGTGTCCTTTTAATTTATCTATCTTGTTAAATTACTTTTTTTAATTGTATATAAATTCAATTACCTTATTATACTTATAATTAAACTCTAACTCTTAACTTATAGTAAACACATTATATAACCTTATTCGATTCATCATTTTCTTATTAATAAAGTTGTCTCTTTTTCTTTCTCAAATTTTCAACTTCTATTACTTATAATAAGTTAATAACATAAAAACTTAAAATAATTGAGTTTAAAATCCTAAATCACAAAGCTATTTACCGTCATCCTCTATGCATACAATTTCCAATTTTGATGTGATTTTAAAATTTTAAGGTAAATCCTAACTTTAACTAAACATATATTATATTTATCATTACTTTTTATTATAACTTAGCTTCAATCATCGGTTTACTTTAACCACAATTTATATCATACTCACAAACATACATGAGAGATATTCGAATTTCTTTATGATACAACCTATATAGTTATCGTACATCGTACGAATATTAATACTAGTTTTGGATATATATATATATACATATATGGTAATTGTTCATTTAAATCCTTAATTTTTCATGAATCCCAAGGACCAAATCCTAGCCATTTGATCATCTCAATCAATGGCTAGGATTGAAACTTATGCCTTAATTAAAAAAAATATGGAGGGGCATATATGTAAATTTGCTTAACAAATTTTTTTTTCCCCTTTCCTCCTCCGGATAGAAACACACACACACTCTCTCCCTCTCTTCTCCTCCTTGGACGGTGACCACCACCACCACCACCACCACCATATCAGACCGCCGCCACCACCACCACAATCTGGATCTTCATCTCAAACACTAGCAACAACAACAACAACAAGTGGAAGATGATGTTTAAGATGTTATTAGAGTGATATTTTATGTAGTTTATGTTTTTTATTTAAAAAATGGATAAACAAACCATTTTTATCTATGATTTGTAGTTTTTTTCTCTTATTTTTGTTTTTTATATGATAAGAAGTTGTATCTTTGGTTGTTGTTGTTTAAAATTTTATAATAAGTTTTGCCCACAAAGTGTTTGATGAAATGTCTAAACCAAAATGTATGTACTAAATCAAATTTGATTATATACGTATTTATTGATTGTACAGCCAATCATACTTGATTGTACATTATTCTAAATTTTGAATTTGTTAAATTTGTGTTTTGTAACTTTGTTTGTGCAATCAAATTTGATTATGTATTGAGTTTTTAGTTACCTGTGTGTTTGTGACTATATTTCTATAATCAAATTTGATTATGTGTTGATATTTTAGTGATTTCTATTTTTGCAACTTAATGTCTAGAATCAAATTTGATTATGTATAAAGATTTTAGAGATTTTGATTTTGTAACTTTGTTTGTACAATCAGATTTGATTTTGTATTGAGTTTATAGTTACTTGTGTGTTTGTGACTATATGCCTACAATCAAATTTGATTATGTATTTGTGTGTTGATATTTTTAGTGATTCCAGTTTTTATAACTTTATGTATAGAATCAAAGTTGATTATGTATAAAGAATTTAGACAAAACAAATGAGTTCCATATCAAAAAACTATTCAAAATCAAATTTGATTTTATGCATATGGTGTCAAACTTATACAAAATCAAATTTGATTTTGTGCACACATTAAATGAGTAAAAATCAATAATGATACACATTGAGACAAAACAAATGAGTAAATACAGTGTAAAAAGTTATACAAAATCAAATTTGATTTTATGCATACATTTTGACAAAACAAATGAGTTTCATACCAAGAAACCTACACAAAATCAAATTTGATTTTACCCATACGGTTTCAAAAACCTATACAAAATCATATTTGATTATGTACAAATTCATTCATTTATGATTTTGTGTAGCACATTAGGTCAAACCAAATGGCTTCCATATAAAGAAATTTATTCAAAATCATTTTTGATTTTACTCATAAAGTATGAAAACCTATTCAAAATCAACTATTCAAAATCAAAAATAATTTTACGCATACATTGGGGAAAAGCTATACAAAATCATATATGATTTTTTATAGCACATTGAGACAAAACCAAATGAAAGAAACCATTTAAAATCAAAAAATGATTTTATGAATATAGGGTAAAAAAGCTATACAAAATCATATATGATTTTATTCTTATATCTAGACAAAAAAAAAGTGAGTTCGATATCTATAAGCCTATTCAAAATCATACATGATTTAATATCAAATCACATTTGATTGAGTATTGCATAAGGTGTTTGATGAAATGTCTAAATCAATGTTTGATAATATGATTTAATCAACTTTATGCTTCTGAATTAAATTTTTTGGTGTATAGGTTTGTGGATATAAACTCCATTTGTTTTGTGGAAATGTATGAGTTACATCAAATTCGATTTGTTATCTGTTATTGTTTACTTTTATGTTCATCATCCCATTTGATTATGTATAGAGATTATAGAGATTTCTATTTTTCAAACTGTATGTGTAAAATCATATTTGATTTGTATATAGATTCTATAAATTTGTGTTTTGTAACTTTGTTTTGTACAATCAAGTTTGATTTTGTATTAAGGTTTTAGTTACTTGTGTTCTTATACCTAGAATCATATTTGATTTTACTCTTACAGTGTGAAAATCCTATATATAATGAAATATTCAAAATCAAAAATGATTTTACGCATACATTGTGAAAAACCTATTCAAAATCAAAAATGATTTTACGCATACATTGTGAAAAACCTATTCAAAATCAAAAATGATTTTACGCATACATTGAGGAAAACCTATATAAAATCATATATGATTTTTTATAACACATTGAGACAAAACCAAATGAGTTCCATACAAAGAAAACCATTTAAAATCAAAAATGATTTTGCATAGATTTTTCGGGGTTTGAAGTTGTAGGGTTAGCCGCCTACGACTTCAAACCCTAAACCCTTAAGCGTACCGTATACATCCATTCCCCCACTGTTCGCTTTAGCATTTTAGGGTTTAGATTTTATGGTTTAGATTTTCCCGGGTTTTTACATGGTAGCTTAGGGTTTAGGGTTTGAAATTGTAGGGTAGGCTAACCCTACGACTTCAAACCCTAAACCCTAAGCGTACCGTATACATCCATCCCCCAACTGTAGGCTTTAGCATTTTAGGGTTTAGCATTTAGGTTTTAGAATGCAACTTTTCTAAAATGTATGCATAAAATCAAAAATGATTTTGCATAGATTTTCCCAGGATTTTACATGGTAGCTTAGGGTTTAGGGTTTGAAGTCATAGGGTTAGCCTAACGGCTAACCCAACAACTTCAAACCCTAAACCCTTAAGCGTACCGTATACATCGGTCCCCCCACTGTAGGCTTTAGCATTTTAGAGTTTAGCATTTAGGGTTTCAGGAATGCAACCTTTCTAAAATGCAACCTCTATGATTTTGAATAAATTTTTCATGGTGTATGCTTAAAATCGATTTTGATTTTGAATAAGTTTATTTGTACGGAAGCATATACAAAATCATATATGATTTTAAATGGTTTACTTTGTATGAAACTCATTTGGTTTTGTCTCAATGTGTTATAAAAAAACATATATAATTTTGTACAGGTTTTCCCCAATATATGCGTAAAATCATTTTTGATTTTGAATAGTTCATTATATATAGGATTTTCACACCGTAAGAGTTAAATCAAATATGATTCTAGGCATAAGAACACAAGTAACTAAAACCTCAATACAAAATCAAATTTGATTGTACAAAACAAAGTTACAAAACACAAATCTATAGAATCTATATACAAAATCAAATATGATTTTACACATACAGTTACAAAAACAGAAATCTCTATAACCTCAATCAGATGTGATTTTACACATACAGTTACAAACAAGTGGGTTTTATATCAATAAACCTATACACCATCAAATTTGATTCAGAATCATAGAGGTTATCAAACTTTGGTTTAGACATTTCATCAAACACCTTATATACAATACTCAATCAGATGTGATTTGATATTAAATCATATATAACAAACTTTGGTTTAGACATTTTATAAAACACCTTGTAGGCAATATTATATCAAACAACAAAGTCAATTGAATAACTAATAAAGTTTAACAAGTTCAAATGTTTGAATAGATCTAATCACATATTATCAAATTACATTTGATTATCACCTGAGAAAATTTGAATTTACATAACAAAAAGTCGTAATATTCATATTCAATACATCCTTCATTGTTATTAACATCTTCAAAATCTATTGATGATGAATGATGGAGATGATGACGAAGACAAAGGCAATATGGCTGTGCCATTGAAGGTGATGGTGGTGGCCGCAGGACGCGAAGGGGAGAGAGAGAGAGAGAGAGAGAGAGAGAGAGAATTGATGTGTGTATTTTATTTTGTGTGTGTGTGTGTATGTGTGTGTGTTTTGGATCTGAGAAGACGAAGAGTGAGAGTGAGGAGTGGTTTCTTTTTATGTGCAATTTTACTAGAATACTCTTCCTTATGTATTTTTTCATATTAATTTTGACCATAGATGATAGTTGATCCAAGGGCTAAGATGTAGCCCTTGGAGTTCACCACTTTTTAAAGATTCTCATGAATACAACTCATACATATATATATCAAGTTCTCTTGAATGAATGAACAGTGAAAAGAAATTCTCCAATGTCCAATATTTACAGAGGTGGGGCTAAGGCCTAGTCCCCCCAGCCCCCACTATTCATGTTTTCCTTTATAAGTTTTAGTCCGGTCGAAGTGAAGCTACGTATATATAGTTGCAGTTTGATATTTTTGAAGAGCAAAAAAGTTGCAGGTTGGTTTTACAAGGAAGAAGATGATAACTATTAAAATCTTTATCTTTAATTCCTTTATATATGTTGAAAGTATCAATTTTACCCCCTGAACTTCTAAAGTTATTGTTTATGTTACTAGAAATATAAACTATTGTCATGAAGGGAGGATTCATCTTTTTGACTTTTATATCTTTGTATTTTTGTTTATTCTATATATTAGTTTTCATATATAATTTACATTATTAACAAGTTAGGATATATATTTAGAACAAATTCAGTCACACTTTACATATAAGTTTACACCCTGATTACAAAAGTTAATGAAATTTAATGTTTTTTAATTCTAACTATTTTATAATAAGTCGACTTTCTATAATCACAAACCAATTTCGTTAAAATTAACATGACAATATCTTTGGTCACTCGGCCCCCGTCAATCTAAAATCCTGGCTCCGCCATTGAAAGTGCACAAGCTTGAGACATACATGCGTTGTTGGAGAGATTCCAAAAACATAAGCCAAGTTCCGTCAGCTCTCCTGAAACTCCGATTGATACCGAGAATTGGATATCTCATATGGAGAAAATTTTTGATTTTCTCGAATGCACTCACAACCATAAGGTGAGACCGACAACATACAAATTGGAAGATGATGCACAAAGATGGCACAATACTATAAAGCAAGCTAGAGGTGGAGATGCTTTTTTTGGATACACTTACTTGGAATGCTTTTCGTGATCTATTCTGCAAGCAATACTTTTCCAAGGCTGAAAAGGATGCTTATGTTCTTGAGTATGCAAACATTGAGCAAAAGGAAGATGAATGCATCACACATTTTCAAACAAGGTTCGTGCTCTTCAGTTGTTCAATTTAAAGCTCTTATGAACCCAACGAGTCTAACAAACCTTGCTAGAAATCTATGATGCTTTCATCTTCCTTTTGCTCAATGTTTGCATACTCCCGAACATAAGCATCCTTTTAAGCCTTGGAAAAGTATTGAATGTAGAATCAATCACAAAAATCATTTCATGTAAGTTTTTCCAAAAAAGCATCTCCACGTGTAGCATGCTTTATAGTTTTCCACCATCTTTGTGCATCATCTTATAATTTGTATAATGCGAGCCTCACCTTATGATTTTCAGTGAATCTAAGCATTTCATGTAAGTTTTTCCAAAAAAGCATCTCCACGTGTAGCATGCTTTATAGTTTTCCACCATCTTTGTGCATCATCTTATAATTTGTATTATGCGAGCCTCACCTTATGATTTTCAGTGAATCTGAGAACATCAAAAATTTTCTCCATGGGAGATATCCAATTCTCAGCAGATGTATGTCTCCATCTTATGCACATCCACCTGTGCGACCGCACCGACACCTGCAACTGCACTGGCACCTGCACCCATACCCACTTGTTGATGAAATGCTTCGGCCGTCTTAACCACAAGAGTAGGCAATAAGGTTGTCAAGGACTGGAAAACGGATACAACATTGGGAGTCACTTCATTATTAGGATGAGGAGGCATCTAAAAGAAAACACAAGCGAATCAGAAACGATTCAAATGAAGGTCAATGGAAACAAATTGGAACTCAGGAAATGATAGAATCATAATCGAGTTTCTACCCCAGGCTCATAGGTTAAAATCTAGATAGGTTTACTACAAGAAGTATCTAGAGTTATAATACTATATTTGTAACACCCCATTACCAAACCAAATTATGGAATATCACCGATCGAATCTAAACACTATCACAAAGGTGGTAACGAAAGATTTGTTATAATATCTATACAACTTCTATTCATAAACAATGTGATCTTAAATCTTGATCTTCAATAAAATTTTTGCGCAAAAGCAAGCCAAAATTTAGTCTCCATTATCTCTTCTAATATATATGTGTCACATAGAAAGAAAATGTGATTGAGCTTAATGTCTACTTCGCAAGTAGAAGAGAAGGAAATGCAAATGTATAAAATATATATGAATAATAAGTTATAAGGTACTAATTAAATAAGTATATGAGATGGATATGTGCAATTTTAGAAGAGTTGAAATGAACTAAAATGCCAAATCCCAACAATTGCATATGAAACATGTTAATTACAACAAGTATTACCTAAAAGGTGTCATAGGACTACAGATCCATATGTACCAAAGGTGAATGATGAGTTGGCACACAATCTTATTAACAATCCATGGACAAAACAAAAAATAGGGTCACCCCTTATGCCCCCTAAATCCCTTATACCGCCAACAAAGAGCAGCCGCCATAGCCGCCATAACTGATCACAATCCTACAAAAGGGTCACGCCATCTATGCCACATTAATGTGCTTATTGTATCACCATAGGTGGTCAATAACCTGTATACCCATAGTAAATAATCAAAGAGATAACCAATGGGGTTGGTGACCTATAGGTAATGTCTTTGACCTTGTGAGTATCCACCTGAGTTCGAGTCTCATTTCTCACATTTGTGAGGGTGGATTAATAGGGGTTTTTTGGGAGTCCTGATTTTCAGGCATACGTGTAATTTAAAAGTAGGTGTAAAATAAAATGTCGTTCAAAAAAAATAATAATAATCAAAAAGATAATTTGAAGTCAATAACAAAAAAAAAACAATTATTTAGTTTATCATACTTATAATCAAAGGCACATAATTGAAATATACTGAATAAGAATC
The DNA here is from genome assembly GCF_010389155.1 of Erigeron canadensis. Lineage (NCBI taxonomy): Eukaryota > Viridiplantae > Streptophyta > Magnoliopsida > Asterales > Asteraceae > Erigeron > Erigeron canadensis. Next base: position 3,436,152 of record NC_057764.1, read on the forward strand.
ACCATGAAACAATGACAACAAATAAGCAAGGATAATGCTATTCTATGATGAAATAACAAGAAACATATCAAACAGGATTATATCGTAGAATAAAATGATGAATAAAATCTAATAAAGCCAAGCTATGTAAGAAATATTTGTTGACAAAAGTTATGTCAAAGCTATGTAAGAAATATTTGTTGACAAAAGTTATGTCAAAGCTATGTAAGAAATATTTGTTGACAAAAGTTATGTCAAGAATCAAATGAAACTTTAAAAGTAAACTATGAAATTCATACAATTATAAAACATGAGTACAAGGAAATAGAATCATAATTTTAACAATTTTTAATAAAACAAGAATCCGTATTTAAGTTATTAAACTCTTAAAGCCCAAAATATTCCACCAATCCTCAAATCAATCTACATTAAATAATCTAACCATTAAGGCTCTCTTTACTACAATTGTTATCATTTATTCCACTATACGAATACCCGCACAATGCGGCAGTGTGGGTGGCGGCGTGTCGGTGGTGGCGGTGACGACTTGTAGTTGCAACGGCGGCGAGTAAGATAGATAATTGATGTAAAATAACTCATGTGATTTAAGGAGTTAATGTAGATAATTTAGTAAATAAAAATTGTATGCTATAAATGTTTTACGTAATTAAAAGATTCCAAAAATAGAATACTAGTCTGCTTTATAAGTAGTTATAGATAATCCCAAGTCTTAGGATTTCACCTCGGTCTAAGACCTTACCAATGGGCCCAATACTAATTAAGAATTACTGCAAATGAAAAAGGAAGAGTTTTTTTTTCTTTTGTGGAGAGAGTATTTTAAACAAATCTCATGTATAAATTTCAACAGGGGTGTGTTTTTTTTTATTTAGTATCTAATCTTAATACCTGTACGATGTACGGTAACTATTGTAACACCCGAACAAAGGCGAAGTCATGAGGGTTAAATACTAAGCACATGAATATTGGATCCATAAAAAGTAACGGACCATACATATGCATAAGGAGCACAACATCATCGTACGTTCATAAAATATAGTTCAAAAGAAGGCCAACGATCCTAAGCATAACCCATGAGCGGGATCAAATGAATATTGGATCCATAAAAAGTCCAAGTCCAATCCTAACAATGCAATCAATCAACCAACACGTCTCTGATTAACAAGTTCGCCTGGAAAGTGTACTAAAACGTGTCCACATAAAGTTGGTGAGTTCGTAGGTTTAAGTAATGAAAATCAAGTGTCGGGATTTCAACCGTTACCGATAAGCGAGGATTGGAATACCTAATCACGCCAAAGGAACCCTAAAAGGTTCCACGTCAACAAAGGCAATACAATAAACGTCAACGTCTCAATAATCGTCAATATACATATAATAATATCATAATATGGGTTCAACAACCCGTATCCCGAGTATGCTCATGCAGGTGTGGATTCGTCAATCCACTGTCACGTCTTACATAATAATATATAATATACGTCATACGTCATAAGTATAATATCGTAATAAAGTGGCCATAATCATATCGGGTGTGGATTCGTCAATCCGCTGTCACGTCTTACCATAAATATAATATACGCCTTACGTCACAATATATAATAAATGTCTTAATATAATACTGCATAATATGTAAAGTGGATTAAACAATCCATACGTCTTTAGTCAAGCATAAACATAACATGAATACAATGATTTCATAACGTCTTTCGTCCATTTAAACACACGTATAGCATAAAGAAGTCACAATAGTCCATAATCGTCTTTCGTCAAACACAAACGCATGCAAAGACGTAAACACAAGCAAACAAGTAGGCGTCTAAACGTCTCGTTCCATATCATAACAAAGTGTATCAACCGACAACCGTTTAATCACAAGTACACTTTTCACACCAAAATAAAGGAAACGCAGGGGCTACGAAACTCACCTAATGCGATCACGTAATTGTTACCACTTCCGAAGGTAAGAAATGAGTCACAAGGCTCAACGATGATCACAACCTACTTCACAAGTATAAAATCAACACAAAATACCCCCAAACGACAAGGCCTAGCTAGTTTAAGTCATGCCATAACCCCACAATCTCTTTAAAAGCTTCCCCGACCAAGAACAATGATTTTTGCATATGACACCGAATTTGCATATAGGCTTTCTGAAATTTGCATATAAAAATGAAATATGCATGTGAGAATGCAGATATGCATATGAAGCTCAACATATGCATTTATGGCTCCTTGAGTCCTTCACACGAAATTGACCATTTTAGACACCAAATCAAAGCCCGGTTCTTTTACGCAACTTACTACGAGCATAACTAAGCCAAAATATCAACTCGTTAAATAACCCACTTTTAAAATCGCAAAAATCCCTTTTTTTCAAATCCTAAATCCCAACTAGCTCCAACAAAACTCAAGGATTTGCCCAAGCTAGACACCAATTAAACATCATTTTTTATTCCACAACATAAAACAAGTAAAATCATGTCCATTTTACAATCATACACTTGCCAAAGAGAAATCCCTATTTTGATTTGAAGCATTTAACCCTAACCCTAGATTTTGGGGATTTTGAAGCAATTAAGGCATACAATAACATAAATCGAGTATTTTAAGAGTAAAAACACTTACCAAAAGATCCTTAAAGCAAGAAACCCGAAATTGAAGCAAGAAGAAGAGTTGAACACTTTAGATGAAAGAAAACCTTGAACTTTTTATGATTATTATTATTATTAAACAAAATACTAATGATTTATTGACCACCATGATGATTAAATCCGAAAATAATGAAGAAAACTAAGAAGAAGATGGAGATGGAGATGGAGATGGTGTTCTTGGATTTCTAGAGAAGAAGAAATAGATAAGGGAGTGTGTAAGAGAGAAAAGGAGGATAAGAAATGGGTGGGAGGGAAAGAGAGACAAGATCCATAAAAGGGGGAGGGGGTGGGGCCGGTTTGGAGATAGGAAAATAGGTGGGTTTTTATCCACTAATGTCACACAAATAACTAGTTACCTGGACACGGGTATAATGCAAATGCCTAAAAGCATAAATTACACTAGCATTCTCAAACATTTATTTTTGAAACATAGATTCGTACAAGTTCAACAAAAAATAATTATATAAGTCAACGGGTCAAAAAGCATAAGTCAAACTAGTCAAATATTGCGAATGTTACATGTTTCTAGTCAAATTATAAACCGTCTTACGTCACACAATCGACGATCAAGTCTCGTCTAGCCTTTAACACGTTATTAAATCGTCAAACAGTAAACGGGGTAAAGTAGATAAAATTTCACTAAATCGTGAAACTTAAATTGCATTTAATCTCGTTTAAGCACGTCAAGTTACAAGTCGATCGAGCCAAATTACGCTAATGTTACATCTGTATAGATTTTATCATAAAGAAATTCGAATATCCCTCATACATGATTCGAGTATGAAATAAATTGTGGTTAAAGTAAATCGATGATTAAAACTAAATTATAATAAACAATAAATAAATAGAATATATGTTTAGTTAGAGTTTTAGGTTTACATTAAATTTTTTGAATCACATCAAAATCGGAACTTGTAAGTATAGTGGATGACGACAAATAGTCTTGTGATTTCGGATCGTAAACTCAAATTTTTGAAGCATGTTAATAACTTATTATAAGTGATATAAGTAATTAGGAGTTGAAGAATTGAGAAAGAAAAATAAATAATTTATTAATGAGAAAACGATAAATTAAATAAGGTTATAATGTCTTTTATATTAATAAGCCAAGAGTTAGAGTTTATTTATAAGTCTAATAAGTAAATTTTGAATCTATATACAATTAAAAAACCTAATTTAATAAAAGGACACGTGTCGATCAAGGATTACGCCACATGTCATTTCAAGAATATTTAAATCTTGTTTTGGTTTATTGGTAGATATAGATATATTAACAAAAGAAAAGTAATTACCAAACCTATTAAAGTTTATCCATGACCTATTTTTGAACCATCATAAACCTCTATTTGTATCCAAACCAACCTCATTTATTTGAATGTAAATAAAATTAAGTATTAAATAATTAATAAAATAAAAACTGTATAAATAAAAGGTTAGAATAACAAATTACGGGTATTAAAATATCTATGTATAGTAAAACCTCTATAAATTAATAATGTTTGGTACCGAAATATTTTATTAATTTAGCAAGATATTATTATATCGATAAATTAATACATTATTAATTTAAAGAGGTTGACGAACTTGAGGATGAATCGATACCTTTGGAACTAGGCACTCGGAAAGAAACATAGTAAGCAACAACAACCTTTCACAACTATTTGCTGCAATATAAGAAGACAATGCCCCACTCTTAACTGCGATGAAAAGTTTAAAGATTAACACAATATAGTTTTTAAGTTCAAAGAAAAAAAGTGATTATACATTCATTTTTGGTTAGAAAATCTTTAAACATTGAATTATTTTTGGAATTATAAATTTTTATTCTGTTGGACCAACATATTTATACTGAGATTTTCAAAAAATTAATTATCTTATTATATTATCGATTGAAGTCGAATTTTGTACTGGTCTTAAATTGGAATGAGTCAAGTTATTAATTATATCGAGTTTATTAATTTACTAGCTTAGTAACCCGCGTATTACGCAGACACATAATTAAAAACAAACATTAATTTACCGAAAAATATTTGTATATGTCATGTAGTCCAATAATAAAAAAATATATAAAACTTAATAGAAAGTAGGTAACCCATTACATGTAGCAAACTAAAACATTTAAAAGTGAAGATTTTTAATGGAGAAATAGAAAATCATAATTTAATTAGATATGATGTCATAAATTAAATAAATATAAATAAATAATTAGTAAGAAAATATCTATTATTGACAAGTAGATTTTTTTTTTAATAAAAATGACATCATCACAATTTTCTTTTATTTATATAAGAGATTGAGTATAATCATGGCAAAGATTTACTTTTATGTGATTATATGGATCTTGCTATTTAAATAACTAGATGGGTACCCGGGTAAATAAAAAGCGTCGATTAAATGGTATCTTTTTGCTAGAAGGATCTACGAACAAACTGATAGGTTGTATATAGTAGAATATTTGAAAGATGCAAGGGAAATTTTACTAAAACAAATTCAAAAGTAGATCATAGTATTTAATAATGATAGCAAACAATTATACGTACTTAGTGAAAACAGATCGATATCAAACATAACAATATGAATGTTTATTATGCATAACAATCGATAAAAAAAATTAAAATTTTATTTATCCATCATCATTGTCAACATTGTATACAATGCACATCAATTTCAAGATTAAATGGGAAAGTGGGAGAATGACGTTCATATACATTGCGACTCAACACATAGTTGGACCCCGGATTAAATCATTCTATGGTCATATTATGCTTGTTTAAGCAACAATTCATCCAAGACTTCCCATTTACACGAGCATAATATTTATGATGTCTAACATTTGGTAATAGCAGAGCTTTTGGTGTATGTGAAACAAAAAAATGAACGAATAAATTATAAAATCATTGCATTTAGTTCAAAATATAGAACTCATGGTGTATATAGTAGAATGTATGAAAGATGCAAGGGAAATCTTACTAAAACAAATTCAAAAGTAGATCATAGTATTTAATAATGATAGCAAACAATTATACGTACTTAGTGAAAACAGATCGATATCAAACATAACAATATGAATGTTTATTATGCATAACAATCGATAAAAAAAATTAAAATTTTATTTATCCATCATCATTGTCAACATTGTATACAATGCACATCAATTTCAAGATTAAATGGGAAAGTGGGAGAATGACGTTCATATACATTGCGACTCAACACATAGTTGGACCCCGGATTAAATCATTCTATGGTCATATTATGCTTGTTTAAGCAACAATTCATCCAAGACTTCCCATTTACACGAGCATAATATTTATGATGTCTAACATTTGGTAATAGCAGAGCTTTTGGTGTATGTGAACAAAAAAATGAACGAATAAATTATAAAATCATTGCATTTAGTTCAAAATATAGAACTCATGGTGTATATAGTAGAATGTATGAAAGATGCAAGGGAAATCTTACTAAAACAAATTCAAAAGTAGATCATAGTATTTAATAATGATAGCAAACAATTATACGTACTTAGTGAAAACAGATCGATATCAAACATAACAATCTGAATGTTTATTATGCATAACAATCGATAAAAAAAAATTAAAACTTTATTTATCCATCAACATTGTCAACATTGTATACAATGCACATCATTTTCAAGATTAAATGGGAAAGTGGGAGAATAAGTTCACATACATTGCGACTCAACACATAGTTGGACCCCGGATAAAATCATTCTATGGTCATATTATGCTTGTTTAAGCAGCAATTCATCCAACACTTCCCATTTACCCGAGCATAAGATTTATGATGTCTAACATTTGGTAATAGAAGAGCTTTTGGTGTATGTGAAACAAAAAGAACCAATAAATTATAAAATCATTGCATTTAGTTCAAAATATAGAACTCATGTAGCAACTGAGATAGCAACATAGTTCATAAAGAAAGAACATTTACCACATATTTATCATTTGAAAATAGAAACAAATCAATAGAAGGAGGAAAGTAGGTCATACACTTTCAAGCATCACAAATTTATTTAAACAAAGAGATGATAGATTATGGCAATAGCAATACCCTAATAGTGGTTCCTATATCAGAAAACATAATGAAAAAGATGTAAAAAATAAATTAAAATGAAAAGATTTATACTAATTGAAAAAAATTAATAAATTTATACCAAATTAATGGCGGATTGGCAGTCGTCTTGGTGTCCAGATCTGAGACGTAAAACAAAATAATAAGAACAATTCCAAATAAATTAAAAATAATTAAAATATTTGATGAAACCCCTAAATCTATAAAATTAAAAATAAAAATATTGATTTATATGAATCACGCACTGGCGTCGATTGATGAACCCAAAAGGAAAAATGAATCACCGGAGGTGGAGGTGATGGATGGTGGTCTTGGCTATGGATGGCGGTGACGATGGTGATGGAGATGGTGTCACCAATGAAGGAATATCTGGAACAAAAAGAGAGGGGGATTGGGGAGGGTCGCCAGCGACGGCAAGAGAGGGGGAGCGGGCACAAGTGAGAGAGAGAAGGAAGCGACGGGGTGGTTTGTGTGATTTTGTTGGCTATACGTATGTTTGGGTTAAGAAATTATAAGGGTAGTTTTGGTACTTTAGGTCAGGGTGTATTGTGTGTAGGCTAAATAAAAGTTTAGGGGCATATATGGTATTTCAAAGGTAGATTAGTTGGAAAAAAAAATAGGCAGTTTGCTTTAATATGGAGTATAGATATTTAGATTTAGATTACATGATTATTTTAATCATCTTTTTTTTTTCCGAACATTCAGTCGGTATGCGATATCAGGGAAACTCACTCTATAATGATGAAGCGTTGTACGTACCCTAGACAACGAGATGTTGACCATGAACCGTTAATTTATGATTTGGTTATAATATTTATTGCCGAGTTAATCATTATCTTACATTGTTTCTCGAGTTTTAGAAGATAATATTCTTATTATTCTACAATTTGCTCGAGTTAAAAATAATAAAATATATAATAACACTTGTAAAACACCATCTACCAAAATTATTTAAATATTACATAGTTTTTGTAAATAACAACATTTATTTATCAAATGATAACCGAATAAGATTCATATTCATTTACAAAAATGTATCATTTTGATACGAATCATTCAATTTCTTTTTATTTGTAATTCGTTTGTTAAATTTTTAACCAACTTAAAGTACATACATTAAATTTAAAACTGTTACATACATCGAACTCAAAACTCTTGTGCATCATGCAGGTGACCTAGTATGTGTATATTATCATTATGTTTCAAATAATGATACTGAAAGAAAAAAGACGTTAAATATGTTTTTCATTATTCTTATGTTCTACACACATCAAATAATATTTTTATTTTCTACAATAAGTTTTAAAAGGTATTACATTTTCATTGTTTTTTTCTTATGTTGCACACTTACACATACATAATAACAAAACCTATTGTGCCTAAAATATAACTTGACATCTCGGTCAACGACCAGTTATAACACTAGTAAAAGACTTAACAAAGTGTAATTAACGGCCGTTAATGAAAATGGTGATTAAAAGTGCAACATCTCATAGATGGATCATGGTTGTTGATAAAATGAAATCACAAGGTTAAAAGTTTAAACTGGGAGCATTTGTGAAAGGGAGATGATATATTCACAATACACATTTTCCATCTACAACAACTTTTTTTGACATGACTATTATACCCTTTTCATATATTATATTTTTTACCCTTTCATTTTATATCTTTTCACATGACCAAGAATATATTATTTGTTATTTTTGTTTCTCCACACATACACTAGCATGCTTTTAGCATGATTCTATAATACAACTTGACTCAATATAATAAACATGACTATAAAATATCATACGAGCTGCAATTCATAACCCAACAAAAGACTTTTAACTTCAATAATCCAAGTGCAATAGAAACAGTAGTTCTGAATGGATAATCCCATTTAACAAGATAACAATCGAAATCATGAAAAGAAAATGTCCTTTTAAAAACTAAATACCATGTCAAAAAATATCAAAGATTTTCTAGCAGTACTTCAAATTGTTCCATGTGAACATTCTGATCCTGCACATAAAAACTTTTTGTTAGCTCTAAAGAGAATGATATAATGGGTGCATAATGTTTAAATACATCTTCAGTTGATTACCTCATAGTCATATTACTCTAACGACGACGTAAAACTAAATGGAAAATCTGAAGATACACTTAAATCCATCAAGTTTCCATGATGCTCGTAACCAAACTCCTCGGTAACTTCATTGTTTCTTTGGAACATAGAAGTAGAACTTGAATAATTTTGTGCTTGTGACGATTCTACATACTCAAATCTCGAAGGATCCCTTGTTGTAGAAGTTATTCCTCTTTTCTTTTTTGCTTTTGGCGGTCTTCCTTTTGGTCGTTTAATCACCGGCTCAAAAAATGTATCAGATTCGTTGATAAAGTTACTAATAATTGAAACAGCAAATTCTTTCTTATTCAAGGGCCACAATTGGTACTTCGAATAAAATTCTTTGAGCAACCTAACTACAGTATCATCACCATCATAATCATCTTTCGAATCCAAAGAAAATGAATCAAACCTCCAATGTGGATGAATAAGATGCAATGGAAGGGCCATTTCGTGTTCGACGTAATATTGTATCTTATGAGCACATGGAAGTCCCATAGTAGATGTAAAATGACTGGTACAGGGAGCCATGGTACCTAAAACCACAAAGAAACAGTTTAATGAAAGTACATCTTTAATTGAATAACAATATTGAAATAAAGCAAAGGTTACCTGCTTGTATTTTTTTGTATTGCTCATAGATTTCCTTTAATGCAAAGTGAGACACACGATATAGAAGCTCTCTAAAAATGGGTATGTTGCATTCAAGCAGCACTTTAATTTTCTCACTTGAGAGTGTCACTTTAATCTTATTGAACTCATGCTCAACCGCAAGACAGATCTTATCTTTCACTTCTTGAAAGTCACCCGTAGAAACTTGTAAATACTTTTTTAGTTTCGCATGGGCGCCTTCAACTCTTGATGATGTACGGGTACCAAAATGCAAATACTTTTCGGTCCAAACGCTAACAAATTTTTCTTTCCAAGGCAGCCATACCTTTTTAATGTAATCAATTGGACCTTTCTTATCGTTATAAAACAACTCGAATTCAGCCCAATTATACTCAAACATAGCTTCAGTTGCTGAATATATCACATTTTGCCAACTTCCCATGAAGATATCAAACTCTTTATCACAACCAAAGTATTTCTTGCAATTCGCCAAAACATTCTTTTCAATATGCCAAACACATAAAAGATTCGTTGTAGCTGGAAATTCATTCTTTATGCCATTCATTAAGGCCAACTCCCGGTCTGTCATAATCACTGATGGTAGATTACCCTGTCCAAGAATCTTCTTGAATGCACTTAACGCCCAAACATAATTTTCTTCATCCTCTTTCTCCAAAAATACGAACCCAGAATAAAAGGTGGTGTTGAAGCATGAGATTCCAATGATATCAGTAATGGCATGTTATACTTATTGGTCTTATAAGTGCAATCCATCACAAAAGTACTAGAAAAGTGTTTGGCCAATTTAACTGACAGTGGGTGTGCAATGAACAGGCGAGTTATTCGCCCATCTAGATCATGGACAATATCATATGTAAAACCAGCCTTTTCAAGCTCTTCAAATAAGGCATTAATCATAGGCCGATTTCCTAATTTTTCCCTACGAATTTTTTTCTTCAGGTTGTATATTGTTCTTGAGTTTGCTGGGAGACTCGGGGTTTCTAGACGTAACGAAGAAAGAATTTGTCTAGCAGGTATTCCAGACATTGTCATTTCCTTCACAGTTTTCACTTTATTTGGTGATAGTTGACGAAATGATGAGTGGCCGGACATGTCCTTTGATGGTTCATGGTTATGTGTCAAGTTTTTCACTGTGAATGCCCAAAAACCATCGGCTCCCCTTTTGCCAACAATTTGGAATGGGCAATTGGTCAAACGAGAAGTGGTACTTCTTTTTCTATTAATCTCAGCAGGTTCTTTATGAGAACCTCCCCGGTCACATTGCAAAATGACATGCTTGCCTTTTCTTGAATCACGTATAGAGAGCCCATATCCTTTAGCATAATAAAATGATCGCACACTTCGTAGTAACTCATCATATGTTTCAAATTGGGAGGTTGCTAGGAAAACTTGTTCACTTTGATTCATTGAACTTTTTGTGTCAACTGAGCTCATCTGGTGATTGAAATTATAACACTAAAATGAACCACTTGCTGTTTTTAGATTGTTATTTTATGATATATAACAACTATTAAACATAAAAAATAAAAAAAAACTTTCATTCACATGTACACCATAAATTTTCTTATACAGTGGCCACATGAACCAAGTTATGATAATAAACTAAAGATATTTGGATCCAAATTATAAACTAATTAACGATACCCAAACATCATATAAAAGGACTTTTAAACATGATAACCACAAGGGAGTTTTAATCATGATATTACCCTTATGTTTTAAGCATATGATATTTCTCTTCAGAACCCACAGTCATAGACGATTATACAAATTAAAAAAAAATGCCCTTAAGTTTGAATGGTAATACTATGTGTATAATTTAGGGCTTTTTCAGTTAGTTTAATCAAGTACATGTGATTCCATAGTTGATTAGATTGAGGCTGTGGTTGGTTTCTAGACGATATAACTGATGTGGAGCATGAGAACAATGGAAGCAAAAGATAGTATTGAATAATTAGGGCTGATAGAGAAAAAGAAGAAACTGAAGAGTCGGTAATAGAGAAAATAAATATTTAATTAGTTTTTTTGATTATGTGAAAAGATATAAAATGAAAGGGTAAAAAATGTAAAATATAAAAAGGGTATAATAGTCATGTTAAAGAAAGTTGTTGTAAATGGAAAATGTGTGTTGTGAATATATCGTGTCCCTTTTGTGAAATATATTTTTTTTACTTTTTTATATTTTAGTCTGAGTTCAACTGAAACCACTAAACCAAACACCAAAAAACTGTTTCTGTCTTCACCCTTCCCAAATTTTCAAATCCCATCACACACAAACTCTGTATCTATCTATATCTATAGCTATATTATTATGTCAGATTCAGAAGAACAAGACACCCAACAACTTGAAGAAGAGGAAGATGATGAAGAAGAAACAGTTCCACAACTTAGTAAGGATCAAAAAATCGACATTGCCAAATGGTTCCTTCTTAATTCTCCCCCTGGTGAAATTCAATATGTTGCCAAAGGTCTTTTTTTTTTCTTCCTAATCTTCCCTTTTATATATATATATGTAAATGTGTGTGTATCTAATAATAAATGAACAAATTTCCAGACTTGAGATCGGTTCTGAATGATGAAAATGTGTACGGACTAGCGGCTTCACAAGCATTCCCAATTTACAACAAATCTCATATCGTTTCTCTCCAATTCCCGAATCGTTCCGGTGATGTATGTGTTTCCCTTTTTATTTCATTTTTTTTTTTTTACTAATTAGTTGTTATTTTCGCACATTTGTCCCGTATCATGTGCGGCTTGATCGGTTGGAAACTAAAATTATCTTGGTGTTTTTCATGTTGATCTAGTCATTCAAGAACTCGGTTTCATGTTTTCATTTTGGTTTCATGTATGTATATCCGGGTTTGTTTATGCAGGTACTGATATCTTCATTTAGTGAAGTTAGCCAGGATGAATATCTTGATCCCAGGACTGCACAAGTAGGGAAAGTTGATCACGTTCGACAGGTAAGCTCATTTAGGCTAGCTACTGAATGGTTTCTCACGGTTTCGTGTCTTAAACTAGAATTCTCAAAGTTAAACCAAATTTAGCTACTGCCATCAATATAAAAACATACATCATAGATCAACAGTTAGTTTATTACTCGTAAATGGATGAGGTTTTGTCTTTTAAGGTTACCAGCCTAACTTGGATATCCTGTGATTGTTTTCGAACCTTTCTTTGGCCACCCCCAAGATTGTACCTAGTGAGATTCAACCCGAGACCTTTTGTAAAGAAGTCTCAATGTTATCTACTAGACCACCTTCGAGATTGTATTAGTTTATTACTTGTCATTTCACTAATAAGCAAAGCAAGTGACTAATTGAAGTTTAGATTTAATATTCGGCCTTTACTTTACATATTTTGTAGCTGAACTAATTCTTATACAAAATTGGTCCTTTTTCAAATCATTCAAACATAAGTATTTGCTATATGGGTTATATATCAAAAGTTTTAAAGTTGACAATCTATGTTTGAAAATCAAGATCTTGTGTATAACGAGAAACACATTGTGAAATAAGGAGTTTGGTAAGTTATTGAATTTAAGTGGCTATATTTTAAAGAATAATCACGGCCAATTCCAAGGTATGTACCAAAAGACCAAATTTGTTGTTTTGGTGTAAAAAAATCCATCTCTACCAAGTCACTAAATTTGGTGTAAATGTTAGCGCAACACTAACTTTTGGGCTGTTCACTCGATATTTGGTACAACACTAAATTTAGTTTAATCATTTTATCCAATATTTTGGTCTTATTTTATACCCTAATGATCTATTGACTAATCCATATAGTTCATAAATGTTAATTAATCTAAAATAAATTTTGTTTTATGCAAAATATTGGAAAGAAGCTCAAATTGGGGGAAGTATTTTTAGTGTATAAGTTATGGTAAAAGCAAACTTCAGTGTAGAAAGATTTTTTTTTACACCAAATATGATTGCACTATTTGGTTCCATACATTGGAGATGCCCTTAGCTTCAATGTTTGAAGTCATTATTGCTAAGATAGTGTTTACCATGTTTTACCCTGAATCCATGAATATCGTAAGATCCTACATCTTGTGGCATGGCACTATAAGCTATTAATTTACACATGTGACATGTGTAGTGCTTTGTTATCTTTATCAGTTTGAGTTTTACTATTATAGGATAAAGAACTAATATTTATGCTATATGGGTTCAGATTTGTACGCAAATGAGACCAGCTAGAGATGACGAGCTTCCATCCCAATATGTAGAAGAGTACCGGTAAACTTCTTGTCTAAATATTGTTTAACTTTTAACTATCTTTTAAGCATGTGAGTTTCCACAGCTGACTAACAGTTTACAGTTGTGCTATTAACTTAGGCTGCATAATTAAATAAATCCAGATCTGAAACCTTTTCATTAGTTTACAAACATGTGACGATAATCATTGCACAGCTAAATGACCATCTTAAGATATAACAATATAAGTTTGAATACTATATAATATTTACTATAAGGGATATGTACTTATTGATAGCAATTTGTATGTACAGTTGTGCCTTGGACGCTGAAATTTCTAAGTATGTTGGAGAGGCTTATTCAAAAGGTGTTTTCTCAGTCTATTGTATCAGTGGAAGAGAAGTTGAAGAACCTGGGTCAGATTTTGAGCTTGTTGTGGTGATTACAGCTACTCGACATAGCCCACAAAACTTTTGGTTTGTGAACTTAGCTTAATTGACTTTTTAGGGTATACTGTGAAGTATATACTATTCCCTTAATTTATTTCGCAATGCTTGGTATGTCACATTAACGAATTGTGTATCATCCCTACATATTTATCAGTAATGGAAATTGGATCTCAATATGGAACATTGAATTCAAGGATGAACTGCAAACTGTGGAAATCAGAGGAAAAATGCAGGTGGGTGCTCACTATTTTGAAGAAGGGAACGTTCAACTAGATGCAAAGAATGAATGCAGGGATTCAACTATCTTCCAGGTGACTAAACTCACTTCTCAGTATATGACTACTGATACCTTTGGGTAATCATAAAAATGTTGACTTGTTCAGTTGATGATGCTTTTATAGTTGTAAAAATGATTTCTTTGGTAGCATTTCAAGTGGGTAATTTTTAATTTGGAATGGGCTAATGAAAGCAATTTTCTGTGCTTTATATAATCAAATTGTATAAATAGTTAAATTTTCTTATGTTCCAAAAAACCACATATTCTTATGAATTTATGAAGATAATCTTACTTTTTGAATTAAAGGACGGAGGGAGTTTTTATCTTTATTTTCGATAAGTATGGGCTACTTTGTCACTGCTTTCCATTTTAACCAATGTGGAAAATCTTACCCATTTGACCTGCCATAAAGAAAATATAGCGGAAACCTACTTGTTCACCAATAAAAGTGGTAAATAGTTCCACCTCTAACTGTGTGGTTCAGGCGCATAGCTAACCAATCTTACTTATGATATATCATATTGTTCCTCAGTTTTCTCAAGCTATATCATCTTAAGATCGTACACTGATCTAGTTAGGGTATGACTGTTGCTTAACACCTTTTGCACAAACCATATGGATGCTAAAGCAACCATAGAACTCAGAATAACAATCTAGATCTGTCGAGGTTCTCAGTTAGGGTTTTAAGTTATTGGTTAAGGTCAAACTGGTAAATCTAGTTGAAAATGTTTGTAAATGTGTTTTGGGTAAAGGGTTACCCCTCTGATTGAATGATTTTATGTGAAAAAGAGGTGGTCACTATTATAAAGAATCAAATCCCGTTATAGTTAGGAGATCAAGTGCCATCCGAGAGTCTTCTTCGTCTTTTTCTGGAACTCTTTTCTCTAAGGGTATTGAAGTGAGCCGAGGAGAGGCTGGATGGAATTAAGCTCGACAGGAAGCATGACCAATCTGATCTTGTTTCGGAAGCTGGTAGAGAATAGAATAGGCTGTGAGAGATATTTTTTCTCTTGAGAGTTGAGAGGTTAATTGTATTGAACATAACAAAATGCTCAAAAGCTGTTCATATAATGAATAATAATCAATTAAAATACATTAGCTAATTTAAAATATAATTTCCTGGCAATAGTAAAAGTTCGAGGTGGCTCAACCTGACCAACACAGAATTACTCGATTTGACCTGATATCCAACATGACCTACCCACTCATCTCTACACCTTTACAGAGCAACATAATACTTGGTGTGATGTTTATTTTAAGTGATTAAGGTGGCATGGTTGTAAATGGAAAGTTATATCCTTACAATATTTGATACATATGCCACAGGTATGCAATACTGAGTTGTACAGTTTGCTATATAAATCGTACATTGTGGTAACTTAATTAAAAAGAGTTGCAGTAGGGTAGCACTTTCCTTTGTAAATGGGTTGGAAATGACCATAGGTTTGAAAGAAAAGTGAGACTACCCAGCTCTCATGTGTGGTTTGAAGAAACCTATGTATGTATATTGGTTTTCTCAAACCCATCTTCTGGACATCTGAAACTAAACATAAAGTACGAGTTCCTTTCCATTTCTTCATTTTATACCCACTGACCAAACACACCCTGAATAAGTGTAGTTATTTTGCGGTTGTTGATGCATAAGACGTATTGTCGAAGTCACTGTTTGTTTTGCAAATCTGAACGTGTTCTGAACTGAATTCATATGAAAGTTGAGTTTAACTGAATATAAAATCGAACAGTTGGCTAATAAAGGCAATTGTATTAACTCATACATAGATACAGTTAATGTAAAAAAGCCATACTAACTAAATTAAGGAAGACTAAACACTGAGCGTACTAGAGATAATGGTACATGCACCATAGTCTAACTCATATGTCCACTAGACTAGGGACTTACTAGCAAGTCACTGAGTAAGTCAATTTCGAGGTTGATTATCACGTATCCAAATAGTATTATTGTAGTTGGAATTAAATAATTTATTTCAAGAAAATTTCATTAGTTTTAGTTTGAATATGTCAAACTTATGATTTTCAGACTAATTGTCCTTTTCATTTAAACATTTGATGTTATATTTAGTTGAGTTTCTTTTATAAGTTCAAAACTTTAATATCATAGATAGCAAAACGGTAGTACATCTATACTAGTTCACAAAACAATCCTTATGTTTCTGCTTCAGACTTCAAGGATATCTCTTAATGATTAGAACTGTAAAAAGGCTTCAGGCATATAATTAATCCCTAAAAAACAATTCACCTTAGCCTGACAGAATATTGGAGCTTGATATTATCGAATGATATCCTGTAACATAGCTTATCTTTGTTACCTACTTCCAGTCACCAGATGATTCTGCTATCTCATTGATGGAGATTATTCGGCACCATGAGAGTGAATACCTGACTTCCCTTCAGGTTTGTTGTTTCATTTAATGTCTTACTTCTATTTCCTAGGTTAGTTGTAAAGTCTAAATATATAACTTTGGAGTTATATGCTGACATTTACACAATGACAGGCATCTTATTCCAATTTGCCGGATTCTACATTTAAGGTACTTTGTTTAGTCTCTTTAATAAATGATCACAAGACCCATTTTATTTCCATTAAAGGTCTGTATCCAAATTTGAGGTGGCAATTTTGACCTATTTACTTAAAAGTGGGTCTATGTTGGTTTATGTTGTTTTCTGAAAGCTCACATTGGTTTAGTTAAAAGCTT
Organism: Erigeron canadensis; assembly: GCF_010389155.1. Taxonomy (NCBI): domain Eukaryota; kingdom Viridiplantae; phylum Streptophyta; class Magnoliopsida; order Asterales; family Asteraceae; genus Erigeron; species Erigeron canadensis. The sequence continues at coordinate 3,453,274 of NC_057764.1, forward strand.
TAACCAAGACAAAATGGGTCAAACGGGTTGTAAGTCTTTAAGTGCATAGGGGGTTATCATAAGATGGATATGATAACCTTGTAACATAATTGGATATGTGAATGCAGGAGCTGCGAAGGAAGCTTCCTGTTACTCGTACATTGTTTCCATGGCACAATACCATGCAATTTAGCCTTACAAGAGACCTCACTAAAGAACTTGGAATTGGAAAATAGACATGTAAAGGAACTGTTTTTCAAACTCGAGCATATGACTACATTTTTTGAACCTGAATCTCATAGTGTGTGTCGGGATAGCTGCTAAATGGTCCAGAATGTAATGCTGGTTGTCCCCTGAAACCGACATTACTATCATCTATTGCTGGATGAGTACATGTTATGTGATATGTTATTCAAGTGCCTTTTTTCATATCTTTTTGCTCCACCTATCTTGGTATCTCTAAACTGTAGAGTAATAATGATGATGTGTCGTTGTGCATGTTCCACCTATCTTGGTAACTCTAAACTGTAGAGTAAAAAGATAGTTAGTCCATGCACCGATAAGGTTTTGTGGATTATTTTCCCCAAATAAATTTTGATGACCTTTATTAAAAAAGTTTAATGAGTTTTTTCTTTTTATTGGCACAAACTATTATCATAGTCGATTGTTGTCCACCCTCCTTGGTGTACAATAATTCTTTGTAGTTTTTCATTTGAAAGAAATAAAATAAATCTATTCATTAACTTTTGAGTTTATTAAGTTGTCAATAAAACAACACTATAATAAAATTATGTACTATGTATTCTAAGATAATAATGAATATTCAAATAGTTATTTGATATAAACATTGGGATTTATTTCTTAAAGCTGATTTCAACTTAATCGATTATACTGAGTATTTTGTTAAAAAAAAATAATTATGGATCTTTATTATATTCAACTAAAATATGTCTGACAAAATTAACTTGAGTTGGAGTTAGTTAAAGTTTCAAACTGTTTTTTTTTCCATACATAATGACTTTTATGAGCTTTTCTAAAATTTCATTTTAAGAGTTATAATTAAGTTGCTTATGGTTCACATATTCAGAATTTGTTTGGAATTGAATTTCATTTAATAGTGTGTTTGGTCGGATTATCATTCGGTTAGAATGTTGACATTTTATCATTTGAACAAATCTTCATTTTTAAAAGAGTCATATAGATTTCAATTCATTCATAATCTCAAATCTAAAAAAAAAAAAAAAGAAGAGTTCAATCAAAGAACTTGGTCTCCATTCTTAGATCAAGTGGCCACCTAGGGCCCTTTAAGAGGATTCTAGGGAGGCGATGTTGGCTTGAATACTAGTGATCGAATCTCAATTTCTCATGGTCTAGAACATTTACCTTTTCAGATGTCTGCGGGCCGTGTTATCACACCCTTGATCTCCAAGGTGTCCGTATAGATTTTACTAGAATTCAAACCAATAACTAACTAGTCGTTCTAAAAAAAAAATTCATTATTTAAAATTTAAATTCTTTCACGTATTTCATTTCATGCCACCCAAAATTCTCTTTTTTATTATAAGTTTTAAAAACACCTTGGCAAACGTACCCGTATAAACTTGCGGAAAAAGGGCCTAATTCTGATCGAACCAATCACGTGCTAATCACGTGACTTAGGGTTTTAAGCCGTCAAGCAAAAGGGTTTTATGCTCCCCAAAAACATCCATTTTCACAGAATCATGAACATCTGAATACACCCTTACACACACTAAATAACACACACACAGAAACCGCCATGAAACAACTCAATTCCATCACAATCTCCCTCTATTCTCACCGTCTCCTCCGCCGTAAACCGGCACCACGGTTCATCGGAATCACACATTTCTCAACAACATCATCATCATCAACACCACAAGATTCCTCATATCATAGAAGAAACCAAGATGAAATGAGGAATGTTAGGGTTTCAGTTTGGTGGGATTTTGAAAATTGTCAGGTTCCATGTAATGTAAATGTGTTTAAAGTTACTCAATATATAACTTCTGCTGTCAGAAATGTTGGGATCAAAGGACCTCTTCATATTACTGCTTTTGGTGATGTTGTTCAGTTGTCGAGATCGAATCAGGAAGCGTTGTCGTCTACCGGGATTAATCTTACTCACATTCCTAATGGTTCGTGGTGTTTTTTTTTTTTTTTTTTTCAAATGAATGTGATTGTTTGCCGGTTGATCAATGTGTATGTTTTTACGCGTTTCTTGTTGATTTGTTACTCGAGCTTGAAAACATAGAGGGAAACCGATGGATTAGTATGATAGACAGTATTTGCAACCAGTTTAATGAGAATTTGCAACCAGTTTTTTTTTCTAAAAAATTTAACTAAACTCCTTTGAAAGTTCAGTGATTCATGGAATTTTTTTTTTGGGTGGTTTCTTGCCTAGACCGGGACAAAACTGTAAGTATGTTGCCATTTGATAGGTTATACTGTATATTTTAATGATGACAAATAGCTATTATGTGCTTTCACAAATGTTTTCATATTTTGGTCTTTCAATAACCTAGAGACACGATAAATAAGTTGAGTGTTGTTTTCTTTCATTCTTAAATTTTGAATAAAGGTAGGTTTTGTGTTTTAATTCTTGTAAGTTTGTCAACGAAATGACCAAGTGACCAACATGGAACCCAAGACCTACTTTTTATGAGTAGACTAGAGAAAAACAAATTACAGGGAATATTAATGTAAGTTGTTAGAATCTTCAGCTTGCCCTAGGGTTCTATGCTTGAAATTTCTTTCTTGTTTGACAAAATCGACATATCATGAAAGTTGAGCAGGACAGCAGGGTATGACTTATGTTTTCACGGTAGCAGATTCAACTCTATAATTCGAACATGTTTTCTATGTTGGTTTATGATTAATGCAGCATGTAACAGAGTATTAGTAACTGTTTATTGCTGGACGAACTGGTTGCAGAAATTAGTATTATATTTCCATATTGGCTGTAAAACAAATATCGTGCCTGTCTACTCAAGACACTATTATAGTCTTTTTTTTAGCTGTTCACAGTAAGTAATCATGTCGTTTTTTCAATGCAGGGGGGAAGAACAGTGCTGACAGATCTCTTCTAGTGGACCTCATGTATTGGGTTTCTCAAAATCCTCCACCTGCACATCTTTTTCTAATCTCCGGGGACAGAGATTTTGCTAGCACTTTACACCGATTAAGAATGAGCAATTATAACATATTGCTTGCTAGTCCAGATAATGCACCTGCAGTTCTTTGTAGTGCTGCAAGTATAATGTGGCAGTGGACTTCATTGGTCAAAGGGGAAAATCTTAACGGAAAGTATTTTAACCAACCTCCAGATGGTCCTTATGCTTCATGGTATGGTCATTACAGAGTTGCTCTTGAGGACCCATTTGTGGTTTGTAACCAAGTTTCGAACCAAACTCCATCTGTGCAATCAGAGGGGATTTCTGACTCAAATTCAGATATTAAGCCTCGTGCAATTCCAAAGGTTGTTCTGAGTGCGATTCGTAATGTATTGAATTCTTATCCTAAAGGCCTCTCAATTACAGAGCTTCGAGCTGAGTTGATGAACAATAATGTCACCATTGAGAAGGATTTTTATGGTCATAAGAAGTTCTCTCAGTTTCTCTTGGCTATGCCAAGTTTGTTGAGACTTCAATCTATGAAAGATGGTCAACATATGATACATGGAATTAGCCCAAAAAGTCGTGAATCATGTTTGCCTACTCTTGATAAAGCTTCGGTAACGTGTGCGTCTACTACGGATAAGGCTTCTGTAACGTCTGTACCTTCTCCCGGTAATGCTTCTGGGACATGTCTGCTTACTCTTGATAAGACTTCTGTTCCTAATGAGACGACAAAAGATACACAAGATTCGGCTCCGGTTGCTACTCTTAACGAAGCTGGAGACCACAATGCTTATGTGCCTCCTATGGAGAGTATGTCGTCACAACCCTCCAACTTAAATGAAGCAAAGCTTTCTAGAGAGTCACAGAAACTTCCAGGGAAACACGAAGAGCCACTGCAAGTTCAGGGGCAGCCTCACATTATTGAGAAGACTGAAGTAGATGATGGTCAATTGATCCGATTAAAGACTAATGGACCTATACCTAAAGTGGAAACTTTCAAGTCTACATTGAGGAGATGGTTGTGGGGTGAAAATGCTTATCAAGAAAATATCTCTCATACCGATACTGACTTCTCCACATCCCAAAAAAGCACTGATAAAGTAAATCTTAATGGAAATTCCATGAAGTCAAAAGAGCAGTTGCCTGACCCGGGAAAGGTTTCCCTATCTTTATTGTCCACAAATGAAGTTCGAGATGCGGAAATTGATCGGGCGTCTGCAGAAAATGTTGATAAAGTTCAGAAGCCTTTAGGTATCTTTGGTCAGATTTTTAGATGGTTCAAGTTCAAGAGAACTGATAAGAATTCTGATGACCTGAATACAGAATTGAGTAAAAGTGATAAAGGTTTATCTAGTTATTCAGAGATGCAGGAAATCCTTACAGAATCTTTTTGGAACAACTTGTTGAATTTCTTGGAAACCTCCAAAGGGTCATCCTCAGTTTTGAACTCCAAGACCAGGTGAATGGCTGTCTTATGTTGATATAGTTGTTTCACTTTTTGTGGGTATACCTTTCATATGGGTAATAATAAAATACAAAATTAGATTGCTCATATGAAAGATAGAATGAGATTCAAAATGCATGCAATATTGATACTATAGGCTTACTACAATTTAAGTTACTGTATATAATCTGAGATGTCTGATGGTTCGAGAAAGGTTCAACTCAAGCTGTCTAAGAAATTTTAGTTCTGATGATAGTTTGGTTTTAGTCTAGTAAATGTAAGAAAAGTTTCTATATGTGAGACTCATACGATTTTGATCAGTTGCTCTATGAAGATAAAAACAATTCATCTGGATCCTTGTAATATTAAGTCCCAAATGCCATCTAAGTGACTTTATCTTTGGAATAGGTGTTATTGAGTCTGCCGAGAGAACATAATGGCTTGTTGCCCGTTTGCCTTCTATTTCTATGTTAAATGTGATTTGAAAAGTTTTTTAAAATATATAATTTGAAGGTTAAAAAAAACTCATTTGGTATAGTATTGTTAATTAATGTTATTAGCAAATATATATATCTATACATCTTAGTGTTACATTTTCTGATTATTTTATACACCAGATCTTGGATGGATATGACATGAGTCATCACATAATTGATTTCAAGTATCATCCACATCGGTTGCGTATGTGTCGTCGCTCCAATACAATTATCATTATTATTACCCATTGTCATATATAACTCTACTGGTAGAATAATCAGATAGGTTGTTGGTAAAATATGTTTTCTTCCCTTTGTGTGTGACCTACTACAACTTAATCAGTTATCTTGGATATTTCAGAGGCAGGAAAATAAGGAGACAGCACAAATGTTTGGCTGTAACCTTTATAGACACATCTAGGTTATAATTTAGTAGAAAGTCTCATATATAAACTACTGTAACCAAGTTATTCTCATTGTTCAATCTCGTGGAGTTGCATAAGTACTAATTTTATTATTCTGTGTGCTTGTTGGATTCAACTAGGCATGAGATGGTGCAAAATTTCCAGCAATTTGGACCTTCTCAACTCCGATCTCTAAGTGTAAGTCATGCTTTGCACCTTGTGGACTTGCTAATATCAGAGAAAAAATGGTTGGTAGAAACTCCATCACAGACCTTTCCTTTCAGACCTTCCAGCAAAATATCAATTTCAAAACGGTCAGATAGCAAACCGCAAGGGGTAAAAGGACAAATTGGAGGTTCTATGCTTCCCATCACGTCCAAAGTTGCACCAAAAAACCGTAGTCAAATATTAAATCACTGTCAGAAGCTTGTGAACCAGGTTGTTAAGGAGAATCCAGATGGTTTCAAAATTAGTAGCTTTAAAAAGTTGTTTCTTGAGAAGTATGGATATAATTTGGAAGTTCAACAACTTGGTTACCCGAAGCTGGCATCTCTGATTCAGATAATGCCTGGGGTTAAGCTAGAATCTAATTGTATTTTTCCATCTGGGGAACACTCAAGAAATCTTCGTTCTGACAATGATAATGATACTTTATGGGAAGAATTGGGCCCCGTTGCCCAAATGGAAAGTATTAAAGAAGATGATTTTGAAACGGTATCTGATAATGATCTGTCTGATTCAGAAGACGAGAATTCTCCAACAAGATTTCAAATGCATTCTAGTAGGAAAGAACAAGAAAGTTCGTTACTGCAGATACTCGATACATGGTACGGCAAGAACCAGGATAGCGATAACAAGATAACATCGTACGAGTCTGCTGAGAAAATTGATTTCTTGAACAATAACAAATACGAACAAAAGCAGAAACATGCAAAAAGTTACTCGTTTGTGAAAGAAAAATCCGGAGATGACCAAAATGGCGTGATTAATGGCATATTGGGTAGCTTGAAGAAATCGGAATATGATTCACCAAGGTCTAAAATTGAGGGTTGAAAGGTTACAATACATTGGTGAACACATTCCTTATCTTACCCACCATTATTAGTTCAATCTACTGTAGGATATGGAGATCAGATTACTGATATTTAGGCCTTAAATATAAAGTCGAGGTTATGCATTAAGAAACCTATCCCTGAAAGGAGTTTGTGGCAGGCAGGTCATTTTACTGTAAAAGCCCTCAGCCAGAACAATTTCCTTGACAATAATAATTATTTATTTATTATTTTATGTTTTGAATTGTGGCCACTCATTTGCTGTCTGTTGTTTGGTATATAGTTTTGAGTCTTTTGGCAGTTTCCTTATGCTAAATACGATTACGTATAATTGGTCAATCTTGCTCATAATACGTTAATTGGTCAGTCGAAACTAAGTTGGCAATTAGAGTTGGAAGTGAAGCTTTTATGTGTATGGTGATTGGTATGGTAATTCCATAGTTGTAAGTTGCAACTATAGGTAATATAAAATGACAGAATGATTTTTTTTTTTTTCTCATTTATTTCAATTTAAAAAGTAGGACTAAGTGCGTCGAAATGCAGTTAACTAATCTCAAAAAGTTATTGTGTGCTCGAACTGTTTGTTTTATTGTATTCAGAAAACTTGAAAAGATGGTTATAGGAAACATGAAAGCGGTTTCCTAGTTATGAGCACAAGTTCTCTCCACCATCATCATCTCAACCCATCTCTCTCTTTCTCCCTCTCTAAGACCATTTGTAAAGGTAGGTGATAGAGATAGATGAAGGGTAAAGGTGAAAAGGGCGAATGGTTAAGGGGTGTAGGTGAAAGAAAAAAGGTGATTGTGATCACCTAGGTAAAAAGACAAAATGTAGGGTCTTTTTTTTAAAATTATTTATATATACCTTTTCTTGTTTTCTTTTATTTTGATTGGATATAAAGTGAAAGATTATAGGGTATTGTGTTTTTAATTAAATAATAGTGGGGACCAAATGATAAGTGAATGATTAAGGGAAAAAGTAGAAGGTGATGTTAATGTGGCAGGAAAAAGTGTAGGTGAAAGGGTGAATGGTTACGAATGGTCTAACAAACCAACCCCCTTTTCTTTCTTTTTCTTTTTATTATTAATTGATTAGTGGGTATGTGTTTTGATGTGTATTTGCTAAAGAAAAATGATCGAGATGATGTTGGGTCTGACCTGGACGATGATGATGAATTGATGATGTTGTTTGTCTAGGAATTGGGTGGCTAGAAGTGGTGGTGGTGGTGATGAGAAGTGACGGCGGCGGATGAGCGATAACAATGAATTAGCACCGCCATCTACTGCTATTGCGATAACGTAGGAACCAACTACTCTCGATCATCATAAATCAAAAACCAACTACCACCACCATCTGCTGCTATTGCTATTTCTCGATCATCAAATCCAAACAACTAATTTCGAGATGTTGTTAGATAAATCGGTATGATTTATGATCCCCGTACAGTATTGGTTGTTGTTGAAGATGATAAGCACCAGGGCCTAAGATGATTGGATTTATAGGTGGTCGGAACAAATCTCGTTGGAAACCTTGGCCGGAAAAAACGAAACACAACCAAAACTCACCTAATCGATATGGTAAGGTTATATATATACCATTGTATGTAGTGAATCTCCCTTTTTTTTTAAAAATAAATAAATAAAATAAACCCAATGGGTTTTTCGGTGGAAGGTTGAATCTGTTTGTAGTTTGTGGTTGAATCTGTTTGTGGGTACGGTTATTGCATATACAAAAAAATTGTATGTAAATTATTATTTTTATTGTGTGTATAAACAAATCCCAAAAAGTTAATGTGTGCATGCCACGTAAGCGGTCAACGTGAAAGTTGTGACCTACTAACTTCTTACCCGGTAACTTTTGTTTACTATGAAACTCGAGAACAAGTATTCTGAATACAATAAAACAAACCTATAGTTCGTGCACACAATAACTTTGTTGAAAATGAGCACAACTATAATTATAAAACTAATTTGTTGATTACGTATAATTATAGAAACGAGCAACCATAATTCTTCTATCAAAGATGCTAACCATTATAAAATAATTATGGATATATATTAACTATGATCGATATCAAAAATTAACAATTAAAACTTTCAATCGTGGGATAGTGTTGAAAACTTTTGTACCTCAAATTTCAATATTAAAGCAACGACCAATTAACAAGAAGAGATCGAAGAACTTTGACCAGAAAAATTAATCGTTTTGGATGGAATAATGTTAAGCTCCAAAATTTTGTTTGACCAAATTTTGTTTTTATTTAGGGTTTTAAAGCGTGTTGATAACGTGTTGTAAAACTAAAAAAATAAAACAATAAAGAAGAGAAGAGAAATAGAGACAATAGAGAACTGTATTTTATTAATCTCATAAACAACTATTTATATACATACAATATTGGAGTACTTTAAAAAAAACAATCTACTAATATAATAATAAGATCTTTAATAAATATGGACATCCATACCATAATTATTCACAATATTAGAGTATTTGTTTGGAACTTAAGTGACTTAATGAGTATTTGTCTTAATACAGTAAGTCATCAAGGTGTATTTTTCGAAACTTCTTTTGTAATGATGATTTAGCTAATAAGCTACAAAGTATTGCTTTATCAAATTTTTTACCTATTATGTTGCTACATTTTGTTCAGCAAATCGAGCAAACAATTTTGTTTAATTTATACGGATAATACTTAACTAGATAAACATTTAATTCTCATAACAAAATAATGAATAAAAAAACAAGGGAGTAATTACTGTGTCAAAATACATTTCAAAAAGTCTTATTCAAATTCGGGAAATCTGATTTTCATTGGTTTGCCTATATATATGTCACCATCTCTCATGTCCATCGACAATTTCAAGTCAATTCATAACATGGCGTTCAAGTTAATTAGAATATTTTTTCTATTGTTCATAGCGTCCATTGTCACATCACAAAAACCAAAATTTCACAAAATAAATCCAATAAAAACTATTCGGGTTTGTGTTCTCCAAATTTATATATCATGCTAAGTTTCTATGTTTGGCTTTAACTTGCATATAATTAAACTTTCGTTACCCTTAAGTTTTTAATGAGTTATCATCCGTACATTATTTTTTAAGTCGTACAAAAATATATAAACAAGTTTTCGAGTGTTGTGTTGTATTGTACAATAATTTGAAACATATTTAGTTAATATACGGGTAAAAAAGATAGTGTACGAATCACTTCTTGTTTTTCAATATACATATAGTAATTCATATATATGTGATTCATAAATTAAATTGTATATATCATCTGGATTTCTTTTATACCGAAAGGCATACACATTATTCGAAATCAAATGATGGTCTTTTTCAACAAAATAGAAAATATTCATCACCATTTTTTTTATAAATAAATAATTGACGTGTGTTTACATAGGTCAAAGATGGAGATATAATCGATTGCGTTGATATTTACAAGCAACCGGCTTTTAACCACCCAGCTCTTAGAAATCATACAATTCAGGTATTTGTTTATTCATACTTTCTCAACTAATTTAATTCATACCGAGTAAACTATAAGTTTAACTAGTGTGTGTGGTCATTAGGATTGTTAAAATGTAGAAAACAAAGTTAATTATATTTTGTTGTGACTCAACACTATAGGTGATTAACATATAACTTTTGCCCATATACCATCGTTTAATTATACTTCATGATTATTTTATTTTTCTTTCGAAAATGCAATGGAACGTACATATCATATGTCAAAATTGATAATAATGTTAAGAAAAGAAAGAAAGAAAAAGACCTCTGTCCGTCCTTTTTAGTGGAATGAAGAGTGAACCCATAATCTATGTCTACAAAAGTCAATGTGTTTACCACTAAACAAAATTACGCTGCTTGGTTTTTTTAGTGTGTCAAACCAATTTTAATTTTGACCTACAACCAATTATCCAAACAACTTATGACCAATAATGCAGACGTGGCATCTAAGTTTTTCAATATATGTAAAAGTAAATCAATATTTATTGCACATGTATTAACTACATGTTAAAAAGTATCATTGAGTTTTTTTTTTTTTTTGTTATATCTTTTTATAACAAATATGGCTATAAGTCAAAGATTTTACGGGTATAAGCTTGATACATACATTGAAAAGTTTATGTTACATAGGAAATGCATTAAAATTCTAGCTATATATAGTTTTGTATTAAATTGTGTTTGAAATGAGATGTAGACCAAAATACAATTACATACATAATGCACTATAAATATGCATATAAATAAATTTATATCAGATGAGGTCAAGCCATCTTCATCCTTCAAGCAATCAAACCTCCAAGGCACCTTCACAAGTATGGCAAAAATATGGAAGATGCCCAAAGGGAACAATCCCGATCCGAAGATCAACAAGCAGTAACCATCATCCCATTATGGATTCTAGCAAGGTTGTCGTAACCCAACATCACTCGGTAATCCTATGATCACTGTCTATCTAGCTAGTTAATTACAACTTTTCTTTTAAAGATGATGGTGATCTTTACCCACTTTTTTTTTAGCCGCATCAACGTATTTTAGGATGTTGTACTGTACAGATGTACAATAATATGAAACAAGTTTGGTGGCCGGTGTACAATGAAAAAAAGATGGTGTACAGATCGCGTCTGTTTTATATATCAATCCCATTTATAAGTATGCATCCATATTTTTCAGAATAATAACCAATATCCATGTATGTATAGTTTTCAGTGGTGCTCACTGAAGGATTCAGTTACTCAGGAGCCAAAGCCAACATCAAAGTATGGAACCCATTCGTCGAGTCAAATGATGACTATAGTTCTTCTGAAGTTATGCTCAGGAACGGCCCTTTGCAAACATTTGATGCAATACACGCTGGATGGGCGGTTCGTGACATAATTCATGTTACTATGCATATATACTTAAAAATTTTGGAGATGACATTCTTTTTGTGATTTTAGGTAAACCCGGGAGTCTACAATGACAATAACACCCATTTGTTTGGATACTGGACGGTGAGTTACAAAACGTACACATTGATATTTTAATTAATTAATCAACTTGTGTCGATCGAGACATATAACTTGCACATGTAACATTTTATACGCAGGCTGATGGTATGCAAAATTCAGGCTGCTTTGATCTTACTTGTCCTGGTTTTGTTCAAACATCCGGTGATATCGCTCTAGGTGCATATATTGGTGACTTATATGGATCTGAAATTACGGTTCAAATCTCCAAGGTCAGTAAATTAAGAGGATATTACTAAATATAGTTTTCGAGTTTTGCTCTGATATCCAGGATCGAGTTTAGTCTTGGTCCGACGATTGATTAAATATTTTGTGAATTATGTAACGGATAGTTTATTTTTTTTTTTTCTTTCTCGATCTAATAATGGTCTCGAGCCTCAACCACTCGGCTAAAGCTGAAATGGCGCACAATTCATGAATTTGTTTTTAAACAGACATATTTGGCGGGTATTTTAATTGATAAGTTTTTAGGAAAAATTTTCAAACCATTAAAACCGGGTTTGAGAGACCCGGTTTTGGCCATGTACCAAACCGGGTTCCCCAAACAATATCAAAATCGAAATTGGGCTTGACATCCTCGGTGCAGAGTGATGATGTGACAAGTTACAGTATACCCAACGAATTAAGATCCTCTAAAGTTGTGGATTAAGATCCTCTAAAGTTGTTTTCAACTTTAGAGCATGTTTGGTATTGCATTATAAAATGATTGGTTTATATGAAAAAGTTTGAAAACGCAATTATTCTATATATAATGTCTTCATCCTTTAGAGTATGTACTTGCATGCTTTTTTCAAAACGCAATTTTAAAAACGCATAATCTAAATTGAAAATGCAGATCTTGTTTTGTAATCGCAATACCAAACACCCCTTTAAACATCTTTTAAAATCAATTGTCAATATTCAATAGATTTTAATGTAAAGGTCAAAAACCTTAACTTTACTAATAAGTTAGTTTTAACTTCAAATGATCCCAACCTACAATAACGGGTATTCAAGAATCAGTACATGAAATTTTAATTGATTTGAACACCCAGAACTATAGAATAGTAAACTTTGTAGCTGCAGTATACCCTAGCTTGTAGCTTTAAATTAAATTGATAAACAATAAACTAATAAAATACTTGCAAGTTTTTAATGTGTTATAGACTTATACATGACCTTTATCATTATTCGATCTTGTCTATATATACTTTTAATGTGTTATGCATAACCTTATCATAATTTTTGTCTAAATATATATAGGATCCAAATACACAAAACTGGTGGTTCAAATACAACGATAAGGAGGTCGGGTACTGGCCCGGTGACCTTTTTCAAGTATTGAGACATCAAGCAGTCTTGGTCCAGTGGGGAGGTGAAGTCCACAGCCCAAAAGTGGGAACTCGACCGCATACACAAACAGAAATGGCGAGTGGAAAGTTTGCTGATTTCGTATTTGGGAGCTCGGGAACAATCAAAGGGATGTTAATAGAAGAGAATTCAAACGACCTAAAGGAACCCGAAACACTTTTCGTTAGCTCTGATGAGTGGGACTGTTACGACGCCTATCTACAGTCGGAGCGTTGGTCTGAACAAGTGTTCTTTTATGGCGGTCCGGGTAGTCATGATAATCCAAGGTGTTCATGATTTGGTAATACTTGTTAGGTGTGTGGATGAAAGTTTTTGAATTCTAATGTTATGATGTACTTTGGTTATTGAATTCTAATATAGTTAATATGTATCTAGTAAAATAGCTAATAAATATCCTATTAGTATTATCTATTCCAAATACAAAATTAATTAATTAAAATAAATAAATTGAATGTAAATATATTAAGATTTTAAATGTATGTGCTAATTTTTTTTGAAGTTTTTTTAGTTATAGTCTGCCACACATATTAAAAAAACAAAACACGTAAAAATGTTATATTTATAAGAAACACCTATTGTTATAAACTAATTAATGAAATATTTAAGATATGTTTAATCTAAAATATAAAGATCAATTTTTTATCAATAAAAAATAGTAAGCTATATTTTAAATTATAATAATAAAAAATCTAATATTAATAATGTCGTAACACCCGTGTATTAGATACTAATTTAAAAATGTCAAGGTCTCGGGTTCGAGTCTTGAATTTTTCATCTCAAGGTATTTTACTATTTCTATGAGGGGTTTGGAGGTCCAACATAGTTAAAATTGCTTTTAACACATTTGAATCGAAACTAACTTAAAAAAAAAAAGATACGGGCTTAAAATCTAGTGTGTTGGACTAAAGTAATGCAGTATATTATCGCATTAGCTTCTTGATTTGTGACTTAAACCAATATCTAAATTATATATGGGCCAAACGTTTAATCCCTTAATGGACTATCATCGGAGCTATAACAACGGTAGAAAGAAGTTTTCTAAAACTTGGATAGTAACATGTATTAAAAAATGACTTGGCTGATCTATTAATAGTGTCTATTATAAAAAGTTGCATCAAGAATTTTACTTCAAAATATATTGTTCAACGAAAAACTCAAAAAGGATAGCTTTTTTCTATTTATAACAATTTTTTCTAATCAACTTTCTATTGTGAGAATCTGAATGAAATCATGAATACAAGTCATAAATTCTTATAGCAACTATTGACTATTGTAACTTGTTCGTTATATGGGTCCCATTTTATGATCTCATACATGGCCTTTAAAAATCATTTGTCGGTCCTTTGAGAACTTATAAACCAAACGTGAAACTCCACTTAAACCGTTAAAACTAATGGAGTAAGTGGATTAGGTTATGGAATTTATGAAGATTGATGATATTATCAATTTGAAAATACGTGTTCTTGAACATTATTGGAGGAGGAAACAACCTGGCTAATGGTTTAATCAATTAATCAATAGTGTCAAGTCAATAATAGAAAGCAACGGGCATATTGTTTGATGGATTACAAAGCAAAGCATTTATGTGGGTTGGGTCCATAATTGGGCAAAGGATAAATGGGATGATCCTTAATGCACAAGTTTAACCACCTTATCACAAAATGGTTGAAAATATTCATATATGTTCTTTAAATTGTCACAATATTTTTTTCTATTAAAAGATTTTAAGTGTAAACTAACACGTTACCCGTGCGATATGACGATGATCGTGGCAACGATGATATGGTGATATAGGAAACTGGTGGTGGTAGATGAGGTGTAGAGAGGTGTAAATAATTGATGTAATAGGTTAATTAAGATATTTTAAAAGATAAAACATTGATAATATATATAATCATTAATGACTTAATGTTAATGGACTAGTGTAGGTGAAAATATTTAAGGGGTGTTAAGTAAAAATATTATATTTTTAGGGGTGACAAGTCTATAAGTTTTTCCTCTGAATTATCTGCAACGGCTATATTCTAGAGTACATGCATGACTTCACCATTATACGTTGAAATGTTCTCTAATGTCGAATACCCACTTATATATATATAATTTATATGTATATATATTTAAAATTTATTAGATGGAATAACTAATTTTAAAGAACTTGGGTATAAAAGGGTATAAGTATTTATTTAAACAAATGAATGGTTAGAATTTGCTACATTTAAAAATATTAAAATTTGTAAAAGCTAAACCTAAGACATGAAAACTGCTGGATAAGCCCAAAACACACCATGAATATAATTAAGTTATAAACAAAAAAGAAAAAGACAATTATACTATCACTGTCCAAGACAGAAGTGCAAGTATAAGTATTTATATTATTTTTATATATTATTAAATAAAGGAAAAAGGGAATAAAAACAGCAAAACCCCATACAGACACTCCATTAAATCACCACTTCACTTTACTCTCTCTATCTCTATCTACCTTCACTTCCATTCCCAATCCAATCAAAACCAAATCAAATCACAAACCCTTACCCAACCCACCCATTTTGCCCCAAAAAATGAGTATGTACGGCAGAGATCCATGGGGCGGCCCATTAGAAATACACACAGCAGATTCAGCAACAACAGATGATGACAGAAGCAGACACATGAATGATTTCGACAAGGCTGCTCTGTCTCAAAGATTAGACGAGACACAACAGAGCTGGCTGTTGGGTCCAAGGGAACAGAAAAAGAAAAGATATGTGGATCTTGGTTGTATTGTTGTTTCTAGAAAGATCTTTGTTTGGACTGTTGGCATCCTTTTGGCTGCTGGTTTTATTGCTGGTCTTGTTACTTTGATTGTCAAAACTGTCCCCAAAGATCATAAACATACGCCGAAACCCGATAATTATACCCAGGCTCTTCAGAAAGCTCTCTTGTTTTTTAATGCCCAAAAATGTAAGCTTTTTGATGTTTCTTATATATCTTTCTTTCTTTTGTTTACTTACCATTATGTATATGTATATGTATATTTATATATTTATACTTATGTATGTGTGTGTAAATTGATAACTGATCAATTATCGGTCCCCATTAGTCCCAAGGCCAATATGAGAGAGGGTAAATTTTGTAATATTATTGTTAAAGGCTCTATTGCGGAAGACGGCATTGAGAGTTACTTTTTTTTTTGCTCTATTGCGGATATTTATTAGATAGTTTTACACCTTGATAGTGTATCAAAGCGTAAAAAAAGGGCATTAGAGACATGTTAGCACAAAAATTGTTTGCACTCTTTTCTTTATAAGGTCGATCCTTGCAGAATAAATGTGATATGCTGAGGTTTTGGATGTAAAGAATTCATTTTTTTGTTGATGTTCCTAATAATTTATGTGAATTGTAAATTGTTAATGTTTTCTTGGTATTTTTTGCGAAAATGTGTAAAAGATGAGTGCTTTTTGAAGTTTATCTACTTCCAAATTACTACAGTACATCTTCTTAGAAGTATTGTTACGTTGAAAGGGCGTGTTTGGATTTTGTAGTTCACTGGTTTGTAACTAATAAAAGAAATAAACAGATTCTGCTAGTTCATTGATTATCCTCAAATTAGATGGTATATAATTATATGTTTGGGCTATCTTGCTTTACAAATTTGTGCTTGTGCAGCTGGAAGGCTCCCGAAGCATAATAATATTTCATGGAGGGGTAACTCTTGTTTGAATGATGGAAAGGCAGACAAATCTGGAGCCGTATTGAAAGATCTAGTGGGCGGATATTATGATGCTGGAGATGCAATAAAGTTCCATTTCCCTAAAGCTTTTGCCATGACAATGTTGAGTTGGAGTGTGATTGAATACAGTGCTAAATATGAAGCGGCAGGAGAGCTCAATCATGTTAAAGAGATTATTAAATGGGGAACTGATTACTTCCTCAAGACCTTCAATTCTACCGCAGATACCATAAACCAGATTGTAGCTCAGGTAGATAACTAGACTTATTGTCATTTCAAAATTTTTGCCCTTTGGATAGATATTAAGAATCTGCTATTATGACGGATCTGTTTAACAGAACAGTTATGAATCTGAGGCCTCAACTATTCAAATAAGTAGACCTGGTAACACATCTTTCAACTTTTTATATGGGTGGTGATTCGTACACCATCAACTTTTTGCCGTACACCACTAAAGTGGTTAATTTGACATTTTGACCTATTTACCCTTCACCAAAGGAGAAGAAAGTTCAATAGAGTAAAAGTAATTGAGTAAAATCAACCATTTTAGTGGTGGGCGGGAAAAATGTTGTTCGTTTATGGATTACGGCCCTTTTCTGTAAGTATCATGGATTTGTTGACAGTATGATTTACAACTAATAAATTAAAGGCCTGAATGTATCTAATTGGAGGTTTCCTTTCAAGTTTTTATATGCTTTAATGGTGAAACTATGATTTAGCGCTTAATAAAGTATGATCTAGGGCTGAATTAGTCGACGACTGGAATGATTTAAATTCTCTTACAGTCTTACCGGACTTGATAAACAATGAAACACTCTGTACGGACTTAATTTTGGATAATCGTTACTGTTGACAGGTGTTAAATGACAGGAAAGTACCATTTTAAGCATGTGGTTTTGTTTTTTGCCATTGACAGGTTGGAAAAGGTGATACTTCAGGTGGAACAGGTGATCCCAATGATCATACTTGTTGGATGCGACCTGAGGACATTGATTACCCTCGCCCTGTAACTGAATGCTCTAGTTGCTCAGACCTTGCTGCAGAGATGGCTGCTGCTTTAGCTTCCGCATCCATTGTTTTCAAGGACAATAAGGTTTATTCCAAGAAACTTGTGCATGGTGCTGCAACTCTTTGGAAGTTTGCTAGGGATCAACGTGGATCATATAGTGCTGGTGGATCAGATGCTGCAACATTTTATAACTCCACTATGTATTGGGACGAGTTTGTCTGGGGTGGAGCTTGGATGTATTATGCAACGGGTAACCAGTCTTATCTTTACCTTGCTAGTCACCCCAAACTCGCTAAACATGCCGGTGCTTTCTGGGGTGGGCCTGACTACGGTGTTCTTAGCTGGGACAATAAGCTTACTGGAGCTCAAGTAAGTTGATCAGTTTTTTAATTAGATAGGAAATAAAGTTATAATATTAGACACTTTTGATACTCTTTCGAGTATCTTCTTATATTAATATCGTTATTCTGTTTTAGGTACTACTCACAAGATTGAGATTGTTTCTTAGCCCTGGTTATCCATATGAAGAAACATTGAAAACATTTCACAACCAAACAAGCATCATCATGTGCTCCTACCTTCCATACTTCAATAGTTTCAACAGAACAAGAGGTAACAAACTGTTCCGTATTCTTACCAACCCCCGTCTCCCACAGCCCCACATATACACCGTCACCACCTACTAGAGGTGGCAATTTCAAACCTTTTACTTATGATTTGGGTCTTTTTTCCCCTTTTATTATTATTATTCTTATTTTATTTTATCTTTAATGGATAAACACAATTTTTCTAAAAAGAATCTAGGCGGAAGTCTACCAAGTTTTTATTTTAATGCATAAAACCTCCTATGTCATTTATATTTAAAAAGTTCTAAAATAATGTTGATCCTGTAATCATATTTGATGCACTAGTTATTATTAAATATATATATATATATATTCTTTGGGCCAACTCGACGCGACGAAACTTACCCATTTTAACCCAAATCCACTTGTACCTTCTGATCTGTTCATTTTGCCATGTCTATCTCAACCGTGCACCTTTCTTGAGTTTCTGAACCCTTCTTTTTTTTGATGAATGTATAATGTTAAAGCTCTTCTGTTGCAGGTGGATTGATCCAATTAAACCACGGTAGACCCCAGCCTCTGCAGTATGTTGTCAATGCAGCATTCTTGGCTACCCTTTATAGTGACTATCTTGATGCTGCTGACACTCCCGGGTGGTATTGTGGACCCAATTTCTATTCGACCAACGAGCTGCGTAAATTTGCAGAAACTCAGGTATAGTTTTTCTAATAAGTCAATTTCTACCGGTTAACTTTTACTTGGGTCAATATGGGTTGTGTTTATTTCAAACGGGTCAAAACAAGGGCAAGGGTCCATGGGTCAAAGTTTGCACAAATCTGTTCCCAGATAGTTTACTATTAAGATTTGGATTATTGACATATGTTCTCTTTTTGTAGACATATTAACATATTATTTTATACATAAATATCAGCACAACCCAGCCTGGCATGGCCTGTTTTTGTTGGCTCTGAAGTTTGACATTTATTTCATTAAACATGAACACATTGAGTGTTTATATTAAAATTTAGTGTATCGCAAGTATACATGAGCCAACCCATTCAACCCTATTAGTTAAAAGTGTCGTGTTTCAGCTAAAACCCATTTTGAGCATTACCAAATCCGTCCCACCTATAGAACCATTTAACTTTCTTGTAATTACAATCATTGCTCCAGAGTAAAGCTATCAATAGACGTGCTTGTTTATCATGCAGATTGACTACATTCTTGGTAAGAACCCAAGAAAGATGAGTTATGTTGTGGGTTATGGTGATCACTACCCAAAGCATGTCCACCATAGAGGTGCATCAATACCCAAGAATAAAATCAGGTATAACTGTAAAGGAGGGTATAAATGGAGGGACTCCAAAAAACCAAACCCCCACGTTATCACCGGGGCAATGGTTGCAGGGCCAGACAGGCGTGATGGTTTCCATGATGTGCGCACAAACTACAATTATACAGAGCCAACTTTAGCTGGAAATGCTGGTTTAGTTGCAGCCCTGGTTGCCCTTTCAGGTGACAGAACGACAAAGATTGATAAAAACACGATTTTTTCGGCAGTGCCACCAATGTTTCCCACTCCACCACCACCACCAGCTCCATGGAAACCTTAAGATTTTGAATGCTTCTATAGATTATACTACTATCCCGGTGGTTCTAAAAAGCAGAACGGTAAATTAACACAAAAATGGGATATATCTTTGATGGATAAAGAGTTAGTGCCTTAGTGGCGATTGGAATGACGTTATAACTATAGATGATCTGCACGTATCGTATGTATGTAAACTTAAACAGTTCAAATATCTTTCGAAACTATGAATGAAATTCTTTGATCTGTCCGTATCTTATGTATGTAAACTTAAACAGGTCAAATATCTTTCGAAACTATGAATGAAATTCTTTTGTTTTTTTTTTCTTGTTTTGTTTTTATCTGCATTGAATTCCTGTAATTCATATCTTACATGAAAGGCATGTAAATTGTATGGATTTGACACCTTAATGCAAAATCAATCCAACTATAATTACGGTAAGATGTGTACCCAAGATGCAATAGGACAATAAGTTTTTTAGTACGAAATTGACAAGAATCCAGCATTGGTACTTTGTTAAAAATATTTTTAGAGATTAGGAAAAAATGGAGGAGGTATTGCAAAGAAAACTTATGCATATTAACCCTCGCTTGTGGCGCTCACTCACACATAAATTTTGGTTGCCTAGTATCTGATTTTTGTGGTCAGGGATTAGCAATGATTGTCATACACGCACACTGAATTATTATATCTGAATGCATACTTATACTTATAATGTTGTCATGTTGAGCACTTGTACTTGCAATGTTAAGCATTTATACTCTAATATTTGGTCATGATATATTTGTATGCATCTGTGTACTAACATATATATTATTTGGAGATACTTAGGCCTTGTATGGGCATGGGTTAAGTGAGTACTCTTTTTTGATACCCAATTTTACCCAAATCATCTTCCAATCAAAACCTTTCAACTCATAACTACCTAATTCTACCCAATTCTTACCCAAATCACTGACAACACATACCCAATTCTTACCTAAATTCAATTTCTTTTCAATTTTTTTTTCCTACATAAATATATTATTAACTTAAAACATTTTATTTAAAACTTAAACAAACATTACACAACACATAAAAAAACAATACATAATAAACGGAAAAAAAAACATACATAAAAATAAAAAGACTACAATTATTAAGGGAAAAAACTAATCGTCGAGAAATGCCAAGTCTTGAGCCCACACATGTTCGGTGAGGTCATAACGAAGACGATGATGGATGTCTTCGTTTAGTAGCTCACCTAAGACGCTATCGTCGAACACCGGTTGGACCGGCGGGTCCATTATGTGAACCGGTGAGATTGCTCTGCCATCGCCTTTTATAATCATGTTGTGTAAAATACAAGCCGCGTAAACATACTGCGCGATCTTGTCTTTGATCATGGGTCGAAGAGGACGCCTAAGAATTTTCCATTTCCCTTTTAGAATCCCAAATTCACGCTCCACGTCTTTCCTCGCCGCCTCTTGTAGCTCTTGAATCTTTTCTCCTTCGGGTCAGTAGGATATGGGTATGCTTTTACAAACGTCGAGTACTTGCTGTAGATGCCGTCGGTTAGATAATAACCGCGTTTGTACTCTCGACCATTAACGACGAATGAAGTATCCGGGGCCGTGCCATTTCGCTCTGTGAGATACAAGTCGGATTGGTTCAACACGTTTATGTCGTTGTTTGAACCGGCAGCACCAAAATAAGCATGCCAAATCCACGTATCTTGAGAAGCGGTGATCTCAAGCATAATAGTGGGAACGCCATGGTCGCCTCTCGTATATTGTCCTCTCAAGTGTCTAGGACAATTTAACCACTCGACGTGTGTACAATCGATGCTACCAAGCAACCCCGGCATGTGATGGTGTTGTTCGTGTGCCTCGAAAATGCGAGCAACGTCGTGTTGAGTAGGCCTACGTAAGTACTCTCGACCATACAACTTAATGATGGCGGCACAAAAATGGTCAAGAGACTCGCGCCCGGTTCGAGCGGCCATATGCAAGTACTCATCGTACTCGTCGGGCGGATTGCTCGTAGCGAATTGACGTACCGCCGTGCACACTTTTTGGATCGTCCTAAAGCTTCTTCTCCTACGCGCATCAAACCCCTCTTGAAAATATGGAAAATTTGCATGGATGTCGTCGACAATTTTTAAAAACATGGTTTTCTCCATACGATACTTTTTTCGAAAGTAAGCATCGTCGTATTTTGGTTTTTTAACAAACCAATCATTTAGTAGTATTTGATGACCGACTTCACGTTCTCGATTGACGTATCTATGGTGTTGAACGTCGTTAGAGTTTGCCGTGTCGTCCATCTATTGAACCGCGTTTTGCAAAAAGTGAACATCTGTCTCGGATGACGAACCCGATTCCACAACGACAGCCCGCGATTCGGAAGATATGAAAGACATTTTCAAGGTGGGGTGGTGATTATTTAGGTGAATGGAAGAAATATGGAAGATGGTGATTATATGTGTTTTATGTATATATGTATATATAGATGTGGAAGGTTTTTTTTTTATAAAAAATCTGGTCAACTAGCCGTTGGGGGGGACCCACGTGTTTGTAACGTTCGAAAAGCTTACCCGCCGATCCGTTAGTTAAGCCGATTTCATGCCCGATTGATCGTAGCCGAACGATACCCGAAAGCAAGGGGTGGTGTAGCCGATTGGGTTCCATGTACCCGATGTCTTACCCGACGTGTACTCCTTCCTACCTAAGCATACTTATTTATCATACGTTGTTTGATACACTAATACTATATACATTTACAAATATATACACTATCTGTAATACTCTATCTGGTCATGATTTACATGTATCTATCTGTTATTATGATATCTACTTGAGATGTTTTATTAACTATAGGCCTATTTATTTTGATATCACTTAAATTTCCTGATTGAGATTATCATGGACTAAGGTTATCCGAGTAGAATGTATCTCAGTATTGTCGCATATCCGTATAAATACATCTCCAAATATCCGGTTAGGTATTTTAATTGAGATGATAATTATATATGAAGTATTAATAGACATTCACATGACTCCCTATTTCTATTCATAGAATGGACCGTTTTTGTAAGAACGTTTACACATATTCTCTTTCATCAAAGTAGCTACGGAACAAGGTAGGCAAGCTAAAAGCTTAAGTTGTCAAATGTACGACAACAATGGAATGTTGACAAGCTTCTGCGCATCAACATCCAAGACCGTGAAGATTGTTGCTAGTGTGTTTATAAAAGGCAATGGTTAGTGAAGACCACAGGTTCTCTCATCCGTCCTTTTGTGTGTTGATTCCTTGAGCAGATTTGTAATACACGAAGTCATAATAAGTTTCAATTGAAGTTTGTTCTTCCATTTTGTTAACTGTTAGTGTATTTTTTGTGGTTAGCATTTTGTTAGTTCTAATAACAAGTTAAGTCTATTTAATCATTCAGTCAGGTTTCATGTTTCTCTTTTGACTTAATATATAAAAATAACTGTCAATTATTTATATTTTACTTAATACATACAAACATCCTTAATAAATTCAGCCACTTAATATATTCAACACTAACACTAATGACAAAAAATAAAAATAAAAACGGACCCTTAGGCTTGTTAGGCTAAACGGAGCAAAGCGTTTCTTTTCCACTTTTCAGCTCCGAAACGCCTTGAAAAGCTATGGTACGCCATGAATATTGGCCCAAGGGGCGTTATTGGTAAAAAAATTATGGGATGGCGTGAAATTTAAGACGGAGCAAAATAGGTGTGCCTTACCCCCAGGTAGGACCCACAAATTGACAACTTGATTCAAGAGACACGCGTTGAATAGAGAATCACTGCAAAAAGCTTTTAGTTCACGTGATGACATATTTATTGTCCACTAGGGATATGACAACACAACAATTAAAGTTTTATTTAATTAAAAATATAGAATTATATAAATTGTGGGTCCCTTGAGGGGCTTTAATATACTCCTACAAAAATTATGGAACGCCCTCTAATAACTAGGCTGCCACGTGTCGCGAGACGCCCTTAGGAGAGACTTCAAAAAAAAGCCTTGCTTCGGATAGTCTTATAAAGTATTCTTATTTTATCCAAGATAGTTCATACTAACTTTTACCTTGTGAAACTCTTGCTTAAATATAATAGAGTTCTAACATTTAACTTCTTTGTCTTTGTCTTTGTATCACTTATATTTTACTTTTTACCAACAACTTTTAACTTCTTTCCTTTGTTCCTTGGTCATTGTAAGAAAAAGAGAGTAAGATGTCTTAGACAAATTGTGCATTCCAAATATGGACATTTCATGTCATTAGTTGACTTGTCCTTTTATGGTGGTAAACATGTGACACTTTGTATGAATGGCTTTTTTTTAACTTACAACTTTGGAAATTGACTTTTTTTTTAACATGTGACACGTATTAAATAAGTATTTGTCAGACTTATTAATTCTTGCAAAAGTACGTATTTAAAACATGGTCGCTGATGAATGATCACTGGTGGCCATTGGATCAACACACTTAATGTTGACTCATGTTTTTATTGATCATTGATGAAATATTCTAGCGATCAAGTCTTTTCAACAAATCCATCAGACTAACATTTTGCATTCCTGTTTGTGACCGTAGATCATTTAGTGAGGAAATTTGACGCTCATGTATTTGAAAAAAACTATGGGTAGGATTGTGCAAAGTGACCTGAAACCCGCTCTTTGAATTTGAAAAAAACAATTGTCAAGTGACCCAAATTGCGGTATGGGCCTTCGGGTTTGAATTTTATGAAATTCGAGTTTAGGGCTTGCCGGCCCGTATTTCTTTTTTTTTGGTTCTGGCCTGGGTAAGAAAAACAAAAACTACACGCTTCTTCTACTCGTATTTCTATCTGAGTAAAAATTACTAGAAACTAAAACTCTCTAATGTTACAGTTCAAAAATAAAATAAGTTCTCTAATATACCCTCAACTCTACATCTTCAATTCTACGAGTATATCACAATTCTCCATATATTTATTATAACCATCAGGTACCCTATTTCTTGGTTATATCTGTATTAATTTATATTCAATTCCATCTATCTAACTCACGAATCACTTTCGATTTATTTTAATACTTACATTGAGGTGCGATTTCTCTGTGTATGTGTGTGTGTGCGATTTATTTTAATCATTCTAAGGATCCATGTCGTATGCATCATTATTATTATTATTATTTTTATCTAGAATTAAACAACAGGATTTACCGTACTAAAAAAAGTCCCTTTATTAATTATTGAATCTTTGTTATTGGAAACTAACTAGTTTGTGTTTACGTTTTCTTGCACTCTACTAATTAAGTTGGTTGCAGTTTAGCTAACGAGATGAACAAAAGAAAAGGAATGGATTGTAGACATCGTAAACTAATACGAGTAAGAAGGAAGGATGATGCAGAAGGTGATGATAGACTAAGTAGCTTGCCGGATGAGCTTATCCATAAAATTCTCTCTTTTGTTAGCATCAAGCATTCTATCCGAGTCAGTGCTTTGTCATCGAGATGGAGGTATATCTGGACTTCGTTGCCCTATCTCAGTTTCTCAACGGAGTATTTTCATACTTTGTCTGACTTCTCAAAATTCGTTACCCAGGTTCTGACACGGCGGGGTAATCAAAGTGAAGTTTATTCCGTCAAGCTCAGTTTTTCAGGAAGTGTTGAGGATGTGTCTTTTAAAAACATTATTCATTATGCATTCTCACATAATGTCCAAGAACTAAATGTTAGATGTTTGCTTGAGAATAAGGATATTGAACCCCCTCTTTCTCTCTTTACTTCCAAGTCTCTTAAACATCTTTCTCTAATTGGATCTCGCCATTTCGTTACATCAACTTGGGAGCTCCCAGAAATAACAACCTTGCATCTTCAGTGTGTCACATTTTCTCAGAATATTGATCATTTCTCAAAGTGCGTGAACTTGAGGAACCTCAGCCTAATTTGTTGCGAAGTGATGGGATCAGATTGTTTCAGTATTTTTCATCGTGGACTTTCTAATCTCACAATTGACAATAATGCTTTCAAGAAAGTCCACTTGGTTGTGCCTCAACTCAGAAATCTATCAGTTACCGATTATAATGGAACCTATACGATATCCGCACCTGAGCTTAACTCACTGAGTTATGCAGGTTATTCTCCATTAATATTTTTCAAAGATAACATTCTTTCTTTGGAAAAGGTTGATATCCTTGTCCACCATCCAGAGATGTTACATCCTGGGAGTATTGTTGGCCTGCTTCAAAAGCTGCACGGCGTCAAATCTATTACGCTTAATTTGGAAATCATGGAGGTATATTGGTCTTCTTCTTTATTCCTTAATGTTTAAATTGTGCATTACATAAATTTTACTGTCCACATTCTTATATGGGCATATCATATACATATATATATACGCTGTCAACCATTCCTGAAAAACTGTTGGTAAGTAGGTATAATCATGCAACTTTAAATGAAGGTCTCAAAATACATATTTCTACTTAATAAACCAAAAATAATTAATTGTATCGACTTAATCTATACCGACATTATATATTCATTCAGTCACTAAATCAATTTGGTTAAATAAATAAACAGACCTGAGCTAATTTATATGTACCCAAAAGACAAACTTAATGCAAATAATATAACACTTTTAAAACTTGTTTACGCAGATTTGATATTTAGGTTGTTTATATAGGAAATTGCCACATAAATGTTCTCTATAAATGATCTTTTTCTTTTCTTTCATAATATTGTCTCCAGCATCTTTCCTCATTTGTGAAAATAAGTTCACATCAAGCTTCTTCACTTGCCAGCTTAAGGAATTTGAAAGTCTATCCATTAGATTCGTACAAGTCGGAGCATCAAAACCAAGTAATTACTTTGCCAACGGAAGTAAGTAACTATTTCCTGAATAGCTCTCCGAGTGCCACCTTGACAATGGTCTCTCGCAAGGTATGTTTTACTAGGACACTATATTGTTATCTTGAGGCACATCATAAATGTGTTTTAATTTATAAGAAAGGGTTTGCTTTGGGTTTGTAATAACACCGAAATTAACACTTCATAAGTGGATCCTCATCCCCACTTAGGGTAAGGTTCTTCTAAAACAAGCAGAAAAGGGACGATTGATGCACGTATATTCAAAGAGCGCGTGGATATAAAACTAACCGATGCATAAAGGTTCATAGATCGTATATAAAACTCTAATGTATCATAGATAAAACAAAATGAATTAATTCATGGTTCATTAGTAACGAAACATAATGCACAATGGTTAAAAAGGGATGATTGTTTTATTTGTTTTACTTGAATAGTTATTATACTTTAACAAATACCAACACATATATATATATATATAGGGGAAGAAAATATGAGGCTGTCAGACATTTAAGTTAGGTGAAAAACCCCTCACAAACTTTTTTTCAAAAACATAAAAAACATGGGGGCCCAAATATATATTTAAAATATTAAAAAATTAGTATGTGAGAGGTTTTTCACCTAAGTTGGATGCATAACAGCCTCATATTCACTTTTCCTATATATATATATATATAGTTATTTATTTATTATATGATTTATGAACACGACAGGAAATGACAGCCATAAGGAATGCCGTATCAGCAGAAAAACTCATGGGAGAGTTACAAGAGCTGCTAGAGCAATGGCAAGCGAAAAGTGAGACCAGGTTGGCTCGAGTGGAGAGAGTGAAGTTTAAGAGCAACAATGCAAAGTTCCATGAACAGGAGAAGGCGTTTGTTGAGATGAATAGGCCATGGTACTTTAGGGAAAGGATGGCACACATCGAAAGTTATTGGAAAGATTTGAATGTGGAGTTGAAGGAAGGGAATACAAAGACTTGTCGCATTATTTCAAAGCTGCGAGAGATTGAGGAATTACTCACAAAGCTGCCCCCACTAAAAAGGTCAAATATCCAATCAAGATTTTCTAGACTTTGTGCAGAATCAGACATTGTCATGAAAGATATAATAAAATTGATGATGATATACTTTGATAGGAAGCCAAACCCCTTAAACTCACTACAACATCAGTACAGCCTTCTTAGGGAATCATAAGCTCCTGTTTTCCTATATAGGTGCAGGTAATAACTATAATTTTGATAACATTATTTTTATTTTCTTTTTGGGTTCGTGTGTCCTTTGTTGTAACCAACGATCTAATTAAATTTACATCTGTTTGCGCAATTTGTTGGATGGTTTATGTTATTTTATAGTTGATGTATGCATAAGTACTATCTGCAGCTCAAGTTATGTTTATCTCCAAAAATAGATATTCTTGACCTTGGATGTCTTGTATAGCGCTAGCCATTGTCTACCCATACATGAACAGTTCACCTAACTCATGTTGTAAACACTAAACCCTAAAAGGGACATGGTTGGATAGACAGACAGAAGTTGTTCCAATTAGAAGTATTCAAATCAAGACATAGATCTAATGATTTTTCAGTATTTAATTTTGCCGTTCAAAAAAAAAAAAAGTTTTTCAGTATTAGAAGACAATAATGTGGATGAATTGAAGCTATGTTGGATCAAGTTGATGAGGAAGGAGAAGAAAACTGGGATAATGAATTTATGATTCATGTGTTCCAAAAGGAACATGTTATGGCTTTTATTTCTCAAAGTGCGAGGATTTTGGTTTGGATCCTGCTAAAGAGAAAGAGGAATTACGATCTAATCTTGGAGAGACAGGACAATTTATGGTGTTGGATGATGGAAGTAATGAGAAGGTGCCAATAGTGGTTGAAGGTACCCCTGTATCCCAAATTCTTTAAAATGCCATTAAAAAAGCTTGTTTGGAATATTAGGGGGTTAACCTTACTAACCAGGATTAGTGTTTGTTTATTTATTGAAACAGATTTATATACAAATAAATTGGCTAGAGTTGCTAATAAATTAAATTTGGTCAATGAAACTGGGTTTCAAATAGTTTTGAATGTAAAGGTGGTACTAGAATTATGATAGGTTGGAGTGTAAATGGTCAGAACTCAGAAAGGATTTCGTTGCTCTTTCATTTACAAAATCAAAGAATGGTTCCTACAAGAGAATCATGGAGTAAACTGGTGTTGCACATGAACTCTGTTAAAGATCAACCATTGGTTTTGGTGAATGATTTTAATGCTACACTTGATCCTAAACTAATGATGACAATATTAGGGATGTGCACGGGTCGAAACCCGGCCCGACCCGCGAAAGCATGAAAAGTGGAACCGTGACCCGGCCCGTGAAGGTCCGTGTAACATCCGTCAATTTTGACCATTTGACTTTCCACGTGACTTGACTAATAACTTAAATTATTAATGAAAATATTTTTGTTTTGGGACATTATGACCGGTGAGATGCTTAACGGATCAAATTATCGACTTATTATGTGACACCATAACGATGAATTTATGGACTAGGTGTGTAGATGGGTCAACCCATGGTTATGACCCAAGACCCATGACCCAACTCTCACACCCTATCCTCCCTCCTATCCATTCATTCACCCACTCTTCTATTTCTCTCTACCTCCCTCCCAAGAACACACACACACTAACACTCATCTCCTTCTCCTTAAATTACTGCATCGAAAATGGTTGTTTTAAGCTAAATTTCACAAGAATAATTATCCTTATCATCTTCTAAACAACATATCAAAATTTTGGTTCTTCAAACTTAAGAAATCTTCCATTTAGGGTCAAATTTGGGTTTGAGCACTTGGTGAAGATTTTGGTAAGTTAAACTCAACCCATAGTCATCATTTTATGTTTATTAACTTGTTTCTAGTTGATTTCAAGCAAATTTGGGTCACAAATCGGGTAAAAACGAATTAGGGTTCAATTAGGGTTTGAAATGGGTCAAAATGGATTTGAGCAAGGATTTGATATTATGAACCGAAACTAAGATGTGGGTTATGTTTCTTTATGTTTAATTATGTCCAACAATGCACAAAAACGAGTTTTGGATCATCACAGGTCATCTTGGAAATCAAAAATGGGGTTTTGGGGGTGTTTGGATCGTTTTTGGCTTGCTGAACTCGTGCAGATCTGGGCACATTGCGGGGCAACAACTAGTTGCGGCGCAACTAGACTTTCTGCACTTTTTAATGCGGCGCAATCATGTAGTTGCGGCGCAACACCTGCATGTTTCTTCCTTGGCAGTTTTCAAACGGTTATAACTTTTGATCCGTAAGTCCAATCGAGTCATATGACCTATCGTTGGAATTGAGAGAGAATCTACTTTCTCATGGTAAAATCCTTTTAGGCAGAATCTTCATACATTTCTAAAAATGTCGAGTCAAGTGTCTTGTTCATACCCGGGAAAGGCATTGAAGCGTTTGTGGGTTTGTGACTTGACTTGAACTTACTAGACCAACTCGTTTAGGGTTGTTAAAGTTAAAATTGATTGTATTGTGATGTACATTGTTAGGTTGTGGACACGTGGCAATCGTTGAACAATTATAGCTCGATATTAACTTGTCGTTTTGCTTGGAAATCAAGGTGAGTTCCGTAGCTCCCTACTCAATTGAGATTCAGGCTGAAAAGTGTACACATACGTGCTTGTTTGATTGTTTGGTTGATTTGATCGACGTCTTATTGATTGTTTGATTTTTTTTGTTTGATTTATTGATTGTCTGATTGATGGATGGCTTTGATTGATTGTTCGATGGTTTACACATATGATTGTGATATCCTGATTATTTAGGATAGTCATAAATACATGGAAGTCGGTTATGCCTTCAAAGGGTTTGAGATGTGGTGGGAAGGTTGCGGGTGACCCTATATATAAGCATCAAGAACCCGTTGAAAGTAGAATCCTCCTAAGTGTATGTACATATCGTTTGGTTGGTTTGGATGGTTGATGGACTTGAGATTGAGACATACATGCAAGCATACTTTTCAAACTTTTCAAACTTGACTTATTGACTTGACCGTTAGTCAACGTTAGATTCAAGTTTATGTGCGCTATATAGTATTACGTGATTAAAAGCTTGTGTGTTTAATATTAAATGATAAAGATATGTTAAATGATCTTAACTTAAAGTAAAGTTTGAAAGTTAAGTTCTTGTTAGATCATTAAGACTCTCAATAGGAAAGTTAAGCTAAGAAAGTAACGTTTAGAAGTTAAGGGACCTAAAATGGAATTTTAGGAGAGGATGGTCAGGGGTACGTTAAGGAGCAATTAGGCGTCCCTAATTGTCACAAATCAGTTCTATACGTGTGTAAGAAACCCCAAGCCACTCCCTTCCCTTTTCCATAGCAATTCTTCATCAAATCTCTTCGTTCATTGGTGTTTCGGGCAAGTTTTACTAAGAATTCTCATCCTCTTGATCATCTACAGGTAATATAGATGATTTTCCTTTGATTTTGGATGTCATGAGTCAATTAATTAGATTCAAATCTGGTCTTAGGGTTTGGGTTGGTTTAATTGCAATCCGTTAATCGATTTCGAGTCATTTGTGTGATTAATCGATTGTATGATGATGGTAAATGATTCAAGGATCAATTGGTGTTTTCAATGAGTGATTTTGGTCTTATTTTAAGAGTATTTGATGTTCATAAGGCCTGGAGTTGTGTTAAAGTCGAATGAGAGTCGAATTAGGTTAAATATGGAAATTGTTGATTTGGTCATGAGTCTCGGCGAGGGCACTTTTCCCCTTTGGCGAGATCAATATGGCTAGTATGGGTCTGTAGTTCAATCACGACGAGATCACTTTTCTCCTCGACGAGATCAAACATGAGAAAGGTCTAAGGTGTGTTTAAGTGTCTAGTTGACTTATATTTCAGTTATTATTGTATCATAGGTTGTCGGGAACACTTGTCAACCACGGTAAACTCGATTGTGATTTTTGAGTACTCCATTGAGGTAAGATACATGACTTTTCTCACGCTAGAGGCACACCAAAATGTAGTTTTCTATAGTTAACTTCTTAATCGGATTATCTTATATGTGTTGGATTTTCCGGGTTATGCGGGAGGTTATATGGGAATGTATATATGTTGAAATGACTTATGTTGATATGATGACGTTTAAAGTTGAAGTAAGTATATGCATATATCGTATGATGAATAAAATGACGTTGCTATGATATTTTTAAGATGTGTTGTGATGTTGATAATGTTGTTGATATGCCTTAATGTTAACATGTGATGGCTTATATGTGTGACTTAAGTATGTTATGTCTAGTTCACTAGATACACGTAGGAATTGCTATGTGTTGTGCACGTTAGTGGGATTAAATGCAAAAGTAGACATGGAACTAATTAGGTAACGATTGTACCTAATGTTAAAGTAAATGTGTGATGTGGGAAACCGTTCTAGCCTTAGTGTTAGTGTGTAAAAAGTAAGAAAGATATAAATACGTGGGAAATGCTATAGCTAAATATGTGAGATTGACGTGGGAAGTGTTAAGCTTAACCCATGCTAGTTTATGCCAAGCTAGTACGTACGTGGTCGCTTGAGTGGCTCCTTGTGGCATAGTTACGTGGGACTAGTATTTTTGGTGGAGTTACTAAACCACCAATGTTAAAAGTATAACGGGATACTATGGAAACGGCATTGCCTTTCCTAAAAGTTAAGACATGGGAAATCGTACTAGTTGTAAAGCTAGTGCGTAATATGTAAAATGATTAAAGATGTAAGATGTGGGAATAAGTTGATTAAGATAACTATAAGAATATGTTAGAAAGATGTACATGTAATTTAAGACGTGGGATTACAATGTGACGTGAGATTTAAGTAAGATATGTTGATATGTGTGATATAATCGTTGATAGGCACAATTAAAAGTAATTACTCTCCATGTGCTAATATGAATACGTGTGACAAGTTTATGTGTTATATGTCAAGATATGATATGAAGTTACGTCTAAGTGGTAAGTCTATGTTGATATGATATAAGATATTAATTAAGATGTGAGTATATGATGATATGATGTATATGTTGGTATGAAATGAAATGTGATGCAATGTGGGAATAGGGAAGTATGGGTTGATCTATGATTGTTGTGGATGATATGTGATGTGATTATGTTTTGATAAGTAAAATATGTCGAAGTTTCATGAAAGTAAAATGAAGAATGTTTTATCTAAATGCGTGTATCTTACTTAGCTAATACTTGCTTTTATGAAAATGTTGTGTCCTTCATGATAAGCAGGTATGAGCTAGAGATGCGTGTAGCTCGTGAGATGGGTAGAAAATAAAGGAGGATTAGCATAGACTGTCGAATGCTTAGACTTCCCATAGCCTATGTTTCGGCTACATTATCTACGTTTATGATACATGTAACAATGAATGGCATTTATGTTTGTGCCAAGACTTAGATTTCATTTATATTGTTTTGATGATGCACTTTAGTAACACCATTTTATGAAAGACACCATCCGTTACGGATAGGAAGGTTTTTAAGTGATCATTTTCCGCTACGTTTTAAACGCTGTTTAGCAAAACTTTTTTGAAATTCATGTTTTAAAATGACGGGTGTTACAAGGGTGGTGATTGGGTATTGGATAGGATTGGGTCATGGATCAAATGTGGTGATTCATGGGTCATGGGTCGACCCAGGGATCACCCATTTACATTTCTATTTAAATTAAACGTCACATTACGTCTTAAAACCGATAAATACGTTCACGTAGCTTCGACTAAAATATATACACGTTTCTAGTTCACAATAAATAAATAAATTATTTAAACTAACTTGAACAATAAATCATATAACACGTTCGGGTCAATGGTCCAATAATCAAATAAGCACGTTTAATTCATGTTTATTAGAAGTCAAACGAGTCAAAATTTACGAATGTTACATATCAATTACTTCGTGAATCTTTGTGCATCAATTTAACCATGATCTAAGGATCAAGATCTTGTCTTATTTGTTCTACTTTAATACTTGTTTTACAATACCTAAGCCCTTTATGTACTTATGTATTGTGTCGTTTACTGCAGTGTAAATCTTTCACGAATAAACTAGCTAGCTGATGACACATATAGCTAAATGGCATTTTAAACAAAATATAATAGGTTAGCATCTTTGTAACAATCTCAACACATTATAGAACGATATAAAGCTTCTGTAGAACAGTAACAATTTTCGTAATTTTGTAAACTTCATCTCTAGTCCTTGCTAGAGATTTTAAACGAAAGTTAAAACTGTTTGAAAAAAAAAAAAAAAAATTGTTCCACATACATCCTAGAGTTAGTAGAGTTATTGTAGAATTAGCTACTTTATACTTGACACTAGACTTAAACCGCTTATCATTTGCTACAAGAATAGGATATCGTACCACTGCAGTCAAAATCCGTTTACATACAGCGATACTTATCTTAGACATGTTTTGGTTTTTTCATAGCAACAAATAAAAATCACTTGATAAGAAGACGGAACTGAAACCTGACATGTTAAGATTTCTATTAGTTGTAATTGTTACTAAAAGGTGTAAGAAATAAAATCCATTTTTAATGAAAGATTTTATATAAAGAATCAGAATATACTTTTTATTATTTGTGTTTTTTTTCAATCATGAAACGTTAATATAATTAGATCATCCCCTGCAGATATACCTTAATAAGTCAGATATATAGGCAGGTGCACTGTACTCTTAAAGTCTAGACATATGGTATGGACCAATTTAACTCTGTTTAGATTAATATTAACAAGCTAAGATGAGAAAAACAAATATTAAGTTTCTTATGATAGAAGCTTGTACTATGTAAATGATGATGAAGAATACTAATGAGGGTTGTCTGGAAATAGTATCACCATCATCATGAGTAGGACATTAGATATAAGAGGTTGTTTCTACAACGTGGATGCCATTGGTGTCTGGAGCCTGAGTCGTAGAGAACTCTTGTATTGTATCATGAATTGGAGTCCCTGGTTCAGTAGTGGAAGTATCTTCACCAGGAGAGAAAGATCCTACTTCTTGATGGTGTACACTTACTGTTGGACTATTGTTATAGCTCTCTGCACTAACTGGTTGAGTTACTGCTGCCTCTACGCTTGTCTTTTTGGATTTTTCGTCCTTAAACTCATTGAATGTTTTAGCAATAGCAACAATCTTTTGGGTTATTGAATGTTGAGAAGCTATTATTTCTCTGTTTTGATACAAGAACCTGTGAAAGAAAAACAAGAGGGCGGCGGTTGATGATGCTGCAGTAATGCAAAAAAGACCCTTAAAGCTATCCAGTGATAGCCTATCGGAGGTCAAGGTGGCCTTATTTTGCTGATCACAACTGGATGAGTCTCCAAACCATTGTTTGGATATGTTCGCTATTTGGTTTTCTGTCACTTGCAGGACTGCTCTAGAAACATCATGGACAAGCGGTGATCCTTTTGGAAATGCCTGTATTGGCAGTAGAGTCATTGTCAAATGGCATGAAATGGAATAGAAATGAAACAAATGAAATCAAATAAATGAAACTTACAAAACCAAAGCCTGCAGTTTTATAGATGGGACCGGTCATGGTATACTTGGTACAGTATTTAGCCAAGAAAACTCTGATATAAGGGATCTCATCCATAATCGCAGTAACTCCTCCGTTTTGACTTCCTGTTTGGAGGGCGTTGTCATATTGCTCAAAGCTCAAGTTTCTCAAATTGCTATCCTCGAAACCCATCTTTTTCAACGTATCAACGACAAACGAACCATCTTGGTACCCTATTAAATCACCTCTTTTCATGATCTCATAGATATCAGTATAAGCAGGCTGAAGTTGTTGTACGGTTAACATGGATGTCAAACTTGCTGTATAGCTGGAAGTCAGCACGAGCACCACAAACACCCACACGATCACCACAAATCTTGATAAGTTGCTTATCAACTTCTCCCCTGCATAATTCATTTTCTAGTTCTTTAACAACCAAATTAGTAATTTGAAGTGGTGTGTTTATGATGATACATACTTACTGTGGGCAAAAACGAGAGTGGAGAAAGAAAACCACAATGTCGTTCCAATTTGTTCACCAGGGGGCCCTCGGAATTCCATGTTTATATGATGCTCGAGAACCCATATGACTAATCCTGTGTACAAGAAAAACCATCCTGTTGTTACCCAAAGCTTATCATCTAAGGGTCTGAGAAAGATCCATGGACTCTTTCTCTCATCTTTGATTTGAACAACCAGTGAAATGCCTGCCTCAGTGTATGGCAATGTGAAATCAACATAATCTGCACGCTTTGCAAGGATTGTAACATCTCCAGCCACCGCATCGAACTTCTGTTGCATTAATTAGGATCAATGTGAGAAACCAATTCTAATGTGTATAATAAATTCTCAAAAACCTGTGCAAAGTATCCATTTGATTACCCCAACAGAAAGATTGCGAACAAGATCGTTATAACTTCCTGCTAGTCTCTTGCCATCTGGAGTAACAAAAGGTATGAATTCGCGTTTGACTGCATAAGGTAATGCATCCATAACTGCATTAAAAACATCCACGCAGAAACCTGTGACTATAACTTGTCCGGTTTTGGGGTCAGTGTTAGCATCAACGAACTGAACAGGCCCACCTTTTGCTGGAACCCCGACTCTTAACTTGTTTACGTTGCTAGTTGGCATCTCCCAGCCTTTTGGGAGGACATGAGTGTCTCCGGGCCATGTGATAGCCCTGAGACCCTTTGTTTGATTATCCAGCTTCTTTGAGAGGCCAAATTCAGATGTCCAAAACCCAATATGTTTTTCACCGGTCCCAAATATGTTCACTATTTGGTACACCGAGGATTGTAGCTGTCCATCAACAACATTAAAGTCGCCACTGATCCCATCAAATCTAAAGTCTCGGATAAATGGAAGAAGCCTTGATCCCATATCTGAAGTACCAATGGCATCTAAATCCGTAGCTGATTCCCGCCCTCCTTGTTCAAAAGTAAGATTCGTAACCCCATTCCCGACCTTCTCCAACGCCCTTGCTAGACCATAAACAGAATCGTATCCCCATATCCCAAACATATCTAATTTTGTCACTTCATCTTGTGGGTTCCTTCTCTGGAATTCCCTTTTCCATCTTTTCTCAAAGTCGATCAACTCCTTTGACCTGGGAATATACGACTTCACACCTAGTACTCCTTGCATCGAGTCTATATCTGTTGAATCCAACGTATGCAATTGGATCATCAGCACTTCGGTTATGATCCAAACGTATCCTTCTTCCATCATTCCTGCTTCATTCACTTTCTTGAAAAACCGTGAAGCCAAGGCTGGCAAGGCATGAATAACAAAAACCCGAGTCTGCATTGTCTTTAGCTTATAAAGCTCTTGAAGGATCCAGTCATCTGAAACCAAAGGATGTATGATAGATCGATACATAATCCTCACGTTAATATCAAGCATGGCATCAGATAAATACGGATCAAGGCCTCTTCCATATTCACCGTCTTCATAAACAAACACAACTTGCCTCCAACTAAAGTTATTAATCAATTCTGCTATCGCTTTGAGTTGTGACGAAGAATTGTGAGCTGAACGTATAAAGTAAATGTTGTCTTTTGGGGAAAGAGAAGGGCTTGTGGCAGGCGAGATAATAGGAACCTTAGACGTGCTGCCAATATCGATCACAAAATCTGCTTGTGAGGATGTCTGGGGTCCAAGAATCGCCACGACTTGGACATTTTTCAAGAGGTCAATGGCTGCAGACGTAGCTCGGACGTTGTCTTGTTTGGAATCACGAAAGTAAGGCTGAATCATGGTGGTGTAGTTGTCGTGTTTCTCATAGAAATCGTGTATGGCCATTGAAATGCAAGTGCTGCCCATTTTACCAACGCTGGTTTCCATATCTAGAATCACTCCTACTGGTATGCTTCTTTTTCCATTTACTAATAAACAGATGACCAAACTTATGAATACAACAAAAAGTAGCATATAATCACACTTATTCTCCATTTGCTACCAACTTAGAAATGTGTTTGCTTCTTTCTTTCTTTCTTTTTTTTTCTTTCTTTTTGGATGAACAAAGAGAGACTAAAGCCTGATGGGTGCTAATTTATTAAAGATTAATTTGTTGAATATTCATTATTTGATCGGGTCAACCCTTTTGTGAGTTGTATCTTTGATATGCCAACGACCCATTTGATGTAGTTTTTATGCACTTTCTATTATTGTATGATTTATAAGCAAGATTGATAAGTAATTATTATTTTATGATTAGAATATAATACTAAGAGTTAGTCATACCATTAGACTGAAAAAATATGTTACATTAACGTCATACTAACTAACACAATAAAGTTTTATATTGCAGATGATGGATGACATTTGCATTTGCTAGTTAAGGAAGTAGTTTTTTTTATTGAACCTGTATTTTCATAATAATTAAACTGAGAATCTTGACTTGAAAAGGTCTAGTAGCTAGAAATTGTACTTTCATTAGATAATTTTGTGATTGATACTAAAGTTAAATATGGATTGAATAAGGTGGTTAATTATGCTAATATTCTTGCTGATGTTCTTGGTTAAACTACTATAGTTTTGAATAAGACTGTTAAACCTACTAAAGATAATAAGTGCAGTGAATGAAGAAATGGAAGCCTTATATAAAAGTCATACTCGAGTGATTACTGATTTACCGATTGATGGGAAAAAAATACAATTAACTGATGTATGGGATCTCACATACACGATAACCACAAATCTGAATAAGTTGCTCATTAACTTCTCCCTTGCCAAAAGCCAAATTTCTTAGTAATCGAATCAGGGTTTATAGTTTATATAGTAAGTAAATAGGTTAACTTACTGTCAGAAAAAAAAATTGCGTGGAGAAGGAAAACCAAAAGATCATTCAGACTTGTTTATGAGGTGGGCCTCGGAATTCTTGGTTTATATGAAGCTCCAAAATCCATACCACAAAGCCCTTTGTATATGAAAAATGCTCCAATTGTTCTCCAAAGCTCATCCTTGATCCGAACAATCATTGCAGTACCAGAAATGTGAAGTCAACATAACTCGAACGATTTGCCAGTAATGTAATGACCACGCCCACTATGTCATATGCCTGTTCCATTATCAAGGACAAGCTAGCATTACTAAACAAACTTTTAAAAACCAGTTTCTAAAAGAAGGGTAATTTAGAGAAATGAAGTTATATATATCGGATTAGCCCATATGAGAGACTGTGAAGAAGGTCACTGTAGGTTCCTGCAGGTCTCATTCCATCTGGAGTAACATTAACAAACGGTATGAATTCGTGTTTGACAGCATAAGGCAGAGCACTAATGACTGATTTAAAAACGTCCGTGCAGAAACCAGTCACAACAACTTGATTGGTTTGAGAGGGTCCGTGCCCTGCCTTTGCTGAAACCAGAACTCTTAACTTGGGATGTTCTGTATTTGTTATAATCCATCCACCTGCTGGTTCTGAGGTTAAAACCATAATTGATACTTTGTAAATAAATTCGAATTTTGTACCGAGTTTAGTTGTGTTTCAAAAATAAAAAAAAATTTTAAAAAAATAATCGTTGATTGGCTTGGGTCCCAACCCAATTAAAAGATACAGATAACAATCACTTTGAGATTACA
Source organism: Erigeron canadensis (assembly GCF_010389155.1). Lineage (NCBI taxonomy): Eukaryota > Viridiplantae > Streptophyta > Magnoliopsida > Asterales > Asteraceae > Erigeron > Erigeron canadensis. The sequence goes on from NC_057764.1 coordinate 3,492,503, forward strand.
CAAACACAGTATGGCCGGCCAGTTACATTCTTGAACTCATCATAATTAGAAAGTCCAATCGATAAGGATGATTAGCTACTTCGGGTGAAAATCGAGCCAAGCTGTTTTCGAGCTACTCGAACTCGGGCTCGTTTAAACTCAGGTTCGTATTTAACTATTTCGAGCTCGATCCGAGATTGAACTCGAGTTGTTAAACGACCGAGTAAAAAAAATAACTTTCTAAAAATACTTATTAGTATCATGTTAATATCATTTAACTGGAGTCGAACGAGCTTAATGAGCTACTCGAGCCTTCCATGACATAATTAAAATTACTTATTAAGTTATTATATATCATGTTAATAAAAAGCATATTAAAATCGAAAAATCATCAAATTATATGAAATACACTTTTAACAAAAGGTAACAAACTTAAAGATAAATTTGAAAAAATATTATAAATGCAATATACGGATATGTTTGGAAAACAAATCGGCGGGGTATTCGTTAACAAAACTCATATTATGCGGAGGAGTATTATAATATTCTAGTAATTAGTAGTTGTATATCCAGTCGAAGTTGTTGTATCTAAAAAGTAAAAACCAAAACCAACCATGGAATCCGATTCAAGCAGTACTATAGTTGTGGATGCCGTAAGAGCCGAACAAGAAAATCAAGCAACGCCCGCTGATCATCCACAGCTAGTGAGTTTCGAAACGATTACCTTTTTTTTTAATTTTTTTCGTCTTTTCTTTTTCCGTTTTTGTTTAAAAGTTATAGGTTTTGTTTTTCTTGGTATTTCAGGTTGGGATGTTACTTTTGTTGGAGTGTGATCATGTTGATTATAAATTGTATGTTCGGAAATAATTTAAGCCTACGGGGTCACACGAAATGACACAGTAACTCTATATTATTAATTAGTATATTAAAGTAATATATTAATTAAAATGTAGTCACAAACGATTAATTAAACTAATTAAAAGATTAATTGGATTTAATTAATTAAAGAGGAGGTGTTTGATTAAAATTAGGAATTAGAGTTGTTTCCTAATTTTAAACCATAGGGGCCGAAAATTTGAAGGGTTCTAGAACCTTTTAGATTGTTTGTCCACCAAAGTAAAAACCCTTACATATTAGCCTATAAATAGAGGGCTAATTCCAATGGTTTTATACACACAATTTGCAAAGCAAAATTCTCTTCTCTCCCTATTTTGGTTCGACCGAAACACCCCTTCACAAAGGGTTTTCGGTTTTAGCTAGGAAAACAATTAGGTTTTCGGGTTTAGCTAGGTTATCGGTTTTGAGGGTCTAAGCAAAGGGTTGTTTGGTTTGTGATTCAGGTACTAGCATACAATATATGGGGTGTCTAGTGTGCGATCGTAGAGGGGTTTTACTTTAAACCCTAACTCATCATAATAATACTATAATTATTATTTGAAAGCTTTGTTAAAAGGTACACGTCTCAATTCTCTTCTTTGTTAGTTAATTTGATTACATATTTGTTTTGATTCTTCCGTTGCGTACTCGTGATTAGATGCATACATTCTAACAGTGGTATCACGAGCCACATATATGATCTATTAGTTACAAAGATCAAAACTTGAAGGGGGTTAAGGGTTGGTTTATATTTAATTAATTGTTAAATTATTAAAAGAGTTTTCTTATTTTTTTTATTAATTAAATCGTTTTTAATTAAATAAAATCTAGGGTTTTGTTTGATTAATTTGACCTAATTCATAGATAGATTGAAACCCTCAAGCAAGTTTTGAATTATGTGAATTGACATGATTTATATGTGATAAATTGCATGTTATGTGTATAGTTTTATTTAAATTGTTAAATAAAGGGTATAATCACAAGTAATTCATGCAAGGTTACTTGTGATTATCACTATTATATAAAGATATAATTAGCAAAGCATGATGATAAATAATTAGGGTTAATTATTAGATGAATTGTGTGACTATATGAATTTTCGTTTGATTTTTCTGATTTGCGACAGTTCACTAAAAAATTCATATCTTTTAATCGGTAATGAGTTAGAAGTCTATTTTCGGACTGTAGATAGTCGACTCATAGGGCTACAACTTTGTAGTTTCGGTCGAAATCTGATTCGGACCAGAAACAGTCGTAAACTGGTTGTCAAGCTACTAGAAATTTCCAGTCAGCATACCTAATGTGTTTATGTGATATTACTTGCTAAATTAAATGGTTTAAAGGCTTACGGAATCAAGGTAACTTGATGTATGTGGTCCTTTTCTTCGGAAAGGGGAGCCAAAATTAAACATATGCATGAACCATAGTGACCATGTTTAGGTGACCCACCTTAACTTGTTGCTTGATTGAAGTAGTTCGGTAATTAGTAAGTTTATTAATTTTGTATTGTTATAAGTTCTATAAAGGTGATGTAAAATTGTTTTCTTTTTACAAATATAAACTTGACTAAGAACTATCGAAATAAGAGATTTCATTTAATAAAATTGGAGTCTTACAACCTTGAGATACACCGGCTCACCCATTTGAACAAACTCTAAGAGAGGTATAAGCCGGAGTGCGTCAGCCTTCTAAAAGGGCGGGTTTTAATTGCGTCCATCGCAAACCTTTGCCCTTGTGCTTCTTTGTGGGTTCAAATGGAGCTACCGAGCTCTCTTGTGTTGTTAAGACTATAAAAATGATTTTATTAAATCTTATGTTATGAAGATTTGCATGAGTCTTCATACATAAACTTTTGATTCACATCAAATGCATTACCCTTCTAAAGTTAAGTCAATGCCACCCACTTTGATTAAAACACTCGCCAGTGCTTTTTGCTCTACGTGAGACCGTAGGTGAATTGTATCTCTTCGAGGTAGATTACCACTCGTTGTGAGACGGCGGTGGACTGTCTACATGTTTTTAATTGGGTGACTTAAAACGAATTAAGAGGTGAGATCCTTGACCCGTGACATAAGATGGGACGAAACATGTTTACAAAACACTTAATACCCCTTTAAAGTGTTGATGTAAGTCCCATAACTCTAGGAGTTGCATGAATGCAATTATCGTTTTCACGATTACCTTTTGAATACCATCATTTCTAGCTGATCAACAGATGAAATGATTGTATGTCAAGTTGGATCCTAGCCTTAGTGAAAGTAATTTGTTAGATGAATTTAACAAGGGTAAATTACATTTCTTAAGGATAATTATCGAAAATACCGATAATTGAACTTTTTGTCTGTTTTTTGTAGATGACAACAACAAATCCTAATCAAAACATGCATCAAGCGGGTTTTAGGTCGATGCTAGAAAGGGAAAAACTTTCTAGACCTAACTTCAATGATTGGTATCGTCAGCCTAGGATTGTTTTAAGAGCTGAGGGGAAGTACCATATCCTTGAAGAGCAGAGACCCGTTGTTCCGGGTGCCAATGCTACTACTGAGCAATTGGCGGAATATGCTACGGCATATGATAGACATAATGAGATTGCTTGTTTAGTGTTGGGAAGCATGAACACCGGTCAGCCCTCATATCCTCAAGATGAAGAGGTATTTTGAGGAATTGGAAAGGTTAAACTATGCTTATCCACAGCCTGTTGCAATTGACATGATTCTCAAGTCTTTATCTAAGGACTTTGAAGATTTTGTGCGCAACTACACTTTGCATAGTTTGGATAAAACCATTGCTGAACTTCATGCTCTTGCAAATGAGTATGAAAAGAAGCTTCCAAAGAAGTCTGCTATACCCTAAGTTCTCATGATCAAGGGGGGAAAGGTCCAAAAAGGTAAACAACCGAAGGGAAAGGGCAAAAAGGATAAAGGAAAGCAAGTTGCTACTCCTAAACCTAAGAAGACCCCTCCGGCGAAAAAGGAACATCCAGCCAAGAACCAAACTTGCTATCATTGCAATGAAGTGGGACATTGGAAGCGGAATTGTTCAAAGTATCTAGCTGAGTTGAAGAAGAAGCAAACTGGTTTGGCCAGTACTTCAGGTATCTTCACTATTGAATTATATTCATTTTCTAAGCGTACTTCATGGGTTTACGATACCGGGTGTGGTACTCATATCTGTAAGTCTTTACAGGGGCTTAGAAGAAGAAGGAAACTGAAGCCGGGATCTTTGCAACTGTTCGTGGGAAATGGCCTACAGGCAGCTGTAGAAGAAATTGGCGAATATCATTTGGTTTTACCTAGTGGTTTAATAATTGTTTTAGACAATTGTCATTATGCACCTTCTATTACTAGAGGTGTTATTCCAGTTTCTTTGTTGAAAAACAACGGATTCATTAATGTTTTTAATGATTATGGAATTTCAGTTTCTCGTAATAATGTTCATTATTTTGATGTTGTTGATTGTGATGGTATTTATGAAATTGAAATGCATGGTTATGATTCAAAGGATAATTCAATGTATAATGTTAGCAAACGAGTCCAGCCAAATTCGGACTCGACTTATCTTTGGCATTGTCGACTTGTTCATATTGGCAAGAAACACATTGAAAGACTTCAAAGGGATGGTGTCTTACAAACAGATGATGAATCATTTGAAAAATGTGTATCTTGTGTTTCGGGCAAAATGACAAGGAAACCTTTTCCAAATAAATCGGAAAGGGCTAAAGAACTACTTAGACTAATACATACGGATGTATGTGGCCCATTTAGGCATGTGTCAAGGAGAGGTGCTAGCTACTTCGTCACTTTTACGGTTGATTTCAGTCGTTATGGTTATGTTTATTTGATTAAACATAAACATGAAGTCTTTGAAAAATTCAAGGAATTTAAAAGTGAAGTAGATAATCAACCTAATAAATCCATCAAGATTCTTTGTTCGGATCGCGGTGGTGAATACTTAAGTCAAGAGTTTAAAGATTATCTTAAAGATTGTGAAATAGTTCAACATCTTACTCCTCCATATACTCCTCAACACAATGATGTTTCGGAGCGGAGGAATCGAACCTTGTTGGAAATGGTCCGATCTATGATGAATCATACAACTCTTCCTTTTTCGTTTTGGGATTATGCCCTTGAGACTGTTGTTCTTATTCTCAATATGCGGTTCCAACCAAGAAGGTTGACAAGACACCACATGAATTGTGGCATGGGAGTGTTCCCAAATTGTCTTACTTAAAGGTCTGGGGATGTGAGGCACTCGTGAAACGAGATACGCCTGATAAACTCGAATCTAGATCTATTAAGTGCATCTTTGTAGGATACCCAAAGGAAACTATGGGTTACTACTTCTACTTTCCTACGGAAAACACTGTCAAGGTATATAGATTTGCTGAGTTTTTCGAAGAGAAACTCATATCTCAAAAAGACAGTGGGAGGATTGTTGAACTTGATGAGCATCAAGAAGATGTGTCAACTTCTAAAAGCACTAGGAATCTTCAACTTGGGGGGGAAAAATATTCAAAGAGATAAGTCTCTAGATGAATATCAAGTTGAAGATAAAGCGATTCCGATTCATAGGTCCTCGAGGACAGTACGTGCTCGTGAAAGATTAAATCTTATGATTGGGTCTGAAGAACACGTAGTAGGAGATTTGAATGAACCTCCTAATTTCAAAGCAGCATTATCAGATCCGGAATCTGAAAAATGGCTTGAAGCTGCGAATGTGGAAATGAAATCCATGAAAGATAATCAAGTCTGGAGCTTGGTTGATTTTCCACCGAATGGTATAACCGTTGGGTGTAAATGGATCTTCAAGAAGAAGACTGATATGGATGGAAATGTACACACCTATAAAGCTCGTCTTGTGGCGAAAGGTTATACTCAACTTTATGGAGTTGATTATGAGGAAACCTTTTCTCCCGTTGCGGACATTAGAGCTATTAGGATCATCTTAGCCATAGCAGCGTACTATGACTATGAGATATGGCAAATGGATGTCAAAACCGCTTTCTTGAATGGTTTTCTAGACGAGGAAGTCTATATGGTACAACCAGAAGGTTTTGTCCATCCGGAACATCCCAACAAAGTATGCAAACTTCAAAGGTCCATTTATGGATTGAAGCAAGCATCAAGAAGTTGGAATAAGAGGTTTGATGAGGAAATTAAAAAGTTTGATTTTGCTCAAAATCCTGATGAGCCATGTGTATATCGCAAAGCTAGTGGGAGAAATGTCACTTTTCTTGTCTTGTATGTAGATGACATATTGATAGTAGGAAATCACATTCCAATGTTTAAAGACGTTAAATCTTATCTTGGAAAGTATTTTGCTATGAAAGACTTGGGTGAAGCGGCATTTATACTTGGAATCAAAATCTATAGAGATAGAAGTAAATGGTTAATTGGATTAAGTCAAAGTGCTTATATAGATAAAATCTTGAAGAGATTCAAGATGGAGAATTCTAAGCACAGGAACTTGCCTATGCAAGAGGGACTTAATTTATCTAGCAAGAACGGTGCTTCTACACCTGAAGAGGTGAAACGTATGAAAAGAATACCATATGCTTCGGCGGTCGGTTCTATCATGTATGCGGTAAGATGCACTAGACCTGATGTTGCGTTTGTGCAAAATATTGTTAGCCGCTATCAGCAAAATCCCGGAGAGGATCATTGGACTGCTGTAAAGAGCATTTTGAAGTACATGCGTGCTACTAGAGAAATGTTTTTGGTGTATGAAGGAAATCCCGATGCTGAGCTTAAAGTCACTGGATACTGTGATGCTGGGTGTCAGACTGATAAAGATGATACAAAATCTCAGTCAGGATATGTCTTCGTTTTAAATGGAGGTGCAGTAGATTGGAAGAGCAAGAAACAATCTACAGTTGCTATGTCTGCTACAGAGTCTGAGTATATAGCTGCTTCGGATGCGGCCATGGAAGCTGTCTGGATCAGAAAGTTTATTCCTGGGCTTGGTGTAATGCCATCAAATAACACTCCAATGGATTTATATTGTGATAATTCCGGTGCAATTATCATAGCCAATGAACCTGGGGTTCAAAAAAGTGCCAGACATTACCAAAGAAGATATCACTACGTTCGTGAGCAAATCGAATCGGGTGAAATCAAGTTACTCAAAGTTCACACAGATTATAACTTAGCGGATCCTTTTACAAAGGCATTGTCAAAAGGAAAGCTCAATCAGCATGCCGAAGGCATAGGACTTAGATATTGCTAGTTATATCATGTAAATTTGTGATTGGTATTTGGATAATAGGATGTTAAACAATTGATATTTTCAATAAATGAATTTTATACGTTTTGATTTTATAATAATTGTGTCATATATTTGCATGTTTAGATCTATGAATATATAAATATTTTAAAGGTTTTAAATATTCTAAAAGTCTATTGTCGATTAATTATATGGGAATATAAGTTAAAGAAAGACAATTGTGAGAGATTGGTGAAAATATTTAAGGGAATATTTTGAAGATGTTAGATTTCGTACCAAACTCACATGATATTCAAATTGAATATTAGACTTACCCCACAGAACGAATTATCATTTTATGGATCGGTGTCATTAAATAAAATTCGTGAAATGGTTACTTTATTTATCCTTTGACTTGAGATACAAGTGAGTTATGCATGTGTGGATTGCATTTTTAGATATAGTTTCTAATTGTCCTGAACAAGGTAGTAATAAAGGGCTATTTTCAGAAATGTCAAGAAATGACATGGCCAGACACTTGTAGTCAACACATGATTTGTTCCTTCAATTTGCAACTGAAGTATGATACCATTTGACGCCCTCATTGATTAATTAAGATGTTTGTATGGGCATACCCAAATGAATTCAAGAAGATGTCTTGACTAATTTGGTAATCTTGATTAATTGTAAAAATGAGAACATAATCGTTAATTTATGAAATGACATTGATCCATATTCATAATTAACAAGGGTATCTGAACAAAGGGATATTGAAGATTAAATCGTTTCAAATTGGCAAAATTTAAGAAACTAATCTTAAATAGCATGCTCAAGTAAGAGCTGTTGGAGTGTGATCATGTTAATTATAAATTGTATGTCCGGAAATAATTTAAGCCTACGGGGTCACACGAAATGACACAATAACTCTATATTATTAATTAGTATATTAAAGTAATATATTAATTAAAATGTAGTCACAAACAATTAATTAAACTAATTAAAAGATTAATTGGATTTAATTAATTAAAGATGAGGTGTTTGATTAGAATTGGGAATTAGAGTTGTTTCCTAATTCTAAACCATAGGGGCCGAAAATTTGAAGGGTTCTAGAACCCTTTAGATTGCTTGTCCACCAAGGTAAAAACCCTTACATATTAGCCTATAAATATAGGGCTAATTCCAAGGGTTTTATAATTCTCCTCTCTCCCTCTTTTGGTTCGACCGAAACACCCCTTCACAAAGGGTTTTCGGTTTTTCGGTTTTAGCTAGGAAAACAATTAGGTTTTCGGGTTTAGCTAGGTTATCGGTTTTGAGGGTTTAAGCAAAGGGTTGTTTGGTTTGTAATTCGGGTACTAGCATACAATATACAGGGTGTCAAGTGTGCGATCGTAGAGGTGTTTTACTTTAAACCCTAACTCATCATAATAATACTATAATTATTATTTGGAAGCTTTGCTAAAAGGTACATGTCTTAATTCTCTTCTTTGTTAATTAATTTGATTACATATTTGTTTTGATTCTTCCAGTACGTACTCGTGATTAGATGCATACATTCTAACAACTTTTGGGTAATGTGGCTATTCAGATGTTTCTACATGAATATTTTGTCAATGCTTCCACCTATGCATTGTTATGAGGATGAAAAAGAGTACTCTCCTTTTAAACCAGCCCATATTGGTTTTTTCATGGTCATGACAATTGTCTCATTATTTGTCACAATACTTGTATCCACCCTTTTGATCATCTTTACAACTGATTACTTCCTACAAAGTAATTTGATGACGTGGGACAATATTCGTTACACCGTTACCGTCTTTAAAAAATCCGGTTGCTTCTTTGCAAGCACCGCAACTTTCTGCCTCTAGTCGCTTATTCGTCCCCCCTTGGATTTTGTATTCCGTTGGGTGTATATTCTATGCCGTGGTCTTATATGTTGACCACTCCCTTGGGGAATTTATATGCGTTCATCCACCACATTACGAAGATTATGGACTCGATATCCTTTTTTTTATTTCTCTTTTTATACTTCTCTTCGTTGCGTTATCGTCAGTTGGCTTACCTGGGTATCGTTGGATCAAGGGTATGGTCTTATGTCTACAATTCACGATTCTAGGTTCATCTTGCCTTTTTACGGCCTACTTGACACTTCTTTATGCAAAGAAGCGGAAAAACTCATCAAGTGATGAACAAGACCGTCGGATTCATCCTTCAGGGTCGCCTTGATTAGCTACGTACTTGCAATTTTTACTTTTTGTATTAGGACTTGTATAAAAAAAATAAATATACGAGTTTTGTTAATGATGTCTCTATGCGTTCTCATTAACCTGAATAAATAGTTGTACTTTTTATCGAAAAGTTAAACAAGTAACTTTTTTCTGCACTCAAACGTACGAGTATATTTTTTACGTACGAGTATTTTTTTAGGGGTTTGCTAAATACATTCCTTAGGGCTGTGTTTAAGATGCATAAATTGTTTGTACATTTACCATGAAAATCAGGGGCGGGTTTTTAATATAGAAGGTACAAGTTTTTTTTATGCACGTTAAATACAGCCTTTAGGGCTGTATTTAGCATTTTCCCTATTTTTTAACAAAAATATGTAGTTTCATATATTATGAATGTTTTATTTATAGAATCTCTATATCAGGATTATATCTAATGTTGCTTGTAAATGCTAGCTGGAAAAGAAAATATAAATGTTGCATATAAATGTTGCATATAAATACGCTGCAAAGTTCTACCTAGTCTATACGAGATGGGTACCCATGCAATGCGGCGGTGGCGGTAACGGGCGGTGGTGTTAACGATGCAATTATTAATCTTAAAGTAATAGATGTAAATGATAATGTAGTTATTTTATGGTTAAGAGATGTATATTTTGTAAATAACTTTATTAAAAATATAATAGAGATATTAGGTGAAAATATTTAAATTAATTAATAAATGAGACAGATAGTTTGGAAAAATATGGGTGTAAAATATTTTAAGAATAGATTGGATAGATTTAGTGTGTGTGTGAGTTAGGAATGTATTGGAAATTAAGATTAGTTTGTTTATTAATATAATATAGATATAGATTTAGGAATAAAAGATTTGGTGGTAGTGTAAATTAAAAAGGTAAAATATGGATTTTAAAGATAGAGTGTTTAATTTAGAGGGGTATAGTTTGTTTATATAGGGATTATAGATAATTGCTATTGTGATAGTTACTATTATTATGGGTTTTATGATCGTGTTAGAGATCTGAGTTTCGTGGTGGATCATTAAGAATTGTCTAAAATCATCACCAATGATGCAGTGGTAAGGAAATTTGTTTCTTTACTTTTAGGTATACTTAGCGTGATCAGATGTATTTAATTTCTACCCTGGTGATATAGGTTTAAATTTCGTCGAAGGATTTAAATAGCTAACTTATCCTGCGATAGGACTCTCTAGCACTGATCCAGTTCATAAAACGCACACCGGTGAAACTACACCTATATGAGGGATAGCATGGGCTATCGATCCGTTAGCTTTTTGTAAGTATAACTTTTTTGAAAGATAATGTATTTTTTATTGGTGTTACGAGTCAAATAAATATGAGATATTGGTCAATATAACCAATTTTAAACTTCCGAAAGATTTTTTTATCAATATAACTTATAAAGATGTATTTGTGCTAATAAATATGAAAAGAAAACTTCAAAAGTATCAAAAACTCTTACAAACCCACCAAAAATAAACAAAAACCTTTAATGAAGTGCTAAAAATTGTAACAATCTAAACCAGGGGCGGATTTAGCCTATAAACACCGGGGGGTAATGCCCCCTATGATTGGTCAAATAATTTAGATGGTATAGTGCAATTCGTTACAAAATATTAAGCTATAAATGATGATGCCTCGGTTTATATGGGTGTTGCCCCTTGTTAAGCGGCTGATTCTTTTATATGAATTTTAAATTGAATTATTAAAATGTTAGATTAGCATTAGATATTACTCGTATATTCTAGTTAGACTCTATAACTCTTTATTTTATTTTTTTAAATCTTGAACTTTTTTACTTTCTGGATATGGATATGCATTTGTTATTACTTACTAGTGTATTCCTTTTTCTTTTGTTCATATTATCTCTAAGTTTCATAACTTACTTCTTATGGAAGAAGAAAATTTAGCTCTAATTAGTATTTAATGTCTTATTGTTATTCATGGTGTTACTTTTTAATAAAAAAAATTTTATGCCGATGACACTTTTTAATTGATATTTGTGTTATTATTTAGTATTGGTTCCAAAGTCGTCCCAGTTATCTTTTTGCTGCAAGTCAATTTTTTCTTTATCGTTGTTATAGTTTTTTTGTTGTTTGGTTGTAACTTTGACGGCTCATTGTAATAGACGTAAAGCTTAAATCTTAAGACTTATGGTAATTATATTTGTGCCCCCCTTATTATGAATTTCTACATCCGCCACTGATCTAAACGTTATCGTTATTTTCCAGCACTGGTCACATTTGATCTTAGATCCGCCACTGAAAACGCATGCTAAACATCCTGACGTAATCCACATCTTTCAAGGAAAAAAAAAAGAATAGTCTAAAAATTTTTGTCCTTTCTATAAAAATACAAGCTACTTATAAACAACTATGTCATGTTTATTGAAAAAATATGTTTAGTCGTACACAGGTTGAGGACCTTTTCTTCTAGGTGGTTTCAACCAATTTAAGCCACTTTTAACATATTATCATCAAACCTTTTGTAAATTAATAAGACTCGTTGCCATTAACCACTCGATGAAAGATCACAATGAATGATTTGATTGATTTTTTTTCCCAATGTAAAACTCTTTAAGATTATGGTGAATAATTTCATATATATGAAATAGCTTGTTTTATGTTATAGATAATATCATTCAAAACTTGACTTGTGCCACCTCTCACAATCCAAACTTTTTGTCGCAAAACCACCAATGTAAGTCCTGCAACCAAAAAGTTAAAAGATCAACCTATTTAATTCCAATCATCATTCATTAATAAGAAAAACAACTATACCCAATTCTTGTAAGCGGTATGGGAAGGTGAGATATAAATAATCTTGTATCTACTCAAAGGTAGAGACATTGCTTCTAAAAAAACCATGTTGTAGGTTGTGTAGATACGTACATACTAAGTTGTGATGGTGGGACTAACACACTATTTTCCTGGTCAAAAGTTATCCAAAATATACTCATAGATGACTTAAAAAAAAATCTACCAATAAACTAAAACAGGATTGACATATTCTTGAAATGACATGTGGTGTAATCCTTGGTTGACACGTGTCCTTTTAATTTATTTATTTTATTAAATTACGTTTTTAAATTATATATAGATTCAGTTTCTTTAATAAACTTAGAATTAAACTGTAATTCTTAGCTTATATATACAAAACATATTATATTATTTTTTTCTCATTAATAATTATGTCTTTTTTTCCTTCTCAGTTTTTCAACTTCTATTACTTATATTACTTATAATAAGTTAATAACATGAAAACTTTAAAAAATTGAGTTTACGATCTGAAATCACAAGGCTATTTGTCGTCATCCTCTGCTTACAATTTTCGATTTTGATGTCATTTTAAAATTTTAAAGCAAATACAAAATTTTAACTAAACATATATTATATTTATCATTACTATTTATTATAATTTAGTTTCGATCATCGGTTTATTTTAACCACAGTTTATTTCAAACTTACAAATCATGTATGAGGCATATTCGATTTTTTTTATAACACAATCTCTATAGATACCGTACATCATACGGGTATTAGGACTAGTATAGATATATAAGGCTAAACTGTATGGTGTGGCATGCCTGGCGACGTCATTGCATGTCGCCTGCATGCCGCCGTAAACACCAACCTGTCTTGGGGGGAAAGGCCGGAAGGGTTTGGGCGGAATGGCGAAAGAAACAAGAAAACTAGCCGTTGGCTACAGGCATATTTGACCAAAATTCGACTTCTTTTTAACTGAAAACACACACACACACACACACATATATATACCTCCTTCTTTCTACTCTTTCATCTCTTCTTCTCTCTAGTTGAGCACGCTCCGGCTTCTCTCTAGTCTCTAGATCTGAGATCGAGATCTCTTCTTCTTTTTCGGCTTTGTTTCGGCTAGCCGTCGAGACTATTTTTTTCAAGGGAAATACCATGGGCCAAAGGTCTCTTCCACTACGGTGGATCTGGAAGCAGCCTCTCTACCTTTGTGTAGGGGTAAGGTCTGTCTACATCATACCCCCCTCATACCCAAGCTTATGCCGGAATTGAGTATCGTTGTTGTTGGTGTTTCTACTCTTTCATTTATTTCTCTTCTACTTTCTACTCTTCTTCTCTATATATATTTTTTAGAAAAATGTATCCCAAACAATCAATTTAACACACCGAGATGTTTTTCTCGTCCTACAACTCCAAACGCACCAATTCAACATGATATGAACGACCCGAATATATATACTAAATAACCCGAAACTATATCAAATGATTAACCAAATGCATGTTCCTTCACCGGTTGGGGGTTTTAGTCGATGGACGGGGCTGCAAGATGCGTACAGATATGGGAACGTTCAAACAAATCCGCAACAATTTTTTTGGTATTTTTAACTAGTTGCTTTAATTTATTTATACTATTTTTTCGGTTTTATATATCATTAATCCTTATAAATTCGTTTTTTGTTTTTATAGAAAACCAAGATACACCACCAACCCCACATTCACCGGATGTTGAAATGGTCCAAGAAACGCAAAGACAAGACACTCCGGGTTCTCAACAAAGAAAAAAACAGAAACACAAGAAAAAGGCAGTTGACGAACTAAGGATGCAAAGCAACAAAATTCCATGGTTACCGGAAGAGGAAATGAATTTCTGCAAAGCTTGTAGTGAAGTATCTGAAGACCCGCAAGAAGGTTTAATTTTTTAAACTTTTACTGATATTTTTTTTTTTGTTTTTATAATTTTTTCTACTTATTTTAAGTTTTTGTTTTACTGTTTTAACAGATTTTTACTACTTTTCCTACTGTTTTACTGCATTTTTCTACTTCTTTTAAGTTTCTTTTTTTTTTTTTTTCTGTTTTACTATTTTAACAGATTTTTACTGCTTTTCCTACTATTTTACTGCATTTTTACTAGTTTTTACTGCATTTTACTGCTTAAAGTTTTTAACAACTATCTGTATCTTGTTTTTTTCACTTTTTTTTTTGTTTTCACCGCTCTCTTTTTTTTTTTTAATTTTTTCTCCGCTTTTACTTTTTTTTTTTTCCAGTTTTTACAGCTTTCAGGGTTTTTTTATAGTTCTTTTTGTTGCTAATGCTTGTGTTTTATTTGGTTTTGTAGCTAACTTTCAAAAAGAAAAGACATACGGGAAGAGAATAATGGTCGGATGCTCGTAATATCGACCTTAATAGTACGGATGAGGAGGTGGAAAGGGCTTTCCCGGTGCGTCCGACAAGTTAGTGATAAGGGGAAAAAACAGTTTCATCGTCCACCGTCCTCGACTATTGAGACACGTTTCAGTTGCTCGACCCAAGTTTGGAGAGGTTGATGGATATCAGCAAGTCACGTGCCCATATGAGCAAGAAAAAATTGGATCTCAAAGAACAAAAGATCAGAATGAAACAAAACAAAGAAAAACGAGAAGAAATGCAAATATAGGCTATAGCCATCAACTACAGTCATCTCCCTTACCACCAACGAGCAATCATGGAAACAATGCAAACGGAAAATCAAAGAAAATATGGTTACTAATGTTTGTTTTTTATATTTAGGACTTATGTTTTTTTATTTTGATATTTTAGGTTAGTTTTACTTTTTATTAACTATGTATTTTTATTTTTAGTAATGAACTTTTATTTTAGTATTTATATTATATTTAGTTTAATTATATATAGTTTTATTATATATATAGTTTAATGGGAAAAAAATAGTCAAACTTGTCGAGTGTTACAAGATCAAGTTGCCCCCAATTTCCACCGTTTTGTCAGGCTTTTTGGGATGAAGCATATTGCCACATGGCTTAAGACGTTCCTCCCAAAAAGCCCCATGGCACTTAGTCTAATGATACCGTTCCCATTTTGTCAATCCTACCCGCTACGGTCTTTTCTTTTAAAACAATATTATATATTAAAAACAAGAAACATCTAGCAAAGTGCTAGCTGTCCCAAAATACAAGCAATACAATTACAATTATATTATCTATAATCAATCAATACACCACCCTAGATACCTCTTAGAATGGCGAGCATTACAAAAAGGATAAAAAAAAAAATTAAAAAAAAAAAAACTCACATGAATTACAGGAGTCCTAAGATGCAGAAAAATTCTCACCAAAACGGGAGCCAAGCCATCAACTTTAATCGTGTGTTTTTGATGTAATCTCATATAGTCTCAAGTGACGCAAAGAGGACACCAATAAACCATTTGCCCCACATAAACCGTTTCTTTTTACCCGCTACAGTCTTAATTTGCCTAATGACCCGGTTACCATTTTGTCAATCCTAGTCTTAATTTTTAACTTCAATTTCCCAATCCCCAAAATCACAATTCCAAATCAAAAACCCTAAAAACTGATAATCAAAATCAGAAAGAAAAAAAAATAATGTCAGACTACCTTCTATTTGAAATGCAAGTAGAAATCATGAAAAGGCTTCCTGCCAATCACTGGCTGTATCTAGATCGGTTTCAAAAGCATGGAAATCAGTAATCGATAGCCCTACCTTTATTACCGATTACTCTAATTTGCACCAACATCATCAGATTCTGTTAAGGTACATGACTTTCCCTAATGACAGAATTAAATGTTACGTCAAATATGTAATCATTATCAGTTTCACCCAACACGACACTGTTAATAATGTCCCAGTGTCGTTTAATAAACTTAACTGTCTAGGACTTGTTGGGACGTCTCGAGGATTGGTATGTGTATTCGGTAATAAATCCCGAGAGAATGATCGGTTTGAGGAAGCCGCTGTGATTTGTAATCCGTTACTTGGAAAATCCATTGCTATTGATGTGCCTTGTCCACGTGAGCTATTTCCATCTGTTTTAGGTTTTGGGGTTCGTCCCGATAATTCTGACCCTGTGATTGTAATGTAAAGATCAATCACGTTCACCATCCTTACCCGGTTTACGGTAAGCTCACGGGTTTGGAGAGTTCCACGTGGTAATGAGCCTCCTGAGTCAATTCATCGGATATGCTCGTCTGTAGTAGTTACAGATGATCGGTGTATCTATTGAAAAACTTTTGGGTGGGGTGTTAATGGGGTGGTTGCATTTGATATGATGAGTGAAGACTTTATGGAAATAAACAGATATTTCCATTTCTAAGATAAAGGAGTCTCTTGCATTGCTTGAATATTGTGATGACGCCGAGAAACCAGTTTATGGTGTATGGATGATGGTGCAGGATGGTGTTTCAAATTTGTTCACAAAGCTATTTACCATCGACATACCGGATGTATTCGATGTTAAAGTTCTAGATGAGTATGGGGAATCAGCATCACTTGAAGCTTATGAACCACGCACAGGAGCCATCAAGGAATTGGGTATTAACGGATTTTATGATTCATTCTTTCTGGCTTCTTATATAGAGACTTTACTTTTACTGGATCAGTTGGATGGGCAATTTGTAAAGGTCCAATTGCAGTTACCGCCCCCTAAATCTAAAAGGTATTATTCTATAATAAGATATTATATCTTAAAGATGATAAAGATAAATGTGATATTTCTTTAGAAAGTTTTTTATAATTAAAGTGAAGTATTATTTCAGTTAAGGGTTTCAAGTCTACTAGTATAGAATACCCCTGAAATAAACTAAATAGTATTAGTATATCCTTAGTTCTCAGTAAGCCATGTATCTAGATGTTGTCTGTGTGTGTACGTGAGTAAGCAGAGAACTAAGATGTAGACCATTATTGATAGGAACTTCATTCTCATCTAATTTTCTCAAATTCACCAAGTAGTTCAATCTATTTTTCAAAGCAATTAAACCTTATCTTCTTACTAGTAATAATAATCTCTTTTCTACGTTATTTTAGAAGATTGATGGTAGGAAATAGGTTAAGGCTTATCAAAAGGAGAATTTGGGGAATTAAAGCTCATATCTAGTTGTTATTGTTAATTTGATTAGAGGTAATATTGATATCATTGTTATTGACTTATATTGCGATTGACTATGATTATGTTGATTATGGAGGTGGTGAGGCTAATATTATTATTATCATCATCATCATTTCTTATATGAATATTCATGAAAAACCCATATTATTATTATTATTGTTTTTGTTGGCTAATTAGTTTTAATGAATAGACATATCGAGTTAATAAAGAAAATTGTTAGTAGTATTATGGTATATCTATATTAGTTGTTAGTAAATTTTATGAGAAAAGTGTGAAGTTGAATTAGCCAAGCACAATATGATGTCTATGAAAAATGGGTTGAAATCATAATTGCTTATGACCAAGTAGATGACCTTGTATTGGTATTGTGTCATAGGTTAACGAGATTGACCACCTAAAGTTTCATACAAGTTGTTGATTTAAAGGTGAGTACAATTTATACATGTCTATTTATCTGAAGTGGCTTTCATTAGCCAACATTTGAAGTATTGGAGTAAATTTGCCTTGTGCAAGGTGTATTAATTGTTATGGATCCATAGGCATATTTGAAGTTAAATGTACAATTTAGTGCATCTATTGTAGCTATTATTTGGAGTGAAGTTGACTAGTTGTACTAGTCCATGAAGTTATATGATATGTATATATATATATATATGTATAATTTGTATTCACTAAGCATGTTTTGTTTAATGTTTAGTTATCATTTTTATAGGTTCAAGCGGATCAAAAAGCAACGCGAAGGCGCATTAACTAGCTAGAATCTTTGAAGTGGAGGTAGTGTTAATTTTGTTGCAAATAATCCCTTTGCTAGCCAAGCTATGATCAATTGTTGGAAATGATGTCTTTTGTTTTTGGGAGCTGGTCAAACTCTAGCTTGGTAATCTCTTGGTCAAATGGTAAAGATATGGTTTGTAATATGACTTGGTTTGATCATTCTGACAACTAGCTTGTTGTATGCTTTAGTGAAAATGATATTTTGGTATTTAAATCAGGTGTTAAGTTGTATTTGGTAAGTTTGAAGGTAATATTAGTTCGAAAATGCTTGAGTTAGTAATTTACAGATTTTGGTAATAATTTTGCAGGTTCAGTAGTAGATATTACGATAAGGAATTTTAAAGAATTTGTCGGTTTGTGTTTGTGTCGTCATAAGTCATCATGAATCAGTTAGGGGTTTAAAGTCTTGGAGTTTAACATGTATGTTTAGTTTACGATACCCCTAAAATAAACTAAATAGTATGTTCTTAATTCTCAGGAAGCCATGTATCTAGATGCTGTCTGAAATTAATAAATTTACCAAGTAATTCATCCTATTTCTTATAACCAGTTAAATTCTAGCTTGCTACTAATAATAATTCTTTTTCTTGGCTATTTTGGAAAATTCATGGAAGGAAATGGGTTAAGGTTCGTAGAAAGGAGAAATTTGGGGAATTAGAGCTCATATATTGATATTATTATTGACTTTTATTGAGATTGACTTAAGATTATGTTGGTTAAGGAAATGGAGATATTATTATTATCATCATCACTTATGAGAATTTTCAAGAAAAACCCATATTGTTATTATTGTTGGCTAGTTGAACTTGAGATTGATTAAAAGAAATTTTTAGTTAGAAAAGAAAAGTGTTAGTAGTATTGTGGTATATCCATTATAGTTTGTAAATTTTATGAGAAAAGCGTGAAGCTGTATTAACCAAATACAGAAAATGATATTTCTATGGAAAATGATATTTCTATGGAAAATCTGTTGAAAATGATATTTCCATTATAGTAGGTGACCTTAAATTGGTATTGTGTCATATGTTACCGAAATTGGAACCATTTCCATACAAAGTTTTCTTGATGATGATGATGATAATTGGTTTTCTTGAAATTTTTTGAGATTGAGAATGAATGCAGAAAACTAAGCAAAAAATGGGTTTGTAAAGCATTTGATGGGTTTAATCAGTGTGTAAGAGTGCATAGGGTGTATACAGTATTTACAAAATCAATCAGTGAAACCTAAAAAAAAACCAAAAATTTTGAGATTACAAGAATACAGTATAGCTAGTTACATTCTCGATTTAGATTATTGAACTCGTCACTATTAGTATCATATTATAGCCAATCTATTAAAATGACGTATGCATGTTTACGGTAGTACATTTATCTTCAAGAGCACAATGATAGAAACAAATGAGCCGATGAATTTATAGAATCAAAAAAGAAACCAGAAAAGAAATGCATAGGTACAAAATAATACCATGGCTAACCAAGAAAATGTACAAGACATATTTTTGAATCAACTTGAATTTTAGACTATAGCTATAGCCATTTGAACCAATGACAACGTTAAAACAAGCTGACAAGGAGATCTTGCAACTCCTGAGCTCAAAGTAATAGACCAACTAGATACCTTTCAATCCACCAGCTCACGGCAGAATGTTAGTACTAGTAGTCTAACTGGGCCGCAAAAATGCCTCTAGAATGATCAGAAGTTGTTAGAGCTATAATTGTCCGTACTTGTAAGGAACTTAAAAGATGACAACCGCATGACAATACAATATGATGACAATGTTGCAGTTGTGATTGATCAAGAAAGAAATCCTAAAGGAACCCTAGTTTTTGTGCGATTGCTCGAGAATTGAGAAAGTTCATTTATACTAAAATAGTTTCATTAGCATATAACACAACCAATGGATGGAGGTAATTTTTCACATGTTAATATATAGCATATCGTTTCATCACAAATTATAAGAAAAAAAAAAAAAGAATCCATATCATAGGTTATACATGATTTGAACAAAATAATGACATCAAAAATGCTGCTAAGTAGTGGGTAAAGGTGGTGGTGCTATCTAAAGCTATCTAAAGACCAAACCTTCAGCTTCCTGTACCATCCAACACACATGCCAATTTCATTTCTTTCCAGTCAGCTGGCAACCTCCATCCCTCTCTTAAACAGAGCAGCGATGGCTAAAACAGATCTATGAACGTGTATAGGAACCGGAGGGGCAAACTAATAATCTTGCTTCTTGGGACACTCTGATGCTCTGTGCCCAGACCGTCCACAGTTGAAGCATGCGCCATCAAAGTTTCTATTATTCCACAAAAAGATTCAATTTTAATAATAATTTATAAAGTAAAAGAGCAATATCTAAACTTTTGAGCGAGTTTCATGTTACGTATATGATCCAGCAATCCTTTTAACTTAAAGAAAAAATCTAGTTTTCATAATCACATTAAACACACTGATCATTAATTTCTGACATGTTCCAACTCGTGCCAAAAGTTGCCCATTTTGACCCACCTCAGTTTTAACACGTCACCCGACCCACGCAATTCTGCCACTTTTAGCAAAAGTGAAGTCGAAAGAAAACATGTTAACCAGAACTACCAACATCATATTACCTGTCCCTAGTCCGAGATGAGGAACCAGAACCTCTAGTTCCGAAGGACGGAGAGCGTGAAGATCGTCTCTCACCAATTAGCCAATCACTTCCCCCAGATCTCGAACCCCCTGAGCCGCCTCTTGACCAACTACTGCCGCCACTCCTACCGCCTCGCCTAAAGTTATCTCCTTCATCGTCTGATGAGAATCGACTACCACCCCAACCACCACCACGGGAACCACTGTAACCCCCCCTTCTTGAACCAGCTCCCCTGGAACTTCTTTCCCTGTTGGAAAACCTACCATAAAAGTCACCTGCTGGACCATCATCTTGCAACGCGGGCAACTGCAAATAGCGTACCCAACAATATCAGCAATGAAATAGATGGATTGAGAAGTAATCAAAAAGATGATTTAGTGTATAAGGCTACTTTGCTCAACCCATTTGACCCATTTTGTTTTATATAAGATAATGAATTTACTTGATTTACCTATTCCATTCTCTTTTAGCTAAATATCTTATTTGACCCTTTTGAGATTTAAATGCCCAAAAACTGACCCATTTTTTATAAGCAAATGGGTCAAAGTTGCCACCTTTAGATAGTACTCTCTACAAAGTCGAACCAAATTCACCTTTGTAATTTTTGTAATACTATTGCCAGGTGGGATGTCCTTCTCTAGTAGCTTTTTGGCGATCTCTTCTGGAAGATCAAAAACTGCTCCCTGAACCTGATAAAACAGATAAATGTCAGAAGACATAGATCTCTTGTGAAAGAAAATTAGCCTAAATGGATCCAGACCTGTTCGTCTGCAATTATATGTATTTTTCCCAATTCATCAGCAGCAGTTGCATAAACATCAGCCAAGAATCCAGTAACGGTTCTAGCTGACATGAACCCTCTTGATAAAGCGGGATCCCGGGTTAGTTGCAACGTAGTCCATCCCTGTAATACAATCATTCATAATAATGAATGAAAAAACGCAATATAATGACAGGGATATATACACATACCCTCCAAACTAGAGGAAGTAACTTTGACCCAATTACCTACAAATGGGGCTATACTATAACTTAGATATGCCTTATCTCCTAACTGGTCAAACAGATTGGTCAACAACTAAAAGGTTGCCCAGAGTGTATGATTCATTCATAAAACCTCGTAAACCATTTATTCAAAAGATTATCTAAATATTGAAGTAATATAAACTTTGTTGGCATTCTAGTTGTTTGGAAAAAGAAAATGGTCTCAATAAGGGTGTTTCAGGTCAATCCGACTATGCCCACTTCGACTCATACCGTATATTATAGCTTGCACTCGTTACCCAAACCATTATTTTTCCGTGTCTAATTCTAATACATTCAAATACTCTCATGCAAAAAAAAAAAAAAGGTTAGAAATAGCAATGTAACTTACCTGCTCATGCGTGATAAGTGAACGGGATGAGGGAGGCTTTGAGAAACCACTCAATTGTGCAAGGGCAGCAGCAAGTGCACTTGCACCCTGTTCTTCAATTAGCTTTTCTGCAGTTGGGGTGAAGAACTCCACAGACTCACGATGAACACCAGCAAGTGTGGCAACAACTTGCTGAGCCGAAGACTCCAAAACATCTTCTACAGCTGGAGGACTTACAAACTCAAATTTGCATCCCACATCACGCTCAAGAGATCTAATTGTTCTCCTCTGACTATTTGTAAACATCAAAATAGCTCTGCCTTCCTTTCCTGCACGCCCTGTTCTACCAGATCGGTGCACAAAAGTCTCGGGATCATTCGGGAGTTCATAGTGGATGACCTAAAAAGGAAAGGAAAACAGTACATGTCATGATGTTGTAAAAGTTGACCAACTTGGCCGATTACTCGAACTCGGAGGCCTGGGAAGTCCCGTTAGGGCGACTCGGACTACAAAATCAGTCAACAGGTCAAACTCAGAATACTCGGGTCAAACTCAGGTCAAACATGATCCAGATATAATTAAGTTGGAACTTTGAGATATTATATTTATGTTTCTAAAATCTAAACCGTTAAGTTTGAACTTTGAAATATTATATTTATTTAAGTTAGAAATTTCTAGTCCATTTCTAATTTTCTATTACATTTAATTTCAAGAAATATTATATTATTATTATTATAATATATATATAGAGCTCCCAACCTTGATTACTCCCAGAATTGCCATAAACTCTTGACTCAGACACCGGGCAAGTCGAGTCCGAACCCAACATTGCATGTCATGATTGCATCAAGAGAGCTCACTAAGGAGCTGTATGGATGTCTGATTTGAAAGTAATTATACAATCTTTAAGTATCAGACATTAAGATTCTTTTTGGGTAAAGTATTTAGATGTTTAAAACATTTCAATTTCTAAGTAATTGAAGATAAAGACGTTCTTTTTTGTGGAAAATGATATGTCTTATGAAAGGGATGTAAAACTCTTTAAATAAAGGATAAAAGATGGGCAAAGAGGCATTCTTATTTTACTTTTAGATAATCAGGTTTGTCTCAGGTAGTATGAAACTTATTATCTTACCCCTCAAGAATCAGATAATCAAGTCCAAAACACAAAGACCCTCTAAATAATTTACCATAGAAATAGAAATAATGATGATAAACCATTACTGGAACTTACTAAATCGACGTTGGGTATATCAAGCCCCCGAGAAGCAACATCAGTAGCAACGAGAACAGTAAATTTTCCTTGTCTGAATCCGTTCAATGTTCTTTCTCTTTGATGTTGAGATATATCACCATGTAATGCCTCAGAAGTAATGCTATTAGTCAACGCCAAAGAGACCTCATCTGCATCCCTTTTTGTTTGAGTAAAAACAATTGTCTTCCCACCCTTTGCATACACCTATAATCATAAATAGGTATAATAATAATAATAAGCATTACATTCACTAATCATAACAAACCTTGACCTCACGTAAAAGATAAGCTATAAATACATCTTATACCGTGACAAGATCGCCAAGTATTGTCCGCTTCGAGGTTTGAGTTGTTGGGATTGCATATAGCTTGATACCCTCTGCTAGCTTTTCATCTTGATCTCCAACCTTTTAAGGTCAAGAATACAACTTTTATGACCAGTGTATAAAGCAAATAGACAATAGATGATAAAAGGTAAAGGAATCTGGACATGGATATATAGAATGCGTAGAAAAACAGAAAGAAGGAAAATAACTTACCAAATCAATTGTCAATGGATTGTTCAAATATTTTCTCGAAAGTTTCTTGACCCAACCAGGCATAGTTGCTGAAAAAAGCATGCTTTGCCTCTCTGATGGAAGCTTCTCTAAAATATGTTCCACATCTTCCTCAAAACCGACAGCAAGCATTTGATCAGCTTCATCAAGAACCAAGAACTGAACCTCACCCAATTTTAGGCTGTTACTTCCAATAAGATCAATGAGTCTTCCTGGTGTTCCAACCACAACATCAACTCCACGAGAAATTGCATTTTGTTGTGAAGTATATGAGACACCACCATACACACAAACAGTGCTCAAATATGGGGCAGACTCTTTGATCTCTGTTTCTACTTGCCTCGCCAATTCCCTTGTAGGTGCAAGTACTAACACTCTAGGAAGACGTTGAGCGCGTCTTCAAATATAAAAAATATATGTCACAAACCAACTAGAGATAGCATATAACTTAAATTATCAAGTACTGAATATAACAGATTTATACAAAAAAAACTTGTTCCATAGGTACCTAGAAGAAAGTCTTGCTTCATCATCTTCAGTTAGTCTTTTGATTATGGGAATCCCAAAAGCTAATGTTTTACCTGTTCCGGTTTTGGCACGAGCAATAATATCTTTGCCCTCTAATGCAGGGACTAACACTGCTCTCTACATTTTTTAAACAAAAGCAAGTTAGCACAGAGATCTATAAATCCAAACTATCTTATGTACAGCCTCCAAATTCAAGTTTTAAGCAAAATTAAAGCATAAATTTAATAGGCATGTTCATTGCAAATAACATTTATATGTGTTTATATAGGAATTTTTTTCAAAGAAATGTCATGTTCGTGTTCAGTCTGAACTATAAAATGGGTCTCATTGCATTGAGATGAGGAGTTAATTTCTAACATTTCTAAATGGTCCAAAAATATAATTAAATGTTTTCATGTCAACGACATTAGAAGATATTAGTATTTGTATAGTACTTAATATAGTTAACCACTCAAGATAGACTTATATACATAACTTTGGGTAAGAACTTTTACTATAAATATGAAAGGTAAGAAACTACTTCCGTTAGTGCATCATTTCTAACACATATAAGACCACGCTACTTCACTTTTATTATTTTAATTTTCAAACATATAAAACTTGTTAAACTGCATCAAAAAGAGTAACTTTAAGTACTACAAAACAGTTAGGACCTTGCTTCTTCATAAGCATGAAACTGGGTACTTTCAGGGTAGCTTCACCCTTACAAATTACAACCACTGGTGAAAACGAAAATGGTCTAAAGTATGTAGTCCAACCATATCAATCCACAAAACATAAAAAGGTTAAATGTCAAAGTTATCATCAAGTTCAACTTTTGACACAAACTTTATCCAGTTATATCCATAGTTCCATACCAACAAATACATAAACAAATAAAAATGGTATAAAATACAGATAGTTACTAAGCCCGCAAAATGAATATGGTCTGAAGTCTAAAGTCTAATAAACATAACAGATAAGGTAGAATGTCAAAGTCATTATCAAATTCACCTTCAAGACACAAACTTTATCCACTAATATCCATAACAACATATACCTAAACATTGTTTTTACTAAGCATAGCCCTTAAGATTACGGTTAACTATCCAAATCGTGTCGTACATGTCAGTCGATAATTATTTTTCTGCGACAGCTAAGGCTAACAAAATCCTATAATAAAAACACATATAAACTAGTAAAATAAATAAAAAGTTTCAAGAAAATTACTTGAATTGGGAAAAGTCTAGTAATTTCCCTCTTTTCAAGAGACTGGACAAGTTTTTGAGGCAAACCCAATTTAGTAATTGCAAGTTCATCATCATTATCATCCTCATCACTAATATTCTCATTTTCACTAACTAGTCCTTCATCTTCATACTCTCTATCACTATCATCTAAAGAATTACTATCTTCATCAAAAACACCCAACCCTTTAAAAGCTTTCTCACTCAATATCGAATTCGGGGTCGCCGTAGCCGACGTAACAAACCCGGAACCCCCATTACCAACACCTGCACCTATATGTTTGATTCTAGCGGTTGTTTTTAAGGATGTGAAGTGGGTCTTGTCTGTACAACGTGGGAGGTGTAAAGGGGTTCTTGAAAGGTGTTCTAAAGATGGGTTTTTGTGGAAAATTGAAGAAACACCTATAATTGATGAAGAACAAGATGAAGCCATGGTTGTTAATATGTAAGAAATGAAAAAAACAGGATTGGGGGATAAGGTGAGAGAGGTTTATGGATTGTATGGTGTTTGGAACTCACCTTGTTGGCTTTAGCTAAAACCTACAACTGATGCTATTTATACTTACATTTTTTTGGGATTTTTTTATTTTTAAAATTCAAAAAAAAATTATTTTTATTTTAAAAAAAAAGGGGTGTGACATTTTTTATTTACTAATAACTAATTCCATTTTTTATTGATATTATAGCATTTTTACAAAAATATGAAAGCAATTTCAACCATATTAAAACCTGATATCACGTTATGAATTTTAAAAAAGTATCATTAGAAATGATATTATTTCTTTTATATTTTCGGATTTTACAAACATAAGGGCGCGTTTGGTTCGCGGAATGCTTTTGGAAGGAATGAAATCTTTTAAAGGAATTGGAATCTGAAGGAATGAAATTTGACGGAATGTTTTTAATTTTTTGAAGATTCAAGTGAGGGACGGAATGAGATTCCTTCCCCATCCCCAAGGAATGGAGATTCCATCAAATGAGGGAATGTTAACATTCCAACGGAATGTGATTCCTCCATCTTTAACCAACCAAACACACTAAAAAATGTAATTCAATTCCAATTCCATCAGATTCCATCAAATTCTGTGAACCAAACGCGACCTAAAAGATTTAAACAAAATATAAATATGTAATGTATTTTAAATGATTTATATTATTAAATATAATTATGGCTTTCAGTGTAACTTTATTTAAATCTTAATTTTATTTCTTTATAAGTTAAAACTCATAGTTATACATTCGTTGTAATTATAATAATTTATGTGAAATAGAATACAATCATACAATAAGAAAAGTTGTAATAAACTTTGAATCTTATTAGAAATTATCGTAACATGCATAAATAGTTATATCTTTTTAGAGTTAATTACTGAAATGATATCTCACGTTTGCGCCATATTACTGGTTTCATCTCTTTCCTTTCGAAATTACGCTGATCATACCCAACGTATGCAAATCTCCACTCGGACCATACTGGAGGCTAACGCCGTCAGTTGGCCGTTAAAACCTCCCCCACGTGACTTGCACGTGAGGGGTAAATATGTAATATCGTGTTTCCTAATTACTGAAATGGTACATAACGTTTGCATGATATTGCTGGTTTCATACCTATTTGTTTCTTAATTACTTAAATGGTACCTAATGTTTAGTTATTAATTTATTTATTTTATTTTTATTTGTTTTATTTTTCTTTTATAAAAATTCTCCAAAACTTGTTACAATTTAATGAAAATAGTCATAATACACTTATAATACACTCAAAAATAATACCAAATAGCTATTTCATAACAAAATATAAGTTTTAAAGTTCACGAATTATCAAAAATAGCAATAAAATATCATAAAACAATTTTTAAAAAATTTGGGAGGATTTTTTTTTTTTTGAAAAAATGCCGGAAATACCGCAATGGTAATACCAGAAATACAAGTCAGTATTAACTGTGACACGAAGCCTAAAGCAATGTTTTAAATACTCGTAAATACCGGCTGATATTTTTGGTATTCCTGGATATTTATGGTATTACCGTTGCGGTATTTCTGAAATTTTTAAAAAAGAAAATTTTATTTTTTAAAAAAAATTATTTTTATGATACTTTATTACTATTTTTGGTTATTCGTGAACTTTAAAACTTATATTTTGTTATGAAATAACTATTTGGTATTATTTTTTGGTGGATTATAGGTGCATTTTGACTATTTTCATTAAATTATAACAAGTTTTGGAGAATTTTTATAAAAGAAAAATTAAACAAATTAAAAAAATATAAAAATAATAATAACTAAACAGTATGTACCATTTAAATAATTAAGAAACATATAGGTATGAAACCAGCAATATCATGCAAACGTTAGGTACCATTTCAGTAATTAGGAAACGCGATATTACATATTTACCCCTCACGTGCAAGTCACGTGGGGGAGGTTTTAACGGCCAGCTGACAGCGTTAGCCTCCAGTATGGTCCGAGTGGAGATTTGCATATGTTCGGTATGATCAGCATAATTTCGAAAGGAAAGGTATGAAACCAGTAATATGGCGCAAACGTGAGGTAACATTTCAGTAATTAACTCATCTTTTTATTATAAAGTTAAAGTTGTGTATTCAAGTGGGCTTCAGGAGTCCAAAAAAATGTAACATCTTTGTTTGGCAGGCTGCTATGGACCGGTTTCCAATGTACAAAAGCTCTTCAAGGTTGTAATTGTACCTTTGGATCTACACTTTGTGGTTTATGTGAAGTATGGGATGAGACTATTGATCATTTGCTATGTTACTGTCTTTGCTCGATCGCACTTTGAAATCAAATAGGTATGTGGTGTAAAGTTGCAACTCTTTTCTTCTCCTCTGTTCGTTAACTCATTGAGCTACACAAGAAAGTAAGTTTGGGAAAAAAAAGGAAAAAAGAAAGGTGTTCGAAGGCATTACTTTCGAACCTATGACCTTTGTTTCCAAAGACATGAGCTTCAACCACTGATCCAAACCAGTTGGTTTTCTTAAAAGACTAAACATGCATGATGTTAATGTCTATCTACATTGGCACATATGTGGGTTTGTGTTCGATATTGCTCATTTCTATATACCCGTTCAAAGGATATATATATATAACACATACCGATTTTGATACGACTATTGAATGCCCCTTATAAACCCGCTATTGGATTGAGATCTAAAGTTAATGTTAACTTTACTCCTAAAGTTGAGGATTTTCCGACGTTGATTTCCGATTTCAATGTCAGGTTGAGGTTTTGGTTGACCAATCTGGTTAGTTCATCATTTTTATACCATCACTCTTATACTCAATGGACGAGGTAGTAGTAAATCCAACCATTACTATCAAAGTTATTGGACATCAATGGTATCGGAGTGCGCTTCTTCACGTGGGTGGCTGTATTGGCGGGTTGTCCCTCACTGCTGCGTTATGTTAGGCTATAGATTACAGGGACAAATATAGTTGAATGGAACATCAGACGGGTTACACGTTCCACTGTATTGAGATTTGAAGTGTATGTAGTGATCGATGATCACCAACCATTAAATTAATATTATCGGTTAAAATTTAAACTTAACTTTTGGATTTTGATCTTAATTTTATGATCAAAATATTTTCAACTTTACAAGTAAGATTGAAATCAACTTTAAAAAATTCTCATCCCAAAATTATCCATCAATTTTTTTTTTTTAATATTAAAAAGGTCTTTATTATTTTATATTTTATTAGATGGATTAAGTATAAGTAATAAGTAAGTAACTGCTCAGTGTCGCCTTTTACGGGTTTGAGTCACAATATTTCGACGGTGTATGAGGGAGGTTAAGATGTAGGCAGACCTTAAAGAAGCTGCTTCCAGTTTCTACTTAAATGATATAATAGGCCTTCTAACCTCATAGATGGATTAAGTATAGTAGTCAGTTGTTTTATATTCGCTGGATATGCAGCCGAGCCGAGTAGCCGACAACGGTGAATGATTACGAAACCCGGGAATCTATTTTACACCTGCAAACCAAACCAAACCCATCTCTTTGAATCATGAAGCTCAAATAGCAGATCTGTCTACATACATACATACATACATAAGAATAAGAATTATATCATTATCCGTCATCAACCCCAAATCTCCCTCATTTTATTTCACATATAAATAAAAGGTTACCCTTTTCCACTGCATTCATGAATTATTTATATTATTATTTTTTTGGGTTAGGGTTTATTGATAGCAAAATTATATGATTGTCTATGCAAAAACCCTACAAGTTTATATATATAATTCTGATGATAATTAATATATATATATATATATATATATATTTTGCAGGAGGGGAAAGAGGGAGGGAGAATGGGGCCAGTATACTATATAATAGTGGCGTTACCATGCACAATTGGGGCAATCTGTTTGGCACTTGTTCATATTTATCGGCATCTTTTGAATTACACCGAACCTACTTATCAACGTTTTATCGTTCGTATTATCTTCATGGTTCCTGTAAGCCTTTTTTTCTTGTTATACGTTTTCATATTATACTGGACCGATTTGTTGTTTGTACTGTGTAGCAAATTAACCATATGTTTCTTGTAGTGTTATTGTTAAAGTACATTTGCTAATCGTTAAGAGAATGCGATAAGTTGTTGATGTACGTCTTTTTTGTGTGGATTCTGTTAATTACAACCTTTTTTATTTCCCTTGGTAAATAACAAAACGTAAATTTGTAATAGGAGAAACTCTTAAGGATTAAGTAGTGGACTATGCCGGTTGTGTGGCCGATAATAATCATTTTGGGCTATGTAAGTTGTGGTTTAGAAGGTGTCATTTTGAGGTTATATTCATAAATGTATTTAATTTTGACTGCAAAATTCAATTAGTCAATGTCATTAGAGCTACCTTTACTTACTTAGCCATTAGATATTCCATTCGTTGTGCTTAAAAATCGGAGATGGTGATTTTTCTTAGGAGCCTTAAGAAACCCGAGTACCTTTTCTATTTGAATTCAGGTTTTTTAAGAAAATTTTGGGGATCGCTGAGTTCTGAAATTGAAAGAATGATTTTTTTTTTACTTGAAAGAGAAGCTTGTTAATGATGAATGATTAAATTTTCCATTGTGAGAGAAAGTTATGCAAGACAAAAAAAAAATTTTTTTTTCCAAAAGATGAGAGCCCTACTCATGTTAAGTTACTTATGGGCACAAGGCTTACTGGCATCTAGACAAATATGGTTAATTTACTGTATGTAGCCAATAATGATCATGTAACTTGATAGCAACACGATTATTGAATAGGCTTGGAAAATGGAGTTAGATAAGGAATTGCATATTTTTGTAATAGATGTAAGAGGTCTCATAAGAGTTACAGGGGAGTTCTTGATAGCGTGTTTTGAAGGGTAAGCGGCGGTGATAAGAACGATTGAAGGAGGCTGTTAAGTTATTTCCATGGGGATTAAACTAGGTAGTGGAGCATTACCAAAAGTTTTGGCAGCTACGAGTTAAACTGCTCGTCAGTATTACCCTTTTATATTCTTTTTACAATTATCCTCTCCTCGTCAAGCATTCTATCCTAAGTTACTATTTACTAATACTATTAAGTAGCTGCTCCTGGTATGGGCACTGTACCTTCTCCTACCTATAATTTTGGGATGTCCTCAATCCTCATCTAGAAAAAGCATAGAGTTTTGTTTTTGTATTATTTTAGTCATGAATGTACTTGCTAGCCTTGATTTTGGTTCACATATTTTTCTTATATGGTTCTTCTTAAAGGGCATGTTAGGCATATAAGTACCAATTAAAACAATTTTACTAATCTGTGTCCTCAGTTGAACATTGTCTTTTGTTGTGATGGAGCCTATTTCTATTATCTGCTTTAGTTAACTTACCTACTAAATTCATATATCCCACTTATAACTTATTAAATTTGATAGCAATTATTATTCTAGTGAAGGATATCTTTCTTCTCATGCTACTATATGTTTGTTCGAAAATATAGGTAGATGTTACAAAATGGTCTCCTGATCAATTTTTCACTATATGATTTCGATGACGTTGATTTTTTTTTTTTTTAATCTTTTTTGTTACATAATCTATATGCTTATGCAGTGACTTTGAATCATTATTTTTTCACAGGTTTATGCATTGATGTCCTTTATGTCGCTTGTATTCAATAAGAGCTCAATCTACTTCAATTCTATCCGAGAAGTGTGAGTAGCAATACCTAATTATTCTAGGATATATCTTTATAGCATTCTTCTGTACAGTATCTTCATTGGCCAACTTTATTGGACATATATATGTTCAATGTCAGTATATCTTTTTTATGAAATGGTAATTTAATTAGAAACTCTATAGCTAGGGCCTCAATACGACAATACGACATAGCTGCAGAATGAAAATCAAGCTAGTAAACCAGATCAATTTTTTTTTCGTCGAAGGGCAACCACAAACACGTGGATATAGTGAGAATAGAAAGATTAGATAGGTTAACTAGTGAAAAGAATTGCTTGTAATCAGATATTTCATTATAACAAGGAATTAAGAATTAGATTGAAGAAACTTGCAATATATTTATTGAAAAGTGGAGTATGCATTGCCTGGGCTGTGTTTGAAATAAGAGAAGAAATTCATTACTTCTAGAAACATTATACATTTTTTTCTTAATGAATTCTTTGAATATGATTGTGATTTTCTCATTTTATCATTTATACACACTTGCGTCTTTGTTAAAAAGTCTAATTTTGTGTGAATGCTAATTTTTTTTGTTGAATATAAAGCAAGTGATCTGAGATGCATTAAGAGTTTTGCTCTTATCATGTTTATATATGTATATTTCAGGTATGAAGCGTGGGTTATATATACATTTCTGTCACTTTGTCTGGCATGGGTTGGTGGTCCAGGCGCAGTTGTTTTGAGTCTTACTGGGCGAGTTCTTAAGTCAAATTGGTGTTTGATGACATGTTGCTTCCCTCCCATTCCACTGGATGGGTAAGTTCTTTGTCATTCTTCTGTTACATATGGTATTTACATTTGAATGGGTTGATTGGTTTATATATATATATATATATATATCTTAAATGGGAAAAATAATTTTTATAGCTGAATACAAAAGACTCAAATGCATCAAACTGCTGAAGACAAGTCAAAGATCTTTACTGAAACGACCTCCTAAAGCTTTATAAACAAAGTTTTAGATTTTTAGAGTACCTCCAAGGATAATGTTGAAGGTTTAAAAATGATGAAGAGGCATGGTTGCAAATATCAGCCGATATATCGGTGATATATCGGATATCGGCCTTCAACTGATACGAAATATGGGTTATTGTCTGAACTTATCGTTTTGGTCAAATGTCGGTCAATATCGGCCAATATCGGTCAAAAAAAGTTGACTTTAAAAAAAAAAAACGGGTTAAAACCAAAAATAGGGTTTCTGACTTTAAGATTAAAAGGTATGTAACATTTGCTTCGTAACATAGCAATTAAGATTGAAAGGTATGTAAACTTATGTCAAATTGTATATATTGTTAGTGTATATATATATTTTAGATAAATTTCTTTACAAATTAGGGTATCCGACATATCCCCGATATATCCGATATATCACGTATCGGGGGTCGGCCGATATGATACTGAAAGCGATATTTACAACCTTGTGAAGAGGTCTATATTCTTTTGTGGCATAAAGAGGTCCAAGATTATGAACACGTCTAAAATTAAATGCATTTCAACAATCTGTTAAACTCCAATTCCTAACATATTTGAACCGAAAGTTTGATAGACACTAGAGATGACTTTAGTAAGAGGTGTCTGATGTGGAATCTAATGTGGCATTGACATGGTCAAACTCTCCCATTGTAGATGCTCTTATTGTGAGAATATTGTGTTTATGCCTTTATGGTAATTATTTACACATAGCTATCTATATAAATGTATAAATGAAAGACCTGATGCTTAACCTGATCCGATCCAGCTGATTAGGCACTGTTGATAATGACCTGTTCTAACCCATACATGTTTTTTACCTGTCGGCCAGCCCGTCATTTGGAGACATAAGAGACTTGCTGCTGTCTTAGGCTAATGATTTATTCTCCTTTTTAGTTACAGTTCTGAAATTTCTTGTGCAGACGGTTTATACGAAGATGCAAACAAGGCTGTTTGCAGTTTGTCATTCTTAAACCTATATTGGTGGCAGTTACTTTCGTACTTTATGCAAACGGAAAATATCATGATGGAAATTTCAGTGTGGCACAGTCATACCTATATCTCACCATTATATACACTGTTTCTTACTCTTTGGCTTTGTATGCTCTTGCCTTGTTTTACATGGCATGTAGAGATATGCTCCAGCCATTTAACCCTGTCCCAAAGTTCATCATCATCAAGAGTGTTGTCTTTTTGACGTATTGGCAGGTAACACTTCTCACAAGTTCGTTACATTGTATGCATTTAGTCAACATTGGTTCCTTAAAAATGTATATTGTTACCTAGTGCAGATATACATCTATACGCCTAACTAGTGTTAGAAGTTATGACTGAATTGCTTCATAAACAATTTAGAATATCATGGTGAATTGACATAGTGCAACAAACTTTTAGGATATATCTTTTCCCTTAGCAACCCAACTTGGTTGTGGAATAAGCAATAAAGCATACGAGCTGATAGGATAGTTTTAGGTATATGGATTTTATAAAGTGATCTGAAAAAATATCTCTTCTCATGATTATCACAAAGATTTAAGTTTAAATCCCAAATCATGAGTTGGTTTTAACGAGGTCTCGAAAAACTGGAATTTAAATTTCGTAGTTGCCAGTAGAGTTGCACACAACTCTAAAGGTAAGAAAATTTAGTTTGTTTAATCTTTTACCATTTGCAATGTAGATTACGAGGTTGTTTTGACTGTAGTTGCTTCGAAGGGTCAAAGATTAAGTTGATTTTGAATAACCTCACAAGTAGATAGTGGGATACTAAGTTTCCAACTAATATAGATCATGTCACTTGAATCCTGTTTGAATCATTCGAGAAGTTTCAGGTTCCGTAAGGAGATATAGGAAGGGTAAACCCTATATTAGTAACTTTATTTGTGTCGAACCCATCATTAGCTAAGCCAAGGGACATGAAAAAATTGAATCAAGAAATTAGGTTTATAGAATAGATCTTTCATAAGAGTTCTTTGACCATTGGGTATTTTTAACTAGAACATGGGCAAAAAAATAATGTCTTAATAAATATATAGGTTTATGATATAAGACGGTCTAATATTTAAGAGAAACTGAGAAACTATTAATGGGTAATAGTCTAATAGACAGGTGGGAAGTGATTAAATCATCTGATGAATACCTTAAACATTACCCGGGTTACTGGATTAGTTTCTTATATGAACAGAGGGCATATTTGTAATAAATGATTATCTGATCAAAGATAGTTATGCAATATTTATTTACTGAATTAGAAAGCTAATGTGTAATTTGGTTTATTTATTAGTTGGGCGCCTTATTTTTCAATAGGCTGTTTCAACTATCTCAGATTAGTTTGTAACAACCAGTGTGTAACTGGGAAAAGGGTTGCTGCTGTTAGTGTATACCTTTGTTTTACTAAAGCAGCTATTAGGATTTGTACCAGGAGTGATGAGGTTTTGGTACCATGAAATTATTATTTAGGCAAGTGCGTATTATTAATCAGATAAACCCTTTATACTGGGTACATGATGACATACTAGCCTGAAACTATTTGACACGAGAGCAAGTACCCGCGCGTTACGGCGGTGAGATGATGGGGGTGATAGGTCATAGAGTGTGATAGCCAAATGCCTTAGCCGTATGGGCTCCGCCCTCGGATTTTAAAATTCGTCGAAAGTATATCGAATGACATCTCTAATGAAAGAGCATGAAATTTTAAGAACACCCATATAATTTTTATAATTTATCGATGTACGGTTTTTGAGATAAAAGATTTTGAATGAATTGGAGGAATAAATGATTTATGGAGGAGAGAGAAAACAAATGATTGATTGAGATTTGAGGAGAGAGAAAAGTTGTTAGGTAAATATAAAATTGAAATATGAGCATTTTGGGAAAGTAAATGTTGAAACTTAAAATGTAAACATGGGAGATCTGCTTTATAATATAGTATAGATAAAAGCAAAAGGAGTTAAGATGAAAAGGAGAAGAAATCGATGAAGGATAAATAAGTGTTAATCGATACGCTGTACAGTTTATGACATTATTACACCATGTCAAGTTGACTGTATTGTGCAGTGTGCACACCCTATTTAATTACTCTGTGTTTGCTTGTCTTTTCGCTTTCAGGGTGTTTTGGTTTTCCTTGCTGCAAAGTACGAGTTCATAAAAAATGCAGAAGAAGCAGCTGAGTTTCAAAACTTCATAATCTGTGTTGAGATGCTTATCGCTGCCGTGGGTCATCTTTATGCATTCCCGTACAAAGAGTATGCTGGTGCAAATGTCGGTGCATCCCATGGGTTTACAGCTAGTCTTGCACATGCTTTGAAGTTAAATGACTTCTATCATGACACTGTTCACCAGGTATGTTCTTTATCTATAGATTAAATAATTATCAGTACAAACCATTGTAGTTGGCATTTCATTTTTAAACTCCGCAAAAAATGTAGAAACTACACTTGTCTTGGGAATATATCACAAATAACATTATAGTTGGTAGGGGAATGTAGCAAAAGAATCATTACAGTTCTGAACTACTAGAATGTTGTGTTTGTAACTTTATGCCACTATAAAGTTATTGTGTATCTGCACTAGTGTTTATTCTGTAGAGCTGAAGTGTATATACTTTTGGTGAATTTTGGTTACATGCTCGGTTAATTATAATATTTTTCCTAATTCTTTTAATATTTGTTTTAGATAATTAGTGCGTACTGCGTAAGCTTGATTACAAAAGTTGGATATTTTGTGATTTCGTGCAACAATGATGCCATTTTGAATAATATGATTAACCCTTAGATTAAAATCAATGGTCAAGATTCACTTGATTATTGAATCTTGACTCTTGATTTTTAATTCAATGGTTAAGGTTGCTTCAACTTTACCTATAAAGTTGATCTACTTTAGAGGATTCCTATTTGATTTAGAAGATTTAATTCATTGAAAATACAGTTTTGGGCAACTTTCCACCCCATACTATATAAGCTATTTATTCTTTACACGTTTTTCATCTTACACGTTTGACCCATTCATAACTCTTAAGTATATATGTTCTACATAGTTTAAGAGGTTCTATAAATTTTTAAAGAGAACCTGAACTAGCATGTTGACCTATTTCACTTTCCTTGCAGTTCGCACCAACATATCATGACTATGTATTATACAACCATAGCAGTGATTCGGGTGAAGAAAATGGTACAAAGTACAGGGCGCGCACTTTTGTCCCAACTGGTCCAGAGATGGACAATGCTAGAAAAAGCAAGGACATTGCAGCAAATAAGTTAGATGGCATACAGCTATCACGTATGTCATCATCTGGTGATAGCTCACCTGAAAATAATAACCTACAAGAAACAGCAAAATCAGAATCGATGGACTCATCACTACTTGTGGATGTCTCAAATTCATCGTCAACGTCCTTTGATCTTACCCTCGTTGATCTTAGCTTGTCTAATTATCCAGAAGAGGTACCCGCAGTAACAGAACCAGAGACTAGATGATCTTGCCAAGATATATATATATATTTTTTAACTAGTTTGTCTAGTGATTTGTCAAATGTTGATTTGTTAGAGATACCATGTGAATGAGGCTTCTGGTCATCTCTGTCTTTATAAAATTAGTTGCCCATGTTCGGGTTGTACATGTATTGGAAAGAAACACTTTTGTCAAAATTTTATATGTAGATCTGGCTAATGAGGGTGTGCTGTGTGTCGGCCTTTTTCATGTGGCGTCTACAGTTTACTCATTGAGTTACATGGCAATGCTTGCCCAAAATGATTACATTTTTTTTTTGAACGGCCCCAAAATGATTACATATAAGCAAAAAACGAATAAGCTTGTATTATGTTATTCTCTTATCATTATGTTGTATGATTGCTTAAAAGCAATACACTAAAGCCACCAAAAATATCCTAAATACTTGAAGTGAGCGCGGCAATATATCGAGCAAGTGAAGTGTCCACCTCGTGTTTCTTTTCTTATGACAAAGTTCACCTTTAGGCCTGAGATCGAGAAGCTTGAACTTTCTAAATCTGGGAATTTCTTGGCTACGAAGGATAAACGAAAATTAGAGTTGGGTGTACAGAGATTTTTTTATAGACCAAGGAGTCACGTTGGTCTATGATGAAGAATTACGATTGTTCATATATGCAACTTAGTTGTAGGAATGTTGTTATGTGTTCAAAGGTAGGTTGCATGTCTATTGATTTTTAAATACTCTTATTGTATGTAAAGAAAAGGTAAAATCGGAGGGAACCTCTTGATCTTTGGTATTGCTTTGATACCAACATGCATAAGCCACATAATACATGTTCCAGTTTACACTTAAAGCAAATACCTAAAAATTTATTAATCATGCTTGCAAGTAGAATAGTACATGCGCCACTAAAAGGGCATCAAACGATGAGGCCTAAGCTTTGTAGGTGATAACCAGGCATTTGAGCTAAATCAAGTGGTTCAATTTTAATTTGTTAATGTTACCATTTGTAATGGATATCGCCAGACAAATTATATACGATGATAGTCAACCAAGATTTTTGGTAGTCGTCATTGGTTTCGATCAACTGGTCTATCTGGGCATCAGATTTTTTTGTTAATATAAAAGTTACAAAATTAGTAGTAAAGATGGACTAAAATGAAATGTAAATTATAAAACAAGATTATAATTAAAAAATACATCAAATTTCAATATCAAATAATTTTTTTTTTAAAAGGTGAATTATTTCGGACACTGCTACGTACTACGTACCTCCCTAACTCCCTAAGTAGACATCTAAGGAAAAACCCTACAGAGGCTCCTAAACCACAGGGAATTAAACGCAACTTGTTTTGCACGCATTAGGTCGGTATCCCTTGAACTTCGGGGTGAAAATCAAGTGAATCACCATTAGACGAATAGATTATTGTCAAATAATAATTATAATCTACTAAAACATAACAAATATAAATAGTCTAACGAAAATACAAATTTGAAACATCAAAACAGTACGTATTTAGAAATAAAATCCAAATATTTTATATATAGTAAATAAATAACTAGATCAAAATTTAATCAAATCCAAGAACTATATATTGTAACACCCCGAGCTAGGCTTAGAATATTACTGAAAAGATATAGCGTATGCATAAAATTATCGTACAACATGAACTATATGACATAAAAGGGATTCGGTGAATCCAACATCAAACTTTCAAGGTACAATATACATAAAGAACATGAAACCATAAAAGGGCGAATGAATCACGGATCCACGTAAGTTCAATCCCTGGCAAATGCAACAATCAACCAACACGTTTTGGATTCGCTTGATTACCTGAAAAGTGTATTAAACAAAGTCAACATTAGGTTGGTGAGTTCGTAGTAATGGATCACAAGGAACCATCGTCAAATAATCACAATATGAACAACATATAGGCAAGTAATAACTTACATGTAGCCCTTAAACAACCATGACATGTAATATAGGTTTGCTCATAGCGAAACCTCGTCACATACAAGTAATCATACAAGTAACTATACAAGATAGTTAGTAAAAGTATAATGAACATGTACGAGTGATATCAATAACAAGAAGTGCACCAAATGTGTGTCAATGTCAATAAATGTACCAAAAGTATGCCAATGTCATTATGCATATCAAAGTGTGACCATCAAGTCATCAATGTAGCGATACTTACATGTCATCTCAATGAACAATGTGGCATCAAGGAAGGAAAATGGAATTGGCCAAATGATTGGGAAATTAGATTTCCATGTCTCATGGATATTAACATTTCAGTTTGGCAAAATGAAAAGGAAGATAAAGTGCAATGGATTAATAATAATCAAACTATGGAATTTAGCACCCAACAAGCATGGATTGATCTCAGAGATAATTGGCCAAAAGTTGGGTGGAACAAAGTTGTTTGGTTTACTCAAATGGTCCCTAAGCATGCTTTTATTTTATGGCTTTCTATTCAGGGGAGGTTGTTGACACAAGATAAAATAGAGAAATGGTAGCAAGATTGTAACCTCAAATGTCCATTCTGTCAAGAGGGTGCTGACAGTCATGAACATCTTTTCTTCCAGTGCCATTATTCAAAGAAAATCTGGGAGCATATGAGGGGAATGACTCAAATGGTGAATATTGGAACTAGAATGGAGGATAGTGTACAGGAGATTGGTGATAAAAATGTGCAGAATAATATTAGTGTGATTATTAGTAAACTTGTTCTGGCTGCTTCAGTTTATAATATTTGGAGGGAAAGGAATTTAAGGATTTTCAAGAAGGAAAAAAGGAATGAAGAGGAGCTGTGCAGAATTATAAAGGATAATGTCAGATTTAAGTTGTTTGCTTTAAAAGTGAAAATGTCTAAAAGAGTGATGGAAATGGCTGCAATTTGGAATCTCAGGTGGAGTAACAATTCATTGTATGCAAGTTAATTGTTTGGTCTCGATGCTTATTGGAATTCTGAGGTGAAGACTATGGGCTAGTGTGTGCGATTGGGAATAGAGAGTGGTGGAAGATGACACTTTTTGGTCCCTTTCTAACACTAGCTTTGTTTAGATTCTGCAGATGTTTACTGCTTTTGATTTCTTTTGAAGCAGTATTGAATTGTATAGAATAGTATTTGTATGCTGCATAGATATGTCCTGTGCTTCTGTATTTGTTTGTAAATAATTTTGTGGTAATACAAAATGTCTATATACCCGGATGTCCATGTCAGCCTCACAATGCAACAATAATCATAATCATCAAGTGTATACATCTATACACTCGGAGGTCCATGTCTGTCTCTCATGTATATCTATATGAATACGTATATACGTTTGTCTCAATCACAAGTACATCAATCATCAAACCATCAATCCAATCAAAACTATACATACATACACTTAGGATGATTCTACTTTCAATGAGTCCTAGATGTTTATATATAGGGTCACCCACAGCCTTCCCACCACATCTAAGACCCTTTGAAGACATAACCGACTTCCATGTATTCACGACTATCCTAAT
Source organism: Erigeron canadensis (assembly GCF_010389155.1). Taxonomy (NCBI): domain Eukaryota; kingdom Viridiplantae; phylum Streptophyta; class Magnoliopsida; order Asterales; family Asteraceae; genus Erigeron; species Erigeron canadensis. The sequence goes on from NC_057764.1 coordinate 3,533,153, forward strand.
ATAACAGTATAATCAAAATCAAATGCATAATCAACCAAGCGAATAGTCAAATCATAAATCAATCAATGCTACTAACAAGACATATCATACGTGTGTCAAATCAAACAACACCATCAATCAAGACAGTCAAACGTGTGCAGTCAAATAACGTCATCAATCAAGAATATCAAGGATATGCACAATCAAACTACGTCATCATTCAAGGCCATATACATTCTACAATCAAGAAAGTCAACACACAAAACTTGTACACTTTTCAGCCCGAATCTCTATTGATAGGGAGCTACGAAACTCACATGTGACGAGCAATAACAAACCAAGATGAAAGGAAGTAGAACCAACGTCCACGATAGCTGAAACATATCATACACGTATTACATTAATCCTAAAGCATATCAAGAGGTAAGGTTATATCAATATTCACCTAATATTACTATAAAAGCTTTATTGTGTCCATTTTATAAGGCTTTGATCCAACCGAGGTGGAATTATTACGTTTTGTTTCACAATGACTAGTCGGGACATGACCACTGTTGCTTAATCAAAACTTTTGAATTTCTCAAACTATGTTTTAGACTCAGAGGCCTATACCATTGGAAAGTAGACTCAATTACGCTTCCGTGGCCACTTGAATCGTCAAAAACAGACTTACGGTTCAAAAGTTATGGACGTTTGAACATGGCCTAGCTGCAGTGTCTCACGACGTGAGAATTACACCTAAACACAATTTTTCGAGTTTAAAAAAGCCTCACGACGCGACCAACCATCCTCGCGACGCGAGATGCTCCGGGAAGTAGAAAAAAACGCATTTTTGACCTCAAATCGACCCACTAAACATCAAAATCAAAGCCCCAAACTTTAACACAACATTTTTCTAGTATAAACAAGCCATAATATTAACTCTAATCCAAAACCCATTTCATAGATTTCAAGATCCTCTTTGAAAGCCTAATTTTTGCCATAAATGTTCAAGAATACACATAATTGACCAAAACTTTGTAAATAGCTAGTAATCCAGGACTTGTATCAACATAAACAAGTAATTTAATGATGAAAAACACTTACCCAAGTTCCTTGAACAACAAATTTCGGATTTGAGATCAAAGGAGTGAAAAACACTTGTTCTTGGACTCGAAATGGAAGATTTCTTGAACCCGTAAAGTTTAATGTTATTATTATACCATTTACTAGTTGATTTCCTTACCAACATGATGATTAAATTCGAAAATTCAAGAAGAAAAAAGAAGGAAGGTGTTCTTCCATTTTCTAGAGAGAAAAGGAGAAAGTTTAGAGAAGAGAGAGAAAGGAGGAAAAGAAATGAAAGGAAGAATGGGAGGTTGAGGGGTTTTGTTCCCCTCATGTGCTCTCACGGCTAGTTTCGGTTTCTCTCGATAAATGATTTGTTTAGTTAAGACCTTTAACCCAAGACTCATCCAAATATTTCGTTGACACAACATTATCTATTTTTGAATTACGCTTCTACTGACTATTCATATGCCTACCTTTTCATTATGAAAGTTCACTTATACCAATTTGACTAATTTCCATTTTACCAGTTTGCTAGAGTTGACCGGTCAAAGTGACGGGTGTTATATATATATAGTAAATAATCAATAACTAGAAATTTTGCCCGCACTTTGTTGCGGGCGTAACATATTGTAAATAGACTTCGTTAAATTATAAGTTATGTAATGGTCATTCACGACCGTCAGAGAAAATAACCTCATTTGCAATAGATTTTGTGACTCACTTAAAGATCGTTAAAGCTTTCTATTATCTATGTCATACATAGTTGTACCACAAGCTGGTACAACTATGAAATCTATGCTATAAATTACAGTTAAAATCTCGGATTTTGTGACTCACTTAAATACCATTAAAGCTTTTTATTGTTGTATTTATCTACGCCATACATAGTTGTACCTCAAGTTATGAAATATATACTGTTACTACAACCATCTTCCACTTAGTCCATTTGGTAAACATGATAATACTCCTTATCAAAGTCATGTGTTCGAGGTTAGTATTCAAACATAAAAAATATAATGTAAACTACAATTAAAGTCTTAGGTAATATTTATAAATTACAGTTAAATTTGTCTCAATTAATATAATGGTCGTAAATAACCATTAGAAAAAAGGACCTAATTTGAGCAAATTTGTGACTACTTTTAACGACTGTTAAAGCTATTTATTGTTTTTGTTCTTATACGCAGTACATAGTTGTACCTCAAGCATTAAAATATATACTTTTAGCTACAGTGTATTTGCTCTCATAAACGCACTTTGCTATTTAGTATATACGGGGTATATATAGTTAAGTAGATCAGAAGTTGGTATAAAGTCATGGCAATTTCGTTAAAATAGTATATATAAAAAGAAAAAACCGGTTTAAATTGGGTCTAGGTGAATAGGTCAACCTCGTTTAATCGGAAATCCCTTTAGGTCTTCAAATAGAATTCGCAACCGGAAACCCGTTTCGATCTCTGATTGGTTAATTCTGCAATTGTGTTTATCATTATGGTGTGTATTTCCCTTCGAAATCAATCACCAAGACTAATATTTTCAAAATAGAATAAATAACATAACATCCCAGACACGACAAAATATTGTACACGGTAACAAAATCCTAAACTAATTGATTGAGCTTAGTGACACGTAATCCCTGAAGTGAATATGAATATATTGACAAGGATAATGATAAATATGACAAATAATGTGTCTAAAGGTATGTCTAATACATTCAAGTTTTGACATATAGATTTCACGTCTTCTCTTTCATAATCTTTACCATTGAATTTACCATGCATCAATCCCTTCTTATTAGACACTAGTCTTAATACCCGTACGATGTACGGTAGCTATATAGATTGTGTCATAAAAAATTTGGAATATGCCTCATACATGATTGTGAGTAAGGTAAATCGATGATCGAAGCTAAATTATAATAAACAGTAATGATAATGTAATATAATATATGTTTAGTTAAAGTTTTGTATTTACCTTAAACTTTTAGAATCACATCAAAATCGAAACTTGTAAACATAGTGGAGGACGGCAAATAGCTTTGTGATTTCGGATCGTAAACTCGAAATTTTGAAGTCTCCATGTTAATAACTTATTATAAGTATAAGTAATAGGAGTTGAAGAATTGAGAAAGAAAAAAGAGACAATTTATTAATGAGAAAACGATCAATTAAATAAGGTTATAATGTCTTTTGTATTATTAAGCGTGAAGTTTAATTTTAAATCAAATAAGGAAATTGAATCTATATACAATTAAAAAAAACTAATTTAATAAAATAAACAAATTAAAAGGACACATGTCGATCAAGGATTATGCCACATGTCGTTTCAAGAACATCTTAATCATATTTTAATTTATTGATAGATTAAATTGACTTATAATAGATTCGATACATGTCATTTAAATAATACAATAAGTGTCGATTAATAAAAACTTTAATTCTATCTTAATATATTGGTTGATTACTAATAATATTACTATTATTATTATTAGTTATATCAACTTAATGGGATGAAACTTTATATGATAATTATATAAAAGAGAATTAATCTCATACTAAAATACCTTATGCTTATAATGTGTATATGTAAGCTTAACTATCACAATGTTAAAGTTTTTTGTTGAAATCGAATTACATCACAATAATTGATATGATGACAATGGATAAAGTGTGTTCAAAAATCAAAAATATACCTTTATGAATTGATAAACATGTGTAAGCTAAAACAAATATTCATATTATAAATATTATTAAAGATAGTTCACAAAAATACATCCAATAAACAATAGAAATTGCAAGATTTTGAATATATAATAGAAAGAAAAAAAATATATATAAAAAAAAAAAATCAAAGCTGGCTATTTTTATGCTTTTGCTCGAATTAAAGTAACCAAAAAATATCACTTGACCAAAAAGAATTGTAGTATATATTTTTTGTTTTAGTTTCTTTGTAAACTTAAGAATAGGTTTTTATGCTTTTTGTCGGCTTAGAACAAAAAACAAACATAATGAGGATATAAATATTAAGGTGTTCGGATATACAATGGATTTGGAAACTAAATAAATAATAAATAAATTCATCATTAAAAAAGAGGATAGAATACGAATTTAACATTGTTTTAATTTAATTTGAACTTATAATATATTTTCATAAAGGACACTTGTCGTCATAAGACATCTACAATCCAGTTTTAGTTTATTGATAGATATTTTTAAGTTTTAAGCTTATATTTTAGTCACATTAATCATTTTGTTATTGACAAACATATAAGTTCTTAGTTTGTGCCAATCAATCGTCACAGTTGAAAAAGACACCATGTCTATATCATTCCTTAAGTTTATGACTAGTTAATGAAGTTCTAAGTAATCATAATGGCGATAATAACATAAGTAATATTCATTATCAATTATAACATGAATTAGTAATACTAAGTAGCTAAATGAAATTTATAATAAATAAACCTTATCATGATAGGTTGTGAATTCTACTCATCATATGTAGAGTTTTGGAGAATTTATAATATATGTATACATTATTCGTAAGAGACTCGTCAACTTGTAGGTTTATGATAAAATGGTTATGTGATGTAGTGACCTATTCGGATGGCTATAATATAAGATCCTTCATTTTTCGGACTATGTCTTGTATCGTGTGACCTGTTGTAACATTACCTGGTCATCACTCTTATTGACCTTCGTTGACTTGTACAAATGGATGCTGACTCTAATATTATTAATATAAAAAGTTCCCTAAAAGCCTAAATATCTGATTTGTCGCTGGAATTTGTTGTTGTTGTCAGATTTGTCACCAAAATCCTTTTTAACGAACAAACAAACAACCAAAAGGAATAACGATGGGTAGATATATAGATTATAGGTTCAAAAAAGAAGCCTCATACATATATATAATATATATATATTGTGTACTATAAATGTAAATTAGAATGGCTGAAGAAATAAATTTAAACCTCATTTTACTAGATATATTTCCAAGAAGAGCAGGCTCTTCAGCTTTATCGTTATCTGTATCGTTGAAAACAATAAACGATGATTTTGCTTCCAATTCGAGTGTTACGGGCTTCAGATTGCTTGTTGCCGCAGCTTGCATTACCATACGACCAGTTTTTGTGGATCCGGTAAAGGTAACATGGATTTTAAATGAAAGTACATGATACAAGACATAGCCCGAAAAATGAAGGTTATTACATCACATAATCACCCGCGTTGGTTACCACATTACATAACCATTTTATTTGGTTACATTTATGACCTTAAATAAAAGTAAGCGTGGCATTACACATGACATAACCGGTTACTTTTTGTAAGTTACCCGAGCATACACAACATAGCCCAGAAAATGAAGGTTTCTTATATTATATAGTCATCAGAGTATGTCACTACATCATATAATCATTTTGTCATAAGTGGGTATATTCATATATCATTTTTTTTATAGACTAAAGAAACAAACCAACAGATGTATAAAGTCATTTCGACTATAATGTTTTAGTGCAACATCTAAATTTAGATTATTTAATACGAGATTAATGGGTGTATTAGGTTTAAAGATTTTAAAATGAAAGAATAAACCGATAATGTTGTTTAGTTTGTTAAGATTGAAATCAAATATATATATATATGAATGAAACTCATAAAATGCATGTTTTTTCAAATTCTCATACTTTCCATTATAACTCAATAGTTGAACACTAGCTTTATATGCTGGAGCTCTCGAATTCTAAACATGAGAATAACATTTCTAGGAATTTCACAAATAAAGTGCTTGAGTGAAGCAAGTTTGAGTCTTGTAGTGGGGACAGGGTTTTATCCTAATTAAATGTCGTGCCTTCGGGCGGTTTAATTGAGAGTTTCTCCTCCTACTAGGTATTGAGGGTGAGGGGACTCTCTAGCACGAACCCGGTTAAGACAACGTAAGTTAGATATCCTGTTGCGAGCAAATGATCCACACCTTAAAAAAAAATCATTCATCTTCCTTGGGTTTATGGGTTTGCGTGCATCGAGGTAAACAAACAAACATATATATATATATACACACACACACATATACATACACATACCTCTCTTCGTAGAAGAATTAGTCACTAGCTGTCACTTTCTAGGAGCAACCTGAGTTTGAATCTTGCCAGAGGCAGAATTGAATTTAAGTGGTTGATTTAGCTTGAAAGTTGACACTATCCCTGCTGGGGATTACGTGGGTACCAATTCGGTACATGAGATCAAGCGACTCCTATCAATCTACCGTTTTTTTTGTACCAGTATATTTTTTCGACAACCCTTTCAATCTTCTCCATTTTTTACAGCCACTTTTGTGTGTCCACATCCATAAGGGTTTATGGGTTTTGATGACTGTCATCATCATCATCATCGTCGGAAGTGGCTAAACTTCGGAATGCCACCATCTTCCTTTTTTCCTGTTTTTCGGCAAGTTTTCCGGCGATTTTTTTTATTCCCATTTCTCTGAAAGTTTTCCGATGATGATGATGAAGAAGAAGAAGTTGGTATTTATAAGATTTATTTAAAGATCGGTATAGATATAGAATAGATAGATAGATATAGGTATGTGTATAGATATAAGAGAGATAGATATATATGTGTAGATATAGAAGAGATATAGAACAGATCAACACTTTTTTTTCATCTACACCTTATAGTTTTTATACATAAGAAGAAGAAAAAGGATGGTCAAGAAGAAGAAAAGGGTGGTGGGTGGGAAGAAGAAGAAGGGGTGGGTAGAGAGATGATATTTATGCATGTCATCCTTGAGCAGCGGCCATATTAATTTTCTCTGTATCGTTTCAATTTTATCGGATTTCTCTGAAAGGATAAGGAGAAATAATATTTAATATATTATTATTATTTTATTAATGGAACTAATTTTGTATCAATTACACCCTTATTTTTAGCTTAAAATTAGTAAAAAAAAATGGCATATTTTGGCTATGCCATATGACAAATTATGATTGGCTCAAAATTGGTCAATTTGACACATTATGGATCTGCACCCTCTTATTTTCTAAAAAAAAACCAATAATTGTGTAGAAGTTTAATTAATTGGTCTAAGGACTGCCAATCATATACCTTTCTTTTTCCGTCAACATCATCAAATATAATGTAACTTACAACACAATACACTGCAAGTCTACAATACATACGTACAATTATTTAAAAAAGCATACCAGAATTATTGTAACTTCTCGAGTGCACTTTCTTATTAAAAAAAAAGTTAGCAGTTGTGTAATCCTTGTATGCCACGAGTCACATGTCCACTTATATATCTTTGTCTTTCAACTCACATTTAACAAAACATCCCCCACATGCTTTACTTGCATCACTACTCACATTCTTTACCAACTAATAATACTTCCTAACTTTTTCTATAACTTTAAAAATTATTTTATTACTCTATATCATTTTCTTGATTCTTATATACAACCATTTTATTTAAATTTTTTTTTTTTTTTTGCCAAAGTTGGTACAAAAAATTGTAGGTGGTGAAGATCGATACCGAGTTAGAGAGACGTCGAGACGACAACTAGCCAGATACCACGTAAGAATATGTCATGATTATTATAGTAGTATTGATATGATAAATTATTTATGCTAATCTGACATTTGTTTGTGTATACTGCAGAAGATCATATATATGTCTTGTTCAGAGCAGCAACCAGTGAGAAGCCTGAGTGAGGGGTCCTCTGATGAGCTGATGCGGCTGAGCATAGATGTTGTGGCGGCTGCAGGACAAAACATTGGTTTCTTGAGAAATGTTGCAGAATCACATTGGCTTCACCATACACATGTCCTTGTTGAAGCTATTCGTAGGTTGGTAGTTATTTAATACCACATGTTAATTAACACACATACTTAGTATATAAATAAATCGTGCCTAATATAGACAGTTTTATCCTTACCCAAAAGTTGAGAGGTTGCTTCCAAAAGGACCTCCGGCCTGAAAGGGGTGTTGGTGTTGACCGTCTCTAGAGGCAAGGGGTTTTATCCAACCCAATTTGTTTAATAGGTATGTGAGTTTCTTTTAAATACAAATTTGATTAAACTGTAGGTATGATGAACTATGGATGCCCTTGATGTCTGATCTTACTGCAGAATCCGGGAAGTCACCCATGATTCTTCCTCCTATAGATATCGAATGGGTTTGGTTCTGTCACACCTTAAATCCGGTATGTTTGACTTTTTTTCTGATCAATAATTGACTTGATTATGTAATCAGAACTCCAATTAATCTCTGGTTTAGTACAAGGATGATGTTAGCTTAATGGGTTTTATTTCTTTCAACAGAATGTATGCTATATCTCATAATAATTAGCAAGTTACAACCAATAGTTTGACCTCGAAAGTCAAACAAGTCCTAGTTCTGTTAGTTGAAAAATGGGGGACTTTTTATCAAATGAAGATAATGGTACTCATGTGTTTCAGGCAGCTTATAGGCAGTATTGTAACTCAAGATTCTTGAAACTTATTGGAAAGCCAGCTATTTTTAACCAAGAAAACAAAGAGTATGCTATGGATAGATGTAAAGAGATTTGGATTGCGAAATACCCAACTGAGTCTTTTGACAATGAATCTGATTCGGGTGATGTTCATGACGTAAAGATTCTTGAACTTGAATATCTCTTAGAAGAAGTATCAAAGCAAAGATCTCTCTTCACCATATTCTCCAAACCTTACATGCTAGAGCTCGTGTACTTGATCGCTGCCAAAAACCGATACAAGGGATTTCTTTTTATGCTGCAAAGATTTGCTAATAGCTGTGCAGCATTTGTACCTACATTGGATATACTATTATTGTGGATTACTCATAAGGTATCCAAACACATCTTGATTTTAGCATGTTAAATGTGCTCTTGGCTTGGGATTGCAATTGGATAGAGATTATCTAATTATTAGGTTTTCAAGTGGGATACCAACTGATGGTCTTTGTGTATAGTGAACTGATTCTTTTTCAAATTATTTGGGAGTTAAATACTCAGTCTTGTTTTAATCAGATTAGCAACATAAGTGATTTCGAGTATCTAATCATTTAAGAGTCATTTTAAATGTAACTCCTTCAATAAACATGTCTAATAAGTAGATTAAGACACATGTCAATATTAAATTGTCATAGTACCCAAAGACGGCTGAACGTTGCTCGTGACTGGTACTTGGAGAGTTGGAGAAGGGTTAGTCAGGTCCAAAGGACCACGGGGTTAGTGTTTTCCTGCCTAGCCCTTTGCTAATAAACATATCATTACTTTAAACAATAATAATCATAATACGGAAAAAATGTCCAAACACTAGCTCCTGCAACCATTTCGTTTCAGATGATTTGATCCTAGTTATTTCATATCACATAATCCTGGTCAAAACATATTGCCAAACTCCCCTTGATCTGTAAAACTGACCCAATTTGTGTGGTTATATGAACCAGAGCTATCCAACAGCGTATGCTCTCGATGTGAAGGAAATGGAAGTAAATATGGAGAAAGTAATCCAGTCTGATGAACCAGTAAAAGAAGAAGATTTGGAAAAGATGAAGAAGCTTTGGGAGAAAGTGTTTGATCAGCCATATGAGAAAGCCGGCTGTCCAATAATTTGTAATTCTGATGGTGTAAAACCAATGATTCCTTGGGAAATTACTGATACCGATGTTAATGTAAAGTACCGCCCATTGCTGCCAAGGTTTCTACTCGAAGTCAAGGCATTGGTAAAGCAAACCCCGATAATGAAGACCCTGCAAACGGATGTTTCCAAAGAGTTTTTACGTTTCCAGTTGCTTCGATGTCATCGAGAGCTTAAAATGAACAACCCCTTATCAAGCTTTAAGGATTCATGGAAGAAAGTAGTGCATCTTTACTGTGAATTTGGGACTAAAGGAATGGTGGTGGAATTAAGACGAAAAGGGGGAGTTTGTATTAAAGGAAGTAAAGTTGTTGAATCCAAAACATTTATGTGGAATGAGTTGCTTCGAGCACCATCTATTACTTTAGAGGGAGTGGTTGGCCAAAGATTGAGGGTGTTTGTTTCGATCACACCACCTGCACAAGCACCATATTTGTTAAAATCAGTGCCGGACCGAGTGACTGATGATTCGGGAGCCATGGTGTCTGAGTTGATCCTTAAAATGAACCAATATCGACCTCAAGAAGGACGGTGGTTGTCTCGTACAGTTCTTGATCATGCTGGAAGAGAGTGTTTTGTTATTCGAATGAGGTTACATTTCTTTAAGATTGTTTTAACAGGTTTGAAGTCAAAATTCCAGATCAGTAATGTCATTATTTTTGTTGTGATGGCAGAGTGGGAGGAGGCATTTGGAGAAGAGGTACCAACAAACCGACCATTGTAAAATGGGAGGATCGATGTTTGGAAATACGTGAGGGGTCGTGGTCTTATGTTGTTGGTTCCATTGGCAAAGCACCCGGTACGTTTCTTCTTTGAGTAATGATATATCCTGTGTTCCTAAAACTCATTCTAACGCATATATTAATAAAGAGTTAGCTGTAGGAAGAAGTTTAGGGGAATATATATATATATATATAATTACTCTTCTGCATGATTTTTTTTTTATTTTGATCTTTTGATTCTTTTATTCCCAGTCATTAATGGTATCGGATTCCTGAATGTGATCTAGTACAGAGAAAGTGATAGGAACCGCAACACCAAAAAGACCATCCCAAGAGTGGCAAGCTTCATGGAGCTTTTCAACCGGACACGAACTTTGCATATCAACCAGCATGAATTTCAAAATCAAAACCAGTACTTCCACCGACTCACAGATTCAGTTGCTAAAAGGCCGACAACTGCAGTACAAAAATGAAGGAAAGGAAGAAGATGAAGAAGGGTTTGTGACCATTGTACGGTTCACTGAGGAAAACCCGGGAGGGAGAGCAACAGGTCTTATAAACTGGAAGCTGTCAGCAGTAGAATTCTTACCAGAAGAAGATGCAGTTTTTGTGTTGCTTCTTAGCACAGCTATACTGAGAAGTGTTACAGAAATGAGAAAGGAAGACGTGGGGAGTTTGTTGATTCGTAGGAGACTGAAAGAAGCAAAACTAGGAACTCGTGATTGGGGGTCACTCATCGACCTCGAGCATTCACTGAAATCGGATTATGTTAAGCCGTGGTATTGGAACGCTGAGGGGGTGATGGCACGAGAAGAGGGGGATTATGTAACAAAGCGCTATTCAGCGGAGGAATGTAGTGATGAGTTATATAAGCAAGCATTGTTTGGTTGAAACATAATAAATGCATTGATTTGGCCTTTATAACTTAAACATCCATGTCGTGATTTTAATTAATTGCTTATCGTTAATATGTACGTATACTAGATATCTAATTAGTAGTCAGCAGGTATAAATCTTGCATTATATTCTGGGTCCTAATTTTGGGAGTATAGATTATTAAATTATTATGTTTACAGTTTATTTATAGAAGTTGACATATTGGATGGGTTGGGTAAGCGGGAACATATTCAGTTGAAAACTCGATGATCACTTGGATGAAAACGGTATATGCTGCTTAAACTGCTTATATTGTGTCATTACTAGCTTGCATACTAGGTTTTAATGAAAAGAATAAAGCTAAATGTAAGACACTAGCTTTGGTGCTAGCTTTTCCATCTTGTAATTTACTGGGGAAAAAAAAAACAGTGGTAAATATTTTTGAATCAGGAATAAATATTTTAACCATTTATTTTACCTGTATTTTTTGGCCAAAAAAGCAGATGATTGCAGCGGAGAGTATGAGCGGAAACAAAATCCTTGCTATCGATGGCAGACTTCCATACTTTTGAGACTGATCGGCACCGAATTACAAATTTTATATCAGGGATTCTCTGCAATATTTCCATCTGGATTTCAAATGGGATGTCGTCCGACATTTTATTTCTTCATCTATCTTCAAAGATGTTTTTTCAATGTGTATTTTTTTTGGTGGTTTAATTAACATACACGATTTGATGGTGATGAATGATATACAGTGTTAGTTATATGAATAACAGTTTGGATTCGAGGTGTGTTTGGTTAATTTGAAGAAAGAAAATGATTAATCAACCTAATTATATTTCTAAAAATCAACCTAGAATCTTAAGAATTTGACAGGTGGATTCCACTAATTCTCTTTCTTAATCTTGTCCCTTGATTTTTTTACATGTCATCATCTTACTATTAGGCATATCCTTAGGTACATTAATTAGGTTGATATTATTAATATTAAATTTTCATATATTTAAATCATAAAGCTTATAATTTTGAATATATACGGTTCTAAGTGTTATATTTTGCAGGTTGTAGTAACAATAATCATAGGTTTGTCACTGTCATTATTAGCCGGGACATATTGATGGAATTGTTTACCGCAGTCATTCCACAACACAAATAGGTTTGCAAGTAGTAGTAACAATAATCATAGTCACTGTCATTATTAGCCGGGACATATTGATGGAATTGTTTACCGCAGTCATTCCACAACACAAATAGGTTTATTTTCAATCACCTGTCCTATGATAATTAGATAAAAATTAGGATTGTTTTTATATTCTTTGATAACAAATATGACTCTTAATACGTAAAACTAATATGTAAAAAAGGAGAAAGTTATGTACATTTTTTATTAAGAGATAGTTAGAATCTTGAATGGAGTTCACATTGATTTGAATTTAGATTCAAATAACCCTCTGTTGTATATCGTGTTTTGTTCTGTGATTCTTATTGTGTTTAGGATAATAATGTTGTATATCGTCATCTGTTATTATGTTTGGGATATGTATCTAAAGATAGATTGTTGTTATATTAAATATTAAACTAAATATTAATATTTATAATTTATTAAAAATCTAATCTAATATCTGTTATAAGTCATTAGGTTTTGAAATAAGTTATTGTAGAAAATATTTCATATGTTGTAACTTTTTGGGTTTAGTGCGACGGAATGCAACTAACTATGCCCAAAAAGTTATAATGTGCACGAACTAACGTTTTTGTTTATTGTATGCATAAACTTAGCAAAAATGTTTATATCATGTAACTTTTTGTGACCGACCAATCAAAACCTTACACGTGGTCTATTAGAAAAAAAAAAATTTTGCACGTGGCAACTCATATGGGCTGCCACGTATACACATTGCATGATTTGAACTTTTTTACTAAGTTTATGCATACAATAAACAAAAATGTTAGTTTGTGCACACTATAACTTTTTGGGCATAGTTTGTTTCATTCTGACGCACTAAACCCTAACTTTTTTAATTAATTAAATGATTGTAAATTTTGAAAAAGTTGTTGGCTAAAAATAAATATAAATTAAGTATTCAAGGCAAAAAAGTGTAAATTATTGATAAAAAACAAAACAGTGTAAATTATGAGACTTTTACTACAAGTTAATATAAATACTAATATAATAATATATTTGGATAATGATTATTAGGATTTTAATTTGTAGTTAATCTAAATGATGACATAAACGATAATCAATTCGATGAAAATTGAGCGTTTTGATTGGTTAATTAGTCATTAGTTCAACTGTCTTATATTATATATAAGATAAGATGAGAGGAATGAAAATTATTTCATTTCTTATGTTTGGTTAAACTAGTTGGGACACTGGAAAATCATGATTTCTTGAGAATTGGGTTTTTATGTAAATGGATTATGTAATGAGATTAGGAGTAATTATTTTAGAACCTATATTTTGATTTTTGGAGTTTGTTTTTATTTTAAATTTCATTAATTAGGATTACATAAATTTGCATAAGTAATGTAAAAAGTAATTAAGCAATCATACTATTGTAGCTAAAATAAAATACATTTTTTTTAGATTTAGCAATCAAACACATGTAATGAAAGTTTCTATGAAGTTACAAAAAAATATATATTTTATTTAAATCTCCACCCATTTTATTTATTCTTATTTAATTTCTCTGTTCATTATATTTCTATAAATTTCACTCTACCAAACATACGTCCAAATATAAGCTATATTAGCAATACCACTACAATAACACCGAACAACCATGATGTTATTTATTATGTTTGGTGAAAAATATAAAAAAAAAGGGTATAAAAAGAAGATCGAGTGTGTAGTTTTACGTCTATAAAAATTATACTTAAATATAATGAATATATACATATATATATATATAATGTTGAGCAAGAGGAAAAAAAATAAGTTACCCTTACGTGTTAGTCACTTGTAGTGGTTAACGTCCAAAATGAACGTTATTTGGTCTGAGTGTAATTACTGAAAAGTCTTGATAACTTTAGAGATGAATCCTATAAAATCTTCATTTTAGGGTAATATTTGCAAAATTATCAATTTCACTAACATAAAAGTGAATTTTCTCGATTCAAATTAAAGATTAGTTGGGAATGAGATGTACACGAGTATCTCTTATGCTATTATTGAATTTGTGAGTTTTATTTTAATAAGAAAGAAATATGCTATTATTGAATTTGTGAGTTTTATTTTAATAAGAAAGAAATAAAATGATAAGATGAGAATAAAAATACAATCTTTCAAATAGTAAAGTTTGGGCCCCACGCTTCATGGTTTCAATCGTCTTGTTGAAACGGTTGCGTTATTTTAGTATACTTCCATCGAACCTTCAACCGTGTATACACACACACACACATTTAAGGACAACCACAATAACTACCTTTTGTGCATTGTGGGGTTTTAACTATTGTGATTACACTTTGTAATTGATAACGTGTCGCTATATATGTTAATTAAAGATTTTGGGTAACAATATACCCAAAAGAAATGCAATGTATCAAATTCCAAATAATGATTTGGGGTGTAACGTGGACAAATCGTAATTCGTCACGTAGGCAAGTTACCATTCATAAGATAAATAATGATACACGATATGCCCACAAAAAAGTTGCAGCATATTTGCTGGAAACCCAAAAGGAAAAAACTGTGCAAAAAACAATGAATAACCCGTAATTGAAAATAAGAACAAAATACGAATACGATGTGGCAAAATTATATACATAAATATAATGAACATATATATAATAAATAACTCGCCACGTAGGCAAGTTACCATTCATAAGATATGTTAGGTTGAAAATCGACCAAGTATAATTTGTTTAGAAATAGCTGAAGCTCAGATAAAATACTTATACAGAAATTCTGAAGCCTTTCAGAATTGGTTCTCTGAAGCCTCACCTCAAATCAAGATCAGCCCAAACTGAAGACATTCATTCTGAAGTCGAAGAATAAAGACTGAAGACGAGAATCATCTCAGAAGCAGAGCTCTGAGGAGATTTTATCTGATTGAAGATCTGAAGCTGCTCAGCGTAAAGTACTTACACTGATTACGAGGAAACCTTTATTGACTTTATCATGCTTTACTCGGTTAATAACATTACACCTGGGAAAGTATTTGGTTGAGTAAAAGGTTGGGAATGTATGGTGAATAGTCACATCAAACGTGACTGTTACACCATACCTTAAACAAGCATGTTAAGGATTTTTTTTTCAAATCCTTAAATGTTCGCAACCGTATTTGTACGGCCATGTCCATGTCATCATGGACTTTGCCTATAAATACAAGGTTTCTCATAACTTGCAAAATGCTTGGAACTTTGGCATTGCAACTTGTGAGATATACTCTAAGTAATTCTTACGAGTAATTCCAAGTCATTTAGATTATTTGTATTTCAAGGTTGTTTAGATATTTTCACAAGTTTGATTATCTTTGTTCCGCAACAACCTTTGTATTTTGTTTATATCAATGAATAAATCACATTGAAAAATACATCTCGACTCTTTGCCTTATACTTGATTATACATATTATTTACTTGTTTCTCGTATTTACTTTTATATTATCGATATCTGGATCGTATTCTGAACTAGTCATTATTCTAGTTCAAAATAACTTGCCAGTCGGGTTTACATCATATACTTGTTATTTCTTGTATACTTGTCTTACATCTTGTGCAGGGACTCACAATTGGTATTAGAGCCTCAAGGTTAAATTTCATAATTTTACAACCTTTTGATCTCTCAAGATGTCAGGCACCGATGAAACTAACCCTAATATTAATGTTAATCATCCACCACCACCAAACAACAACACTATACTTCCTCACAGCGTCCATCTCCATTTTCCAAACAATCCTGTCCCTAAATTCAATGGGGACAGTGACTCGTTTATAACATGAAAGGCTTGTATGTTGAAGTATATTGCTGGGGTTGAGAGACACTTGAACACCATTTTGTTAGGATGTCCCTATGTTCCCATGAATGCCTCTACTGTAGTCTTTAATGCCGATGAGACTCCTAGGCAGTCACCAAAAGAGAAGGATCATTGGACTGAAGAGGACCATAGACTGGCAGATCTTGATTCCGAGCTCCAGAATATGATTTTCTTCGCTGTTCCTAAAAGCTTAAAATCCACACTTGTTGTTCTTGAAAACTCAAAATTAATGTGGGAGGAACTAATGACTCAGTTTGAGGGTACCAAGGAAACAGTTGTCACCAGAAAAGTTGCCTTAAACAAGAAATATGAAGCTTTCTTTGCATTACCAAATGAATCTTTAACTCAAACTTACACCAGGTTTACAAATTTGGTTAATCAATTAAAAGCTTTGGGAGTTGAAAAAGATAAGGAAATCTTGTTGGAAAAGTTTTGTGACATTGTACCTTCAAAATGGGAAAACTTGATCTTGGTTTTGAGACAAGGAAAGACCTTGCACAACCACACTCTTGCCTCTTTATATGGAGCTTTTAGATATACTGAGGAAAATAAGGCTGAGAGAGTTGTGGCTGAGCAAGATGCAAGAAATCATGCTTCTACTAGTTCTGCAATGGTTCAGTATTCTGAGCCCCACAACACTGTCCTACTATCCTCTGAGAGTGACAATTCTGACTTAGTGAATAAGATGGTAGCTGAATTAATGAAAACTGGTATTACTGATTATGCAACCCACGAGTGTGATGAGGATGATAATGATGATCTTGTTGCAATGTTGGCCAAAACTTTTAATCGTTTTAAAGCAAAATCTAATAGAAATGGCAAACATTTTTCTTCAAACACCTCCATTGACAAGTCCAATCTTGATTGTTTTGAATGTGGAAAGAAAGGATATTTTATGAAGGAATGTAGATCAAATCAATCCTTCTCATCACAATCTGCCCCTAATCATTCTATCTTTCAGAAATCTGATGAGTCCTATAAGGCTAAATATAAGAAATTGAAGGCTCATATGGCACTCATGGCACAAGAAGAATCAAACAAAAACAGCTGCATGGTGGCAGATTCAGAAAAATGGGAAGATGCTAACGTGTCATCTGATGATGAAGAAGAAGTGAAGGACATGTGTTTCATGGCTCGTGAAGATCAAGGTCATTTGGTCAAATCTGATGTGGAATGTGGTCATTGGGTGGATATCGTAATGAAAAAGGTTAGTAATTTTGGATTTGAAAAGGATAAGGAACAAAAACTGGATCTTTTGGTTCTTTTAGAGGCCGATATTACATTTGTTGAAACTGTGCGTTCAGAAAGCTTAAAAACATTTGAATTAAATACTTCTGAACTGAACGCCAGTCAGGCTAGGCTAAAGGAACTAAAAGATGTTCAGTTGGCTTTAAAAAGTTATCAATCTATCGTTGCCAAATTGGAAGTAGAAAAAGAAGAACTTAAAATCATTCTTGAAAAAGAACAAATAATAATCAAATCTTAGATGAAATCACCATTTCCTGAAGCTGCCATTAAAAAAACTTTTGCAAATCAGAGGGTGGCTTATGAATCTGGTGATCTTCATCTAGCATCTGTTTTAACTGATTTAGATGCACTTCCAAAAGAAATGAGATCAGAAATTATTTTTAAAGAAATTGGCAAACCAAAGAGTTGTCAAGTAATTTAGTTTTAATGTAAATTAAGTAATTTAGTTTTAATGTTATGATGATGTCATGTATTATTTAGTGAAAAGGAAAAAAAAGAGTTGTCAAGTTAGACAAAATGATGATGTACACACAATTGTTTTTTTATTATATATAAAGATATATATAGCTTGAAGGTTATGCTAAATGTAACCCTTATGACTGTATTTAACGTGCATAAAAAGGTTTGTACCTCTCATACTAAAAGCTCATCCCTGAAAATAAATTTCCACTTGAATTAAGAATTCAATTTGGAATATATACGTCTAGAGCCAGGTGGATGCAAGCATGTTATTCTTAAAATTCTAAAAAAAAACTTCAAGTTTCAAGAAGACATCCTCGCACCATAAAAGCTAGAAAATTGTAGTTTCTTCAACTTTCCGATATTATACTTTGTAATATAATAATCAATAAAATAATAAAAGTTTGGAAGAATTATTCTAAGTGCTTTGACTCTTACATATTTTAGTTCTTGATTATAGTTTACAAGGCTTAAGACCTATTATCTATACTTCTATATTTCTATACTACTATATAAAAATTATAACTCTATGTAGAAAATTTACATAAATGGGACATGCGAATTGACCATAATACCTTTAATGAATTAAATCACCATCAACTTAATATTAAATTACACCATTAGTCTATTATATTATAAAATATCTCCACTAACCCTTTCAAATCAAATATTTTTACCTACGCCAATAGATGCCGCCACCACTGTCATTGCCGGCTCGCCGCCGCATTGCTTGGGTACCATGCTCTTAATGTTTAAGAGATATCATAAAACCTGGAGTTAATTACTGAAATGGTACCCAACGTTTGCGCCATATTACTGGTTTCATACCTTTCATTTCGAAATTACGCTGATCATACCTAACGTATGCAAATCCCCACTCGGACCATACCGGAGGTCAACGTCGTCAGGTGGCCGTTAAAACCTCCCCACGTGACTTGTACGTGAGGGGTAAATATGTAATATCGCGTTTCGTAATTACTGAAATGGTACCTAACGTTTGCACGATATTTGCTGGTTTCATACCTATATGTTTCTTAATTACTTAAATGGTACCTAATGTTTAGTAATTAATTTTTTTATATTGTTTTTTTAATTTGTTTTATTTTTCTTTTATAAAAATTCTCCAAAACTTGTTAAAATTTAATGAAAAATAGTCATAATGCACTTATAATCCACTCAAAAATAATGCCAAATAGTTATTTCATAACAAAATAATTTGTTTTTATGATAATTTATTGCTATTTTTGGTTATTCGTGAATTTTAAACTTATATTTTGTTATGAAATACCTATTTGGTATTATTTTTGAGTGAATTATAAGTGCATTCTTACTATTTTCATTAAATTGTAACAAGTTTTGGAGAATTTTTACAAAAGAAAAATAAAACAAATTAAAAAAAATATAAAATAAAATTAATAACTAAACATTACGTACCATTTAAGTAATTAAGAAATATTAGGTATGAAACCAGCAATATCGTGCAAACGTTATGTACCATTTCAGTAATAAAGAAACGCGATATTACATATTTACCCCTCACATGCAAGTCACGTGGGAGAGGTTTTAACGGCCACCTGACGGCGTTAGTCTCCAGTATGGTCCGAGTGGAGATTTGTATACGTTGGGTATGATCAGCGTAATTTTGAAAGAAGGGCATGAAACCAGTAATATAGCGCAAACGTTAGGTACCATTTCAGTAATTATCTCTAAAACGTGAGCTAAATAATATAACAGCGGAAGATTAAAAAAAAAAAAAAAAGTGGTCCGATTATCATTTTTTTAGACTTTAAATTAGCCCAGCCCAAAACAATCTCTTCCATTTAGGGTTTTCTACCTCTCATCTTAAATCATTAATCAAATCAGATTGAAAGCTAACAAAAAAAAGAAAGAAAACGATGAGGCCCATATTGATGAAAGGGCATGAAAGGCCATTAACATTCTTGAAATACAATAGAGATGGAGATCTTTTATTCTCTTGTGCTAAAGACCACACTCCAACTGTTTGGTTTGCTGATAACGGTGAACGTTTAGGCACTTACCGTGGTCACAACGGCGCCGTTTGGTGCTGCGATGTTTCAAGTTTGTTCCCTCTCTTTCTTTTAGTTTTTGATAATCATGTTTGTAGACGATTGATCGAAAACTGGTTTTTGTAGGAGATTCGTCAAGATTGATTACTGCAAGTGCTGATCAATCTGCTAAGCTATGGGATGTTGAGAGTGGAACACAGCTTTTCACTTTTAGTTTTGACTCGCCTGCCAGGGCTGTTGACTTTTCTGTTGGTGATAACCTTGCTGTGCTCACTACTGACCCTTTTATGGGGTTGACTTCTGCTATCCACGTCAAACGCATTGCCGCCGATCCTCATGACCGTGAGTTTTCCCTTGCCTTCATTTTAACTAGGTAAGTAACTGCTTGAAGGTGTATGAGGGAGGTTAAGATGTAGGCAGACCTTACCTCTGAGGCTGCTTCCCGTTTCTACCTAAATGGTAGAAAAGGCCCTCCAACCTTTGCATGGGATGAGGATCGAACCCATGACCTCTGTCTCCGGAGGCGGGTGTTTACCACTGATCCAACCATGCTGCTTCCTTCATTTTAACAGTGATGTATGCTATTGAATGATAAATTTTATTATTATTTTTTTTATTTTCTAACTCAGAGGTTGGTGATTCTGTACTTGTTCTGAAGGGTCCCCAAGGAAGGATCAATAGAGCGGTTTGGGGACCATTGAACAGGACAATAGTTAGTGCTGGGGAAGATGCCGTGATTCGAATTTGGGATACAGAGGTATGTTTTAGATATTAATGATTGAACTATATTCAGGGTTCGAATAATTGCTAGTCTCATGGGCTTTTCGGGACAACTTTCTAGTATTGTTATTGATGTTCTAACGCTTTTCTGTTTATGTTTTGGGAGAATGTACACAATATTTGAAAGCTATACATCTGTTGCAGCATTTTTAGATCAAGGTTGGTTAGTAATTTTATAACAAATAACATACTAAAGTAGTAACTGTCTTGAAATTAGGATTCAGGTTAACGTTGCTTTTGAGAAGCTGCTTCGTTTTTTTAAGTCTGTGGGAGTTAGTATAATTGTATTTCGGATTTTTAAGTACGATGCTTTGTTGACAATGTAGCTCAGTTATCATGCAATTGTTTGATTTTTTTTTTGTGCTTTTTTTAAATTTCGGCAATTTTAATTTTTTTTTCCTGATCTTTCATCTATAGCTTAAAAGCTAAATGTTTAGTTTTAATCTGGCAGACTGGAAAGTTGCTGCAAGAAAATGACAAACAAGTTGGCCACAAAAAGACAATTACATCGCTTGCAAAATCAACGGATTGCTCACATTTTCTTACTGGGTCGCTAGACAAGTCAGCAAAGGTAAGTTTTGTCCTTTTTATGATGTTATATTTGACTGAACCAGTATTCTTGTTGTCTTATTCTCTTCCAAATTGTTAGCTTTGGGACAGCAGATCATTAACATTAATCAAGACATATGTAACTGAACGCCCCGTAAATGCTGTTGCCATGTCTCCGCTTCTTAACCATGTAAGTGTCATAACATACTCAAAATTTCTGATTGTTGTGTATTTTAAGAGTTGGTGCCTCCAGTGTTCAGTTTATTTTTCTGATTGTTGTGTTTACTTGTGTCTTTGCTTCTTCCAATTTTTAAGCTTGCGTTTTTATTATTATCTAATAGACAAAGAAATTTTTGCAACGTTCTCCGTACCTTCTACCATATGCCTCCTGATTGCTTTTCTAGCAGTAACTATGGATAAAAGCTTTGATTCCTCATGAGCATCCATTAAGCTATATTTATGGCTTCAAGCTTATGGAAGAGATTGTTTAGTTACCCACTAGTTTGATATTTATTACAATGATGTTGAACCAACACTGGTTAAGAATTAAGGCAGTTAAGAGAGTGAATATGATGAAAAGAAACGGAATATTTTTCTCGGTTACTATAACGAAAATTTAAACATGGACATCTTATTTCGTCGTACGAAGTTATAAGAGAAGGAATTGGTTAAAATTATGGTTAGGTGGTCAGGATGATTGTATCTACTATCTATAATAGCCTCTACACTTGAGCCTGACCAACACCAAGATGTTAAATATTCTCATATAGGAACAAGGAACTGATTTTTTAAAGGAATTGGCCAATTGGGTGGTAAGCAGAGACATGCTAACAACCATAGGAGAAAAGGGATAATCAAAATATTACAGATAGAATTTCCGATCATGGCATGTGATCTCCTATTAGAGGAGAAAAAACGTGTGCATTATTTTAATAAAGTACAGTTCTTGATTCCAGAAACATATATGTAGATAAAGGTAATACCGGAGGAGCTTCACCTGGGATTTTGGTAAGATTTATTTATAGGTGTCGAGTTTAGTGAAGGATTGAACCTAGAAATAGTCTTTGCGCTGGTATTGGTTTTCTTTGGGTCTTTAGACATGTAGTTTAGGAACATTTTTTCTGGTTAAAAGTAGTATGTATAAACATTCATTTCATTTAAATGTCCTAACTTGGTAAAGAAGAAATACCAATCATTTAAATGTCCTAACAGTAATATATATTGAATTAAATTTTCAGGTTGTCCTCGGGGGAGGTCAGGATGCATCTGCTGTCACAACCACGGATCATCGTGCCGGGAAGTTTGAAGCCAAGTTTTATGACAAGGCAAGTCATCTGCAAACTTTTTCTGAATTGTGTCGCTGCTTTCTTCATCCATCTATTGTCTAATGATCTTGTAACAAAACTATGAGTGGTAATGGTCTTCTTAATTTTACTTTTGTTAACTAGATTGTGCAAGAAGAAATTGGAGGTGTTAAAGGCCATTTTGGTCCAATAAATGCTTTGGCTTTCAACCCTGATGGGAAAAGGTACACCCTTTGTCTCCAAGCAAAGTTAAATTGAGCTTCAATAACTAAGTATCTGGTGATTTCAAAAACTAACGACTGGTTGTGACATGTCTGGCTTTATTTCTTTAAGCGCCTAACTTAAATCTCTCTTTGAATATACTTCTGGGCTGATTTTATATTTGTTGGTATTGATAGAGGAGTACTGCACATTGATTTTGGTTAATACTGTGAACCTTTTTTTCTCTTGATAGATTTGTAGTGAAGCGTTTCTTATCAATGCAAGTTGTTTTAGTAAAAAGGAGCTCATATGGATTTTAAGTCTACTATACACCACTACACCAGGAGAGTCTAAAACAAAAAACAATGTTATATGTTTTATACCCCGAAGGCCCTAACAATCAACTTATTGTTCATTTTAACTCGAATGTTGACGTGCAAAAGTTTTGTTTCTAAAATGATCAGTCATTTTGTCATAAATCATTAAACAGATGTATTATTTCAACAATGATCTAATTTATAAATATATTTTTAGGTGGTTCTATGAAAAAATATGGTTAAGAAAATTTTGGCTCAGTTGGCCCTTATAAGCTTCTTTTTATTTGATTATATGCACCTACTTCCTAAGAGATAAATTGTTATTTGAGTTGACCTATTCGTAAGTTATTGGGTCAAAAAAGCCACCTCCACTACGTTCTTTGACTACTATTCATTTACCCATTCATTGAAAACATATTTTCTCCTCACTAGGTTATTATGTGATAGTGCAAAAGCTGTTAGCATCAGATAACTTCTTGAGATTAATAATGTGTGCTTTTCATTACAATAACCTAGTGTCTTTATGTTATTGCTGTTCACTTTCCTAACCTTTTTAAGGTGAAAGATGTATGTGTTATCATACAATGGCTAAAACTCTAGCTTCCACGACACTTGCATTGCCGAAAAAAATACTAATTTTGACAATATACTAGTCTCAGTATGTGTTCATCAAATTTTAACTTTGCTAAATGCTTGCATCTTACTATTTGTTATATCCCATGGCCATAATTCACTTTTGTTTATTTATTTATTTTAGTTTCTCGAGTGGAGGTGAAGATGGTTACGTGAGACTGCATCACTTTGATCCCGACTATTTCAGAATTCCATTAATCTAATCATGCTTTAAGATATGTGTTGCTAAATCATCTTGTAAGGCATATACATTTTGATTCAGTTTTCTTGTAGTGTTGATGTTGTGGGCAGGTATGGTTCCACCGCGATGTAGTGCAAGCATTGTTAGAGATTATTTTGAGATTGTTTCAGTTTTGGAGATTCAAAATGCAAATTATAAATTCACTGCTATTCTCCTAAAAGATTTTACCTACATTTCATCTGCGCTTTCAGAAAAAAATAGTGTTGTTGAAGTTTGTTTGTGGGTCTTGAATATATCATTTTTATGCAGGCCAATGGAATTTTTTGGATATATTATTGAGTGTCTGTTGTCTCAGGTGGGATAGCCAATAGAGTTTGGTTGGTTGCTAAAGAGCTGTAAATATTGATCAATAATCAATTCACTATATATTCTCTAATTATGAGCAAATATTCAAATACAGAAAACGTTGTTTGAAAAGAAATATAATGTATGCTCAACCAGTTCTTACATGCTTTCACTTGTTATTTGACCTCCGGTTCGCTTTTAGATATGTTTAGAAGAAGGAAGTTTTGTCGATATAAAAACGACAGAACCTTTCCACAAAGGATGTTGATTCTTATGTTTTATGTTTTTGTATCGATGAACTGCTTGCATAGGTGACTCAAAACTTTTGTTTGGTAAAACAAAACACGTCTGATTGTCTGAAATAGAAAGATAATTGGTTTCAGACTGTAATTGCACCACTCATTACCTTGTGGTCCAAATGGCGGTCATTCATTCCTCCACCAATGGGATGAAATTCGACCAAGCTAAGAGAGAAAAGAAAAGAAATGCTTGAAAAGAAATTTTCAGTTTCTACTTATAAGAAAGTAAGAAACTAGCACCGTACCTGCGTAATACGGTGGTCGTCTTGACGACGACGGTATGGACATATGGTGGTGGGATTGACTGTTGGTGGAGTGACATCGAGTGGCGTAGATAATTGATATAAAAATAATTGTTTTAAAGGGTTAATGGAGATTTTTTAAAATATAAAGGATTGATAGTGTAACTTAATCATTAATTTAAAGGAGATAGTGTATGTGAAAATATTTTTAAAGGTGTTAGGTAAAAATATTCAATAACATAGATAAAGGACATTTTAGACTTCTCTCATATAACTTTCAACAAGAAAGTGTTTTTTTCATTAATAGTATAGATAGAAAGAAAAACCGTTTTAATTTGAATGTTGAATGAAATGAAGCTTCTATTCACTCCCCCCTCCCCTTAATTTCGCCACCGACCTAGAGGGGCTAACATAGGTTAAATCGTTTAACCCATGGGTCAAAGGGGTTGCCCATACAGCTTTGGCGTTGGACCCAGTTTTGACCCGTTTCTCAGTTTCTGCTCGTATTTATTTCCAAAATCTACTATTGGAAACTTCCATACATTTCACAAGCTCAATAAGCATTTCAATATTTTTCACTTGTGACCCTTTTAGATTCATATATAACTAGCGAGATTGGGGCCCCGCTCTGCGAGGCTTTAGTTGTCATGTTCATGCTTTTTTGTTATGATAATCTACTAGATTATTACAATTACTAATAACGACAATATTACAATTAGATTGATTACAAGTAATAATATACTCCCTCCGTCCCAATTTAAATGTCCAAGTTTGACTGTCCAAGTCTTTCTTTCGCAACTTTGACCATTAATATTATTCTTTGTGTTTTATAATACTTGACGAAAGTTATATCATTATAAAATACATTAAAAACTTAATCGATTCATATATATTACATCAAGTATTACATAACACAAATAGAATTATAAACGGTCAAAGTTAACCATGAAAGGCCGAAAATGTCAAACTATGACATTTAAATTGGGACGGGGGGAATATAAAATAAAATTTGATATAAATATTAATTTGTATCAATCCAAATGTTGTAACCTCTCTATTTTTTAGCATTTTTTAGTTATTAGATAGACATTATGCAATACAGTATTAATTATATTTAAATTGGGTTAAAAGTGTAAATTGGTGATGGAAACCAAAAAGTGTAAATTAATTATTTTTAAATTAGGTTAAAAGTGTAAAATTAATTTACACATGTGTTGATTGTTTTAATTTTGAGAAATTGAGAGTTATGATTAGCCAATTAAGATTAGGTCAGTTGCCTTTTAATAGATATAAATTTAGACCCATGTTAAAACACGGATTGTTTATAACATATTAAAGAAAATTTTAAATATATAAAGTTGTCAAAGAAATAAACCTGTAAATTCAAGTATAAAGAATATAATTAAAATTATTTTAGAATAAACTGATAAATTTAAATATAAATAATGTATTAAAAATCAAAGTAACATAATGTAATACTGAAACATTGACGAAATCATTTAAGTTGTTCGTTTATTAATATTATATAAAGACTGTTGTAACGGTTAATTGTAACCGTTTTCTTAACATTGTATAGAATTTTTATAATTATTTAAAAAGTAAAAATTAGGAATGCATATCTATGAAAGTAAAGACTCATGGGATTATGAGCAAAGATCCATAACTTTTAAAAGTTATAGAAATCAAGTGTATTTATTACTGATTATTACTCAGCATGCGGCATGCCTCCAAACAAAAAAAAATTAATCAATTTTTGACAATCAAGCTTACTACGTGCATGCTCTTTTTCATGTTGGTTTTTCAAGATTACTTGGTTAATATATTTATAATCATCAAGATATGCTTCATGGAGGATTTACATCAATGTGAAGATTAAACATATACGTGATTATTTATTGTTAGTAGATACCTGTTGGTTTTGTTTATTGGGTTTATTATATTTAAAACTAAATGTCTGTATTATGTATATATATTTAAAAGTCAAGATATCAATGTTGATTTTTGTATATATCTAAAAGTCAATAGAGTTAGAAGCTTTATAAATTTATATTACTTATACGGATAAACTAAGTCAAAATTTATATATAATGTGTATTTTATTTAATTTATCTAATTGAATTAAGTCACATGTTTAATTTGAAAAATGAACAAAATTGAGTGTTTTGATTGGCCAAATGACTTTTGGTCAATTGTCTTTATTACATATAATTTTAGTATATATAAAGATACTAGTGCTTAGACCCGTGCGATGCACGGACAACCTAAAATTTTGACGTAAATTGTATAGATCTTTGAGTACGCAACGTCTGAACATATATGTATAGATATCATAAAGCAATATGTCACAATTTACTGGAGTTGGAATTAATTCATGTACCTATGGCAAAATAGTAACAGTAATAACATTCACATGCTCGTATTATTAGATTGAAAAGAAAGTGTAAAGACAATAATGATGATTGTAATCAGAACTAAACTTCATGTGCACATCTTAATTAAAGCAAATACAAACTTTTGGAAATAGAAATAACAAAAACAATGTCAAATTACTGTCTCGGTGTGGAACGGGTGAATGTACCACATATATAGCTATTGGTTCGTCTTTTTTTTGTAACATTGTATAATGATTTCAAATGCTGATCTTCGAAAACGGAAGCAATTGAACCTCGATCCCTAAGTAACTTCCTTGGACGTTTGCATTTTAACCAAACTTTATGTTTACATCTTTGGAAATTTTGATAATACCATGCTCGTAATTCATTGATCATGAATTCGTTTGTTTTCACATTAGAAATCATCACTGTCCCACCACCAACATATTGATAGCCTTGATGTAACTTAATCATTTTGCCGCCATAATGCAAGCATATTCTAACAATAGTTGGAGGACTTTGAATAAATCTGTAAAATTTGATAATTGTCAGTGGTTAAAATTCCTTTTGACTAATATTGATACTCACTATGAAAGGGTACAAAACAATATAAATAAGACTATTACAATAGGTTATTATGGATACCTCTTAGTGGTATGGCGCGACTTCATCATATATATATGTATTGCTACTTCATTTTTTGATATTCTATATAACCAATTCAAGTCTATGTCTTCAAAAAGTTTTTGAATTGAATTCTTATCCCCAAGTGATTTTCCTGGTTGTTTGTGTCTAAACCATACTTCATCTGTGCACATTAGGAATTTGTTATAATACCATGATCGCAGTTCATTCATCAGAAATTCGTTTGTTTTGACATTAGGTATCATCACTAACCCACCACCAACATATTCATAAACTTGGCGTAACTTGAACATTTCTCCACCATGATGCAAGCAGATTAGAACGGTGGGTGGAGGATCTGCACTCATATTGCAATCAAAAAAAATTATCAATGGTGTAATCAAATAAACTAACGATACTATGACTGACAATATATGAGTGATCGTAACAATTAGAGATGGTTGTGAATGTGATGACAACTTTGAGAAGTATGTTGTGTGAGAGATTAATGGGGGTAATTATTAATATATATATATATATATATATATATATATAAACTACAAAAAAAGGAAAAGTTTATTGATAGATTCTCACCAATGCCATGCAAATATTTTTTTCCTATTCAATATTATAGGCATCTCTAAATTTTATAATCGCACTTATAAAATTTGATGATTTAGTAAGTATATGTGATTTGTTTTTGGTGATAAAATGAGGTTTAAGTTAATTTGATATAAGGTTTAAATTTAATAAGAAAGGTGTTAGTTATTCAAAGGAACTTTACATTTGAATTTTGAATTTGAATCGAAATTGATTGTTTCTTTATTATGAAAACTGTACCCTACTTTTGAAGGAAAACCGTTTTTTGTATCTGGCCAAGTACATTTAGATTTTTTTAAAAATTAAATTATCTAAATTTTTGGTAACTGATACAGGCTTCAAGATAATGTGTTTTACTAAAACAATCAATCGAAATTGATTGTTTTATTATATGCTTGAATTCGTTGACCCTAAAACACAAAGTTGAAACAAACACATAAGTAGTTGTACCTTTTATATATTCATGAAATCATAAATAAACCATACATATAACATCTGAAATAAAATTTGATTCCAAAAACTAACCACTGCGTCCATTACGATCATCTCGACCATGTTGTTCACATTACCATACACAGGTTGTGGATTCCACAACCTGATGATCCTCACAGTTATCGAACATTGATTGTGGTTTGTGTGAAGTTCGCACATCATTACAGGATTTTTGGAAGCCGTGATCGGAATTTGATTTGATGTGTGTGCTATATGATGAGAAGATAAGTGATGGGTTGGTTTTTATAGACACCAAGGTGAAAGTAAATCCATATAACTGTCATATGTTTACTTGGATTTAAGTTTAAATTCAATATTCAAATCAAAAAGAGGAGGGAAGAAGAATGTCGAGTTATAACCGCCATATAACCTTAACTGTTTGAGCAAATTTTACATACACATGACACATAAGATCTTTAGTTGTAATAAACTTTCCTTAAGCATACCACATAGGACAAAGTTAAAAAAACTCAAGTATTCATTTATATAGTGTATAGATGGAGAGCATCATTAAGCTTAGTGCATCAATTATTTATCATATCAATCTATCAATCATGTTAGGTATCCCTTATTCTTAATTCTTTTTCCAAAAGCCGTTTATTATGCTGTATGCAAGTTGGTATATTTTACAGTAAAGAATTTTTAAAGTATTTTTGTGAAAATTTAATACTCGTCTCACCTATTAATGCTATATCCGATTCTTAAGAATTTTTAAAGATTTCTAAATGTATTTTTGAAACAATTTCAATTCAAAGAATTCTCAAAGTGATGCCAGTGGATTGTTTCTTTTAATTAGACACTTGTGGTTTTTCGGCACCTAAGCCGTTAAGCTATTTGACAGATAACGGGTTATGTCTAATAAATCTTTATAACGTCAATGTCTATGTGTATCTTACTTTACTAGCGTTGTACCCGCGCAATGCAGCGGAGAATAAGAAAAAAACGCCGGTGGTTTGATGGTGGTTTGTGGGGCGGCGGCGATGAAAAAGAAAAAAAATAAGCCAACGGCAGTGGATGGTTGTTTGATGGTGGTTTTTGGGGCGGTGGTGGATGGTGTTTATGGGGGATAGCGTACATAGAAGGTGGATTGCGGCGGTGGATGGTGGTATTTGGAGCGGTGGTGGATGGTGTTTATGGGGGAAGAAAATCAGAGAAGGGGAGAGGGAGAGAAAATCGGAAATCGGATGAACGTATGTGTGTGTAATGAGCGTGATGGAGAAAAAATAGGGTAGTGTAAATTAGGAGGGCATAAAAGACATTTTAAAGGTAGAGGTGTTAAAAGGGGGTGAGGTAGTTTGCTTATTAATGGAGTATAGATTTTTTAAAAGAAAACAACAATTAACAATTTTTTGACTTTGTTTATCTATGGTTTGTTTATGCATTACTAGTTTTCAATACCTATATATATATATGTACGGTTTGACTTAATTTATTTTGTAATATAAATATTGCATACATTGATTAAACTTAATATTTATGTTACTTATAATTTTGTTTTATATTCATAAATAATTATACTTGTGTTTAAAATTCATATACCAAAAAAAACTAACAAAATAAAAAAAATTCATATGCCTAAAGGTGATTCTTTTTTATATGAAACCTATTTATATATGTGGTAAAGTTTTAAATTTAACTAAATAGCAATGTTTATCAAACCTTATCTGAAATATATAGCCCGACATTTTAAATGCCACTAAGAGCCATGTATAATGTTCCAAGCGTTATGTAGTTTGCCTATAGATTATTGTTTCATTTAACCTCGAATATTTCATGTACTACAATTATTTATCCTTTAATAAAATCAGGGCGAAAATAAATATAAATATAGTAAATTTGAATAAACTGATAGAGTTAGTTTTCAATTTAAAGATTTTACTAACCGCAATCAGAACTTTAGATTTTAATTTATTTTACAAATAATATTGATCTAACGTCTTGGACCTGTTTATCATTGATATGATGTCATAATAAAAGTTTTTAGTTGATTAAGCATGGTGTAAAAAATGTTATGAATTAACTCTTTGTTTTTTATGATTGATTTTCATGAATAGTTATTGGTTATTTTGCATCTAATTTGCACTACTTAAAATAAAACCTATATTGCATCTAATTTTACTTCAATTAACTTAACCAAAAACTAGCCAAGATTCACGTTAAACAAAAATGATAAATCTTTTAAAATAATAGCTTAAATTTTTTTTCTAACTAGTAAATGAGGATATATGAAAAAATCAATATGTAAGATTTAGAAATAGAAGTAGTGAAATTCACATCTCTAAGGGTGCGTTTGATTGCAGAAAACACCCCATGTTTTTTATTTTTGTTTTCCATGAAAACATTGAAAACAGAAAACGCGTTCTAATTTTAGTTTTTCAAAAAAATATTTTCTACCTTTCTATGGAAAACTTGAAAACATCTTTTTCTTGTTTTCCATTTTCATTTTTCATTTCCCTCATCTCCCCTCACATCTCTAACATGTTCAGTTTTCTAACTAGAACATGTTTTCAAAATTTTATTTGTTTTTTAGAAAATAAAAACCCTTTCATTTTCTAAAATATTAGAAATGAAAAATGTAAAAACATTTTATGCAACCAAATGCATCTAAAAGTTTTAATAAAGTTTTTAGATTAATTTTTAAAAAGATAAATTATTTTTTAAGAAATACTAACAAAAAAGAAATTCTAACAATAATTCAAAGGACCACTAATTTAGTGCCTGTCTACCTGTTCAAACTTTGATGTCAAAACAGATAGGTACGGTATATGCACGTTCAATGGGCCCCATCGTACTACAACCTAAACACATGATCTCACCATCCACTCACTTTCATCCAACGGTCTACAGTCATCCCATCTTCCACGTGTCACCTCACCTATATAACACCTTCAATCCATCATCAAATAGCTTATCATTTCGCCCCACTGGTTTTCACCTTTGACATTTATTTTCTCCAAAAATTTATAAAAAATGATGTCATAATAATTAATAAATATCGTACCCCCACCGTACAAATCCAACTCCCCGGTCACATCGCCGCCGGCAAAAAAAAAAATGTCAGTTCGAAAAAACCTCGGATCCGAATTTTTTTGTTTTATATCCGCCATCACTAGACGACCGAATGTTAAAGATGTCTTAGTATCTGTTTTTGTTCCAACTTAGATTTATATACATATTTTTCGAATAGTTTGAACAAGGATCCTTTTTTTGTTGTTGTGATAAAAAAATAAAATTGTTGTAATGGAATCATCTTTGATTATTCGTTTACTTACTGAAGATCTTTTGTATCATGTTCTTGACTATCTAACCGATGATTTGGACCGAAAATCGTTCCGGGCAGCTTGCAAAACGTTTCATCGGGTTGAGGCTGGTCACAGGACCAGCCTCAGGTTTTTCCGGCCCGAGTTTATTCCGGATCTTCTCCGAAAATACACTCGGGCCGATAAGCTAGATTTCTCGGTCTGTCCGAGGATCTACAACGGGACGGTGTCCATGTTGTTGAATGATGAAAGGTGTGTAGGGTGGGCCAATAGAGTGAAGAAGTTAGTGTTGTGTAGGACAACATCTTTAAGGTTTTCGGGTTTGGAGATGTTGGTTGGGGCGTGTACTAGGTTGCAAGTGGTGGATGTTTCGCATTGTTGTCAGTTTGGGGACAGGGAGGCGGCTGCGATTTCGATGGCGGTCGGGTTGAGGGAAGTTAAAATGGATAAGTGTTTGGGAGTGAGTGATGTTGGGTTAGCTAAGATTGCAATTAGGTGTGAAAAGTTGGAGAAGATTAGTATGAAGTGGTGTTTGGAAATAACTGATTTAGGGATTGATTTGTTGTCAAAAAAATGTTCCCATTTGAAACATATATCTGTCTCTTATCTCAAGGTATTTTAACTTGTTTTCTATATATGCATACACTTTTATATTTGTATTTGTATATGTTTCGTAGTTGTTTTATATATTTTGGATTCATGTTTTTAACTGTGTTTGATTGGGATACATGTTTTGTTTTGCAGATAAGTAATGAATCACTAAGGTCAATAAGCGGTTTGAGAAAATTGGAGGTTTTGTTAATGGTGGGATGTGGATTAGTGAGTGATGAAGGTTTGGATTTTATTGGAAATGGTTGTCCTTCTCTTCAGGTTTATAATCTGTTGATTATTTTGATTCTTTAATCTATTCTTTGTCATGAAAAAGGTCACTCCTAAGTGTTTGGTTTCGAATGGTGTACGAGTTTGATGATACTTACTTTATGTTACTAATGTATATAGTTGAGTATTATAAATACCCATTTTAGCAAATATTGTATAGCTTGGACTTGAGTCCGTTGGACTGTTGAGCCGTAGGTTTCAACGTTTGTTGTACGATTTATACATTTTAAGCATAACACAGTTCTTGTACTATATGTATGTATCTATGTTACTAGAGTGTACATGTAGAAATATGTATGCATATATCCTAAACTTTTCCTACTTTTCCTTGATGGATCAATTCCTTATGTAGGAAATGTATGAACTAGTGAATCCACAATCTCGTAGCACCTTCATGACCACTAAATTGAGTGACATGTTTCCTCGTCTTTTTTAAGTTCAAACGACAATCTGACACACAATGTTTCATGGTTACTGACAGGATCTACTACTTGATTGGTAGTTTTGACCAATTTATGATTGCTAGAATTATAGCATTATTATTTCAGTACAAAGGGAAATCAGAGAAACCATATAGAATAAAAGAGACTTGTATCTTGTACTTATACTTTTTGTTTTTCTCTCTCGTTGCAGGTATTAGACGTATCAAGGTGTGACCATGTGAGTTCTGCCGGCCTCATTAGTGTCACTAAAGGATGTCAAGGCCTTCGAAAGCTTGATGCTGGTTACTATTTTCTCGTGAGTTTCTTTTTTCATTACTATACTATGAGGCATTTATGCATATCAATTACTTGACTAAGGTGTTCTTTTGATATGTCAGGAGCTTTCCACCACTTTCTTTCGCAATCTTGAATACTTGAAGCATCTGAAAACAATTAGAGTTGATGGAGCACGAGTAACCGAATCTTTCTTTCAAACCATAAGTACTAATTGCTTTTCGTTAGTTGAAGTTGGTTTGAGCAAATGCGAAGGGGTGAACGATGCAGGTATTATGCAGCTTGCATATGGGCATCCCAACCTAAAGATACTCGATTTAACATGCTGTAATGACCTCACCGATATGGCAATATTAGCAATAGCACACTCTTGTACGAAACTTTTGTGCCTCAAGTTGGAATCTTGCTCTTTACTCACTGAAAGAAGTTTTGGTTATCTCGGGTCATCATGCCACTTACTTGAGGAGCTTGATTTAACAGAATGTAGTGTGAATAACAAAGGTTGGTGATCCAAATCCAGTTTCAGTCTACTAGAGGGAGCTCATACGGTCCATTTACTTAAGAATGGGTCAATTAAGGTTATGTTTGTTCCCAATCCGCTATCCGTCAAATAAATATATCAACTAAAAGGGAAATGAATTAAATGGGTCAAATGTGTTAAAAGCTGCACAAAGTGTATTTTTAATACTTCAAAGCCTCCTAAGTCGTTCTATCTAATCCAATTTACCTACTGTGGTAAATAGTAACAACATATTTTTATTGTAATCCTAATTAACCTATTATGTATAAAAAAATGGACGGATAGAATATTAAGTATTTGGGTCAAATCAACCCGTTTCGAATACTATAAACAACTCGTTGTGACTGGTAACTTATCTCGTCCATTTTGCCACTTTTAAAGCATACCGTTATTTTGCAACTGAACTTTAGCAGACCATCTTCCATATTTTATATATCAGCATTCATCCTTTTCTCAGGACTCGAAAATCTATCGAAATGTTTGGAGCTCAAGTGCTTAAGATTAGGATTTTGTACAGATATTTCAGACAAGGGATTGTCTTATATTGCTTCGCATTGCAAAAATCTTAAAGAACTTGACCTATACAGGTACGATTTCATCTACCAAATGGTTTTTGATCTTTAAGTCGTGTTCCTCCTCTTTTACTCATGTTTTTGTCTGGATGTAGGTGTTCGAATATTGGTGATGATGGATTGGGTTTTATAGCAAGTGGTTGCAAAAAGATTAAGAAGCTAAATATGTGTTACTGCACTAAGGTCACAGACAAAGGGATGGCTTATTTAAGCCAGTTGGAGGAACTCTCTGATTTAGAGATGCGTAATATTACCGAAGTCACAAGTGTGGGCCTAGCAGCTCTTGCATTGGGATGCAGGAAGCTTTCAGAATTGGATATGAAACATTGTGGGAACATTAGTGATGCGGGATTTTGGGCGCTTGCATATTACTCTTGGAATTTGCAACAGGTTTGAATATGATATGCTTTTTGGATGTGTGATAAAGAGAGGTTGTGAGATTGATCTATTAGAATCAAGATACTCAGCTATAATGATATAGGTTGTAGGAAGTAGTGTTCGAATGCGCTTCTGATTTTTTAAGTCGTATTAATTGGATAATCAGATGACCGAGTGTCTGAATATTTCTGATTACATAGCAAGTTAAAATGACAAACTGATAAAAAAAAAAAAAGGTTTGAGGAATGGAGATAGAAATGTCTCAAATCAGATAATCAGCTATGTAGCCACTGATATGAAACTGGCTATTCAAAACAGATTATTTTTTAGCCCTGGATAATCACATACGCAGAAATGGAATCTGTTTACCTTAATACTAAAAAGAAAAACAGATTATTCAGTCATAGTAATCAGCTAATCAGATTCAAAATGTAAATCTAAGCATATGTACGGGTCCAAGAATGATAGGTTGATTCCAGATTTGAATTGAAAATAGTCCACAACTAATACCATCTTTGAATTCTAAAGTTGAATTTTAAACATAATTTTCAATTTTTGGGCCACCGTAGTTTCATTAGTATACCTGACCGTGTGATTTCTCTACCACTGTAGTATGTAGGGGTAAGTTTTGTAGTTTAGATTGATCCCAGTGTGGTGTTGCTAAAAATGAAGGTTATATGTTGATGCAGATTAATA
Source organism: Erigeron canadensis (assembly GCF_010389155.1). NCBI lineage: Eukaryota > Viridiplantae > Streptophyta > Magnoliopsida > Asterales > Asteraceae > Erigeron > Erigeron canadensis. Next base: position 3,569,090 of record NC_057764.1, read on the forward strand.
TAAGTTTCTGTGCGGTGTCTGATGTGGGCTTGTGCATGATGATGGGGAACTTGACACGCCTGCAAGACGCAAAGCTGGTGAACCTCACAAAGGTATCTGGAAGAGGGTATGAACTTGCACTCAGGGCATCTTGTGCTCGACTTAAAAAGGTTAAGTTGCTTGCTTCTGTTAGACCATTTCTTTCGGCTGAGTTACTCGAGACTCTTGGAGCAAGTGGTTGTAGAATCAGATGGGATTAAATGATGTTTAATTAAAAGAAGTACAGTGTGATTTAGTGTTGTGTGAAAGGCTTTGTTCAAACTCAGTAATGAGTTAAAACGACTGTTGTTTGCAAGTGTTATAGTAGAGCATGTGAATGCCAAAAATTTACCATTTCGATCTATGTATGATCAAGTGCTAGATAACTTGGAGTGAGCATATTGAGCATAAGATTATCATGCACATCCGGCACGTACCAAGGGCGGATATGACTATACTTGAAACATGTTCCACCTTTGTGCTTTTGCATCTATGGATGATTCAGACCCTATGTGCGTGATTATATTTTTCTTTTATTACATAAAGATTAAAAGTTAATACAACAATGATATTCGGATTTGACAATATTTGTTGCTTTTGCTATACAATGGATTAAAACCAACATATAAAAAAAATATTCACTATATGAACAGAAACACTTTGATCCTTAGTTCACAGAGCCATCTTCGATATCATTATTACGTTGCTGAGTAGAGTTTGATCTGGTGGGACTAAGGGATGGTGATCTTATAACCGGGAATGCATCCAGTCGATTTAAGGTACGCTTTGGGGAAGCTATGTTATTTTCTTTCACTTTAATATCTTGAATTTCAATGGCTCTACTTTCGGTTTGCTTTTCAAATGAAACTTTTTCCATCTCTATCACCACAGGCGTCGAGTTTCTGTATAGTAAATAAACCCCACATTGTATGGCTCCTAGTAATATTCCTAAAGCATTTGGCACCTGCAGAAATTTTACATTGTCGTCAGTGAATCTTTGTAGTCTATAGTTTCTAAAGTTCATGTTTGTTTATCAGTTTGTCGACCGTTTATCAGATAGAAAGGAGGGAGTCAGGAACACTTGCCATGACAAAGGTATCTGTGACCAGCAATGCGAAAGTGAACCAAACACATCCATTAAGAAATAGAAAAAACACAAGGAGAATTGGCATATATTCCACACTCTTTGTCTTTATTGTTGTTGTCTGCATACATATTGTACATAATTAGGCTTACAACCTTTTGTAAACATAGTTAACGACTTGAGAACTGTAACCATAAGATCAGCATATTCAGATTGGTTAACCTACCAGTGCAGCAAGAGGTGCAGCATACATCATAGTTGTGAAAGTTGCGCACAAAGCACCTGTAAATGTGCGCCGCGAACCTTCTTTAAAAGCAACAAGTGTGAATGCCACAACCATTCCAAAAAACACTATGTCCAGTATCACGAATCCGAAATATTTAACCTGCGAGCATAACATTATCATTTTCAGTAATGTAATGAAAAGTTCACCCAAAGATCTTCAGTATTGAAAGGTGGTTGCAAACTTGCAATCTCAACCAATTTACTTACAAACGGGTCGTTTATATACTAGTTTAATTCTTCTGTATTAGAATCTTTGGTAAAAATGTATTCTGGGTCATCTCGACCCATGTCCATCAAGACAACAGCTTATCATTTTGACCAAAAACATTTTTGACCCGTTACCCAACCCCAACCACCCAACCTGTCCATTATGCTACCTGCTGCCAATACCAAAAACATATAATCTCTCTTACCCGTTTCTCCTTTGAAGAATAGACGAACAGTATAATGAGATACAGAGCTTGCATGGTCACACCAGCTGCATTAACAGTGACAATAAGGAGACCATCATCAGGGTCAAGTAACCCATACAAAATCCACAGAGAACAACTCAACAATGTTGCAACATATGGTGTTCCATTATAGTTCTCAGCAGATTTCTTCTTCACAATCTGTCTAAATTGCGCACTGCACCATTTAAAAAGCTAGTAAGTTGATGAACTCTAAACCCCTTATGGCCTTATGTACATTTATAATCAGTCATAAAAGAAGTTACACTCACATTGGAGAAGTGAAACTTAGTATCGATATGAAATTTCCTGCATTGACAAACAAATGTTTAAATCACAATTAACTTGGTTATTTTGGTTATTCAATATATCAACAACATCGGTTCTTAAAGGGCTCACCTAGAATCCCGACGACAAAGTCTGGTTTAACCATTGTGTCACTGGCTGTTTGACCCGAGTCGGTTTGAAGTAAGTGTTTCAGGAGGATGGAAAGGAGAGAGATGAGTAGCTTTGATATAGAAATGTAATGCATTTGTGGTAGTTTTATGGGTTTCTCTATGAATGCCCATTGTTGGACTTTAGTTTAGATTCATGTTCTTATTCTTTTTGTATGTTTGACTGTTTATTTGTTGACTTCATTTCAAAGGTTCTTGGTTTTAATTTACATGGGTCTTGACTCTCAAAACCATAAAGATTCTTTTGAGTATGTAATACATGCATATCTTTTCCTATATTTTATATAAAAATGTAATATCTTGTAATGTTATGGTCATTATAGCCTAGTAAATCTTCATAACACTACCAAACGCCCCCTAAAAGAGTTAGTTGTAGAGAATGAGACACTTTTAGAAAACCTTTGTAAAAAGAATTTGAAAAGTGGAAGACATGTTTAAGTTGAATTCTGAAATAACTATAACCCAAAATTTTATATTTTTTTATTTTATTGTGTATCTAATTTTCAATTATTGTTATAATATATTTTATTCTGATTAAAACTTTTGAACATGTAATGTGACAGTAGACATGACAGCTAAATGCATAGAGTTATGATATAAAAGTTTTGTTAATGAGATATTGAGAGAATTTTTATTGTAGAGCCAACATTGGACTTGTGTAGACTTCTCAACTACATATATATAGTTATATATGTAGATTAAGTTTATCATTAAAAAAATTTGAATGTAATATGATACAAAATGAAATAAAATGAATTATAAAAGTTGAAGATTTGATACAAAATACGTTAATTAAAAAGTTCAAAATACATTATCAAAATGGTCAGACCTGTAATTGTCCGTATTTCGCTTGGTGGGCCAGCAAATGCCCAGCTTATCAATGTACGTGGTATATGTGATCATGAAGAGGTTACGATTTAAGACTAAACTCTAAAGGGCCCATAAACTAAGAGTCTGTAAAGATTAGTGGTCTGGGCTGCCTAACCAGTCTATAGATTGTGGGCCTTAGTATCATTTTAATTTTTGATCATAAACATAATAACATTTATTGTAGAAAAATAATTAGACTTTTAGAAAATTACTAGATTTTAGGTCCGTATACACGGGGCTTAAGACGTTAACAATTGGATATTAATTTATTATAGTTTAACATTCAATATACTATTTTGAGTAATAAAATTTTGATCTATATATCAACACTTTGAGCTTTCTATTGAAATATTTTTTTAAAAAAATATGTTTAGCGAATTTGTTTAATTTTAAAACCTTAATATATTTATATTAAATTTTATTTATATTTAATTAATTAATTTTATTTTTATATGATAGAACATACTATAGAATATATATTAGTTATTATTTTATTGGATAAATATTAATTATAATTCTATTGGATATTATTTAACTGCTATTATTTATTTATTATATTAAATTTTTTAGGTAAAAAGTGTAAATTTGTGATGAAAACAAAAAAAATGTAAATTAAAGTCAAAATTGAAAACAAAAGTCAAATTTAAAAACTTGTGATTAGTCGATAAGTTATTAGATCAACTATGCTTTAATATAATAAAAGATTAGAATGAAAATTGTTTCAATAGCTAAAAGTATTTCATATACAAGTAAAACTTTAAGTTAACCAAAAATAATAAATTGACTACGATTAGTCACTTCGAAAGCCTTTAACAAAGCACGGGGTTTTGAGTTTTGACTAATACAAATCATTACTATGGTTTAAGCTATTAGTTGAACGGTACATTTTTTATAAAAGTTTAACATAATCAAGTGAAAATTACATTTTTGGTACCTCAAGTTGGCAGCTTTTGTATTTTTAGTCTCCAACTTAAAAAATTACGGCTTTCATACCTTAAGTTTTGTGTTTTTTTCAGTTTTGGTATCACGTTCATACGATGTTAATTTTTGCTGTTAAAGCCCTCATGTGACACACACGTGAGGGGTATTTTCACCCCCCTCTTTTTGAGAAAAATTACACTTTTGATACTCAAGTTGTTAATTATTACACTTTTGGTACCTCAAGTAGACAACATATTTTTATTACACTCTCTAACTTTCATCTCACATATTAGCATCTACCAAACAACACACATTCGAAAATCAACACACATTGCGATCAAGTTTCGTTTGTAGTATATTTCGATCGAAGAATAGGGTAACTTAGGGGTGAGAGTGTTTTCAATAATATGAAGAAAAGAGATCGATGGTGGGTGCGTATTCCGGCGACATGAGTTTTTTCCGGCCATCGATGCACCAATGCATTCAGTTCCTCCACCATTACCCGTAATTACACCAACAACATATAATATTTCAATAATGGATACACACCATTGGGTTTTTTTAAGAGCCGTAAAAAAAAAAGAAATCTTGTGTGTTGATTTTTGAGTGTGTGTTGTTTGATAGATGCTAATATGTGAGATGGAAATTGGAAAGTGTAATAAAAATATGTTTGTCAAAAGTGAAAAAATTGACAACTTGAGGTACCAAAAGCGAATAAATTGACAACTTGGGGTATCAAAAGTGTAATTTTCTCAATAAGAGGGGGCTAAAAAAATTACACTTTAGTCTAATCATCATTAAAGCACAATTTAAAAATTATACTTTAGCCTAATCATCATCGTTAATTAAGTAATATTATAAAAAAGTTAAAAATAAAATAAGACGGCAAAGTATATCTTAATGGAAGCAAAGTATATCTTAATAGAATGGATGTATAGAATTCTTATGTTATATTCATGTGTATCGGCTAAGTCATAGATGGATTTATTCTAGATTTTTTATTTATGTTTATAATAATTATATTATATTAAAGTTATAGTAAGTATATATATATATATATATATATTCATAATCGGCTAAACATTATTTTACTATTTTAATTGTAATTTTAATTTTATTTTATGTATATTTCTTAAAACTTAATGGATGGATTTCTTTTTCATAATGATATACAATTTTTTATGAATTATAAATGAGAAATTCTAAATTGACAAATACAAACTCACTTGTCATTTACATAGAGAGAAGTCGGTTCCATTTTCGGTTTTACCGGTACCGAACCGATCAGTACCGAAACCAAAAATAGCTCAAACTAAAAACCGATACCGATACCGATACTGAATCCCCATCGGTACCAAATTTCGGTACCGGTACGGTACCAGTTCGGTTTCAGTATTTCGGTAATCTTACTCATCCTTATGTAGAAATTAAACTTTTCATCAACTCTTTTATCTTAAAAAATATAATTTGTTAACTTATCTATATTATCTTATAAAGCATTTTACTATTTTTTAAAATCTCAAAAGATGATTTGAACTAACTAAATTACCCTTCTTCTTTATTCATTAATTTAAATATTTCTACCTAATATACTTATACTCAGAAAGTTTGATAAGCGCAAATCAATATTTAAAAGCTCAAGTTTGGCTCGAGGTCCTTTTCGAGCACAGTATTTAAGCTCAAGCTTGAGGTAGATAAATGCTCAACTTTAAGTGAACTCACGCTCTAGATTTGATGGCAAACGTAAATATACTTTGTATCATCATGGATTTTTCATGTGGACAAATTTCTTATGAAACATATATTTCTATCGCTGGCTCTTGAATATGAAAGAATAGTTTTGGCATAAAATAGAGTTATTATGTTATGTAGGACCGTGAACAAAGTGTAGTGTTGTTTATTTAATTATAAAACATACAAACGAACATAAAACTATGATCTTATTTTTCCATTAACAAAACTAACTTATTCATATTCGTTTCTTTATGTTCATGAATCATAAATGAACACTTAGACATAATTAGTTTTGCCAGTTAGTTTGTCCAATTACCCTGAATTAGGAGAATATATTTTTCAAACCCGTTTGTTGCCATTTAGCCATTTCTACCAAACTTCAAGTTGGGGGCTAGTTTGTAGTTGTTGAATAATAAGGGTAGATTAATGTAAGATCATTGGTTTTTGTTAATATAATGGAAGATGATAAACAATTAATACAAGGCACGGAACCATGTGGAATCTCATGTAGAATATGCGGTTGTACGATGGTTTTGTGCTTATAATAAATTGGAATATGCCAATACACTACCAAATGATGGATGGCTTTCCAACTTGTAAACAAGGGATAAATTAGTGAGAGACATATGACCAATTATGAATACTCTCCCGTGTCATATTAAGTGTCTTATTTTGACATTTTGAGTTTTTTTTTTTAACTTTGATCGTAAATATCTTTGTTTGTGTTATATAACACTTGATATAACATATATGAATTGATTGAGATTTAAACGTACTCTTCATTGATATAACTTTCATCAACTAATATGCAACACAAACAAAAATATTTAAGGTCAAAGTCAGAAGAAAAAGACTTGACCAGTCAAAATAGAACAATTAAAATGGGACGGGGGAAGTAACATTAGTACGTAATCATCATAAATTAATAGTTAATTAACTATATTGAGCAGATGGTGTTGGGAGTTACTTTACTTTCTTTTTTTTCTTGTAACTATATTGAGCAGGAATGCATAATGAACTGAAGTTAATGTAAGTTGTTGATATGACAATGATGTCCAGCCCAACTGGTGAATGACACTTTTGATTTTACCTAAAGTCTTGATTTCAATCCTCAAAGATGACAAATCTTGAGGTTTTTGAATACTTGTAATGACCCATAATCAAACATCTCCTTGTTTAGAGTACATGTAAGACTTCACCGTTATACTGTGATATTTCTCTGATATCGTGTTCGATATATAACCGATGAATGACAAAATCCTACAAAGTTGAAACCTCAAAAGATACGGTAGATACAACGGATAACAAGTTATATGAACTCGAGTGTAATTAACGTTAACGGCGTTTTTAAATATGTAAAATAAAACTTATAAGCATAATCAAATTTATATAAACTCAAGTGTAATTAAACTTTAGAAATACATATTCCTCCAATAAAAACAAGTTCACATTTTCTTTCCTTTCTCTCTTTTTTTTTAAAACTTAGTTCTTTCTTATCTAAAAATATAACTTTCATTTTATGCCATGTGAAAACATTCCTTTGGTCCTAAAATGATATAATTGATGTATTAAAATATAGATTACGATACTAACAAACTAATATCGTATAAGGCTGTCATTAGTAATTTCTTTAAAACATTTAACAAACTTTGATCGTTCATTATATTACACGAGCAATAGTACCCGCGCAATGCGGCGGTGAGATGGTGAGGGTGATAGGTCATAAGAGGTGATAAGTCATAGAGTGTAATAGCCAAATGCCTTAGCAGTACGGACTTCGTACTCGGATTTAAAATTTTGTCAAAAATATATCGCATGACATCTCTAATGAAAGAGCATGAAATTTTAAGAACACCCATAAAATTTTTAAATTTATCAATATACGGTTTTTGAGATAAAATATTTTGAATGAATTAGAGAAACAACGACGGCAACAACGGTAACCAATCCCAACATAAGCCGAAGTATATGGGGAGGTATGATGTAGACAGACCTTACCCTTACTCAACGGTAGAGAGACTGCTTCCAGATCCACCGTAGTGGAAGGGGCCTCCGGCGCAGGGTATTACCCTTAAAAAATAGTCTCCATGGCTAGCCGAAGCAAAAGTCGAAAGAAGAAGAGATCTCGATCTCAAATCTAGAGAGAAGCCGGAGCGTTTGCTCAACGACTCTCTAAAGAGAGAGAGAGAGGTCTTAACTTATGAAAAAGAGAGAAAAAAATATAAGTGGTTGAGATTTGATTTGGAGAAAAAAATGATTTATGGAGGAGAGAAAAAAAAGTATAAGTGGTTGGGATTTGAGGAAAAAGATCAAAATGAGTGGTTGAGATTTAAGGGTATTATAAGTATATTAGGTAGAGATGTTTGGATTAGTGAATAAATAAGAGAGGTAATTTAAGTAGTTCAAATCCTTAATTGAGAATTTGAAAAAGAAGAAAATGCTTTATAAGATATAGTATTAGATATACTTTTAATTTATAAAATATTAAGTTTTATAAAAACAAATCATGTCGCATACATATTGAGTAATGATGGATACTCTTAATTAATCCTCTTAATTATTTTTTTAAACATTAAATAAAAATATATGAAAAAGTTCAGAATAGAGAAAGAAGAAAGAAATTTTTATGTCACATTTTTATGATAATAAAAGTAAGATATATTGAATACATCATCAGAAGTTATAGTTAAAGTGTATAAATAATTATATATAATTAACATAAATTTTAAAGAATGAAATTTTAATACAAAAATAATAACTTTTTTAGATGTTAACTAGATTTTTAACCCGTGTCCAATACTGGACACGGGATTTACAATATTATTAATATTAGACCTTCATACTTTTAATTCGTAAAAGCTTGTATTTTTTAAGATATACGTTTTTAAGTGTTATACTTTGCAAGTTATAGTACGATAATTACAGGTTCGTCACTATCATTATTAGCTGAGACATATTGATGATATTGTTTGTCGTAGTCATTCCACAAGGCACATGATACAATAACTTTTCTATTATATAATTTATTTAAACAAGTTGTACTCATAATGTGATATTATTATTATAAAAAATAATTAAGAATTAAAATATAAACATATCTGTGATCATGTAATTAACATCCAAGAATAAATTTAATATTTTTGTTATTTAAAAAATTAGATATAAATACTTTTTGTAACTTTTTAAAATAAGTTTAATATTTTTTTCTTAAGTTAATAGCTAAGAATAAATATAAATTAAGTATCCAGGGTTAAAAAGTGTAAATTATTGATGGAAAACAAGAAAGAATAAATTAATGAAAATGTTTCTACAAATTAATATAAGGGGTTAACTAGTATGAATCTAGCAACATGGTTCCACCATGATTTTCAAGGGGGGAATTTTATATTCAAACATGTGATTTTCATTGGGGGGGGGGGGGGGGGAGTTTGTGAGGGGGAAATATCATTTTTCTATACTTCTAGCAACATATTGGTTTTTCCCCTAATATAAATACTAATATAATAATATATTTGAATAATGATTATTAAGATTTTTAATTTATAGTTAATCTAAATGATGACATAAGCGAGAGCCAATTGGATAAAATTGAGCAATTTGATTGGTTAATAAGTCATTAGTTCAACTGTCTTAAAATATATATTAAAAATAAAAATTAAGATTAAAATATTAGACATTTTTTAAGATAAATTTAATATATTTTTCTTAAGTTAATGGCTAAGAATAAATATAAATTAAGTATTTAGGGTTAAAAAGTATAAATTATTGATGTAAAATAAAAAAAATGTAAATTAATGAATATTTTTCTACAAATTAATATAAATTATAATATAATAGTATATTTGGATAATGATTATTAAAATTTTAATTAATATAAAATATAAATAATGACATAAGCGAGAGTCTAACTGGATAAAATTGAACGATTTGATTGGTTGATAAGTTATTAGTTTAATTTTGTTAAAATATATATTAAGATTAAGATAAGATTAAGAGGGTATATTTAAATGTTAATTATTTAATTAGTTACACAACTTAAAGTGTATACTTCCAAATAAGTCAAAAGATCCAAACAAAATATTCCTTCCTAGTTTACATTAAAATCGCATAATTCCTTTTAAAATGTTGCATAAGTAGCCCTCTTAATATAAACACATTATCATAAACTCCCCTTCCCCTGTCTCTAACATTCTGTCACATTTATATTAACTCCACCATAGAACCTCACAATACCAGACTTCCAAGCAACAATTTCGTACCAATATTTTTCTTTCCATTTTCAAACATCATCATATTTATTCATACATCTATATCTATATATATTTATATACATATACTGATATACATACATATACACATATATTCAAATACCAAGACAGACAGACAGACATAAATACATACTTACATAGTTACATACAGAGTATATTGTTAGATGCCAAATAGTACGCAAGTACATGCAAAACAACGACAGTTTATAATTAAATGTCTACAGAGCCGTTAATCCCAAAAGGTTCGTTACAATCTCACCATGGTTCGCAATATGGTCCTGACCCGATTCGTATATTCGATGAACTCCCAAAGGCTACTATTCTTTCGGTTTCCCGACCCGAAGTCGGTGATATCGGACCTTTGCTTCTTTCTTACACAATTCAAGTAGAATATAAACAGGTAAGTTTTAATGTTGATGACTACTTCTGTCACTGTTTTTGTTATTAACTACTACTCTTTTTTTTTTTATTAAAATATATATATATATATACAAGGAATATGTGTATGGTGCCAATTTTTATTAAATTGAAAATGATGTTTGTGTTTTGGTTAATTAGTGGTTGGTGGGGTCATGTGGGAAAAACAATTTATAGGTTAGTTGATTAATGTGGTTAAATTAAAGCTATTTTTTCCCATACCTTGCTGTGACGGACTTGGCCATGGTTTTGCTGTTTTTATGTCCCCGTATCCCGCTTTGGCGGGGATTGAGTACTGTTGTTGTTTTTAGGTCAAAATTCGAATGTATAAAAGATCACACACTAGATAGATATATTCAATGGTAGATTCAGGAATCATGATGACCCGGATCATAGCTTACTAAGCTAGTTAAAAATAAAATGTTCCTTTAAGAAAATACGATTTCAGAATGGTTATCATTAAGAGGATAGGTAGCCATATATGCTAAGACTCGTAGCGCTAACAAACAATTGCACTACTATGGAATGAAAATTACATTTCATGAGCCGAACAGACCCATAGCCTGAGCTACCCCTAGCTATAGAGTGGTTCCTCCCTTGGATTTATTAGTTTTTGCTAACTTGTAGCTTGGGGACACAAGCTAAGGAACACCTAAAAATATAGCATGATGAATGGTAAAAGGATAGGGAGAGAGGAAAATCACGAAACATGTGTTGAAAATCCAATGCATTAATCCCATTTGTAGACACACCAACTAAGCCTATTTATCAAATTCGTGAGGAACCGCAAAAGAAATTAAAAGGGATTTGTCGATCGGAGAAAATAAAGAGGGGGAGGCACGTCTGGTCTCATGATACCATGTAAGATGATAATAAATCCCTTGGGGTTTTCCCTTCTCATTGTCATTAATTTATAGAATTACAAATTACATTCGACTACCTTGAATTATTACACTTGAGTACCTCGAACTATGACATAATCTAAACTAATACAATATACGTACCATAAACACGGTCTAATATTAATACTATGAGTTAGCTATAATTAATTACAGTTTGATAAGTTTTTTAGTGTATGGTTAATGAGCTTTTCCTTTTTATTAATTTTAAAGTATCCTACGTAAAGGGTAGTAAATCGGGTAGACAGAGATTCTTGTTTAGGCTACCTGCAGAGAATCGAAAATTTGGCATTTATTTAGATGCGTAACGGTATTCAGCAGTTTCCATACTCTTTACCTGGAGAGGATTGAAGCCGGTATCTTGTGAGACCTTCGGGTTGTTTTATTATTAGGACACCTTTGAGATAGTTATTTACAGGTCATTTCCATTTTCAAGTTTTCTATAAAATAAAAAGCAATAGAAAGCACCCCCATTATCCTTTATCTAGTACCGAAAATTTGTTCTTTTGTTAAGCAAATGGCAGTGTCAAAAGAGTGGATTTCTCGTCCTTTACATGTCCCTTCTTAGCAGGTGCTTAACCTGGACCTGCACTAAGAGTTGTAGGGTGATTATCGGGTATTAGCCATTGGGTATTAGCCATTGGTTAATGACGCTTAGGTAACCAGTTAGTACTTGGTTCTGATGTGTGTACCTTGTGTGCTACATTGGAAGCACCAACGTGGGTTATAGCTGTGGTTACCTTGATTGTTCCATCTTCTCCTGGGTTAGTGTATCCTCCTTTTGTAATTGCTCAGTTATGGGATATCTGGTGTTCCTTTGGTTCTGCCATATAGGGGAAAAGTTCATTCAAGATTTAACTGATCTTAAGTTCTGTGTAATAACTATTGATTAGAACCTTTCGCGTTAAGTGATCGTTCTTATGATGTGTCCACTTCTAACTTTTCAAAGTCTTAAACTTTTAACTTTGACCATAAATAACTTAGTGTGTATTATATAATATTTAATGAAAGTTATACGATTGGATTGAGTTTTAAATATATTTCCACTGATATAATTTTTATTAAGTATTATTTAACAAAAACAAAATTATTTAAGGTCAAAGTTAAATTTTAAAGACTTTGAAAATTTAAAAGTGGACACATATAATGGGACGAAGAGAGTACTTTTTTTTTTTTTTAAAATTTCAGTGGGTGCAACATTCTAGATATCTCATACTTGCATATTTTCTGCAATTGAGATTATGGAAATTTAGCTAACCATTTCATATTGTATGCATTCTTATAGTTCAAGTGGAGCATATTAAAGAAGGCATCACAAGTTATCTACTTACATTTTGCATTGAAGAAGCGGGCATTGGTGGAGGAAATTCACGAGAAGCAAGAGCAGGTTCATTTTAAATTTTCGTAAATTCGACAAATGTTAAATTAATATCTATTCAAAACTTGCCTTATGTTACACTACACTTGTCGATCTTATTTTAAAGATCATGGGCAACCGTTTTCAATTTTCTTATTTTTTGTAAACTGCTTATGAACAATTCAAACACCAAAGGTTAAGGATTGGCTTCGACACATAGGAATGGGAGATCATACAACAGTTGTACATGATAATGATGAACCTGGCGATGGAGCTATTCCAGTGCATAATGAGGACAGCATTAGAAAGAGGTAGCTGTGTACACGGATGCATTAATCCTAACGTTTCCCTTTAGAGGTGGTAAGATGGATGGGTCAGGTGGTTTGGGTAACAGAAAACACTTTTATGTTCATTTTATGTGTGATTTGTAATAAGTTATTTGGAATTGATTATGATTTAAGAGGTTGTATGCATTAGAAACAAACTTATAGATAACTTTCAACATGTTTGACCTGTTCCATTTATGCGGTTTATAAAACTGTTTGAGATAAAATACAACCCAAATCGACCCTTTCATAAGTAAATGCGTAGAAATTGCCACTCTCTAGTTTCTTCCAGATTCCAGGCTCCAGCAATAAGTGTGTTCTTACTATACTTTTCATTGCAGATCTGTCCCAACCAGGGTCGCTCTGTCTATTATAAGACCATCAATTGGGAGGTCAACAGTTTCAGAAAAAGCAAAAGTTGCAATGCAGAATTATCTTAACCATTTTCTTGGCAACATAGATATTGTGAATTCTCGTGAGGTACTTACAAAATGTTTCTGTTATAATTCTACATATTTTTGTTTGGTTATAATCTTCAAGCACTCAAATTAGGACCACTGATCCCCTTATGTCACATATGTCAAACTGCATTTTCTTTTGTTCTCCATAACTTTAATCTTAAACTTTTTCCTTTCAACGCTTTTGGTTCGGTTGTAACTTGGGGCCAGGTTTGCCAATTTCTGGAGGTCTCAAAGTTATCCTTTTCTTCAGAGTATGGCCCAAAGTTGAAAGAGGACTATGTTTTGGTTCAACATTTAAATCACATCCAAAGAGATGATGCCGGAGCAGGATGTTTTATGTGTTGCTGCAGAAACAATTGGCAGAAGGTTAGTTTTTCTGAAAATAGTATATCTTCGTAATATACTATGTCTTCGATGTTTCTCGATTTGGAAATAGTACTATTACCTATTATATATTTGTATGTTATGTGATAACTTTGCAGGTTTGGGCAGTATTAAAACCTGGATTTTTGGCATTACTAGAAGATCCTTTTGGTACAAAGCTCTTAGATCTCATTGTTTTCGATATGTTAGCACCTTCCAATGGAGATAAAGAGGATCAAGTACTTTTGGCTAAGGAAGTAAAGGAAAAGAACCCTCTGCGTTATGCATTCAAGGTCTTTTGCGGTCATTTTTATCATTTGATTGATTCCTAGCATGCAGAGTTATGGTTTTAGTCAAGTTTAGAAAGATTTTGGGTTAACTGCTAAGTTTTTCTCATTCCAGTTGTTAATATTGAAAATTTCTATAGGTTACGTGCGGAAATCGAAGTACAAAAGTAAGAACTACAAGCAGTGCAAAAGTTAGAGATTGGATATCTGCTATCTACAATGCAAGTCAAAAGCCAGTAGAAGGTTGGTGCAATTCCCACCGTTTTGGTTCCTTTGCTCCACGAAGAGGTTTGATTGATGATGGTAGTCAAGCTCAATGGTTCGTAGATGGACAAGTAGCTTTTGAAGCAATTGCTTTGTCAATTGCAAATGCAAAATCAGAGGTACATTATGTCTTTACACTCTAACCTCTGGACTACTTTATATAGTAGGTGTTTTGTATGTCATTTTAATAGTGATTATGCAAAATTAAATAATCTAAATTAGATAATCCAGGTAATAATATGTACCAAAGAAAATAATGTTTGGATGTTCTTATGATGTTTGAGTCTTTGGCTAAGTTTATAGCATTATTTCTGATGAATCAGAGGTTAAATTTCTGTGAGAAAAGTAGTGGCGATCTGTTAATGAAAATCCTCTGTAAAAGACTTTCTAATTATGCTTATAGAAGAAGTTAATAAGTAAATTTAACATGCAGATCTATATTACTGGATGGTGGCTCTGCCCAGAACTATATTTAAAACGTCCGTTTCATGCAAATGGCGCTACTCGTCTTGACGCGCTGTTTGAAGCTAAAGCCAAGGAAGGTGTGAAGGTACAATGGTAGACCATATTTATTATTGATGTGTATATTTTACTTTAGCCTCAGTTAAGCCGACTTGGTATTAGGTTTTACTTTTATTGCTGCATGTATACCTTTCTCTTATCTATGACAGAGAAACTTCAAAACTTATTGTATTGTGAAAAGTTGTGTGATTGGAACTGTTTTTGATGTTGAAAATAACTTTTTTCAGATATACATTCTTATGTACAAGGAGGTTTCAATTGCATTGAAAATCAATAGTTTATACAGCCAGAAAAGGCTTCTTAAAATTCATGAGAATGTGAAAGTGTTACGCTATCCTGACCACTTTGCAGCCGGCATCTACTTGTGGTATGCATTTTACTAATATTGCCTACTAACATATTACCAACTGTATATTGATTATTTATCTTGTTTTGGTCTTAACTCTCGGAAATGCAGGTCACACCATGAGAAAATTGTGGTTGTTGATCATCAAATATGCTATCTTGGAGGACTAGATCTATGCTTTGGCCGTTATGATACAATTGAACACAAAGTAGGTGATGACCCTCCTTTCATCTGGCCTGGAAAGGACTATTACAACCCGAGGTAAAGTCTCTCTTCTTTTGTAATCTAGTGGTGGCTATATGTATGCCTTTACTAATGGATGGCTCATTTTAGGCTGTGTTATCTCTTAGAGGTCAAACAAACTAATGCATAAAACCTCATTAATCATTATTTTTATTGTTGAAATAATAGAATGTACTCATGATGGACATATTAACTTAAAAAGAAGTTTTGGGACAAGAAAGAATTTCTGGTAAACCCAACTTGAACTGAAGTGTACCAAAAGTATTTGTTCGGATTCAATTGGTATAAATCAGTTACCCAACTTCCTGACCCGCCTGCCCACCTTTAGTATTATCTAACTTGGTAATAAAGTTGATTAAAAGCAGTGAGCATACATTAGAGAGAAATACGATGGAACACTAGGATCTTGTGGTTTCAAAATCCACAAAGAAATGTTCGTATTTGATCCAAAAAAGAAGAAAAGATTGCTTACTTATGAGTCATTTATATTTATTCAGGGAATCTGAACCAAATTCTTGGGTAGACACCATGACAGATGAATTAGACCGCAGAAAGTTACCTCGAATGCCATGGCATGATGTTCACTGTGCTCTTTGGGGACCTCCTTGTCGAGATGTAGCAAGACACTTTGTCCAACGATGGAATCATGCGAAGGTTAGTGACTATGCTTGTCAAAAATCCGCTTGATCCAGTATTAGTGATTTAAAGTCTCTGGCTGAGATTGGTTCTGAACGAAAAAAGTACTATTTGATAAGTGTTGAGAATGGTCTCTGTGAAAACTGTGAATGATGTAAAATTGCTTTTTCTAGTTTCAGTCTCGTGAAGATGAGTTTCATTTTCTAATACATTGACCATTTTATACAGAGAAACAAAGCACCCAACGAACAAACAATACCACTACTAATGCCACAACAACACATGGTTCTCCCACATTACATGGGAAGAAGCCAAAATTTAGACATTGAAAATAAGCCTACTGATGAAAACCAGACAGACGTAACACAAAGTTCTTTTTCCTACGAGTCACCATCACAAGACATACAATTTCTTTTGCCTCAAGAAGCTGAGGGTATAGATTCCAAAAGCATCAGTAACACGTTAAATGGGCCGCACCCCAGAAACCATCTTAATCCATCACATGATGAACATTCAAGCCAAGCTATGAAACCAACTGACTCTGCAGATGATTTTAGTTTATATGATCAACCTGAAACTAGCAGCGGGACAGCTAGTTTTGGATCAGACTTGTCAGATGAGGGGTGTGAAAGACACGAAGTTCCTAGTGGTGACATTTCACAAGTCGGCCCCCGTACATCATGCTCTTGTCAGGTTAGTTATTATGCTAAACTTCATGTATATAAATGAAACCGATTGCCACATATTGTTTCATAATGTCACATTCAAAGTAAGGATGTTTAAAGTCATCATTTAAATTGAGGGTAGCTACTAAACTAATTAGTTAATCTTGGTATTTCAAAATAGCTATTTACCCATTCTTTATAATAACTCATGAAAGAAATTATATAGTACTTATCAAAAAGTGTACATGGTATAATAGTATTCATGTTTTCTGATATATGGTTTTCAGGTTATCAGAAGTGTCAGCCATTGGTCTGGTGGAACAAGTCAAACTGAAGACAGTATTCATAAGGCTTATTGTTCTCTTATTGAAAATGCAGAAAAGTTTATTTACATTGAGGTATTTTATGGGAAATATACTATCTATAGTTTTGACCGTTATGGGTCCTAATGTCGATCGCTTTCATTTAGTTTTTTCTTTTAGAAGACAAATTTCCCAATCAATGTCTAGAACCCAAATTATGAGTTTAAAATCAAATAAGTAGTTAACGGTTAAGGGTCATTTACAGCAACACTATCGACAATGGGACCCATGAATCCATGATGATCACCTGCAGCAAGACAAAGCAGCTTTCTTCTTGTTTTGAGTGATAGTATGAAGAGCATATATATCATGACCAGGATCTTTAAATCACAGTTTAATGTTTGTTTTTTTTTTTATCTCCATGCAGAATCAGTTTTTCATTTCGGGCCTCTCAGATGATGATGTCATACAGAATCGTGTCTTGGAAGCTCTATACAGACGTATCATGCGTGCACATAAAGAGGAAAAATGCTTTAGAGTTATTGTTGTGATACCACTCTTACCAGGGTTCCAGGTAATACTCTGCTCTTGACATGATTTCCAAGAGATGGCAAATAGACTGATATGCCTGTAAGTAAGTCAATTTGGGGTGCATTTTACTTCGACCCAGACTGTCAAATGGGTCAAAATACACCCAAAGTGAAGTCATAAAACCTTCTACTATTCATTTTTTACCGATGTATGCAACATAAATCATCATATGTAATATACTTGTCATTTCTTAACCCAGTTTGCAATTCTGATAAATGGGTGGCCTTAAAGAAATAAATTTGATAATTGGTTGGCCCCTGTATTCATTTATCCCTAGATTTTATCCTAAGTCAGTGACAACTAAACAGGGTCGTCTAGATGACGGTGGGGCTGCAACTGTGAGAGCTATAATGCATTGGCAGTATCGAACCATATCCAGAGGACAAAACTCGATACTACATAACCTCAATGCACTTCTCGGTCCTAAAACAGATGACTATATATCATTTTATGGTCTCAGGACATATGGAAAACTTGGTGATGATGGTCCCATTGCTACAAGTCAGGTAATGCAATGTTTTTATGCTGTTTAGTCATCTATATTGGTAGTGACAATGAAATAATAAAATCTTTTTTACTATTTCCTTGCAGGTGTATGTGCATAGTAAAGTGCTGATAGTTGATGACCGTATCACGCTAGTTGGATCATCCAACATAAATGACAGGAGTTTGCTTGGACACAGGGATTCTGAGGTTCAATTTTACATTTTTCATTTTGATGCCTTCTCTTTTCAATGTCTATATTCTTTGGAAAGGGCGAAAAAAAATAGTTCTTTTTGCTAACACATGTTATCACATCAGATTGGGGTTCTCATTGAAGATAGAGAATTTAATGAATCAAAAATGAATGGAGAGCCTTGGAGGGCCGGGAAATTCACCAACAGTCTTCGGCTTTCTCTATGGTCTGAACATCTTGGTCTGCATGGTGAAGATGTTAGTACCATTTTAGTATATAAATTGCTAAAAAGGGTAATGAACGGCTTGTTTTCTTTCTACAATAAAACTTCCTTTTTTATGTTTCAGATAAGTCAAATTGTGGACCCAATAGCTGATAAGACATACAAAGATTTATGGTTAGCAACGGCAACGGTAAAATACATGACAACACGATAACATAATATTATATAGTCGGTCTTTTAGTCCAATCTTGAAGTGATATAATTAATTTGACAGGCAAACTCTCAAATTTACCAAGATGTGTTTTCGTGCGTCCCAAATGATTCTATACTCTCGAGGTATATTACTCTTTCTCGTGTCCTTTCTCTACTGAATTGAGCTTTAGGTAGTACTTTAATCTCAAATAAATAAGTTTAGCTATTGTGACAACAAGTCAAATGGGTCGAACAAGTTGAAAGTCACCCAAAGAATATGTCAGATGCATTACAACAAGTCTACTGATAAAAAAAAAAAAAAAGGTTTTCTGGTCAACCAAAGCTATCTGGACCGAAATGACTTGTTTAAACCAGAACTCGTTACCTAATTTGCTCATCTTCCAACCGTCAAGTCTAACTGCTGCCTATCACTTCGTTATGCAGATACGCTTTCAGGCAAAGTATGAACTATTGGAAAGAGAAATATGGACATACTACAATTGATTTAGGCGTAGCACCAGAGAAAGTTGAATCATTGACAGATGGAGACATTGCTACAACGGAGATATTAAAGCGTGTAAGAGGGTTTCTTGTTTCATTTCCATTGCAGTTTATGTGTCAAGAAGATTTAAGACCGATGTTCAGCGAGAGCGAGTTCTATACATCTCCTCAGGTCTTTTACTAGGTGTAAGTAGTAACCATTTTACTAGGAAAAAATTTACATAATGGGTACCAAATAGTACATGGGATAAGGGGTTCTCATCCAATTATCTTTTTTTTTTTTTTTTTTTTTTTGTTTTTGTTTTTGTATTTTTAGTTTTATTTGTGGAGGGAGAAGGGTGGTTAGTGTAGATCATTGATGTTGGGTGGGTATATAACTGTAAATTGTACATTAACAATTTGCTTCTCATGATCATTGGTTGACATAATTAAAGAATAAGTAGGTGTGAATACGTTGTTCATCTTTGATCTCCATAGTCATTTTTCTCATATACAGTTAAATAAAAAAAAATTATCTATATTTTAAACGGGAATTCTTTTAGCCCATTATCTTCATGGAGGAAAATTCGGACTATTTGGGGGAGTTGGCGTGGGTAAAACAGTATTAATTACGAAATTGATTAACAACATTGCCAAGGCTAATGGAGGTATATCTATATTTGCCGGAGTCGGTGAACAGACTCGTGAAAGAAATGATCTTTACGTGGAAATGAAAGAATCAGGAGTAATTGATGAACAAAATATTACAGAATCAAAAGTAGCTTTAGTTTATGGTTAGCTGAAAACCGTCAAGAGCTCATATGAGAGTTGGTTTCACTGTCCTAGGCAGGGAGGGAGCCATAATTTTTTTTTGTGAGGGGGCAAATTTAAAAGTCTCTTATTATATATATTAGAGTCATCTTTGAGGGGAAAAAAATTTTTAAACAAAAATTAACTCTCACCGGAAAATTAGAAAAAATGAACCCTTAAAATAATTTCGTCTGGGTGTCAGTTATGAGAACATCTATCTTTAACTTGAACATTGGTCTTTGCAATTTTAGAGCATGTAATAAATTTTGATACAATTACTCACATAAATAACACACTTTCTTCAACTTCGTTAAAAATCAAAATAACTGAAGATTTTTACTTTACTAATAGAAGATTTTATCTCAAAACTAATGCTTCCAACATATGTAACATACTTCCAAAGAAGAGGCTTATGACAACGATGGTGACATTTGTATGTATAATGTATTTATTATTATTATTATTTAGGAACAAAACTACAAATATACCTCTAAAAAATTACATTGTATCAAAATTGGAATGGAGGCAGTTGCCCACACTGCCCCCATTGTGGAGTCGTCCCTAGTCCTAGCTAAGGCGGAATATTTCTGAGATGTTATTATACTTTTATTTAAGGTGTTATTAAAACTTGCTTGAATATGAATAGCCCGTTTTGGTATTTTACATCTACTCTTACGTGAACCAATACGTCCACGTGAACCCTTTTTTGGTATAGTTGTCGGCATATTTCATGATCTCATAAAAATCTATATTGTCACTCTTTGGAAAAATATACAGTTGTGTTATGGGTAAACTATTGTTGTTTACAAGTGTAACCTGTAAAGGAAAAACATCCTAATAAAATCTCTCTGAAAATTGAAAGTAACAAAAGGGTAGATTTGACAATCAAGTCGGCCGGATTCGATCGGGGCAACTCTCTGGTTAATGATAAAATTACCCTATTTGAGATTGGTAGTTTGTAAGTTATAAAATAACTAAACCATTCTAATATATAACAAAACCTACTATTCATACTACTTTTAATCTTGTAGTTATCTAATTAATCACTTATCTACCTTAAGCACTTCACTTTTTCATCGTAGATAGTCATGCACAAAAACCGGGCCCAAACTAAACCCGACCCGAACCCAAACTGGTTACAAACCGGTTTGTGGTCAATGTGGACCTGGTTTTTTTCGCTTTTTCCCGAATACCCGATCTCTATCGGAATACCAGAATACCCAAACTCGAATCGATTTTGGTCAAACCTAGTCTGGCCGAGTAGGGAACTGGTTTATTCAACCCGATTTTCCGAAACCTAGTTTTATGGACCACCTCTAACTGTAGATAACTCCCCATCAGGCCATCACATATGATTTTATTACAAATGGGCCTGATTATAGGTTTGATCCTATATAAATGGGCTCCCTCGAACAATTTTAACATCAAAATCTACACTCTACAGCCTCCAATGTAACGGGTATATTATCTAATATTCAAGCTTATTTGTTAATTTTAGGTTGACTTATGTTTGATAAGTCTTGTTTTGTGTTATATATATATATATATATATATATATATGGAAAAGTGAGTATGAGACTGTATATTATAATATAACTAAAAGAATAAGTTGTGGTACAATTGGCACCCCTAATTCCCCTCTTTGAGTCTAATCTTCCTTCCTTATTAGTTTATCTATTTCTTTTTAATATTTAATTTAATTTAATAAATGGTCAACCTTATTATTAATTAAAAACTCTTTTTATCTTTAAAAATCTCCCAAAAATTATTTCTATATATATATAACCTAGAAAAAAAACCTCACATATTCTCAACCCAAAAAAACACCTACGGCCAAAAAATGTATGGACTGTTTCGGAGTTAAACAACCCCAAGAAAATCAAAACGTTCGAGATAGTCTTTGTTGATTACTTGGTATGTATTTTTCTAGTTATATATTTTGCTGCAGATTTTTTATTTAACTAAATTTGAAAGGAAAAAAAAAAATCTGGAATCAATATTTATATAAAGTTAATTTTCATATGTTTTTTCTTTAACTTGTATATTGATTAAGTTATGATATTGGTCATATTGATAGTTGTTCAAATCATATCAGCTTTGATTAATATATTTTGAGACTACCCGTCATTTGGACGGGTCTAAGCACTAATTTTCATATATTTATGAGCTTTAAGGTCGGCTTAACCTTTTCATTGGTTTATTTTCACATTTTGAGCCTTGTTTTGTAGTTTATTACCAAATATTTTCATAATTTTGAAGTGGCAACATAAATAAAAAAATTTATAAATGACAAAATTAAAATTTAACTTTTTATCTATTTTTTTGTATGTGTATATAATTTTTAAAGTACTAAAGTTTTTTTAAGAACCAACCTCTTTAATCAAATTTGGTTACTCAATTTTATAACATAAATCTTTTAAGTCATAGCTTAAAACATAAACATGAGCCAAAAACGTAAGATACTCAATCCTAAAACGTAAGATACTCAAGCCCAAAAATTGACAAGATTTGAGGCTCATAACTTGTGGAGACCTTAAACAACCACACTAACACAATTGAACCGACTCTTATAATTGTATGATAAATCATCAAACTTTGTGGAGACTTTAAACAACCACACTAGCACCATTGAACCGACCCTTATAATCTTTATAATAAATAGACAATTGTCTTTTTAAAGTATTTTTAGAAATAATATGATGTGGCAAGTCTACATTTTTAAAAAAAAAATCTTTATTATAATTATGATGTCATAAATAATTTACAATATTTTTAATTAAAAATAGCTCACTAAATGTTTATTTAAAGTTTATAATTATTTATTACAAACAAAGAATTTTTTTTATATAGTATAATATCATTTTTATGTTTTGTTAATGCAATAGGTATTTTAATTTATAAATTATTGTATTATTCAATTTACTATCTCTATATCGATTTATAATATATATATATATAACAAAAATTAAATGCATATTTTTTAGTTTTATAATTTTTATTAAAAGGCTCGGGTTGAACCCGGGTAAATCCGCTAATTCTACAATAAATCAAAATTGAAAAATCAAAGATAAGATAAACCAAACATCCTGTTAAAACTAACTATAACTATAAACTATTAGAAAACTATTATGTATGAGTATGAGTAAGCAATATATATGTAGGTATTTTTTTTTTTTTTTTTTTAAGGTGTGGATTATTTGCCCGAAACTTAAGATCTAGCTTACGTTGTTTTAACCGAGTCCGCTTTAGAGAGTCTCCTCACCTTCAATACCTCATATGAGGAGAAACTCCCAACTAAACCGCTCGAAGACATGACATTTAATTGAGATAAAATCATGCCTCCTCTGCAGGACTCCATCTTGCTCTACTGAAGAACTTTATTTGTGAATTTCCTAGAAACGTCTTTTCCATGTCTCGAACTCAAAACCTCCAGCATGTAAAGCTGATGCTCAATCATTGAGCTAGAATGAGAAGTACATATGAGTAGGTAATTAACAACACTAAAAGTTATTGTTATGAATACATTATGTGACTATCCATATTTCAAACTCCCAATTTTTTGTATTCTATCATTATTTTTGTATTTATTGTATAAATTATCATATCTTTATATACATGATCTAATTTACTCACAAAATATACATTAATAATTTTATTCTCCCAGTTACAATTGTGTCAGCTATACTACTTAATAAAGCAAACAAATCATTTTTCTTTAAAATACGTATAATACACTACAAATAAAATTGCATTTCTTCACACTTTTAGGTGAGTGTGAACAAATTAAAAATTTTGTCACGCTTTTTAATGTGTAGAAATATATTGAATTAAAAGTGTATGAAAATTTCTACACACTAAAAAGTGTGTAGAAATAAAAGTTCACACTTTTTAGTTTTATTTCTACATACTTTTTAGTGTGAACTTTCATAATTATTTTGTCACACCTCACTTGTTCACGGTAACTTTTTAGTGGACAAATGGGATGTGACAAAATAATTATGAAAGTTCACACTAAAAAGTGTGAACTTTTATATCTACACATTTTTTAGTGTGGAGAAATTTTCACACACATTTAATTTAATATATTTCTACGCACTAAAAAGCGTGACAAAATTTTTAATTTGTTTACACTCACCTAAAAGTGTGAAGAAATGCAATTTTATTTGTAGTGATACCCCTACCTTTTCAAAAGTTTTCTTTTATAATTAACTTATATACCTAAAATACTCTTAATTAAACGAGAGCAAGCACCCGCGCGTTGCGGCGGTGAGATGGTGGGGGTGATAGGTCATAGAGTGTGATAGCCAAATGTCTTAACCGTACGGGCTCCGCCCTCGGATTTAAAAATTCGTCGAAGGTATATCGAATGACATCTCTAATGAAAGAGCATTAAATTTTAAGAACACCCATACAATTTTTATAATTTATCGATGTACGGTTTTTGAGATAAAAGATTTTGAATGAGTTGGAGGAAGAAATGATTTATGGAGGAGAGAGAAAAAAAATGTTTGGTTGAGATTTGAGGAGAGAAAAATGGTGTTAGATAAATATAAAATTGATATATGGACATTTTGGGAAAGTAAATGTTGAAACTTAAAATGTAAACATGGGAGATCTGCTTTATAATATAGTATAGATATAATTATAGATAATGGGATTAGTATATCAGAATACAAATAATTTTACACGAATTGTCATAGCGTGTATCACATTTCAATCATGTGCATTTTAATGAACTTTCAGATTTTGTTCATTGTATGTATCCGACCAATAAAAACCTTACAAGTGACAACTTATATGGTTACCACATATACACGAATACATGCAATGTATATAATTTAAAAGTTAATTACATACAATGCACATAATTAAAGTTCAATACATATTATAACAATTTGTATAAAGTTGCTTACTAAATCTAAACTCAAAACTCTTGAAAAACTAATCACTTACCTTTGTATCAATGACCAAACCGCCACCAATCATATTAAAAATTATGTCAATGTTTTTTATTTTCCTTATTTGAAAAGGGTGAATAACCCGATTGAATCGTGTAAACGGTTCAACCACAAACACGGCCTGGTATTTGTGTATATAAACCAAAACAAAAAAAACCGGGTATCATAAAACCGGTAAACTCATTGGTCGGTTCAACCAATCGGAAGAGTATATATAGACCAAAATCGGCTTTAATTTGAAGGGTATACTTTATACTTTATTTCCTACGTAAACAAAACCGCCATAAAAACCTAGTTTTCTTCTTCTCACAGTTTCATCTAGCTTTCCGTCTACATTCAACCAATTTTTTTTTATTCAGAGGTGTGTATGTATATCTATATAATCCGTGTTATTATCAGTATAGTTGTTGTTATTGCCAGTTATTTATTATTTTATGTAATTGAATTATTGGACGATAAGTGTTGTACAGGTTTACATTCACATATAAATTCGGTAAATTTAGGGTTTTATTGAATCTGCATTACTATTCTATTTCGAATTAGCGGTAACAATCACACAAGAACCACACTGTAAAAAAAGTTGACACATCTGCATGACTTTTAACACGAAAACCGCATTGAAATTTGCTAATTTATATATATATATATATATATATACATATATAAACGGTTACACACAATCGCAATGTGGTGAACTTCACCACATTGGGACGGTGTGGCATTCGGTGTGGTAATGACTTTCACACCGAGACCACAAAAAGAAACCATAAATATCAGACTCTAGGTAGTTGTAAACTTTTTTTTTTTTCTCAGCGTAACAATATTACTATTGGTGTGTAACAGGTAGAAGACATGGCGTCGTTTGCTAAACCAGATAATACATTGAAACGTGCTGAAGGTGAACTAATTTTTATTTTATTTTTTTGCTTTTTCAAGATAATTGTTTTTCGATCGATTATCTAACTATATGTGTTTGTCTTGTGTGGGACTACGTATAGAGCTGATTAATGTTGGGCAGAAGCAAGATGCTCTGCAAGTGCTTCATGATCTTATAAAATCAAGAAGGTATCGTGCGTGGCAGAAAACACACGAAAAGATTATGTTCAAGTACGTTGAGCTTTGTGTTGAACTGAAGAGAGGCAGATTTGCGAAAGATGGGCTGATCCAATATCGCAATATATGCCAACAAGTTAATGTTAGTTCGTTTGAGGAGGTGATAAAGTACTTTATGGATCTTTCAACCAAGAAGGTTGAGGTTGCACGTAGTCAGGCAGAAGCTTTAGAAGAAGCTCTAGATGTTGATGACTTAGAAGCTGGTATAAGACCCGAAGATTTGATGTTGAGTTCTGTTGGTGGTGAGAAGGGAAATAAATGTTCTGATCGGGCTTCCTCGTTTAAGTTTTTGTGGGAGACCTATCGAACAGTTCTTGATATATTGAAGAACAACTCCAAATTAATGGCCTTGTATGCGGTAAGTTTTGCTTAAAGTTAAAGGTGTTGAAGTATTAGTTAATCTTATTTAGTTTATGAATGTGATCATATTGTCTTGTATACTAATGTCACTCAGTTAAACATTGTTTACTCTCTTTTATGCAGGATACCGCACATCATGCTTTCCAGTTCTGCAAGCAATACAAGAGGAAGACAGAGTTTCGTAGGCTGTGTGAGATAATCAGGAACCATCTTGCAAATCTCATCAAATACAAAGACCAGAGGGACCAGCCAGATTTATCTGCTCCTGAAAATCTGCAGCTCTATCTTGATACAAGATTTGAGCAGCTAAAAGTTGCCACTGAACTTAAACTCTGGCAGGTTTGTCTTGGTGTGTTTAGATATTTTATGCTAATTACTTGTCTTAGTGTCTTAGTTTGTCTGAGGTGGCAATATTTGCATGGGTTGAGTTATGGGTTGAAACTGTTCTTTCTTCATATGGGTTGGGTTGGATTGGCTTGATCTGCATTCACTTTACACCATTAATGTCAATGATACTGACTGCCACCATGAGGGGTACGTGGGATGTGGATAGGCTTACTCCTACCCTCTGGTTTTACAAGGTAATAACATTATTAGAATAAGAATCTGGATAAATGAATAGAATACTTTAGCAGATGGCAATGCATTAAAAGTAAATGGTATTAGATTGCACCTCTACTGAAATTTGAGATCAAACAAATCCCAAATCAATCCATCCAGAAGTAAATGGTATTAGATTGCACCTCTAGTGTGTTACCATGATCTCGTTTAGGTGATGTGAAGAGGTTCAGATGTATTTATGTATATGCTTTCTTTGTAATTTTATTTGCAGGAAGCCTTTCGTTCTGTAGAAGATATATATGGTTTGACAAGCATGGTCAAGAAAGTTCCTAAACCGTCTTTGATGGCTGCATATTATGGAAAATTGATAGATATCTTTTGGGTTTCTTCCAGCCATTTGTATCATGCCTATGCATGGTTTAAGCTTTTTCAACTTCAAAAGAGCTTTAATAAGAACCTCAGTCAGAAAGACCTGCAACTGATTGCATCCACAGTTCTCTTAGCTGCACTTGCAGCTCCACCTTATGACTATACAAAAACAGCATCACACTTAGAGTTGGAACGTGAGAAAGAACGAAATACGAGGATGTACAATCTTATTGGATTTAATGTCGATGTGAAGCCAGAGACTAGTGAAGTGGTACTAATTTGCTATCTACTGAAATTTTCATTGCATTTATTCTTAATAGGTACTAATTATCTTTTTTTTTTTTGAACGGTCGGTACTAATTATCTTTTATACTTGTTTCTTTAACAGCTGTCCCGTTCTATTCTTCTTAAGGATCTGGTAAGATAAGACTCTTCAATAATTTAATGTTTTACAAGGCTAAGCAAAGATGCTTATTGAGAGTGCAGATAAAAAGCTCATAATAGGATGTTTCTCTGTAATCTTGAAATGCTGTTGTCCTTTTAACAGGTTTCCAAAGGTGTAATGACCTATGTAACGCCAGAAGTCAAAGATCTCTACCATCTTTTGGAAAACGAGTTCCCCCCTCTATATTTGGCTTCAAAAGTTCAGCTGTTGCTGTCAAAGATCTCAAAAGTTGGCGGAAAACTATCTTCCACGTCGTGTGTACCAGAAGTGCAGCTGTCTCAATATCTTCCCGCTTTGGAAGAAGTTGCTACTTTAAGATTGCTTCAACAGGTAAACTATTCAGAACTTTTTGTTCCCTTAGTCCTGTTATATATTTTTTTGGTAATTTTGGATGCTATTTCTTGTTCTAGGTATCACATGTGTATCAGACCATGAAGGTTGAGACTCTGACCAAGATGGTCCCTTTCTTTGACTTTTTGGCTGTCGAGAGGATCCTTGTAGATGCTGTCAAACATAAGTTTGTAGCTATGAAAGTTGACCACCGGAAGGGTGCAATTACATTTGGTGACTTGGTTAGTGTATTACTCTCCATATGACATACCTCTAAGCATTTTGCTTGCATTTATCTTTCTCATGATCAAACTTACAAAAATATATATATACTTTTACCTAATAGTTACATACCTCTAGCTAGGTTGTCAAATGGAGAATGGTATATCATCTTGTCCTGACTTTTTTCCACTGTCAGAGTTGTTAAAGGATTAACGCGCAAAAGGTTCCCCAAGCCTCAGAGACTAGCCCCAGGCTACGTGGGCCTCATGAATGCCATTTTCAGCATATATAAATACTAATAAATGTGTATATAATAACATTCTACCAATTAAAATTTTAAAACAAATTAGTCAGCTAAAGTAACTACATGATACAAAGTTACAATACTGGATACATTTACCCAGTTAGGCCTTAAAGGTCAAAGTGTTAGACTTGATTACATCCATAATTACGATATAAAACAAATCATGATTTGAACTTGAAACCTGGCTGAAGTCGGAAAGAGGAATACATAATCTAAGTAGTCTTGAGACTAAATCACGCCTTGTGCATCTTATACATGTGCTTTGTCTCGACACTTCAAATCCCAAAACATTGTGCTTCTGTGTTTCCTTTGTGTAGCATTTACATGATCATATGTATTCGGAATCCATATATTTTGGATTATTTCATGCTCATTGATTGTTTTGTTATGTTTTCACTTTTCCCATTCTAACAATGCATCTTCTGTCTCCAGGGCTTTGAATCTGACCATTTACAAGGCCACCTAAATGTTTTTGCCGAAAATCTGAATAGATCATGGTTTATGATTTTTCCATCTTCAAAGAAAGGATCCAAATTAAGCGACATGCTTCCAAGTTTAGGAGAGATAATACAGAAAGAGCACAAACGGCTTCTTGCCAGGAAAACAATAATTGAGAAACGTAAGGAAGAACAAGAACGCCGGCTATTTGAAATGGTATTCATTTCAGTAATAATCTGAGCTGCATAATTCTGCTTGATACCATGCTTATGCTTACATATTGACCATAATTGGTTTATTTGTGATTCTGGGTTAAATTTGCTCATGAAGGAACGAGAGGAGGAGACAAAAAGACTACAAGAGCAGAAAGAAGCTAAAGAGGCAGAACAGAGGAGGCTTGAAACTGAGTTTAAAGAAAGGAAACAACAAAGAATCCTCAGGGACATTGAGGAACGGGAGCGAGAGGAAGTACAAACTTTACTCAAGGATGCTGAGAAGTTCATCAATAAGAACAGAATGAGGCCAATTATTGATGGGGTTAGTAGCTTCCCTCTTCTACTAACATCTTTCTGCATGGTTCTGACCCAGAAAGTGACTTCTTTTCTTTTCTTTATTTGTCTACAGAATGTGACAAAGCAGACCATAATTGAGTTAGCACTGCAGCAGCAAGTTAGAGAAAGGCAAGAAATGGAGAAGAAATTACAAAAGCTAGTTAAAAGAATGGATCATTTAGAAAGAGCAAAGAGAGAAGAGGCAGCGCCCTTGATTGAAGCTGCTTTCCATAGACGTCTAGCTGAAGAGAAACTGCTTCATGAACGTCAAAATCAGGTATTTTGTGAAACTGTGTTACATTCTCTGAGAATAAAATTGATAATTACATTTTTCAATAATTTGTTTGATCTTTTCAGGATGAGATTGATAATAGCCGAGACAGTCATGAAGGAAAGGTTAGGGAAAAGTATAGGCTTCAGAGGGTTATGGAACATAAGGTGTGTTCAGAATATGAACTCTATATCACCATTACTATTTAAATGCTTTTCTCTTCTATCTTATTTCTTTTGCCATCCTTTCCTTTCCGTCACTTTTTCTGGTGACGGAAAGTAATGCTACTTTTACGATATTATTATTGTGCTTACTAGTATTGACACTTATTACTGTTCTTTCATGCTGTAGTTCAATGTTAGCATATGTATGGTTGAAAATTGTTTCAGTTATATATTTCATTTCCTCAACAGATCCAATTTGCGGAAAGAGTCATGGACAGTCGCCAGGCAGATTATGACAGATTGAAAGCAGAGAGGGAAGAACGAGTCAGCCAAGTCCTTAAGGCACGTAGAGAGGAAAGGGAAATTAAAAGCAAAATGCAATACTATGTGAGGACTGAAAGGGAAAGACTGGACAAATTGCGTCAAGAGGAGGCGGATCGCAAGCGTGAAGGTATTACAATAACATTTGTCATCTGAATGGATAAAATGATTAAGAAGTCATTATGCATTTTTTTTTTTTTTGGAAAGTTTTGGGGTGTTTTACTTGTTTCCTTTATAGCTTACTTTTTTTTAACAAATTTTACACATTAGATATAAATATAATCTAATCTAAATCCACCAATGCATAAGTAAATGGGCTTTAATTGCTACTACTTCTAGCTGATACTAATGTCACTTTGTTTTCCTATTCAACCTCTATGGTATTCTTCAAATATGCAGAGGCTGAAAGAAAAAAGAAAGAAGAAGCTGAGAAGAAGGCAAAGCAAGATGAAATATATCAAAGGCAGAGGCAAAGAGATCAAGAGGTGGAAGAAAAAGCTAGACAAGAAGCTATTTCAAGGGGAACCCTTAATGACAGGTCTCCTCAGATTTCTGGACCAGGAATCACTGCCCCACCACCGGCTCCAACACCAGTACCATCAGCTGCCGCAGCAAGACCAGAAACTTCTGCTGGGAGGTATGTTCCGCCTTGGCGTAGAAGTGAACCTGCAGCACAGGCATCGGCTCAAGCCCCGGCCCCACCTGCACAATCTGATAGAAGGACCTCTCGTAGGAATGATGAGCGTGGGGTGCCACCAAGAGACAGATGGTAACCCTTTGGTTCGTTTATCCGGTTTTGACCCCGAGGGGTTGAATATTGTTTACTGAGATTTCTCCTGAGATTTTTCTTTTGAAATCAATTTTTGTTCGTACTTAATTCAAGAATTTGAGAATCAAGTATGCTTTTCTTTTTAATCAAAACTTTGTTCCTACTAAACGCCAAGCATTTCTTTCTCTCACCTAGATATTGTGAAGGAGGATATTTACAAATCCATCGTTTAGATACACCCCAAGGAAAACTCTTGATGTGATTAGATAAACTATCTCTAATTCAACAATTTTATGTCCTTGAGACCCGCTAAGGTCACTATAAATAAATTCACATTTGTTTAAGTGACCCAAATCATACTGATTTATATAAATCCTTGGTTCATTTAGAACTCCATACCAACCTCCTCCTCGAGGGTAAAATCTCAAATGAAATTGATAACTTGTCAAATGTGCAACTACTTCAATTTATGACGTCCCTATGGGAGTAATTTCCAATTTCTACAATGAACATAGGACAATTAATTAGTTTGACAGCAACTTGTAACTAGATTGACAGCAAACACTTGGCATCAACAAAAACAATCATTCTGTGTGCTCAGGGCATTTATATCAAATAATAAAGTGAAACGGATAATATGGCCTTTTTTATGAGAGTTTGGAAACTCTTTTTTTGAAATATATCTCCAAAACTTTCTTTTTTCCTATGAATAATCTAATATAGACTCTCTTGTAAATACATCAATACGTATAACCATAGCTTAAAATCCATGCTCTTGACTACCAAAATATAATCTTGAAAGTAAAAAGTAACTTAAAATCCATCATAAGAGTTGAAAAGGGAAAGACATTCTACCAAGCTGGTCTTAACTATCACGGAAAAACTAGCCATTGGAGCAAAAACCAGTCAGTCTTGAATTCTTAATCATAAACTAGCCATTGGACACAAGAACTAGTTGGAAAATTGAGAGCCAGGTTAATTTTTAAAATTTTCGATACAGGTAAGCTGCTTCAACTATATACCGTTGTGCTGTAAAAGAGTTTGGATAGAACCATGTCCATTGGAAAAGAAGACAAGTTATGGATCACAGAGAAATGAACGAAGTCACTTTCCTGATGACAAAAGTAGGGAAAGCATTAGTTGTGTAACTTATCACAAATAATGACAAAAGATCAGGATGATTATGTCTTCGAATTAAGTAAATGATACGAGTGAGAAATGTGATCCAACCGTAGCGTATACAGTACAAAAAATATAATTGAAGTACCGATTTCTCTATACATACATCAAACTATCAAAGTTATTCCCAGTTCACAACATTACAGAATCAATCAAACTCTGTATCCCTAGGAATTCACTTCCATTTTCTCTATGAACAATAGAAACAGAGTAACTGTCACTCAGTAAAATCAAAATTTTACTTCCATACGCAAACCACAAGCCAATGTCTTTCTGTGTGTACATAACTATATATACAAACTCATAATTCCCTCTTTGTACGTAAATTTTTTGAAGGATATATTGGAAGATATAAATGCTATAAATTTATCCTTCACATAATCTGCATCCATCATAGGACTGAAACTTACTTCCCAATCTTTTTTTTACTATCAAGAGTAGATGTCCTTCCGGTCTTTGAAGCTGGCGAACTACTAGCAGCTGCAGGTTTCTTTGCTGTTGCTGAACTAGTCCTGTTATGTACAAACATTGTAGAATAATTGTAGTATTTTAAGAGAACATAATTGCATTAAACTTTTTGCAAGCAACTTTATGACAAGTAACTATACGCATTGAAATGATCTGGGTATGTTAAACGTGTGCAAAATCTAATGAATTGGGATCTATTATTTATAATGACATGATTTATGCTATCATATTCAATGTATTAATTTTTTGTCTTTTTCTTTTTGGAAATGCTATAAAGCTCCAAGTATAAAACTATGAAAAAAATTTGATGGGTAAACCATCTCCAAATTACTGCAGATTCTAATGATTTGGGATTTATTATAATGATATAGTTTTTCTATCATATTCGTATTAAGTGATTATAAGTAAAAAAAACCTGACTGAGTTATTTTTGTGTAAACCCAACCCATATGTGTTTTAAGCCATTACCTAACCATCCATTTTGCTACCTCTAGTGTATGTAATTAAAATTATAAGCTATATGCTCTAGCTGGTGATCTAAAAGACATACTTGCTTTGTGGGCTCTTTGCTGGTGCTGTAGTAACTTTCTTGAGTTTGGATGCCGCACTAGTTGCAGCTTTTGGTGGGTTTGAGTCAGCCTCGGAGGACTCACTGGCTGCACCATCATGGTCATCATATTCTTCATCCCCACCATCACACGCATCTTCTGTATCTCCTCCCTCCTTAGCTAAAGCTGCCTTGAGAAAAGCAACCTGTTCTTTCAACTGCTTCAAATCCGTGTCATCTTTATTGGACTTAGCAGCACCAAGCTCAACCGTAGACACCCGTTCAGCAAATTTAAGCGTGCTAATTGTTTCTCCTACTGTATCCGGATCAGGACTTACATGAATAAACATCAAAGTCTTGGCTTGCCCTCCTAGGTATTTGAAAGACTAGCCAGCTTAGTTAAATGACAAAATAAAAAATTCATATGAAAATATAATGTTTATGAAAAAGCGTTACCGAGAGCATCTTGCAGCAAAAGGGTGAGTTTACTGTTTCTGTAAGGAACATGTGTGCTTTTTTGGGCAAGAGATGCTATCACGTCTCCTAAAGCAGAAAGTGATTTATTTATAAATGTTGCTTCCTTTAATCTATCACCTGTAGCTTCTGTTTTGTCAGCTCTTTCACTTCCAGCAAGATCAACCAGATGCATACAACCTCTAACCGTTGAACCAGATGTCAAGTCTTTTCCATTAACGTGAACCGTAACACAACTGAAAAATATTATGCATGGTCTTTCATCATTTTTTACATAATCAACCAGAGGGATAGTGAAAATATTTGCATTAGTGAAAAAAAGTGAAAAAGGGTTTATCATCTCTAACAGGTCAAATGGGCAAAATCAAACTTCTAGTTAGAAGAAGAGAAGAGTAGAACGGGTCAATAGTAGCCCAAAGTGCATGTTTAAGGATTAAAACCCCTGAAATGCTGTAAACAAAAACTAAAAATTGGTATTGTAGCTACGTGGTTTTATAATCATATATGCAGAAGTGTTTAAGGTCAACCCAACGCGGAGCCATTACAACCAGTACCACAATGACCTGATTTGACCTGATACCCAACTGGTGAGGCCAGCCCATTTGCCACCTCTAACATGGGATATTGTAATAACGGGAAGGGGTACAAGAATTACAATGTGGGTACCTGTGAGAGCGACTACTACGATCATTCATTGCAGTAGAACCCACTGCACGATTTTTATGGCCAAGCGTCATTAAACGTATAACATCTTCTGTTGTTGAAACAGGTACAAGAGTTGCATCTGGTACATTTATCCCGTTCGATGTACCCAGTCGAATTTCTAATGTGATCAATGGTTAAGATAAGCAAAATATGACGAAAGAAGAAAACAAGAAACAATATGTGACTATCGAACAACTGTGTCGTATAAAAGGATATTTCTTGCTAGCTCCATCTGCACAAAGAAGATCCCTGACCATTTCATTGTAAATTTCAAGCATCTGGACACAAACTTCATAAGCAATCATGTTCTTCCTCTGCTGTTGGATATCAAACAAATCATTTAATGCCCTGTAGTTTACGCCCATGGTTTCTGGTGCAAGGTTTTCGGGTCCAGTCTGCAAAAGCATAGTGAAACATTAGGGAAAACGATATGAGCTTTTTTTTCCAGTACCATCATAACAATTAATGAATTCCTTACCATTGTGAAAGTTTTCCCTGATCCTGTTTGACCATATGCAAATATGCAGATATTGTATCCATCAAGAACAGAACGGATCAATGGTTGGGTGTCTGTATATACTGATGCTGCAACACAAAAAGTAGATAAAATAAGGAAGAGAGAAATTATTCAAAAAATGGATTAGTTAAATAATACTTGTAAGGAACACGTAGATTTTGGAGATGTAACTGACATTGAGTTGCAGTTGGACCAAAAACTCTATTAAAAGTGAATGATTTCCGTTGCTCTTTTCCACCTTTTGCAGAAGTAATAACTTCCATAGTTACATCATCAATGCAATCCACACTGCTTGGCTTTTTACCTTGTGTTCCAGGCAAAAACGGTCTACTTCTGCAGTAGACCCTGATACTTCCTTTTAGGTCCTGCACTTGATTATACAACCTTCGATTTTCATCGACAACCTTTTTGTACCCTGATGCAGCTTGAGCCAAACTACTTATGTGCTTACCTGACAAATTAATATTTAATGTTTAGTCAAGATTTGAACAAAAGGAATAACTTGGCTGTCGATGGTGGCAAGTTGGGTGGGTCAGGCAATGGGTTGAAACACTTGATCTTACCATAGATTCACATAGTTCACATCTGGGTGTTCCTCTTTGTGTAAAACAATAATGCGCTAATTATGATTGAAAACACAATATTATCAACATATTAATCAAAGTTCATTAAAAAAACGATTAGGAAGTAGCATTCATTAGTTATAGACTCTACACAAATTTCAACCCCGTCAACCATTTCCCATTTTAGCTAATCTTAAACCCAAAACACCCATTCAGAAGTAAATATTTCTAAAATCTCTACCGTAATATGATTCGGAAAATGTACCTAAATTATTGACTTCCTCTTGATAGTTTGTTCTTAGTAACTCCATATCTGCTTTTGTGGCGGAAAAAGTATTCTTCAATGCCTGTATGATATAGCAATCTCTATTAGTCATGCGTTAATAAAAAGCGTTATTGTCACTAAGCTAGTTAATTAAGGTGAAGAATATACTTGTATCTCTTTATGTTGGTGGTCGACCAGCCTTTCCTGCTTTGCATGAGTCAGTTTTAATCTCTCACATTCACCATTGACCCAATTGTAGTATTCCTCTTCCTTGGCATCTTCAGCTGCTTGTCTTTCCATCTCTTTCTTCTTTTCTATATCTCTCTTCCTTTGAACCTCTTTCTTCTTTTCCACTGCGATCTTTCTTTCCGTCTCTTTCTTTTCCATTTCTTTCCTCCATTCTGTCTCTTTCTTCTGTAGCGAGTCATCATCATTACTAGTTGACTCCAGGGTATCATCGATGGTTTCATCCTCTTCCATCTCGATTTCTACATCACTGATGGACTCATCATCTATGATTTCATCCTCTTCAATCTCATCATTTATATCACTTGTCGACTCCATGGTATCTATGGTTGCATTATCTTTCATCTCATTAATTGCTAAACTAGTGGAAATATTTTCTTTGTTTTTCGTCTCGTTCTTGATATTACCAGTGGACTTAATGGTATCTGTGGTTGTATTCTTTTCCTTCTGATCATACACCATATCAGCGACAGATTTTTTGGCAGGTATTGTTGCTCTTCTGTCCATCTCGTTATTTACCTCAGAGGGATTTTTGATATCTGCGTTGGCTTTCTTTCTCATTTCGTTCATTATACTGCTAAAGGACTGTCGTGCAGTTAAATCAAATGTATAGTTGAATAAGTCAGTGAGCCAAGTAATGCAGAAATTGGAACTTAGAGGATGTTTCTTTTTTGGACTTTTAAACTGGTTTAATATTTATAATTTATCTGGTTTACAGTTTATGGGAAAAAAAGGGAAAAGAAGGCGCACGTATGAGGATAATTTTT
The DNA here is from genome assembly GCF_010389155.1 of Erigeron canadensis. Taxonomy (NCBI): domain Eukaryota; kingdom Viridiplantae; phylum Streptophyta; class Magnoliopsida; order Asterales; family Asteraceae; genus Erigeron; species Erigeron canadensis. The sequence continues at coordinate 3,606,141 of NC_057764.1, forward strand.
TTAAAACATGCATACACAAAAGGTGATAAATTGTTGACTAAACAGTCTTAATGTTTAAACTTCATGGCTTCAGATGTTATCACTAAACGTCCAAATACGTGACAAGTATTCAGACTTGAGCCACTAAAAAAATACAAACATGATCATACCTTTGTTTCTTCCTTTTTCGTTGTCTCTGAGCTTGCATTTTCTTCCTTCTCGTTATTGTTCACTTTTGCGAGTGGCTGTCAAAAGATTGTTTTGAATCAATGGTGTCCACAAAAGCTTTCCATGAAGAAAAAGGAGTCTGCATGAAAATGCTATAAGTTGACGGATTTCAGAGCAACATACCTTCAAGAATTCCTCTTTCTTGAGGTTTGTTTTTGATTTGATATTCGTATCGCTACTAGTGTCCTTGGGGGATGGCTGCCATGTAACCAGTCAAGGTTTTTTTGAATCAGGAAGTGTAACAGAAACTATAATACGTTATGTAGCAAGCTTGTCAGTAGTCTCAAGTATACCTTTATTTCTGCATTACGAGCTCTAAGAAGAGCCTCCCTCTCTTGCAACTTTTTCTTATTGTTAGCAATAACTACACGAACCTGTAACAACAGTATTAGTAATTACATTAGTCCTTTCGTTCAAATCATCTACCTCTCATGCACCAGAAAAGTAGAGGCGTCAATTTCATCCTATTTTGACATCGAACGGGTCAAAGGGTTAAACCAGAAAATAAAGGTTAAAGACTAAAAGATAATAGTTTAAATAGGCTGAACATGATGAAAATTGTTCTTAAATCTTAATGTACTGTTTATGCATACAACCTCCAAAACCTTTTATTAATAGAACTGATATTTATTAAAATAATATGGTTTTCATAATTCTATAACCTGTAGAAGACGGTACTGGGTGTTACTTACTTACTTTCCTATCGTTTATACAAAATTTAGAAAGAAACAAAAACGTGTTTTGAGTCGACCTAACCCAACTCATATTAAAGCTATCTGGTTTTGCCCCATTACCCAACTCAACCCAACCCAACCCACCCTCTTATTTTGCTACACACAAGAATTTCTGATCTTCCAAATGGGCATGGATCGATGACTCTTTCAAGCATCTTCATTGCTAATAGTATGCACAGCTGCTTACCTTTTCTCTATGGCTGGTCAGTCGACGTTCAAACGCCTCTGCGAGTTTACTTAACACGATCTCAACTGCCTGTGCACAAGTGTCATAACAGTTAAAAATACTTTCTTGATCTTGTGAACTGATTACAATAAAAACAGCTTTGTAAGCAATTCAAAATGGAACATATTATATACATTTCCAAGTGAGGACTCACCACGGGAATATCTTCTGGCTTCTGATCCGAAAGAAGATCACGCACACGCATATGAACAGGCTTACATATACAAGAATTACTGTCAGAGCATTTTATTTGTTGCATTCTTCGCCAAATTAAAAATCTAAAAACACACTAACCTTTTCTTTATCCTCTTTCCAAAGATCACAACATTTATCCATATCCAATGAATTACAAACCATTTGCTTCCTTTCTGTAGAAGGTTTCGGATTCCCTTCAAACTTAAATGTCCCTTTTGCACCCGCCTTTTTCCATTCACTGTATGCCATCAAGGCTAGTACACAGTTCACAACTCTCGATAACTTCCCCCCCTATACGTCACAATAAATACAAGTATATAAACAAAGTCCAAAAAACGAGCACCCCTACTAATGCTAAAAGATCATTCTGCAAACTTTACCTGTTCTAAATCACAAGCTTCAAAAGTTGGAAGTCGTCTTTCTTCTATTACCAAAAGAAAATTCCGAATATTTTCAAAGTACGGGCATTGAGACAGAGGTGCTCCATCAGGTATAACAACAGAATCACAAGGTGCTTCCACCACCTTAGAAAACAAATATACACAATTTGAAACAATTTTTACTCAACAACATAACCAAAACGAGATAACAACAAAAATGAAAATCAACAAGTGGGTAAAGAACATTACTTTAGAAATAGAACCAGGCTCAATCTTTTTAAGAACATTACAAAGAATAATCCCGCTTCTTAACCCCATTCTAAAGTTTTGTTCTGAAGGCTCAGCTGGCAAATCTTTTGCAGCCACAACGCCTACCATCTTTCTTAGCCAACGTGTTGCCTCATATCTTTTTGTTGCTGAAATGTGTAAAACAGCCCGAAAATGTGAAAAAAAATCACATACATCCTTTTAACCAAAGTTAGTACTACAAATTATAATCACATTATACCTACAACCTCTACAATGCATGAACACATATTTTCTAATTAAACGCATACATACATTTTCATTAAACGACCAAAAAAAAGAATAAACATACATATTTTCGCGTCACTTTTGTGGGAGGTATATACATTACACAATTCTTCTCCATGCTCCAAAAGAACATCTTCAATCAATGATGTCACAGTAAAATTTAAGATATCATCATTATCTGCCATTTTATAACGAAAAAACGCGCACCCCCAGAAATCCTAACTCTCTTATGATCCCAAAAAATTATAACTTTCTGGTCTCTTTCAAATGTTATCTATAAGGAAATGAACATTGTAACATGTTTGAACATAGAAAATGATGTTGTTATAAACAAAACAGAAAGAATATTAAATATTGTTAATAATCTATGTTGTTAGAAATAGATATACTTTTTTTTATTTGTTCTTTTTCATCATCTTTGTGTATATATATATTTTGTATAATCAACTTTTGTATTAAAATTTGAATGTTGTTTATGCAAAAGGAAGTTGCTATGTGTCTGAGATATAGATAACCCGTGTCTTTCGCCATGGAAGCAAAGGTCCTAATTTAATTAATTACTTACAAGGTTATTTTACTTACATGGGTGGGTGTGGGCCGGTCTTTTTGGTCTGGGTATCAAAAGTCATGTTCAACTTTTGTTAAGAAAGGCAAAACCGTCGTTGAACGATGTCGTTTTTTTACTGGAAGTGTTAGGGTGTAAAAATAAATGGTTTTATAAGGTGGAACAGTCGAATCAGGTTTTAACTACTTAACCTATACAATACGAATGTCCGTGTGATCCGGCATTGATGGTTAGCAACGGTCGTGTGGCGACGGTGTGGCAGCAGTAGTGACGCTGTAGTGATGCTGACAGCAGTGGTGTCGTGATGACGATGGCGGTGTGCGGCGGTGGGTATTCAACACCTAGCTATTTCTACTCTTTTATAAAAATTCTTGATTCCCTCCTTTTAATAAATACAAGAAAGTTGCATTAAAAATAACTCAAATACCCTTAATGAGCCTCTTTTAATGTAGAGAGTTATCAAAAATTATCCAATTTGCCCTTAATTTAGTAATTTATACTTTAAACCTTTATTTCACTAATTTATACTATAAGCCCTTATCTTCTAATATATTTCAACTTACACCACTAGACACTGCCGCCGCCGCTAGTAGTCGCTGCCATCAACACCCCTCGCCCTCACCACCAGACATCGTCATCACCACCACTGTCGCATTGCGTTGGTAACGTCCTAATATATTTATTATAATATATCTATACTCCTTTATAAAACAAACTCAACTCACCTCCCTTAAATTTAAGAACCTGATATGTCTAATTTACACTCTATTTTAATACATCTTTATTTTTATTTTATACACTAGGATTAAAATACCCTTAAAAAAATTCAATCGCTCTCTCTCCCTCACGTAGAAAAATCCCCTAACTCACACTTTGTCCCTTCATCCCCCCTTCACATCTCACCGTAAAAATTCATCACATCGCCGACCACAATGAAATTATTTTTACATTAATCATCACACCGTCACCGCCTCACCGCCGTTGCATTACACGGGCACCAATCTAGTCTGAATATATGTTAGATAAAAACAAGTTAAGTTCTAACTAGCTAATAAAAAGTAATTGGCCCGGGGACTAACAAGATGTTTAAAATCAATTATAATTAAACTCTTTTAAAATTCAAGTATTCAACACCTACCTATATAACTATATTAAATTAAAAGAATAATGTTTAGATAAAAACAGGCAAATTTCAACTAGCAAAAGTAAGTCATTGGTCCTATTGGCTGGGGAGCTAGCTAGCCCATTGTCAAGAGACACACTCATTAAAACAAGTTGGTGACATAAAATACTTGACCGAAAGAAGCCCATTTTTTTTATAAGTGTGACTTTGGTTGCTACCTTTTAAGGTGATGAGAATCAGATGAATTATATATACACTCTCTTGTAAAAGTTGGTTTGAAAAAGGAAGACTAAACAACTTTTATATTGTATGAGATACATCACCACTCGTTACCAAGACATAAAAATGATGAACCTATTTTTATGGACTAAAGTTGGTTTTGTGCACATGATAATATGATATGTATCATTACTTTTACATTTTCTTTTAATATCCTATTATAAATCATCAATGTTTAAAAATGGTCATTATGTAAGGTTATAAACCTATATATCCATCACTATTTTATACATAAATCAACTTTAATGCACAATAATCATATGAGAGGTTTTTTTTACAACAATTATACTGATTAATATGTCAAAATATTACCAAATGTATTTTCAAAACGATAAAATATCTCTCAACTAATACAACACAAATTAGTGCATATAAATTATTAACATTATATAAATATGAATTTCTAAAATTCTATTAATGCATCTCTATACTATCTTATAAAAAAAATAATCAACATGTTAGAAAGTTACATGAGTAAAATGTTTAAATACTCATAATTATTAAATTACACCATCAGTCATTTATCTTTTAAAATATTTCTATTAACATTTTACATCAGTTACTTTTACATCATGTATCTACACCACTCAACGCCGCCTCCACCACCAATAGTCGTCCCCCACCACCACACCGTCGCCGCCACATTACGCGGATACCATGCTAGTCAAAACTTAAAATGATAATCAAAACATTTAGTGTTACTTGATAGCATCACTAGGGTTGTCAATGGGATCGGGTTCGGGTTGGCGGATTGACGGGTTGAAAAACTCAGACCCTAACCCAACCCATTAAAAGTTTTAGGTCAGAAATTTCAATCCTGACCCATAACCCGTCAAACCATGATCCAACCCATGTAACCTGATAAGCAAATATATATAAGGGTTAAATCACTGGATAAATAATGTATTTTTTTTCATTTACATGATTACTCATTAAACTGGATTATTGATGTGTATCACCCACATACTTTTTAATTTTTTACATGGTTGCCATATTTGACACCTATTGTAATATTTTTATTTTTTAATACCAAAATTCATAAATTCATCTCTTTATTCTCTCTCTTTCAATATGGGTTAATTTCCAGGTTTTCACATCTTCATTGAATCAGATAAAGAGCAGAAAATTTGGCCCCACAAAGATCACAAACATCGTATCCAATGGTGGACAAACGAGTAAGGGTGGCAGCACAGAACTGGGATGGATCTTCAAGTGGGTCAATGGACTTGTTGGTTAAGCCCTTCTGAACATAGCAACTCAAGCATCTGTTTGGCATATCCGTAATTTTTTGAAAGGATCATCAAAATAATTGTTCTTTGATTGAATCTTTTTTTATGTTTTTTTCTTCACCACTGACCACAGGTTAAAAATGGGCATCCATGTAAAAAATTAAAAAAATTAAAAATAAAATGGACATCCATGTAAAAAATTAAAAAGTACGTGATACACATCAGTGACTTAACCCTATATATAAATATAAAATGAAATAAATCAACTAATATAAAGCTTTATCATTGATGATATTACAAGCTGAAAACGAATGATACAAGATAAAAAGAAATACGAGGGTATTGTTAGTAGTTGAAACAATGTTAATAAACTTACCGATTCATTCTACATCATTTATCATCTCACAAAATTTTAAATCATTTTCTTATTTCAGATTTGAAGTTACCTTAGGTTAGAAATTGAGAATAAGGCGTATGTATTAGTGTAATGTGGAGTATGAGTTATTATATATAATTCAATTATTTTAAAGATATCGAGTTGGCGAGTCGACCTAACAACCCAACAACCTAACCCGAACCTAACCCATAAAAAAATCAGGTTGATGGGTTTGTGGGTTGGCAGGTTAGTGGGTCGAAAATACTCAACCCTAACCTGGTTTTTTTCGAGTTGGGTTCGGATTGGGTTTTGGATTGAATCGAAATTGACAGCCCTACATCGAAAAAAACTCATAATCAATCTAACCATATAAGTAACGTTTAATTAATTGAGACAATCTAAAGGCTATATAAGTCTTCACAAGCAACGTTTATTCTTTAAACTATCTATCCTCACTCTACTTCAACCAATCTATCTCTAACTTAAAAAAAATAACATTTCAACAACCAAGTGTCAATTTAAAATTAAATAATATACCCACAGGTTGTAATAACATTTGCAAATTAAAACAACTTTAATAATATGTATATCAAGTAATTAGCAAATATCAACAAGAGTAACCCAACAAGAATGTCATCTATATTACTTATTTAAAATAACATCTCGCCTTGTTAAAAGTTATACTAGAAAAAATGACTAAAATGTTCTCCCATATCTATATTATGTAATATTTTCGCCTATCACCCTTCAAATATTTTCACATGAACTATTCCTTTATAATTGATTATTAAACACTATCAATCTTTTATCTTTTAAAATATCTCCATGAATCATCTAAATCAATTAATTTCATATCAATTATCTACACCCCCAACATTAGCCTCATCACCACATCATCGCCGTCATGACCACCGTTGCTTTGCGCAGCTACGGTGCTTGTATGTCTATCAACCTGAGCATCATTTATTCAACATCAAACTTATCGATCATCATGTTATGCCTCGCATATCGGGATATGGAGTCATGTCTAGGGAAACCTCACATCTGATATGATAAGTTAACCTTTTGATGTCCATCGACGTTATTAGGATAGACATAACCAATCCACGAGTAAGCTATTTCTCAAGCTAAATCAGTCATTCCAAACCACTTTGTAAACTAGCGCGACATAACCCAAAGGGGATATTTAGATTATCCCTAAACACATCAGCACTCTAACCAATACTAGTGCGAGTTAAGCTTAACACTTCCAACGCCAAATATACTCAGTATCAACCATCTAAATCAATTCGATATTATAGCCCTTAATGAGCACGTGACATGACAATCATACTAAGGTATTTTTTATATTAAAATTCAATTTCATTAATCAATAAAAAGCTAGCAGATCGATAATGGAGTATAACAGTGATAAAAAAATATATTGTTCGGGTATTATTAATCAAACCAAATATATTGTTTGGGTACTAATATAAACGAACAAATAGCCAATGATGACTAGTCCAATTGGTTAAAGGCATCTTATGTTTTATTTAAGGTCTTGAGTTCGATCTTTAGAGATGACAAGTGTTGAAGTTTTTTCCTCCGAATACTTAACGGTCTATAGTCAACATCTCGTTGTCTATGATACATGGTTTCATTATACGGTGACGAATGTGGGAAGAAAAAAAAACGAACAAATAACATTGACCATAAGTTAGCAGACAATGAAGTATAACATAGATAAAACTTAGGAAACTTAATTTATGGATCACTGAAAGCTAGCTATCAATCAATCAATACTAATTAGCGACATGCATGATTTATACTTACGTCACGATTTAATTAAACATAAGCCCAAATATTGTCTACAATTGATACGTTAATTGGATTTGTTAATGGCTACAAGGAACAGAACATTTCTGTTTAGAAGATACAGAGATGCATTGAAGAGCGTTCGGGTGGTGGCTGTTTCATCAGCCGCTCCGGTGGTGTCCGCCGATGGTTCGGTCGAAATGTCTCCGAGGATTAGACAAAATCGGTCTTATGCTCCTCTTAGTACCGAGGATCCTGGAACATCTTCTTCCTATGCAACGTATTTATCTTCATGTTTTATTATTATTATTATTATTATTATTTTGTTTTATATTATTATTATTATTATTATTATTATTATTATTATTATTATTATTATTAACTGTGTGTGTGGTGTGTGTGTGGGGTGGGGCCATCTCAACCTCCCCACACACCATTGGAGATGGTATTAAGACCCAAAACCAGTAGAAAGGTGTGGAGATGGTATTAAGACCCAAAACCAGTAGAAAACGGGGTTCGGTGTTACTATATCTTTTCTTTAGTGATAATAATGTTTGATTTAACTGATAGAATGAAAACTCAAATAAGAAGTTATGCTAGTTGTTGGGCTTACTACCCTTTGGCCCCCTACTAGGACCGCCTCTGGTTATAATTATTATTATTATTATTATTATTATTATTATTATTATTATTATTATTATTATTATTATTATTATGATAATAATACTTGTAATAATGATAATAAAATCACAAAAAATCGTTACCTTATGTATTGAGCTAATTGAAGGTTCAGTTCAATAAAACTCAATACATACAATAGTGTAACATACCAGATATAGTTAGATGCAATTCTATGGTAGGTTCAGTTATGCATGGTAATTGGTATTCAGCTTTCGTTTTGGTTATTGTTCCTAAACAATGCGTGTATAAGACAAGTGATCTTTTAATTTATTCGTATATACATTAGAGCTACTGCAAGTGAATAGACTTCATACATGCAGTTGAGATGATAAAAAAAGCCATTTTTAGAGATATATTAGCTTCGGAAGGAGGGGTGTTTTAGCTGTTGTAGTATGGCTGATGACGGTTATGAGTAGAACAGTACTTCAAGCTATACATTTTAGCAATATATTGGTCAATTTTGTGCTTCGGAAGGAGGATGTTGTAACCAATCGTAAATGGCAGAATTTGGATTGAAGGACAAAAGTGGCTAGTATAAGGGTGTTCTGCTAACTGAACAGGTTCAGACTTTAAAATGTATAAAGTCATTCTGCCTGTATGACTCATTATAGGACCTCTGTCATTATATTTTGATCTGCTTTGTTTCTTTTAAATGTTATAGATGTGCCAAAAATTTGATATGGCTATTCTTGTTTAATAGTTTGAAAATTAATGCTTTCATTTCGAATTTGAAAGTATAGTTTGTTAGGTTTGGTAGGAAGTGTCACATAGACTTCTACACAATCCCACAGTTATTGACATTTCACATGATCTTAGATGCTTCTCAACCAATATTCTAGAAACAGAAAAACTTAGACCAATTGGTACAACCAGTTCGTTACCAGATACTACAATATACTAACAGTTTACAAAGTATGCAAGAAAAAGTTATCAACTTTTAAGGCCCTTCACTAATGCTCATACTTTATGTAAATGTGAACTTCTGATCTCCTTTTGCAGCGGTGGGACTCCAACAGTTGGTCTTCCTCCAGCTTGGGTAGATGTATCAGACGAAATAGCTACAAACATCCAACGTGCAAGTTCTAAAATGTCAGAACTAGGCAAAGCTCATGCCAAGGCTTTAATGCCTTCATTTGGGGATGGTAAAGAGGATCAGCGCAGGATTGAGGCTCTTACCCATGAAATAACTGATCTTCTAAAAAAATCAGAGAAGCGGTTAAGAAAGTTATCTGCTGGTGGGCCTTTTGAGGATTCAACTATCAGAAAAAACGTGCAGGTATGTATAGAGTACAAACCTCTCAGATATTCTTTGAGTTTTGTAGTTTCTCCCCTATCATAATTTACTCAATATTGGTGAAATCAAATTGTATTTGATAGTTTAACAACTCATTTGAAACAATAAATATTATTCTTTTATGGCAGCGTTCTTTAGCCACTGATCTTCAAAGTCTTTCAATGGAACTCCGGAGGAAGCAATCACATTATCTCAAGTGCCTTCAGCAGCAGCAGAAAGAGGTCTACTTCTAGTTATTAATCTGATATTAAGTTTGACGAATCAGATACCTTCTACTGATTGCTTTTTCTTATAGTGCTTAAATATTTCATCACGTTGGGTAGCAGGTCAAAATAGGTAATCTTTGGTTGTTTCGGGTTGGTTTGTGTTTGGTTGACTTGCTACTTTTTGTCCGAAGTTTGTGAATTTTTCATATTAACTATGTTGACCATTATGATTACAGATATCTTGTATCAATAATCACCTGATTTATTGAATAAATGATTTTAAACACACTGGGTGACTTTGACCCATTATACATGCTTCATAACTTTTTTGCTACTTTCTTATTTTACCCGTTTGAGATGCAAAATAATCCACATCAACAAATGTGTCTAAATTTCATTTAACATTTAGTTTTTACTTATCTAAATCTGCATTCAACTTGAATATTGTATAGGGATTAGTTTCTTGGAATGTAACTATCTTTGACCGAATGTCTATAGTAGGAAAAAACTAAAGTTATGTGTATTGTATGTAAGCAACTTGAAAAAATGTTTATTGTATGTAAGAAAACATACGTGGCAACTATATACAGGTGCCACTTGTCAGATTTAATTGGTTGAAACGAAATTCTTACATACAATAAACATTATTTCAAAGTTGTTTACATACAATACACACAACTTTAGTTATTTTCTACTATAGACATTCGTTCAAAGTTTCTTACATTCGAGGAAACTAATCCCTATTGTATATCCAGAAAGTATTGCTGCATATGCTATTAGACCATACCTATAATTTACCATTTCTTGCAGGGTTCAGATGGGGTTGATTTAGAAATGAATTTGAACGGAAAGAAATCTATAAGCGTGGATGATGGTTTTGATGGCTTGGTATGTTGAATATTACCTTTTCTCTCCACTTTAAGCCTCGCCTGTTTATGTTGTAGTGTGACATTTCTGAGTTAAGCATAATCCAGTAGGTCCATGAAAACTTACATACTATATCCGTGTTGCTAGTAGGTGTGTAAAATAGAGCACATTTCTTACAATCGTTGAGAGTTCTTACTTGACTTGAATTAATTTTTAAGGGTTTTAGTGAACGCCAAATGGCCAAGTTGAAGAAAAGTGAAGCTTTCACTATCGAAAGGGAGAGAGAGATACAACAGGTTGGTGCAAAACAGTTATATATATCTCTTTACTCAGCGATTCTTAATTTTGGCTTCCATGCTAATCTGATTTATCACCGAAGGTGGCAGAATCTGTGAATGAGTTGGCACAAATTATGAAGGATCTGTCTGTCCTTGTGATCGACCAGGTCAGATAGCCATAGAACTTTTCTAAATCATTTTTTATCTTAACACTGACACACGTAATGTCTATTAACTGAAATTCTTTCCACAAGCAGGGAACTATCATCGACAGAATAGACTACAATGTTCAAAATGTTGCAGTGACTGTGGATGAAGGACTTAAGCAGCTACAAAAGGTGGCATTTCTCTTTCTCCTTTCCTCTACCTTCTTTAATCTAATTAGAGATGTCGATTTGAACCCCATTCTTATTTGAATGGGTCAATCAAGTTTGATAATCTAAAATATTGTGGGAAACGGTGAACACCACCTCATGTTTTAATATCAGCTTGACACATTGGTTTTAAATTTGCAGGCAGAGAGAAATCAGAAACAAGGGGGGATGGTAATGTGTGCTACGGTACTTGTTATCATGTGCTTCATAATGTTGGTTCTCTTGATTCTGAAGGAGATTCTCTTCTGATTCGTATCATCAAAGATCATTCATTTTGCTAAACTGTTTAACTTTGTGAGCCCACTATATACATACAAAAACACGATTGATATAGAATTTCCCTTACATACAGACAGTTCATCCTATTCAAACTTTTCCTACCATTTTTTGACGGATGTTATATTGGTCACTAAGCGCGAGAGGGGTAAGGTGTGTATATTTCGATTCAGCTTCTTTCACAATATAGATAAGTTAAAACTGTAATGTGAACATGCTAATTCCGGTACTTTCAGGTTGACACTTTTGTTCTTGCCAGTTATTAAATGCATCAATAGAGATCTTTGTCTCAGATTAGTTCTGCAAATTATCTCGGGCAAATGCAAGCCATCTTGATGTATGCGAGGATTTGAATAGCTAGGAATTATGTAAATTGAGTTTAATTATTAAAAAGAAAGAGAGAGAGAGAGAGATTAATTTGAAATATCTAAGAGATTAACTAGAAATGAAATTGAGTTGAGATTTTATATTGAATATAATGGTGATATGTTATAAAACATCTTTTGTATCTGCACTCGATAAGCTCCGAGTATGTTGCTTGAATCATGTTAAACCCAAACATTTGATTATAATGTCTTACTCGGGTGTAGTTATAATCTGTAACTCGTATCAGATGCCACTACATGCCTATGAGGGACCCTGTATCTTTCTTTTGGAAATCCTGATTTTTCATAGATATTAAAAGCCTTGTACAAAAATTTACATCAATGAACAGAGATCTCCAAGAAAAGAAAAAAGAAATCCACATTTCCAACCAAAGACAGGAATTCCTTAAGATTTCTTCTGTTCTTCATCCAGAACAAAAACGATTGCTATCTTCATGAAAAGTTGGATCCCTACTCTCGACCTCCTCATGTATCAGTTTATTCCTGCAACGCCAAATCTTCAAAAAAAGAAACATAGCATGTCCTTCGATGAGTTTTGTGAACTTCTGTAGATATTTGACCCAAAAAAGACACCTCAATTAAGTTATCAATTGAGAGGTCAACAGGGATGTCAACATGGCACCAGCTTATGAGCTTTAACCAAATCGGTTTCACCCTGTTCAACAGTCGATCAGATTATGTTCCAATGACTCTGGATGCTTTTGAGACAGTGGACAAACATTTGCTTCCACATTGACACCTCGATTTTCTTTATTCACAATATGAGGAATGCTATCTCGGGCAGAAATCCACGCCAATATATTAACTTTTCTAGGAAAATGAAGGATCCATTTGAATGAGCATTGATCTCATAATGGTGAAGTATCAGTTTTCAACTCATAAATTTTATTGTACCATAGAAGGAATAGATTTAAAAACAAAAAAGAAGCTTAAAAAAAACTGCACACTTTACAACATACACTCATTCATACGAACTCTTTGCAAACCTTTTTAGTCAACATATGTACTCTATTACTATATGCACCAGTCAACTTTTAAAATGGATCAGACCTACAAACTATGATGACAAAAAGTCAAAAAACTGTAATGCAAGGGTGACTTTCAGAGTTTCAGCAATTACAAAGAGGAAAAATGCACAAAACATTTCAGTAACAAAAAACTTGATATCCACCAGCTGTCGCCACTTTTTGTGGAACATAATAAAAGCAAATCAAAGAAGCTGGGAATTCCCAACAGATGGCATATATGAAATGCATAAGTAGCTACAGCAACAACAAATAAAAAAGGAAAAACTCTAAAAATCCCAATTTAAATGGTCAAAGGTAACTTTCCAAAGAAAACAAGAAGTAACTTTACATTATCCATCAAAACTAAATCCACCAAGACTTCACAGCTACCAAACCAAGCATGAACCTCAGTGAAAACAGAGACGCCCACAATCCCAACACCAGACTTAGCCAGAAGTTCAGCCTGAAAACGTAAATGACCGTTGATTATGACAAGGTCTATAGCCACACATCTACCTAAAACAAAACCAGTACAAGTCTCAAGTTGCTATTTATGATAAAGACTTGATATGTAGAAAAATAATACTGTGATAAACAGTCTTTATACACAAATGAAATATTATACTGTATTTGTATAGTCTTTGAATCAATTATTAAAGAGCTTTCAAACAAATCAGCATGGAGAAGTAGATGAGAAAAAAAAATGTATGTACCTTCAATTAGTTAAAGTTGAAGCCACCAGAGGGAACAGAAACATCACCACCACCAAAATTGAAACCAGGCTGAGGCTGATTTGCGTTACCAGGTGGCATTACATCCTCCTCTTCTTCCAACCAATAAGTTTCAAGAAGCTTAACTGCTTTCTCGTATATCTCATTGTTATCATGACTCTGTAAGTTCTCAATTTTCTCCAAACCTTCAGCATCATCAATCAACTGTGCATACAGATTGACATCTCCTGATCGTCCCAAATTCTTCTCAGCTTCCCCAACCTTTAGTATGTTTTCAAGACCCTCTAGACAAACTGTCACAATTCTAGGGTCTGGACAGACAAGTAGGTCACATAGAGGTTTGATACATCCTTGACTAACAAGATACCTGCAATTATTGTATAAAGAGAAAATTATCAGTATGGTGATTGTAAAATAAGAGGACAAAGGCAAAACAATCCATCTTACTTGATTTGATCATGACTGCCACCAGACGTAGCATTTGAAATAGCCCATGCAGCCTCTTTTTTGATGTCAAATTCTGCATTTTGAAGCAATTGCAAAAGAGGACCTATGATGTTTGCATCAATCACCGTCTGTAGAGTAATCACCAAAATGGATTGCTGGTTAATAATGCAGATAAATACTTAAGTCTGGTTTGAGATAGACACAAATTCTTACCTGAATTTGGTCCTTGTTGCCAGCAGTGATGTTTGATATAGTCCAACAAGCTTCCTTCTTTATGCTCTTTTTGTGATTGTTGTTCAACAGGTTCAGAAGACAGGGCAGTGCTTGTTGATTGATGATATACTATATATAAATAAAAGCAAACATGAAGTCAGTAGAAGAATATAGTGTATTGTACTGACAGGAGAGCATTTGATGATAGATGATATGCTAATACATATACAAACACACAAGAAAACAGCTGAGTAGTGTATTGTGTCTGAAATAACAAAACAAATAAAACATCTAAATCAACTTTCAAAATATTAAAACTCCTGCAGAAGATAGTCTGCAATAATAAAGCCAATGAGGATAAAAAGATATGAGAAATTAGAATCTGAGAGCTACCTGGGTCTGCATATCATCACCAGTTACAATGTTCCCAACTGTACGAAGAGCGGGAATAAGCACCGAGGGAGAAAAATGACTGAAAAGCCAAGATCCATATTAGGAACAAGATACGGTTAATGTCGATAACCAAAACAAAAAATGATTACCGTACTCACTTAAGTAACTCCACCAGTCTGGGACATACGTTTGCTTCAATAACTGCTTGGATCTTATCATTTGTACCATCTGAAAGATACGAGAGCGCCCAACATGCGTCCGTCAAAACCTCCTCATCATTTGAATGAATAAGTTGCTGAAGAGCCGGAAGTGCAGGTCTTGTCTATCAAAATAAATGACAGATATCATTAATAATTGAAATTCAAAGAACACGGCACTTATGCCAAGTAATTACATCACTCGTTGTTGAAAAGATACAGCTATGTATAAACTAGAAAAGCCAGTAGTGATAAGTAGAAGCTTTCAGAGACCAACCTGATCAAAAGAAGGCTGAGGCTTGCCTCTACAGAAATTGGAAAGTGTCCATGTGGCATTTCGCAACATCGATAGCTTCGCATTCTCATTTAGCTGAGCTAACAACGGAAGCAATGCTCCTTGTCCAAGAACAAGGTCACGACATTTAGGTGAATCACCAGCAACATTCCCAAGTGCCCATACAGCCTATATATAGTGAGGGTAATTTCTATACATAAAAATGTAACAATAGAATAGGATCTATGCTTACTTGACTAAACATGTATAATAAAACTACAGTATAATATTAAAACAAGTGACCATCATTATGAAGATCATACCTGCTCTCTAACATCATCACTAGGAGAAGCAAGAAGTTTCACAAATATCGTCACGGCACCATGGTCAATCACCACCTTTGTGTGTTCTGATGTCCCAGAAGCAATATTAGTCAAAGCCCAAGCTGCCTCAAACTACATCATATAAGAAAAAAACATCAGTATACATCATACATGAACCTATCGTATTAATCTTATCCTATGATGAGCAACTGAAGTCATATTTCACCTGTAGTTGATGAAAATCCTCCCTCACAAGAAACTCAACAAAGCGAGGAACAACGCCTGATTGAATAACTTCTTGGATAGGTGGACTACGTTCTGGTTGCGAAAATAAAATAAGATTAGCCATGTAAGAGAAACAATATACTAGATTAAATACATAAATAAAAATCATAGCATTACCTATCGATAACAACTTTCGAAAATGAGTAGTGGCCTCAAGCTGCATATTGTTATCGTTGGACCAAACTCCTGCAACCATTGCTGGTAAATTCTCTAACTGCAATCACAGTATTACAAAACATAACATTTACATCAATAGTTTATCAATCGTGGAAGAAAAACATCTAAAACGAACTCTGCCACATACGTAAACAACCACTGTACAATTTACTGCTTCTGCCAACTATGTACATATCGTCGACGCCCGTATATACATCAAAAAATTAATTTGATACCACCAAAAAATCACCTAAATCACATATGATTCGACTCAATCTAAACCATACATTTTTTGATCAAAGGGCTCTTTATAAGGTCCTTATTACAAACTACTATAAAATATCTCCTAAAAATCCTAAATAAAAACAAAACCCTAAAAAGTAATACACAACACAACATGATATAACAAAAGCCCTATGTAAAATATAACAATAATTGAATACAATACAATCATATTTACAAATCATCCACACTTATACATATATATATATATATATATGTAGGATATATTTATACCTTTTTTTCAGTGACGGAAGCAGATTGAAGAGGAGCAGAGAAGTGAGCAGCAGTGAGACCTTCACGTCTTTTCTTCTGCAAATTTTCTTCTCTTTTGTTCTTACGGATCTCAACCATATTGTCTTCTCTGCGGCGGCGGCCTTCATCGGCGTCGACGGCGACTTTGTAACGGTTCCGGCGAACCTCCGTCCGGTCGTTAGGTCTTAGAGACATGGTTAGGTCTAAAAAAGTAGAAACCCTAGAAAAAGGGATAGGGTTATAGATACAGAAAATGTGTAAGTATCGATTGATTAATTGGATGAGGACTTGAAATGGAAATGGAAATAGAAATGGGATCTATCTATGTATAGAATGAATGAGAGTGAGTTATAATAATAAAGAAACAATGAAGATGGGGCGGGCCGTGAGGGTTTTTCATTCAAATTTTGAATTGTTGATCTATTACCATTATCTAAATAGGGAAAGGTTACGTAAAGCATGCAGTACCTATCTTAGGTAAAGCGGGGGTGATTATGTAAAATTTAGGGGGAGTTTATGTAAAATTCAGGGGTTATGTATGCTTATTAAATTCAAAGGTTTAATATGTAACTTTTTTTAATGTGGCAGTACCTAAGCTTAGGTAAAGTCTGCAGTACGGATTATTTTCCCTATCTATATATCTATACTATCTATACTATCTAAGTCTATATCTATACTATATTATAAAGCAGATTTTTCCTAGATTTTCAACATTGAACTTGAAATTTTCAATATTGATTTTAAGTACTTTTTCAAAATGTCCTTCCTATCTATTCTATATTTATCTAAAATAACTATAATACTCTTTCTCTCTCCTCAAATCTCATCCAATCATCTTTTTTCTCTCTCCTCCATAAATCATTTATTCATCCAATTCATTCAAAATCTTTTATCTCAAAAACCGTACATCGATAAATTATAAAAATTGTATGGGTGTTCTTAAAATTTCATGTTCTTTCATTAGAGATGTCATTCGATATACTTTCGACAAATTTTTAAATCCGAGGGCGGAGCCCGTACGGCTAAGGCATTTGACTATCATACTCTATGACATATCAACTCTTATAACCTATCATACTCTATGACCTAGGTATCACCCCATCATCTCACCGCCGCAACGCGCGGGTACTTGCTCTCGTACTCATTAAAATTAAAATTTTGACTTTTTTCAAATCAAATTTTTACTGGTCAAATATCGGTTTGACCCGGTTGGTTTGACCAATCATACTTTTATGGTTTAGATTATGTTGCTTTAATCGAATCCATGAAAGAATCCTCACTCGAAACCTTAAGGTGGATGGCGTACCTCGGGACCAAGCTAGTACCAGTTGGACACGGGTTGAACATCATTTCGCTCTATAGGTACTTATGTTGAGTTCTTGAGTTTTTTTGAAGGAATAAAAGAAAGGAATACAAATGATTTCATAACAATTTGTGTTCTTGAGTTTTTTTTAATAGAAGGAAAGGAAAAGAAATGAAATAAAATAGATGGATTTTTTAGTTGATTTTGGTCCCAAATTTTTTTCCCCAAATATGGGATGATTTGAAAGGATCTTTTCTCTCTCATTCTCATCTCTTCCATTCATTTCATTTCTTTTGAATTAGAACTAGAGAACACAACATTAATGGGTGGGAAGGGAGGGAATTGGGGAGGGTGGTGTCCGGGTTTTTCCCCGACCACTCTTTCTTTCCTTTTTTTTTTGTGTGTTTCCTTTGTGTTTATTTGGGTGGGGAAAGAGTACAGAGGATGGTGAGGTATTTTGAAAAAATGAAAAAAAAACTAGGGATGATCGAGTAGAAATGTAATATCCTATAAAAATTTAAAATATTATAATTTGATAGTTTGATAATTTGATAAAACATTATGTAAAAAAAAAAAAAAAAATTTAAATTAACAATGGCTAGTCATGGACTAGTGGTGATGATACGAGGATTAGAATTAGAATAATAATAAGTGTCATATTAAGTGTAACAATTGGAAATACTCTTAAATCAATTAATCCATCCATGATAATAAGATAAATGGATAATCATGATAAAGATGAATGGATAATCATGGTAATAAAACAAAATTAATAAAAAAAACTAGTAGAAGTATGGTGGTGATAATCGGTTACGAAAACTAAAGAGCAATACATTAATATCTAATTTAATCAATCAATAGGAACTTAAAAGTTTTGTGTAATCAAGATCATGGCCTTTTATATTATATATTTACGGTTGTTTGAAGCAAATGCATAAATAAAAAGGATAATCAAGTCATACAACCATCCATGTAAATTGACACTACAACTTCCAAACTTTGTTTTTCATACTAACTATAGATTGAGACATATAACATGGCTGGAGTAGGTGAAGAAAATGAAAATGAGATAATATAAGGGTTGAAGTTAGCAGCCCATGAGGATAAAAGAAAAGGCCAAAACTGTATATATATTACTAAACTTTAAATCTCAATTGGGGCCTTTTGCTTTCTTCTTGGTACGTACGGTTGCCAGAGGGAGGAAGAAGGAAATCAAAAAAATATAAATCTACAACGTTGGGTTGATTTGTCAAATAATTTACTTAGTACAAGGCTTCTCTAGTATCATTTTGTTGGTAACTTTCTAAGCCCTTCATATTTTGTTCAATAAATCTGTTAATATATTCATACTCATGAAAACCATTTTTATTATTATAAACAAATTAGTTTATTGGTGTTGATAGATTATTATGACAGCTAGTCAAGATTACATTTTTTTTTAAACTTTTGAAAATATATATATCTACATTTACGTATCATGCATGTTCACATATATATATTTTTAGAATAATTAATTTCTTAAATTTAGATGCACTATGAGTTTTCTTGTATCTATTTAAATGTATATATTTTTTAAGTACATCAAGTCCTACGTATGATTTGTATCTTTATTTTCATTTTATTTTATTTTATTTTATTTTGACAGATTATTGTAATATGAGTTTTGTTTGATTTTAAATCTACATATTCCCAGTAAATATAAATATCGAAATAGTTTTGTAAACTTTAAGGACATCATGATATCGCTTATCCTCCATTTACACAACTTAGATTCTATTAAAATTAAAGAATCAGTATACTTTTAAATTTTATAATACACCTCATGGGTTCATTTTTTTATTAAATTAGTTATGTATGACCAAAATAAAAACAATAGTTTATTTTATATCTATATTTTTATTTTAGTCAACAGAATGGCATATGGGTAAATTTGTATATGCCTTGGATATGGAATAACATTTAGCATATACAGTATGACAAACGTAACTTATAGTCGATCGCAATTTTCTAGTTAAACGAATATGTAGAAACATTACAAAAGGTCATCAGTTCGAAATATATAATCCATAAAATAAAAAGAATATTCCATACTCCCTATTTGAATATATTTTGTGCTTATACTCTTGTATATGATTAGATTCGTTTTGGTGATCACCTTTCGTTGGTGGATCTTGCATTTTGAATTCGTTGAGATCGGCGATAAGGTACGGATATTCTAGGTGGTATTAGGTTCCTTCCGGTAAAATCTTTCCTCTCAAAACTTCATTTACATTTTGTGAAATTTGTATGGATTCTATATATTATTTGAAAAAAAAAATATTATTTATTTGTTAGTCTTTGAACATATTTGTTGATTCGAAAATTATAATATTTTGATATATATATTAAGTGTGTCAAAACCATTTCTTGAATCCCAAATTTCTAACAGTTCCGAAAGAGTTGCGTTTTGGGTGTTACATTTGATGCGGTGATTCGTACAAGTGTTCCCCACTTCGTACACTCATATATGTCCCTCGATTAACGAAAATGAATACTGTCGCATATTTGTGAGAATTGGGTGATGGAGATGTAATTTTAAGTTTATATTTAAATGTCTTAAAATAATTGTCCAAAAATTCCATTTTTGTCTCATAAAAACTCATTTGATATATCTATATATATAAGTTGGTCAAAACGGGTTCTTAAGATGTGCATGTAAGAGTAACCTATCCATGGAGGTCCCATGGGCGTGTTATTGTGACACCGATGACGTGGCACCGGCCGTAGCGGTGTATTTGATTTGATCTACGGCGTCTCCTTTTGATAACCCGGTAGTGGTTCGAGCTCATATGTTATATTTTGATAGGAGGCGTATGGATCGGTCCTAGGTATATTTGTTTGACGGTGGGCGCTTATCGTAGTGTCATACGAGCCGTTTCGCACCAAAAATGGATGATTAGGGAGTAGCTACCCTATGATTTCATTCGGCCCTTATTTGTTTGACTCTTAATGCATTATTTTATGAACTTGGTTTATATCTGATATATATATATATATATATTTGATGTATAATGTATTATGGAATTATACATATTTGAACTTTGATTTGAAATAAGTTTGTTTCGAAAATAAGTTTGTTCCGAAAATAAGTTTGTTTATAAAACATGTTTCGCTTTTCATACTATATTACTGCTTTTGTCATATCCGTTCACTGGGCTTTTTGCTCAGCCGTGTTCTTTTTCTTTCTTATACGGCAGGTGATCAAGGGGGCACTGGGAACGAGCGAAGAGTGTAGAACGATTTGGACCTAGCACCTTTGGCCTTAGAGTTCTTCAAGCTATAGTCCTTATGTTGAATAATAAGTACTTTTGAATATTTTGTTACTTTGACTTTGGTTTGACTTTGGTTGACTTTCAATAAGATTAATGTCCCTTTTGTCCTTTAAGTTCTCTTGGATATCATTTTGTACGTTTTGTAAGTTAGGGGCGTTACAAGAATAGGTAGGGAGAGGTGATAAGGTACTCCCCTCACCCTTACAAGAGAAAAAAATCTCTATTAATCTGCTTGAAAACACGACAATTAATTTTAAAAAATAAACTTTTGCCTCCCCTAGTCACAAAATTTCATTGAAGGGCTCTTATGCCGCTGGGCTATTAAGCCAATTACACTTTTATGTTTATTTAAAACAAACTAAAACTTAAAATTCCAAATAAAACAACTAAAATTGTTACAATTCACTCGATAATAAAAGAACTAAAACTTTAGACTTCACAATCCAAACCATGACCTTGTCATTATATATATATAATGATCCCAAATTCAACTACTACAGTGCTCGGCTTGGTTAGCTACAGTGCTGGCTCAGTTCCATTCGGTGGCTTGGTTGGCTGATTGTACAAACATATATACATAAGGTACAACAAATTTATAGACAACTTTATATATTACAATTGAGGGCTGCAAGTGCTTATCAACCTCTTTTGTCTTCACTCCAATAGCAATTTCGTAATTAACATGAAGTTTATGCCCATATACAAAACATTTTTCCCTGCATTTGCTGAATCATTACAAATGGTAAAACATGAAATTTATGTTGTATACAAAACATTCTCCCATGCCATCAGCTCAATCTTTACAAATTGTAATTTGTAAGATAATACGTAAAAAAAATAGAAATATATGTTTATAACATACACAAGCACCAGATCTTCGACATATATAACATATACGTTTATATAAACCATCCAATGTTCAACAAGCACCTCCGAGACGAACCACTTGTTGGAATATGATCACGTAAAATGAACATATGTCCGAAAAGTATTTAAGCCTACGGGGTCACACCTCAACGTGAATGTTAATATAAATTAATTAATATATTAAATGTAATTTATTGATTAATTTGATCACGAAAATCTAACGGGGGTTCGTTAAAAGAGTTAAAAGTTAACGGTACTTAATTAACGGACTTAACGGAGAAGAGTTGGAATTAGGAAACAATTAGGAAACTTCCCTTGTTTGGTTTCTAAAGGGGCCCGGTCGAATGAGGCTTCAAAACCCTCCAAGACTTGGTCATTAAGTTTCCTAAACCTATAAATACAAACCTATGTTATTTGGTTTTTCACGCAATTAAATCCATAGGGTTTTCTCTCCTCTTTTCCTCTCCCTCTCTCTCGGCCGAACTCCAAACCCAAAAGGGTTTTTGGTTTTCGGTTTCCATAGCTAGAAAAAGGGTTTTCGGGTTAGCTAGGTTTTCGGGTTTAAGCAAAGGGTTGTTCGTGATCAAGTACTAGCATACAACGTTCCACCGTTGAGTGTGCAATCATAGAGAGGTTAAGTTAAACCTTATTTTGTCTTCAATCTCTCCATATTAAGGTACAAATTCTATTCCTTGGTTAATTATTTAAACTACATAGATCTTGTCTTCCGTTGCGTGCTTTGTGATTTGTTGTGATAATTAGTTATAAAACCCAACAGTGGTATCACGAGCCTACTATGTATGTTTTTTTCTTACCAAAAGATCAAAACTTGAAGGGGGGTTAGGGTTCTTGATTTAAAATTTCGATTATATATATATATAGTTAAATTGGTTTTATAATTTAATTATATTATTTAATAAGAAAAAGGTTTTATTTATATATATATGTGGATCGAAATTTTCCAGAAAAAATAAAAAAGAAAAAGTTTTTTTAGTGTTCCTAATCCAAGTTTTGATTTAATTACATGTTTATGTGATAAATTGTATGTAATTATATGTTGTACCTTTACTTTTAATTGTTAAAAAAAAAAGTAAAAATCATGAATTTTTCATGAAAATCATTCATGATTCTTACTTAGATATATTGATATGAAATCTTGATCATTAGGGTTAATTATGCTAGATAATTGTAAAACTAATTGTGTGACAATGTGAATTTTTCGTATAGACTTTCTGTTTTGCGACAGTTTACTAAAAAATTCATATGTTTTAATCCGTAATGAGTTAGAAGCTGTGCTTTGAACTGTAGATTCTCAACACATAGGGCTAAAACTTTGTAGTTCTGGTCGACATCTGAATAGGACCAGAAACAGGTCTAAACAGGTCGTAAAGCTACTGGGATTTTCAGAAAGCTGACTATGTGATTATATGATAATTGTTTGTGTTGTACATGTTTAAGGCTTACGCAATCAAGGCAACTTGATGTATGTGGTCCTCTTCTTTGAAGGGGGAGCTGGATTAGACATTAATAAACCATAGTGACATGTTTAGGTGGCCTACCATAACTTGTTGCATGCTTAAATAGTTATAGTTTATAATTTTGCATATTTATTGTGATAAATTGTGATGTAAAATTGTTTTGAGAAAAGATAAACATGACTAAGCAATATCGAAATAAGAGATTTTTTAATAAAATTGGAGTCCTACAACCTTGAGATACACCGGCTCACCCATTTGAACAAACTCTAAGAGAGGTATAAGTCGGAGTGCGCTAGCCTTCTAAAAGGGCGGGTTTTTAAATCGCGTTTATCGCATACCTTTGCCCTTGCGCTTCTTTGTGCGTTCAAATAGAGCTACCGAGCTCTCTCGTGTTGCTAAGACTATACAAATGATTTTATTAAATATTATGTTTGGAAGATATGCATGAATCTTCTAAACATAACTTTTGATCACATATCAAATTGTATAACCCAAATAAACTTAAGTCATTGCCATCCAATTTGTCAAGGACACATGGGGTCGTTGTTTTACTCACTGGTACACAGTTGTGAAATGACGATTGCATGGCAAAACCCATTCACTGGTACACAGTGGTGGTCAATTTTGCACGTTCTTAGTTGGACGACTTAAAGCGAGTTAAGCGGTGAGACCTTGACCCGTGGCAAAAGATGGGACAAAACATGACTACGATAGATCGCTTGATGAATCGAGCATCTTACGTAGGTCCCATACTTTCTAGGAATTGCATTTGTAATGCAATTACTGATCGTCACTTACCTTTTGAATGCAATCGTTTCTAGCAGATCAACTGATGAAATGGTTGCATGTCAATTGGATCCTAGCCTTGATGAGATTAATTGTTTATTAAATAAACATTTGGGTAATTAATTTCTCAAAGATAGATTATCGAAAATACTGATTTTTGAACTTAATCTGTTTTGTAGATGGCGATGAATCCCTCCACAAACACCAATGCTTTTCGGCAAATGTTTGAAAGAGAAAAGCTTATTGGATCAAATTTCAATGACTGGTTTCGTCAACTACGAATTGTTCTGCGAGTTGAAGAACGTATGGATGTCATTGAAAAACAATGGCCTACTAAACCGGCTGAGAATGCTACAGCAGCTCAAAGAGCTGAGTATAGAATTCAATACACTAGATTCAATGAAGTTTGTTGTTTGATGCTTGCGAGCATGTCTCCTGAGCTACAGAAACAATTCGAACTTTACACTCCATATGATATGATCAGCGAGCTGAAATCTCTATATGAGAAACAAGCCGGAGTGGAACTTTTCGACAACGTTGTGGAACTCCATGACATGAAACTTGAATCTGGAAAGCCGGTCAGCAGTCATGTGCTCAAGATGAAGAGCATTTTTGACAAAATGGAATCCATGGAGTATGCTTATCATAAAGATGTTAAAGTTGGCATGATCCTCAAATCTCTTCCTAATGAATTTGAGAGTTTTGTGCAAAACTATAACATGCACTCTATGAAAAAGAGTGTTAATGAACTCCATGCTATGCTCATTGAATTTGAGAAAAAGATTCCTAAAAAGGCCTACGACTCTAATGTTCTTATGATCAAAGGGGGTCGGACCCAAAAAGCTAAAAGATCGCGAAGAGCTAGAGGCAAGGCTGATGGCAATGGAAAGGGCAAGCAAATTGCAAACCTCCCAAGCCAAAGAAGACTCCTCCAGCTAAGAAAGAGCATCCGGCTAAAGACCAGAGTTGTCATCATTGTAATGAAGTCGGGCACTGGAAGAGGAACTGTCCTAAGTATCTTGCCGAGTTGAACTCAAAGAAGAAGAATACTAGCAGCGCTAGTACTTCAGGTATCTTCACAATTGAATTATTTTCCTTAACTAAGCGTAAATCGTGGGTTTATGACACTGGCTGTGACACTCACATCTGTAATGAATTACAGGGGCTTAGGAAAAGGAGGAAACTGAAGCCCAGAGCTTTGCAGTTGATAGTGGGCAATGGTCTACCAGCAGCTGTTGAAGCAATTGGAGAATTTCATTTAGTTCTTCCTTCCGGTTTAATTATTATATTAGACAATTGTCATTATGCACCTTCTATTACTAGAGGTGTTATTTCAGTTTCTTTGTTGAAAGACAACGGATTCATTAATGTTTTTAATGATATTGGTATTTCAGTTTCTAAAAATAATGTTCATTATTTTGATGCTATTGCTTTTAATGGTATTTATGAAATTGATATGCGTGATTGTGTTTCGAATAATTCAATGTATAATGTTAGCAAAAGAGCCAAGACTGACTTGGACTCTACCTATCTTTGGCACTGTCGTCTTGCATACATTGGCAAAAATCGCATTGAAAGACTTCAACGTGAAGGGATCTTGAAATTGAATGATGAATCATTTGATATATGCGAGTCATGTGTTTCCGGCAAGATGACACGAAAACCCTTTAAGCATACGCCAGAAAGGGCTAAAGATCTTCTTGGACTCATTCATACCGATGTTTGTGGCCCATTTAGACATGTGTCAAGAAAAGGAGCTAGCTACTTCATTACTTTTACGGATGATTTCAGCGTTATGGTTATGTTTACTTGCTTAAACACAAACATGAAGTCTTCGAAACATTCAAAGAGTTTAAGAATGAAGTTGAAAATCAACTCGGTAAATCCATCAAGATTCTTCGTTCGGATCGAGGTGGTGAATACTTAAGCCAAGAGTTTAAGGATTATCTTAAAGCGTGTGGCATTGTCCAACAGCTTACTCCTCCATACACTCCTCAACATAATAGAGTGTCTGAAAGGAGAAATCGAACCTTGCTAGAAATGGTAAGATCAATGATGACCCGTACAACTCTCCCATTTTCGTTTTGGGATTATGCTCTAGAGACTGCGGTACGCATTCTCAATATGGTTCCAACCAAGAAGGTTGACAAGACACCGTACGAATTATGGCATGGTGATGTCCCTAATTTGTCTTACTTAAGAGTCTGGGGATGTGAGGCACTTGTGAAGCGTGATACGCCTGACAAACTTGAACCCAGAACTACTAAGTGCATCTTTGTCGGATACCCTAAGGAAACGATGGGTTACGACTTCTATGATCCTGCCAAAAACACTGTTCGTGTTGCTCGTTATGCTGAGTTCTTTGAAAAGAAATTAGTTCAAGAGAACAGTGGGAGGGTTGTAGAACTTGATGAGATTCAAGAGAAAGATGTGTTACCTTCTGAAGATACTAGCAATCATCAACTTGGGGGGGAAAATGTTCAATGTGATGAACCTCAAGTCGATGATAATGAAGCGATTCCACTTCGTAGGTCCGAAAGGACAAAACGACCTACCGAAAGACTATGTCTGATGGTAGAAGAAGACGTTGTTGGAGATCTCGATGAGCCTCCGAATTTCCAAGCTGCATTATCAGATCCAGAATCTGACAAATGGCTTGAAGCTACGAATGTGGAAATGAAATCCATGAAAGACAATCAAGTCTGGTGCTTGGTTGATTTTCCACAAAATGCTCAGACCGTCGGGTGTAAGTGGATCTTCAAGAAGAAGACTGACATGGATGGAAATGTACACACCTATAAAGCTCGTCTCGTGGCGAAAGGTTATACTCAACGTTTCGGCGTTGATTATGAGGAAACCTTTTCTCCAGTCGCGGACATTAGAGCTATTAGGATTCTCTTAGCCATAGCTGCGTACTATGACTTTGAGATATGGCAAATGGATGTTAAGACTGCCTTCTTAAATGGTTACTTGGATGAAGAAGTCTATATGGATCAACCGGAAGGTTTTATTGATCCGAAACATCCCAACAAAGTATGCAAGCTTCAAAGATCCATTTATGGACTTAAGCAAGCATCGAGAAGTTGGAATAAACGGTTTGATGAAGAAATCAAAAAGTTTAGTTTCATTCAAAATCCCGATGAGCCATGTGTATATCGCAAAGCTAGTGGGAGTAATGTTACTTTCCTTGTCTTGTATGTCGATGACATATTAATCATAGGAAAACACGTTCCAATGTTGCAAGATGTTAAATCCCATCCTAGAAAGTGTTTCGCCATGAAAGATTTAGGAGAAGCGGCATTCATTCTTGGAATCAAAATCTATCAAGATAGATCAAGGCGATTAATTGGACTAAGTCAGAGTGCTTATATTGATAAGATCTTGAAGCGATTCAAGATGGAGAACTCTAAGCGTGGGTCTATACCTATGCAAGAAAAACTTAGTTTATCTGTCAAACAAGGTGCTTCTACGCCTAGTGAGGTAGAGCGTATGAGTAGAATCCCTTATGCTTTGGCTGTAGGATCTATTATGTATGCGGTTAGATGCACTAGACCCGATGTGGCGTTCGCGCAAAACATCGTAAGCCGATATCAACAGAATCCCGGTGAAATCCATTGGATTGCTGTTAAAAATATTCTGAAGTACCTACGAGCTATTAAAGATATATTCTTGGTGTATGGAGGAAATCCAGACTTAGAGCTCAAAGTGACCGGATACTGTGATGTTGGATTTCAAACTGATAAAGATGACACGAAGTCTCAATCAGGATTCGTCTTCGTTTTAAACGGAGGAGCTGTGGACTGGAAAAGCAAGAAGCAAACCACAGTCGCCTTGTCTGCAACAGAGTCTGAGTACATTGCCGCCTTAGAAGCTGCAATGGAAGCAGTCTGGATAAGGAATTTCATTAGCGGGCTCGACGTGATCCCCTCAAATGAATTACCCACTGATTTGTACTGTGATAATTCCGGTGCATTAATCATTGCCAACGAACCCGGAGTTCAGAAAGGTGCCAGACATTATGCTAGACGATATCACTATGTTCGAGAGCAAATCGAACTAGGAGAGATCAATCTACTCAAAGTTCACACAGATTTTAACTTAGCTGATCCTTTCACGAAAGCTTTGTCTAGGCCCAAGCTTGAAAGGCATGCCGATGGCATAGGTCTTAAATTAGCTAGTTATTTCATGTAATTCTGTAGTTTTAGTGTTTGGATAAGGGATGTTAAACAATTTATATTTTCTATAATGAAATAAAGTACTTGATATGTTTGATTTCATTCAATATTAAATTGTGTCCTATATTTGCATGTATAATCCTTGAATAGTTCGTTTAATATCTTATATATTATCGAATATTCTAAATTGTCCATTGTCCATTAATTATATGGGAATATAATTAAACAAAGACAAATGTGAGTGATTGGTTATATTCTTGGAATATGTACTGGATGGATCCCACCAAACTCACATGATATCCATAGCGGATGCATATTGGACTACCCCACTAACGAATTATCGCTTTATGGATCGTCGTCATTAAGTGAAATTCGTAAATGGTTACTTTTATTGATCCTTTGACTTGAGACACAAGTAGGTCAGCATATATGAATCGCACTTACTAGATATAGTTCTAACTCACCTGTATAAGGGGGTACATAAAGGGCTATTTTCAGAAAGCGTCGTGAAATATGATGACTGACACATGTAGTCAATATAGGATTTGTTCCTTCAATTTGAAAATTGAAGTATGATACCATTGGCGCCCTCATTAGGACTGATTAAAGATGTTTGCATGGCCGTGCCCAAATAAATCCAGATTGTTCTCGATTATATTTGGTAATCATTAATTAGTTATGAAATGAGAAACATAATCGTTAAATGATGAAATGATCTCGATCCATATTCATATTTAACAAAGGTATCTGAACAAAGGGATAATAAATGCCTTGACCATTTAAACAGTACTTAAATGTTTTTGGGAACATTGCGGTGTTGCTAGACGCTTACCAATGTTATTACCTTCATTCGTTACCAGCTCAAGTGGGAGCTGTTGGAATATGATAACGTAAAATGAACGTATGTCCGAAAAGTATTTAAGCCTACGGGGTCACACCTCAACGTGAATGTTAATATAAATTAATTAATATATTAAATGTAATTTATTGATTAATTTGATCACGAAAATCTAACGAGGGTTCGTTAAAAGAGTTAAAAGTTAACGGTACTTAATTAACGGACTTAACGGAGAAGAGTTGGAATTAGGAAACAATTAGGAAACTTCCCTTGTTTGGTTTCTAAAAGGGGCCGGTCGAATGAGGCTTCAAAACCCTCCAAGACTTGGTCATTAAGTTTCCTAAACCTATAAATACAAACCTATGTTATTTGGTTTTTCACACAATTAAATCCATAGGGTTTTCTCTCCTCTTTTCCTCTCCCTCTCTCTCGGCCGAACTCCAAACCCAAAAGGGTTTTTGTTTTTCGGTTTCCATAGCTAGAAAAAGGGTTTTCGGGTTAGCTAGGTTTTCGGGTTTAAGCAAAGGGTTGTTCGTGATCAAGTACTGGCATACAACGTTCCACCGTTGAGTGTGCAATCGTAGAGAGGTTAAGTTAAACCTTATTTTGTTTTCAATCTCTCCATATTAAGGTACAAATTCTATTCCTTGGTTAATTATTTAAACTACATAGATCTTGTCTTCCGTTGCGTGCTTTGTGATTTGTTGTGATAATTAGTTATAAAACCCAACACCACTGCTGGTGACCACGAACTGTGCCTTCAACGGGAGAGAGCTACTTACAGAGATTAAAGTCAGTGGTGCATGAGAGAAGCTAAGAGTCTAGGAGCACATAGACTTGACTTTGGATAATGAAAAAAAAATTGGTACCAAACACGCAAATGAGTTATCTTTTTCTTGTATCCCGTATTCATCGTCACCCATCCTTGCATTGTGCCATAATCTACTTACTATCTATAATTTAGATGGTAAGCAAAATCCATTGGTGATTGTCTTCTCTGCTTAGTTTTTTCAATGTATGGATGGATTATTGGATTTGATTGATTCTAGAGATATATATTAAAGGGATTTAGATGTAGAAAAGATAAAAATGATATTGGAACATGAAACCAAACCCACCGTTTTGTGCAAGGGAAAGAGTGAAAGTACCCTACTTTTTCTATTTTATTAGATATGTGGCAACATCTAGCAGGTATTAGGCACCACCTGTTGATACAACAATTTACTTTTTCTTCAAATTCTTTTTTTTTTGTGTTGCTATTATATATATATGTTTCAGAATTACTATTATTTATTGATATATACGTATCACGATTACACCATTTAAGACTACTAAGTACTAATAATTAATTAATATACACATTTGTTTATACATGTGATGTTTGATGAAACAAGTTAAACATATGTATCAAATTCTTAAATTGTTTATTATGTACCATGTCATGCACAAAGGATGTAAGCAATATACTATATTACAAAGCCTTTAAACAACTTATTTAAACCGTATAATGTTGATGATCTATAATGTACGCATTTTTATGTGTGTATCATTTAATTTGTACAACTTAACCTTAAAAATGTATGGGTTATTGTGGCTTAAGAAGTAGCCAAGCGGAAATCACCTTAGCCAACAATGTCGTTATTACTTCTGGGGCAATCACTACAAGAAAACCATCATTTAGAGACAAACTTAGCGACACCCTATTTAAAGACGCTATTTTGAGAAGCAAGTAAAGACTCGTTTAGCGTCACCTTAGTTTTGATCGACGCAACTCAAGTCGAAGACCGAGTCGCAAAATGTTTCAAGTTTACAAAGTCGCAAATGTTGTAGCAAATTAAAACGCTATTTTGCGATGTCTTTTGACACATGGCTAACGTTGTCGCTAATATTGCGACTTACGGATCCACATCGCTAATGATGTCGATAATTTGCGTCTTCCTATGAACTTCCTATGAACTTGTCGCCAATGGCGTCGCTTGTTTCATGATGTCTTATTTATAATTTGATGTTAAAAAAAATATTTCTATAAACTTTTCATAGCATGTTTTAATAAAAAAAGTATACAAACTATTCCATTTTCATACATTAATAAAGAAATATGGCTGTATATTTAAAAAAAAAAAGAGAGAAGGGGGTAAGGGAGTTTCCACAATCTGATCATCATCATCATTAATATGAATACACATCGCCTAAAAGATTGTATCCATCGCCTAAATTCTCACAGATCAATATGATGGCAGATCTATAACATCATCATCACCATAACATCGCCTAAATTCTCAAAAATCCATAACATCATCATCATCAACAAAATCTCGCAGCTTCATTTTCTTTATTAATCACCGATCCATTTTAAATTCTCACAGATCTACAATCGCAGCTCCATCCAACCACCGCAGCTCCACCACATAATCGCCGATCGCAGCTCCAACTACCGCAGCTCCACCACAATCGCACAATCGATCACGAATCCATTAGCGGTAAGAATACAATTTTTCATTCAGCTCATTTAGTTAATTTTTGATGATAAGTTTTCTTAATCTCTTAATTATGTGCGTTTATATATATATATACTTTGTGTGTGTATATATTGCATATATATATGTATGTATTTGATTCTGTTATGGTATTATTTTGTAGTGGATATATCCAGTATGATTTATGATATATCCAGTATTACTTTGTGTGTGTATATATTGCATATATATATTTATGTAGATATATCCGGTATTCAATACGATATTCTTGTTATTTGTTACAGTGTTATATTCTATAGCAGTTGTTAGGTTATAATATGGTACACAATTTTGATGTTTAATAGCAAAAATAATGACTTCTCGTGAGTGGATGTATAGAATGGACACATCCGAGTTTTATGACGGAGTTGAGGAATTTGTTAAACAGGCAGATCGTTTTGTTTGTTCTCTAGGTTATACTGATGGTACAATTAAATGCCTGTGTAAAAGATGTAAAAACTTAAAATGGAAACGTCACGAGGAAACTATGTATGATATATATAGATATGGATTTCTGCCTAATTATTATGTTTGGACTGTACATGGGGAGCGACGTCCTCAAACGCCCTCTCAGCAAGAAATAAGGATAGATCTTAATGAAGGCGTTAGTTTAGCTCGTAACATGGTCATTGATGCTGCTGGCCCAAAATTTCATTTTGAGTCAGAAGCATCAAACTCTGAACCTGTGAGTCATGAAGCAAAAAGGTTTAATGACTTGTTATCCAAGGCAAACGAGCCTTTGTTTGAAGGATGTGAAAAACACTCTACTTTGTCAGCAACATCAAGGATGTTGAATATCAAGGCAGATTATAATATGAGCGAAAGTTGCTATGACCGTATTATGCAAGCATTTAAGGAGTTTATGCCAAACTCCAATCTTTGCTCTAGTTTCTATGAGACTAAGAAGATGGTATCACAACTAGGTTTGGGGTACAAAAAGATAGATATCTGTCCAAATGGATGCATGATATATTATATGGAGGATGAGGGTAGAAGTGAGTGTTATAGGTGTGGTCATCCTCGGTATAAACCTAATGAACAAAGTCGTGCAAAGTTGAAAAATAAACCTTTTAAATACATGCACTATTTGCCATTAACACCAAGGTTGCAAAGCCTTTATATGTGTAAGGATACAGCTGAACACATGACATGGCATCATGAATATCGAAGAGATCCTGGTGTATTGTCACACCCATCTGATGGAGAGGCATGGAAGCATTTTGATCGAACTTATCCTTGTTTTGCTGCGGAGCCGAGGAATGTTAGGCTAGGCCTTTATGCCGATGGTTTCACGCCCTTTGGGATGTCATCCACCTCTTATTCTTGTTGGCCGGTTATTGTAACACCATATAACCTGCCCCCTTGGTTATGTATGAAGTCTGAATACATGTTTTTGACATTAATTATTCCAGGTCCTCACTCTCCAAAAAGAAATATTGATGTGTTCTTAAAACCTTTAATACATGAGTTGGTTGAGTTATGGGAAGTTGGTGTGGAAACTTATGATGCATTTAGGGAACATAACTTTCTGTTAAAAGCTACACTTATGTGGACAATCAATGATTTTCCTGCATATGGCATGTTGTCTGGTTGGAGCACACATGGCAGGCTTTCATGTCCATATTGTATGGAAAGAAGCAAAGCTTTTACTCTTAAACATGGAAGGAAGACTTCTTTTTTTGATTGTCACCGTCAATATTTGTCACTTAGTCATTCATTTGGAAGTAATAGAGATGCTTTTAAGAAAGGGAAAGTGGAGAGGGATGAGCCTCCACCTAGGTTATGTGGTTCTGAGATATGGCAGCAGGTTTGTAAATATCCAAAGGTGACTGATAAACATTATCTCGTTGGAAAAGAACTCATCGGAATTGGAGTTCATCACAATTGGACTAAACGAAGTATCTTTTGGGACTTACCTTCATGGCCTACAAATCTTATTCGACACAATCTTGATGTGATGCACGTGGAGAAAAATGTGTTTGACAACATCTTTAACACTGTGATGGATGATAAAGAAAAGACGAAAGATAATGTCAAAGCAAGACAAGATGTGCAAGAGTATTGCAAGCGTCCTGAGTTAGAATTGGTTATGAATGCCAATGGAAACGTCTTGAAGCCAAAAGCGTCATACTCACTTACAAAGGAGCAGAAAAAAGTTGTCTTACAATGGGTAAAGGAGTTAAAGTTTCCAGATGGGTATGCCTCTAATTTGTCTAGGTGTGTAGATATAGAGAAATGTAAGATGTCTGGCATGAAGAGCCATGATTGTCATGTTTTTATGGAAAGATTGTTACCAATTGCATTTAGAGAAATGTTGCCAGAACCTATATGGAAGGCAATGACAGAAGTGAGCCTTTTTTTTAGAGATTTGTGTTCGACTACATTGCAAGTAGAACAATTAAAGAAGATGGAGGAAAATATTGTGGTGACATTGTGTAAACTAGAGAAGATATTTCCCCCTGGATTTTTTGATCACATGGAGCACTTACTAGTTCATTTATCCTATGAAGCAAGAGTTAGGGGTCCTGTTCAGTACCGATGGATGTATCCTTTTGAAAGGTACGGACTTCATCCAGTTTGTAATGTAAATATATCAATTTAAATAGTAAATGTATTTTTATGATATTTACTTAGATAGATCAATACAATATATAATAATACTAACAAGATATCAGTACAAATAGTAAGTATATATTAATACTAATATTCGTTTTAAACCACAAACTGAACAGTGAGTTGAATTTGAGACTTTCCTAATTGATTGCTTTAAGATTCCATCTTGCATGTCATTTCTTCTAATTTTCTTCTTAAGAGGATTATAAAAATGTCAATAATGATGTTATTGAATTTTTCAGATATTTGTATCATTTAAAGAAAAAGATAAAAAATAAAGCTCGAGTTGAGAGTTCAATATGTGAAGCTTACATTATAGAAGAAATCTCAAACTTCTGCTCACATTATTTTGATGCACATGTTAAAACCAACTTGACGGGAGTTGGTCGAAACAATGACAGGCCCGATGTTAGTTCAAGTCAGAATAGATTATCAGTTTTTAAGCACCCCGGAAGGCCTTCAGGTGGTTTCAAACGTCGTTACTTAGATGATGATGAGTTGAGAGTTGCAATTTTTTATGTTCTTCAAAATTGTGAGGAAATTCAACCTTTTTTCAAGTATGTGACCTTTTCTTTATATGGTTTTCAATAGTTAAGATAAATAATTGGGTTATAAATACTAACGTGTATCACTTTTTTTAGGAGTTTTGAAGCTGAGTTAAAAACAGAATACCCAAATATAACAAGTGGACAATTGAATGATTTTACAGAAAATAGATTTGCAGGCTGGCTAAAAGATTATGTAAGAGTTAGCTAGTTGTTTTATGACATGTAGTTTCTAATTATCTACTTTTTAACATCTTCGTATTTAATTTGTTCATTTTCAGGTCCTAAATCCATTAAATTCTCACATGGTCAATGATAAGATTATAAATCTTGCAATTGGTCCCGGTCGATCTGTAAGAACATGGAATATGTATTGTGTGAATGGATTTAATTTTCACACACTATCTCCTAGTTCTGGTCGAAAAACTACAAACACGGATGTTTGTGTTATCGGTGAAGAAGGAGAGTACTACGGTCGCTTGATAGATATCATTGAACTAGATTATAAGGGTTGCTCCCAACTGAATACAATTGCACTTTTTAAGTGTGAATGGTTTGACCCCATTAAAAATCGAGGTTGGAAAATACATAATGACTTTGGGATTGTTGATATCAACCACAAGAGGAAGCTACTGAAATATGACCCGTTTATTATGGCACACCAAGCACAACAAGTATACTTTATTCGTTACCCTAGTATGCGGAGAAATAAGGCTGACTGGTGGGTAGTGTGCAAAACGAAAGCAAGGAGTACTATTGTTGCTCCATCTCAACCAATTAAGCTGGCTTACCAAGAAGATAACATTTCAGTACCTTTCGTTGTCACTGAACATGATGAAATTGTATCGTTAGTTGATGATATGGGAGATATGGAACATGTGCAAGTACAACAGTTAGAAGATGAAGTCAGTGAAGAGGAAGATTTGAATGGAGAAGAAGGAGAAGAATTAGAAGGGGATGCTGAGGAGGAGATAAATGAAAAAAACGATGATGGTTACTAATAGTATTCAGGCTACATTTTACATTTCTGGTTGCTTGTTTATTTAACAAGTCTATAGTAGCTGGTTATTTATTGCTTATTTATTTAACTAATGGAGAAAAAGTTGGTCTGGTCTAGTTTCTTGTTTATTTATTGTTTGTTTACTTTGGTTTATCATATAAAGCATAAAAGCATCTCATGGGTTTATCATATGGTACCTGTCTATGTTATTTAGGTAGCTATCAAATTTGTGCACTTAAATTGTTTTGGCCGAATACATAGTTCTTATCACTTGTTCGGTTGGTTAGATAATTTGTTGGTTAAGTACACGTTGATTTAATAATTGAGCAGTCTATGCAAATGTAGAGTTCTAGAGCGTTTTGTGCACAAGATGGCATCGGAAGAAGTAAATGATACTACCATGCAAGACTTCGATGAAGACAGGCGTCCTACATTGAAAATTCAGGGAAAATCGTAAGTTTGAAAGAACTCCAAAATATTCTTTACATATATTAAACTATATATATATATTGATAATGCATACGATTACGAAATTTTTTGTGTTTTTTTGTAGCTTCCTTCCTTCTCATACCGTCACAAATAGCATAACAAAAATCTGGAAATCACACTTTAATGGAGAGTGGGATACATGGACAAGTGTTCCAAAAATAGACAAGGATATTTGGTTTTAGGAATTCAAGGTATTGGAATTCATAATTTAATCGTAATCCCACCAAACTGGTTACCTCACTGAAACTATCTGTTGTCAAATTGTAAGGATTAAGAAAATATATTTGTCTGTGGTTTAAGAGTCTAGTATCTAAGAAGTCCTTGCATAGTTGCATCCTCTTAAATTGTATACTGTCATTAGTGTGATATATAACAAGCTCATAACATTTGGAGAATTGGAGCTTTTGGACAATATAACTACTTAAATACCTCTCTTAGTTCAAAGAATTATCATTTGATTCGTTAATTAATTATGATACGAACTGTCTATGTGTATAAAATAGGCTTGAAAAATAGCTAGAATACATAGAAAAAGGAGGATTAAGTTTGTTATATGGAGGTGACTTCAAGGATTTGCCTGTCACATAAGATGATAAAACTGCTTCCCTAACTCTGATATGTTTACCAAACAGGATGAGTATAAGTGGGATTCGAGAATTGAAAGAAATGTTAAGAAGTTGTTCCACATTATAGGAGGAAAGAGCTTACGGAACTTTATGTCTAAGGCAAGGCAACAACCTCCGACAAAGAAACCAGACTTTGTGAATCTTATTGCCTGGGAGTCACTATGGAAAAAATGGAAATCAGAAGAGTTTATTGCAAAATCTAATAAGGCAAAAGATGCTCGTAACGCTAATGAACGTCCTCATACTGGTGGATCAATCTCAAATGTCGAGCACAAAAAAAGATTGGTAAATTAACTCCCAATTAAATGAAACAATATATATTGATAGACACTGTATTATATGTAGGTTTTAGTATATATTATATGTTTTTCGCTTATTTATAGTTTCATCTAAATTTTAATAAATGCTCTCCCAAATTATACAGGACAAAGAACTGGGTACAAGAACTTTGTTATTACAAGAAATGAAATGGTTAATTTTCCCTAGTTATTTACCTTTTGACCTGCTACTGACTTATTTAATTTAATGCAGGAGCTATACAAATGAAAAATATGGTGAAGATGACCTACTGGATACCCAGTCAAGCAATGTGTCTAAGGGTTATTCAAGGTGGATTGGTCATGTTGGAGTAAAAAATAAGAGATTTTATGGTGGTGGAGCCGGGGTAGATGAGTATATTTTGCAAGGAGTTGATAGGGAAGAGTCTTCAACTCATTCCTCAAGCAACCAAAACTGGGTCAATGCTCAAGAGATGTTGCAGCTACAACAAACTCAGATAATACTACTACAAGAGGAGCAAAAGAATTTAATAGCTACGCAGGAAGTGCAAACTCAAAAATTGGATCAACTGCTAGAATTTCAAGAGTCACTTGGTGAGAGTATTAAGACAATCATTTCCCGTGAAGCTGGAAAGCTGATTGCTCATGAAGTCAGAAAGGAAGTTGGAAAGGCAGTTGCTCTTGAAGTTAAAAAGGTGATCTCGCAAGAACTAAGTAAGGTGGTTACTCAGGAAGTTGGTAAGGTTAATCGTCAACTTTTTAGTTCTTTGCAACTTCGCAAATAGTTTGGCTCAAGAATGTGGAGGTTCAAGTGAGCAGTTGAGGTTCAAGTGAGCAGTTGTTGTAACTCGTAAGTAGTAAGTAAATTCAAGTGAGCAGTTGCTAGCAGGATTCTGAGTAGCCATGTACATTTTATTGTTTATTTGAAAGTTGTCATGTTTCTGAATGTTGTAAGATTGGTGTAAGATTTGTTTGATGTTATGTGATTTTTAAGCTTTTGTGTGTTATCGTATAATATTATCTCATATAGCATTGATTGACCGTATTCGAGTAATAGCAATGCAAATGGCAGATTGATATACTATCATTGCTCAATGTAGAGAAGCAAACAGAAACTTGGGTTAGCGACATGAATAGCAACACAGGTAACGACATCTGGAAAAACGACGACTTTAATAGCAATTCAAAAAAATCATGTCGCTAAAAACTTTTGCGATGCATTGTGTGGCGTCTCTATATGTATCGCAAAATTTAGCGTCTTACATTAATGACGCAAAAATCAGCGACTTTTTTCTAGCGTCGACCTACCTAATGTCGCAAAGTGCATCGCTAGCTTAAAAGACGTCGCTAAACAGGACTCTAAACATGTCTCTAAAAGGCATTTTTCTTGTAGTGAATGCCCGGGTAGTTTAACTAGTTATATCAACAATTAAAAATATCTAATCTATGTTCAATCAATAAACAAGTGAATACAACTACGGAGTAAAATTTGATTTTTAACAATACAACTAATGAGATCTATAATATTGAAAACTCAAAATCATTTTTAAAGACACTTGTCTTTTTTTCATTTAAACAAAACAAGTATTGAGATTTTTCTCGAATCCTCGATTCAGCTCAGGATAACCAGTTACTTTGATGATTATGTAGCCACTGAGTTATTGTACATGTTTTAAAATACGGAATTACTTCTTGATTTCTACGTATTCTTTTTGTTTCTGGTTTACAAACAATATATTGAAATTATTTTTAACTTTTTTCTTTGTAGTAGTGCTTCTAAATAAACATTTATTCGTACATGTCACACCTCGTACCACTATTCGGATCATTTTGTCAAATTGTATCCGTTCGGGTTTGAAACTACATGTTATTTCTTGATTTCTTACATTTTATTTTTCAGATTTCTAAATAATATCCTAAAAACTTTTATTTTTTTTCTTTGTAATAGTTCCTTTAAAAAAAAATCTATTCTGTATGTCAAAGTTTTTAGCACTGATGAGTTACTATTGGTACGTCACACCTCGCAATATTAATTTGTTTTGGCATTCACACCCATTTGAGTTTTCAAATGCGTTACTTCTTAGTTTCTTGCACGTAATTATTTTCGGATTTCCAAATAATAATATTAAAAACTTTTATTCGTTTATTTGTAATAGTGCCTTGAATAAATATATAATTCATATGCCAAAGTTTTTAATAAACATCATCAATACGCAAAACATAATACTTTTGAGTTTCCAAATAATATATTATAAACTTTTATTCTTTTCTTTTTTGTGATATTGCCTTTCAATAAATATTTGTTTCATATGTCAAGATTTTCAATGAACATCACAATAATTTGAAAATGTACAACGCATAAACAGAATCTATTGTGGTTTTGCCAATAGTTGTCAAACTCGTACGAGTTACGAGTCGACTCGTACAAGTCGAGTCAAAAGAAGTGAAAACGAGGTGACTCGGTGGATGACTCGGCGTTGCTCCAGACTCGTAGCATGACTCGTGTTTTGTTGTACGAGTCGGTGTAAGTCATATTCCGAGGCACGATTCCAGTCACGAGTCACAAAATAATTTTTAATTTTTATTATTTCTTTAAACGTAACTCTTTTATACGCTTTTAAAATTTTGATTTTCATTTTGATAATGTCTTCTATTTTTATCTTAATATATCAATACAATATTATATTTCTACAATTAAAACTTAAAAAGATAGATATAGTTATAAGACTTTATATTATCAAATATCTTGACTCTTACAATTCGAATCACGTTTCGAGTCACAAGCCAAGAAACCAGGTTTCGAGTCGAGTCAAATATATATTAATAATGTCTTCTATTTTTATCTTAATATCGAGTATTCTTTTTCCAAACTTTGTTTTATAAAAAATTAAAAATGGTCACGTGTTTACAAAACTTAACAAGACTTGGTGTTACATTTTGCAATTTATCACTTTGAATTATATTAATGTACTAGTTTATTATCCGCGTAGCACGCGATTTTTTTACATTTTTGTTTTGTATTAAAAACTTTTAATATATGAAAACTATTAACATCTAAATAAATTTTCATAAAGTTTTGACCACAATTATAATATCATATACATTGTCAAGGAAAAATATCAACAAATAATGTTTTCAATCATAAAACTAATATATATATATATAATGTTAAAGAAATATTTTTATTGACACTAAAGTGTAACTATACCTCTACTCTTATCAAGGATTTTAAATGTGTTATTTTAATTCATGTATTTAATCAATCACAAAACCATGTAGTATAAAGATTTTTACTAATATTTATAGTGTCGTTGAAATAAAACGCTATTAATGAAAAGAATATGTAATTCGTAATGATATAAATTTTTTAATGTTTTATTATAACTAAACACTTGAAAAGGTAAAAACGAAAAATCATGCAACTAAGATTTTTTACCAAAAGATAATTAGTGAAGTAAATAGTATAGGTTATCAACAAATAAATAAACATATCGTAAATATATCAAACATTTTTTTTATTAATACTTAAATATCATATTTAATTTATCAACCAATCTTACTTTGAAATCTTGTCAAATGCTTAGTTAGACGACATTAAAACTAAAAATAAATAAATAAAAACTTTATATACATGAAAATATAATATAATATATATAGATATATATAGAGAGAGGCTAGGTATTATAAAACAAAAATTAATGTAAAATAAGTAAGACAAAAATATGACCGTAGATTAAAAACTAGATGAGATCAAAAGATTATAAAGTGATAATGACATTTATGTAATATCTTCCAAAGCTGAATGGTAAACTATATGTCAATTTTTGTAAAGTCAAATGATCCGTGAAACTATCCGCATTAATCGGTATTTCTATTTATTTTATTTTTTTTCCAATCTTTTTCAATGGTCATTATTATTAACTTTTTTTTTTCCACTCATTTAACATTAAATGAGTGAAAAAAAGTTAATTTATCATTCTTCTTTATGATGTTCAATTTATCTATCTTGGATATAAAAAAAAAACCAAAATATAACATCAAATCCAACATGTGTGACTTTAAAACATGTTAAATGAGTGAAAAAAAAGTTAATAAATAATGACCATTGAAAAAGATTGGAAAAAAAATAAAATAAATAGAAATACCGAGTAATGCGGATAGTTCCACGGATCATTTGACTTTACAAAAATTGACATATAGTTTACCATTCAGCTTTGAAAGATATTACATAAATGCCATCATCACTTTATAATCTTT
The DNA here is from genome assembly GCF_010389155.1 of Erigeron canadensis. Taxonomy (NCBI): domain Eukaryota; kingdom Viridiplantae; phylum Streptophyta; class Magnoliopsida; order Asterales; family Asteraceae; genus Erigeron; species Erigeron canadensis. Next base: position 3,647,787 of record NC_057764.1, read on the forward strand.
TGATATCATCAAGTTTTTAATCGGGATTAGTTTCCTGGAATCTAATTATCTTTGGCTGAATGTCTATAGTAGGAAAAAAAACTAAAGTTATGTGTATTTTATGTAAACAACTCGAAAAAATGTCCAGTAATATGGTGAATAGTTTAGGTACCATTTCAATAAATAACCATAAATAAAATTAAATATTAACTGTTAGATCATGATAAAATTGATGAAAGAAATTATAGAACAAGTATATACACCGATGCATACTATTTTTTATTAAGAAACAAAGATTGTATTATATATTTTGTATACCAATTCTTGTTTTTATTTGAAGTTTTAAAATCTCTAATGTTATTATCTTGTAAATGCTTCGGGGTCTTCGAGTTGCCTATTAAATAAGATTGAAATACAGATATAAGGATTAGTAACAATGTAAATATTAATCTAACCAACTTAAGGTGCTCAAGAATAATGAATGATTAATAATGAACCCAACAGTTTGGAATCTTACAAGTTACATACACTCGTGTCATCGTTTATAGAAGAGAGCTGCTATCTATCTGCTCATCATGGTTTACGGTTATAATTTGACATATACAACAGCAATACCCAATCCCGTCAGATAATTAGACACATTATGGAAGTTATAACAAAGTATCTAACTCAGGCTCGATCAGGCTCTGAAGCCAAAGTGTTTTCCGTCGCGTTTGTTATGTGTTTGGCATGCTCACACTGTTCCAAAAACTTATCTACCAACTACTTGATCCGCTCTGCATCAATCTTATACTAAAGGGATTTAGTCATCCACATTTGGATTATGAGTCTTTTTAAGGATGCAGGAATCTGGATTTTGTTTAGGTCACACCAAGAGCCTCTTGGCAAGAGGGGACTCGATCTATTACTCTATCCTACTACCAGCCTTTTGCTTTTTAGCACCAGTTTCCGTCATCTTATTTCTCATCTCAATGACACGACTCCACGCACCCTTTTCACCATGGAGCTTAACTAGCATAGAGTAAATAGTGGGACGGTCTCTAGCCAAATCCTCGAGACCATTTACTAACTCATAACATGAGTGTAAGCCACAAGCAGCAAGCAATGCACCCCACACACCCACATCAGGTTCAAAAGGCATTTCCTTTACTAGTTTCTCTGCTTTCTCAAGCTCACCTGATTTTCCATATAAGTCCACCATACAATTATAATGCTTCATTTCTGGTTCAATTCCATATCTTGCTCTCATTGAACGAAAATGTTTTTCGCCCTCTTCAAGTAGTCCTCCATGCACACAAGCCGAAAGTAAATTGATGTAAGTTACATGATCAGGTTTTGCTCCACTTTCTATCATTTTCTCAAACTCACACAATGCTCTTGTCGCCAATCCATTACTTCCGCAACCCCCGATTATGGAGTTCCATGACACCGTGTTCTTCTTTTCCATTGACTCAAAAATACACAATGCAGCTTCAATGTCTCCACATTTCGTGTACATGTCAACAAGTGAAGTCGATAAAACTACTTCACAATGAAAACCACTTTTCAAAGTACATGAATGCAGTTGTTTCCCAAATAGAAAAGCAGAGCAACCTGCACAAGCGTCTAAGAGAGTAGAATACGTAAAATGGTTGGGACAGGTTCCTGATTCGATCATCAAGATAAACAACTCAATAGCATCGTTGTTACTCTCATTCTGCACGTACCCTTTTATCATCGCAGTCCACGATACCACATTCTTGTGTGGCATACTATCAAAAATCGACCGTGCTTGATTAATCTTTTTATTTTTGATATATCCATCAACTAAAGTAGTCCAAGAAATGACATTAACCTCGGGCATCATGTCAAACGCGTTCTGGGCCTCATCTATGAATCCTAAATCCATATAACCAACAACTAACGCGTTCCACGTACTAACATCTTTCACAAAAACATCATCAAACACACGACGTAAGCACATTTTATCGCCTAAATGAGTATAACCCCTCATCAAAGCCGACCCCACAAACACATTACTACCAAGTCCTAATTTCAGTACTAACCCATGAAGCTGCGGAACCAAGATATTGTACGTGTTCAAGAACGCGCTGATAGCAATTGAAAACGTGGTATGATTAGGCGTTTCACTCGCTCTTGTCATCTGCAAGAAAAGTTGGTAAATTTTGTGTGGATTTTTAGTCTTGTTCAAACCCGACATCATGGTGTTCCATGAAACGACGTCTTTCACGGGCATTTGATCGAACAGGTCATGAGCATGCTGCATTTGGTGGTTGTTTATGTGGCCAGTGATGATAGAATTCCATGTGAAAGTGTTATAAGAAGTGGGATTTTGATCAAACAGGTGGCGGGCATTGTTAAGGTTACCGTTGCGAATGTAATGTTGGATTTGATTGGTGGCTGAAAGAGTAGATATAGATATATTGTGTAAACAAGTGTAAGAAATGATGTTTGATGGTGATTGTAAAAGGGAAATGTTGTTGAAGAAGATGAAGGATGCTCGATGGATATGGTACCACTTTGACATCTCATAACTACTCGTAAAATATTTTCAGTAGTAATTTTAGTGGTTTTGTTAACTTGTAACTTCAATACACGTATTAACGGGAGCTTAATAAACTCAAATGTTCCTTTAGAAAATACGAGTATGAAAAATACACGCGGAAGGTGACAAGCAGTGGCGACGGTAGCGGCAGTGGCGCCAAAAGGTGCGGCGGCGTTTGTAGTTTTGTTATTAACGTAAAATAAATTGATGTGAAATGAAGTAGTGTAGTTGTTTAAAAGATTGAGTGATGTATGTTGTAAATTGTTTCATTAATGATATAATTGATGGGAAATAACACCACAACGGTAAACACAAATGCAGAATAACCCCCTCGTTTGGCAGCACTTTTACAAATCGTATGAATATATGAGGAAACTAACAAATAGAGAACACTACTAAATGTAATCAAAATAAGCCCCTAACAATAGTAAAATCAACAAACACAAGAGCTTTTAGAGTGAAAAACCTCTCAAAGTGAGAGTAAAAAGCACGAGACCCTTAAGCCGCTTAAAATCTACTACCACCAATAGTAGAGCAATACAATCAAATCTTCCTTAGATATACTAGAGAAATACAACAATCATCATATACTAGATGTATGGAAGCAAAATAAAGACAAAATACGAACAATATCAACAATTTTTAGCCCCATGTTCTAGCCTCTGTAACATGTGTTCCGACTACTTGAGACAAATTTAACTGTCCAAAATGTAGGCCCAGATGCTATGAAGATGCTTTCCAAAAGTCAGAACGATCCAACGGTTCAATCTTTAGGGATCGAAAGCTTTCTAGGCTGTTGTAAGTGAAAAACGGTTTTATGGGTGAAGAAGTGGCTGCACCAAAACCTTATCAACACATACTTCTTCCTTCCAAAGTCAACAAATACCATTGACTTTAGGCTTAGGCTTATTTGGTGGGTTTTTTTCCGTGGGCGTTAATAAACATAAATCTAACAATTATAAGTATATTAGGTATTAATATTTAAATTAGTAATAAAATAGAGAGGTATCAAGTAACTTAAGTTCTTTTTTAAGAAAATGGAAAGGGTATATATGCTTTATATATTACAATATAATATATATATATATATATATATATTATATAAAGCATTTATGCATTAAAAGTCCATAAAACTAACATAGTTCATAACTAATTATTATTTAAGTGTTTAACAACACATTCATCCGTCAAAATCAAAAAAATCATGTTTTTTGTTTTGTGCATGCATCTTGGATGCATATTCATCAAAATGATGCATCCAACAAAAAACATGATTTTTCGATTTTTATGAATCAATGTGTTGTTAAACACTTAAATAATGATAATTAGTTATGCACTATGTCAGTTTTATGGACTTTTAATGCATCAAAATGATGATTTTAAGGTGTTCTCACCGTTCTTATTTTAAAACTGTTCTTATTTGATTGTCCCCATATATATACATATATATATTTATATACACACACACACACATATATATAAGGGTGGGTTAGATTAGGGACTCCTTATTTTAGGGACTCGATCTAGACCGTCTATTTTCATCAAATCTAATCACCACTGATCATCTCCGGCGACATCTCCAGCCATATTCATCTCCGACGACATCTCCGGCGAGACTTACACGTGTGTAAGTACAACTTACACATGTGTAACTTGAATAAAAATTATGATTCGGAGCGGGCTTCGCCCTTAAGAATATTCATAAACTAAAGTTGGTGGGAGTGATAAGTCATTGAGGGTGATAGGTCATAGTGTGATAGGTCATAGAGGGTGATAGGTCATAAGGGGTGACCGGTGATGGATGATCTACCTAAAAAAAATTGTACTTAAAACATGTGTAAGTTACTTACACACGTGTAAGTCTCGTCGGAGATGGTCGTCGTCGCCGGAGGATCATGGTGGTGGTCGGAGATGATCATGGTGGTGGTGGTGGTGGTCAGAGATGATGGTGGTGGTGGCCGGAAAAGGAGGTAGAAGAAGTCTCTAACAATCCCTAAAATAAGGAGTCCCTAATTTAACTTTTCTATATATATATATATACGACTCAAGTTGGAGTTTCAACTTGAGGGAATCCCCATCCTATATATATATATATATATATAAGTAAGTATAGATAGATGTAGATATAGATACCAATATAGATGGAGACTATGATTTTTAGCAAAACTCATTATAAAATTCCTAATAACTAAAATAAATTAAATTTTAATTACAACACTTACAACTTTTAAATAGGAAAGTATAAGTATATGTTACATTAAGTTTGTTAAAAACTTCATCATTTATGCTTCTCATTTACAAACCATATCTCACCAGTAGCAAGACTTCCTCAGAAAAAAGGTTCACTTTCTAACCTATTCGGTAAACATCTTGGGCATGAAAAAAGTCATAAGAATTTCATCATATATCTTAGCATAAAATAAAAATTGTTTATCAGTCCAAACTCAATGATGATCGTCAAAAGTTGGGCATTCTTAAAAGGATCAATAATTATGGTTGTATTTCCTAACTTCTTCCCATACTTCATGTGTAGGTAATGAAATTAGCCTGCTTTGCCATTCTTCCGCACAAACTTAAGGGTGAAGATTCCCTCAAGTTGTTATCAATTTGAAGGGTAAAGTTAGGATGATCTCAACCCTTGAATTAAAATCAAGGGTCAAGATTTAATAATCATTTTTGAATCTTAACCTTTGAGTTTAATTCAAGGGTCAAGATTCTCCAAACTTTACCCCTCAAGTTGGGATAACTTGAGGGGATCTCTACCCAAACTGAATTATCGTTAGCCTTAAACAATAGACTAGGAATATATCTTACTAATCTTATAAAGCAAATTCTATCTGTCTAAATTTTAAGTTTCAATATTTACTTTCTCAAAATGTCCTCCTTATCAATTCTATATTTAACTAAACAACTATATTACTCTTTCTCTCTCCTCAACCAATCATTTTTTTTCTCTTTCCTCCATAAATTATTTATTTTTCTCAATTCATTTAAAATCTTTTATCTCAAAAACCGTACATCAATAAATTATAAAAATTATATGGATAATCTTTAAATTTCATGCTCTTTCATTAGAGATGTCATTCGATATACTTTCGATGAATTTTTGAAGTTGAGGGCGGACCCGTACGACTAAGGCATTTGGCTATCTCACTCTATGAACAATCACACTTTATGACCTATCACCCCTACCATCTCACTGCCGCAACGCGCGGGTACTTGCTCTCGTGTACCTAAACAGCTTATCCAAATTGCAACCCAATTCTATTATCCGTCATTCACTGTACCATTCAACTTATAGCGAACCCTTAACCATACAACTCTCGATTGCTATTAAAAAAATAAACAAAGGACCAAGCTTAGGGCAAGGATGCAGTCATCACTTGCATCGGCTTCTTGCCGATAGCTTAGGGCAAGGATGCAGTCAGCACTTGCATCGACAAATATCGGCTCATTGGCTCCATTGCATCCTCTCCATTGACAAGAATAGGCAACTAGCATCGGCTCCTTTTGGCCTATGTTAGTGAATGTTGGGAGTGTGTCCACATGGCAGTATGAACGTTTTTTTTTTTACCGAGACTGGTTATATATGTTTAACTGTGTATTATAGGAGATATAATTTATTAATACTTAAATCAATAAAGTGATAAGATATGATTGACAGAAATGCATAAAATTGAATAAAGTGGAACAAGTTACCTTTGCTTTTTAGAATTTTCAAATTTAAAACAAATACTATAAAAAATATGATAAGTTAAATTTATATATATTTTAAAAAGCAAGTTCAGCTCCCCTTACAAAGTTACTGTTCATTGAACAGTAACTGTTATTACTTATTCTATTGCATTTCGTACAACTTCTATGCATAAAACTAAACCTTCTGCAATTCGTACAACTTATTAATGCAAACAACTTCATAATTCATTTCTTTACAATTTCTTAGGCAAAAACATATACAACTTCTACACATAGGCAGCCAGACTTTCATCAACTAACGCAGCTAACGCCCACCACAAACAACAACCACCAAAACAGCCACCATATCGGGATGTATAACACCGGTGACCAAACACACCTACTTTGACACAAAACTTTATTTTCTCTTCTTTACAATTTCATGGCAAAGATAGAGCGAGTTAACTTCCATAATTGCCATCTTCGGTAATGACCGCCCGTCGGCGGCAACCAGAACAACCACCGGTCTTTTTGCCTCCATTTACTAGTAGCATAAAAGTTATCATCAACATCTGCAAATAATCAACGGGAACAAACCATCGTAGGTAACAGTCAACAGGAACAACCGTTGGAAATTTGGTACAAGTGGTTGATGCTTTTGTTCTTCCTAACTATGATCCAAATTTCTTCTAACCCATTAATAATGGCTAAAAGATGATCATGAAGATCGATTCTATGGGAACTCCAAAGAAATTAAAATTGTTATGACTATTATAATAGTTTGTTTACTGTGATAACTTAATATAACTAATAATCTTACCAATAACATATGTTTTTTTTTAAAAAGGTAATTGGATGAAAATTCGGAGTAGTGTCAAAGTGATTCTCAGTCACTTAATAATCTCCTGATAATCTCAAATTTACCTTTAGTAAGACTCAATTTTAAGACTTCCCTACAAAATGACAGGTGGTGGCCATAAATTATTATCCAATATATGGTTGTAGTTCCTGCGCAACGCGGATATCTAACTCTTGGTCTCCAGAGATGCCCTTCGAGTTTCATTCTCCATCATACTGACCAGTTTAATGATATTGTTAAAGTTCGAATCACTAACCAACTAACACGTCTCCCGCAGCGAAACGCAGGTACTTTTTCTAGTTAAAATTAAAAATCAAATACTAATAACAAAAAAAGAAAACCCTAAAACCCTATTGGAGAAACTAACTCCTCGGCCCGCCCAACTCTCACACTATTTCTCTCTATTTAGTCTCACACACACAGAGACTGTGTTTCTCTGCAATTCGATCGATACATACATACATATATATACATACACACACCTCTTCCACTCGCTTTTTTTTGAACGATGTCGTTGAGACCAAACGCAAGGGCAGAGGTCCGTAAGAACCGTTACAAAATCGCCGTTGATGCCGAAGAAGGGCGGCGCCGGAGAGAAGACAATATGGTTGAGATCCGTAAGAATAAGAGAGAAGAAAATTTGCAGAAGAAACGACGTGAAGGTCTCACCGGTACTAACTTCCCTGCTCCTCTTCAATCCGCTTCCACTGCTGAAAAAAAGGTATACATACACACACACACACACACATATATATATATATCTAATCTCTCTCTCTCTCTCTCTCTATATATATATATATGTATTCCTTACAGTTATACTATTTAATCAGTAATTTAGGTTTAGTTTGTGTTTTATTTCTAATTTTTGTTACTGAATTTTTAGGGTTTTTTTGTTATATATATAATATATATACACACAACTGACACACACACACACACACGCACACTGGAAGTTTGATACATGTTTTGAGAATTAGATACATACAATAGCAAAATCGGATAATTTTTTAATATATTTGTATGTATATGTCAGTTTATGAATAGTACTTTTTTTAGTTATATGTTGCGAGGGGTAATGATACGAATGTCGATTACAGTTAGAGAATTTAGCTGCAATGGTTGCTGGAGTGTGGACTGATGATAATAATACGCAACTTGAGTCTACTACCCAGTTTCGTAAACTTTTGTCCATAGGTAATGGCATTTTGAAATGGTTATGTCTGTAGCTGTCACTGTTGGCCTACTTATCTGATTTGAATGTTGCTTTTTGTGAACAGAGCGTAGCCCTCCGATTGAGGAAGTTATTCAGTCTGGTGTTGTTCCTCGTCTTGTTTCTTTTCTTGTCAGGGAGGATTTTCCTCAACTTCAGGTGAGATGGGCTATGTGATCTAGATGCTTTTACATATAAACAGAATAATGTTTGCTTTTTTTCGATTATAATGTGTTTTTTTATATGATGTAGTTTGAGGCGGCTTGGGCTTTGACTAATATTGCTTCAGGGACATCTGACCACACAAAAGTGGTGATTGACCATGGTGCTGTGCCGATTTTCGTGAAACTTCTTGAATCTCCCAGTGATGATGTTCGCGAGCAGGTACCTTGCTCTATTGGTTATCTTATGTATATCTCATCATTTATAAGTACTCCTTAGTCTGTTAAGCGCATTCCTTTCTTGTGTTCATTTTTGGAGTTGGGACAACATTAATATCACTTGTATCTTTGTAGGCTGTATGGGCACTGGGGAATGTTGCTGGCGATTCCCCTAAATGCCGTGACCTAGTACTTGGGCAAGGCGCTTTGATTCCTTTGCTTTCCCAGTTAAACGAGCATGCTAAGCTATCTATGTTGAGAAATGCTACATGGACACTTTCCAATTTTTGTAGAGGAAAGCCACAACCTTCTTTTGATCAGGTTAGTCTTTGAAAACTCTTATATTACTAGCAGGATACATATGCAATGCAGTGTGATAAACACATCTTTTAACTTTTTGTTCATCACTGGTATTTTTTAATGGTAATCTTTGTTTACCTTGGAGGATAGAAGAGAGTGAGGGAATATATGACGTTATAAAAACTTAATTAACAAACTCATGTTTGCTGTATAATAATTACTTGTATTAATAAATTAGTATGGATAAAAGAATTCGAGTTATAGATAATTAACTTATTTTGTTTTATTGATAGTTCTATATAAAGGAACACCCCACCCCCTTTTCTCAAAAAAGCATGAGATCTACCCAAACTACCCCACTTTTTTATTCACTAATTTACACATCTCCACCTAAATCAACACCATCCGCCGCTACCACCATCGCCGCCGCATCACGTGGATAATATACCTAGTATAGTAATTTTTCATTTGTTTTGACAGACAAGGCCTGCACTTCCAGCACTTCAGCAACTTATTCATTCAAATGATGAAGAAGTTTTGACAGATGCATGCTGGGCGCTTTCATACCTTTCAGATGGTACTAATGATAAAATTCAAGCTGTTATTGAATCAAATGTATGTCCCAGACTCGTTGAATTACTGAAGTGAGTATATGCTAGTCTTTTTTTTGTTCTAGTTGTGATTTGTTTATTGCTAGTTTCTCATGTTCTACAATTTTGTATGATTTGTTTCAGTCATCCTTCTCCCTCAGTACTCATCCCTGCTCTTCGTACAGTTGGTAACATTGTTACTGGTGATGACATGCAAACTCAGGTATCGGCTTCTATAAGTTCCTTAAACTGTGGTTTGTGTGTTTGTTTTTTATAGTATATGTTCCATGTTCTTAGAGTGGACACTATTGTCAGATAGTGAGTTTTTCTTTCTTGAGTTTGAATGAGGATTTAATGTTTGCTTTATTTTTTCCGCATTCAACCAGTGTTTGCCCATGAGCTGATGTTTCTTTATTTCTATTGTCTCGACCTTGATTGCATTCTTTTTCCCATAGCTTTGGCCTAACAGTGAAAGCCTGGGATTCTCCTAAAGGAGGTCATTTGTTCACTTTCTGCCAGCATCAACTTTGGTGGAATTGCTTTCTAGAAAATATCTTTGGTGCATGTATTTTGATGTTTTATTAGAGCTACTTATTACTATTTAGAACTCAAAATGTCTGAAGTACCAATGTGCATGTTTTTTGATGATGTGCATGGTAATTACTAATCACTAATAGGTTTTATTCTTTGATATTTATAACTTCCCATGGTCATAGTAGAACTAGTTTTCTATCTTTCTTCCTATGTATGATGCATTTCTTGTGTATAAACTTGAATAATATAGTGTCATGGACTCATGTTATGTTCTGCTTGTAACTCGGATTTTTTTTATTGATTGCTTTGAAGAATACATTTCAGTTGATTACTTGTAGGTATTTAGATGTAATTTAAATTAATATACAAGCTCTTTTGATGCTAGCAAAAATTCTGAAAATTCTGAGTGTAGTTTTGGATTTCTTGTTCACTTTGTAGTCTCTTCTAGTCTTTTTGTTTAACCAATATTCTTTTTGTGTTTGTTTTAGTATATCATCAATCATCAAGCACTGCCTTGTCTTCTAAACCTCTTAATCAATAATCACAAAAAGAGCATCAAGAAGGAAGCTTGTTGGACTATATCAAACATCACTGCCGGTAACAAGGAGCAGATTCAGGTAACATACCTTGGAATTGTTTATCTCAACTGACTTTATTAAAACATTAACCTTTCTGCATTTATGACCCGTATGTCTTCTTTGTTATTATACAGACAGTGATTGAAGCAAGTGTCATTGGTCCACTTGTTCAGTTGCTTCAAAATGCAGAGTTTGACATCAAGAAGGAGGCTGCATGGGCCATCTCAAATGCTACCTCTGGTGGAAGCCATGATCAAATAAAGTAAGATGATTGCATATGGATTGTTTTGCTTTTGTGCAGCCCATTTATTCCCCTGTATCTGAATTTTGAGGATTTTTCCTTGCACAATTATTGCAGGTATCTTGTTAGTCAGGGATGTATCAAACCATTGTGTGACTTACTTGTCTGCCCCGACCCGAGAATTGTTACTGTTTGTCTAGAGGGGCTTGAAAACATACTGAAGGTCGGAGAAGCCGAGAAGAATCTGGGACTATCAGGAGATGTCAATGTTTATGCACAAATGATTGATGATGCTGAAGGACTGGAGAAAATTGAGAACCTGCAGAGTCACGATAACAATGAGATATATGAGAAAGCCGTGAAGCTTCTTGAGACATATTGGTTGGAGGAAGAGGATGATGCAATGCCTCCTGGTGAGAATGCCCAACCTGGTTTCCACTTTGGAGGTGGTGATGTTTCTGTTCCGAATGGTGGCTTCAACTTCAACTGATTCAAGGTATGTACATATTTGTACTGTCTTTCCCGTCTCTTATTTATTTGAAATCCCCTTTAAGGAGTTGCGATATCAAGACTGAATCTGACGTGTTTATTTTGCTGTACAATTGTATCAAAGCAAGTTATCAACTTAGTGCAGTATACTAGGTTTTGATATGGGTATGGATCATTTTCAGGTCTTCTTGAAGTTAGGGTCATTTATCATGGCGAGATAGGGTCTGATATCTGAGGTAATGCATGGTCCAATATTCGTAGAGTGGTTGAAGTTTTGGAGTGGTTCGGGTTTTTAAATGAATAGCAGGTCAAGTGTTTATGATTTATGTAAAAGCAATATGTTATTTCACTTTGGAAAATCCGACTATTTATAAACTGGGATTAATATAATTTCCTGTTTTTTGCATCAGTGGTTGTATTTCTTCTTTGCTATTTATATTGTTATCCAGCTGGGAATCTTCTGTGTTCCTATGTTTCTCTGGTCTATGTTAATGTTCCATAAAAGCTTGTTATTATTAATTGGCTACCAGATTATAACTCGACAGCAAGTTTCTAAATTACTTGCACAAATTACAAAACTTAGTCTTTATTAATTGAATTAATTAGGTAAAATCCATGTACTTGTGTGAGGCGTCATCACTTGACCTTTATTCTTTTCCGTGTTTGCTGGTTTTATCCTTGTAAAGGCAACTCCTAATCGTGTATGGTGTTTTGCTGGTTTTATCTTCGTAAAGGCAGCTCCTAATTACGTATATGCAACTTCATTTGAAATTATATTGAGCCGGGTCACTCTTTTTTTGCATCCTCTCTTAGCTCACATCTTTTCTCTATGTAATCTAGCTGACATTTTCAAAATAAACACTACAACTTACATCTCTAACAACTTTTGAAAACATACTCTCGTTAAAAAAGGTAAAGCATACATTTAAATCATTTTCACCTTGAAAACCCGTTTTCATCTTGTCCTCTATGTCCCGATCCATCTCCTTTTTCCTTATACTTGCAACTAATAAACAGTCTTTGTATACTAAACACCAATAAACGTCACAACAAATTTAAAAATCAAAGCAAACTTCTGTATACTGCTGAATATGTAGGGAGAGTATGATGGGAAACTCATTTGAAACTTCCTATAAATCGACCTGTATATGTTTACATATCTGTAAAATGTTTTCGTGCACTGACCAGGAGGGTCCATCATCATAGTATCCTATTATTCTTTACAAAATCTGTGTCTCTGCAGCCTTGCACAAAATATTGGTCATCAAAATTACTAAAATTTTATACTAGGACAAATTATTACTCATTAAACTCTTATTAGCTTTAATACACTTAAAATAATCTTGAATGAACTAATTCACCAACATTATATTACTAGACTAGAAACATCACAACTCACAAGGAAAAAAACCCCCCGAAAAGTGCATTATTTAGTTATCGAGTGATTCTATTTACCCATTTAACATCAATTTTTTCTAAACAAGAAGTCAGTGTTAGTTAACTAGTAGTTAACGTAATTCATTTATGGTCGAGTGTCATAATGTATCAATATAAGTTCTTGTTCATTATCAAATGAAGTCATCATGGCTCGAGATGCACATGGGGTTTTTATTAGGACATAGGTTTGACCCTCAAGAGTAAAATGCTGTTGGGGTTTTTTCTTGAAAATGTCACTCTGCGATAATGCATGCAAGGTTAAGACTAAAGACAATGTAATCTACTCTAAGTGTCATTGTATGACGAGGTGGAATGCAATTCAAAACATTACTTTTTAAAAAAATTTCTTGTACATTACATTCTTATTATTAAAGCTCTTTTTGAAGATTAAATTTAACTCGATCCAAAACTTAAAAGTGTAAGTGAATGAAACGCGTAAATGAGTGATTGGTTCGGGTTTTGCGAGGAAGATTTGAGGAAGTTACACTGACAAACAATAATTCTATAATATTTTGTTTTAATTTATGGTTATTTGAGGGTTGATTATGTATATGAAAATACACAACAAAGATGGGCATGTTGTGTTCTCTTATATTTACATTTATGAAATTGAGTTGATTTTTCTGTATTCCTTTAGCCAATTTGTGATAACCGGTAATATTAGAGAGGTGGTTAGCATCCTTGTTTTTAGAGACAGGAATTAAGGGTTCTATCTTTATGTCTTACAAAGCATTACCTCGCAAGATTGGAGGTCCTTTTATATTTTAGATAAAATATGGCCTCTCTTAACTACCATCGGAATATTGAGACCCAAATCCGTGGAATAAACATTGGGTGTTTACTTTTACTTACAAGCTAGCTTACCTTTTTGCTAATTGGCGTTGAGATGTATACCGCTAAACTTTGCTAACATTAGATGTTTTATGGTATTTAGAATACACAAGTAACAAGTTTATATAAGCAAAGAGATTTGGTAATGCATGACTAACTTTGTGCGTTTGCTAATCCGCATTCAATAAATTAAACTAGAATTATCGTTTTGGGATAAAAGTTATGATTTTATGTTGAAAGTTAAGAAATATGAATTGACTAAAGTATCCTTAATAAAATAAATTATCATTAATTTTTAATATTAAATTACATCTTTAGTCATTTATTTTATAAAATATCTTCACTTATCCCTTTCGAAGAGTGATATTTGTACAAAGAAGTTTTAGTCAAACACCTTTAAAGTTGGTTTCAACTTTATAAGTAAAGTTAGAACAACTTTAACTTTTAAATGATAATGGCATCGGAATGTAACCAACTATGACCAAAAGGTTATGTAATGGAGTGATCTACTCGATTAACTATCTGATGTATGCACTTATGTTTTTTGGGTTATGTAATGTAATAAATGACCTGCTAAACAGGTAGCCGGTTACCACTACATCTTCATTTAAAAATTCACCCACATGATACTCACAAGATGAATATGATGTGGATTTACAATAATTATAACTATTTTATATATTCATATAAAAATATTACATACATACATGAAAACATTAAAAGCCTAAATATTTGTCACCGGAATCTGGGGTTGCCGGAAAAATTGGTTATCGCCTGTTGTTGCCGGAAAGATTTGCCGGAAAAATTGGTTACGAAAGATATAAAGATAAACAGAAACACGATAAACGTGGTATTTGCAGGAGAAAGCAGTTTTAGAGAATTTCTTAAGCTTGGAGTCGAGGAGACGACGATCAAGATGGTCACCGGAATCTGCTCCTGTTGCTAGAAAGATTTATCGCCAGAATCCTCAGCATTTTCTTGTTCTCATTTTTGTTCTTAAGTTTGTTGAATTAATAAAATATTGAATGAGCGATGATCAAAGACACTTGACAGATATTGATCCACGAACAACAAATGCCGGTCAAACTTGTCGGGTGACTATGCATAACCAGTAACTTAGCCGGTTATATACATTACATAACCCAAAAAACATAGATGCGTACACAAGTTAGCCAATCGAGTATATCACTACATTACATAACATTTTGGTCCATAGTTGTTTATATTGCACTGCCATTATCTCTAAATTATAATGTCAACATTTAAACTTAATCTTTCAATTTTAATTATTGATTTTAATCTAAGGATTAAAATTATTTTAATTTTACTTATAAAGTTAATTAAGTAGATTAATTTTTAGAATATCTTAATACATATAATTAAAATGAATAATTTTTAATGGTCAATTAGAAACTTATAACCATAAATCTATAATTAGGGCCCAAATAACAAACTCATTTCATTGTATTTCTTTTTTTAAGTAGCCTTGTTTTAGTTGGGCTTTAGTCATCTATAGCCCATATTTTTATTTACAGATGGGCCGTTTTGTTATAATAAAAAAAATAATGCTATATTTATTTGTAAAAGAAAAGAAAAACGTTTACAGAGTTTAGGGTTGCTGGTTGCTCTCTCACATTCAAGCTTCTGAATACTCTTTCTTTAAAGGTCAGTTTTTTTCCATATATATATTTTTGTAAGTTTAGTGTTTAAGTTTCTGGGTCACTAATTACTAGCAAGTCAGTTTCTATTAGTTTCAGATTTCTTATAGTTATTTGTGTTTAATTATTGTACATATATGCTTTATCAGTTTTATTATAATTATTAAACATTATGTGTGTGAGTTTGTGCGCGCGCGCGCGCGCGTGTGTGTCAAATAGATATTTTTGTTTTCTGGTTTGTTGTGTTCGGATACTGTAACTTTAGTAGTCGGGGTCGGTTCAGAATTCCCGAGCTGAGAAAAGAAAAAAGGCCTTGTAAAAATGATGACTAAAGCTATAACAATATATTATACAATAAAAAGATTGTTTAAAATATTTGGTGCCCCAAATAAATGTAGCCCGGACGGGTCTGGTTTGCCCCTCCCCAGGGCCGCCTTTGTAATGGGGACAATGTGTCACTCAACAACAACAACATGACCCAATCCCTTAGAGCGGGGTATGAGGGTGGTGAGATGTAGACAGTCTTGCCTCTACCTAGTCACCCAGAGGAAGAGAGACTGCTTTCATGAGGACCTCTGGCCAAATGAGGCAGAAGTAGGAGAGTGTAAAGAGTGTAGTAACCATACCTGTCGGCAGAGTATCACCTGATTATAGTAAGAGAAAGAAGAGTTGCAAACATACCACATAACACTCTTTAGCCCAAATTGGGCAATACATAGTAAATAGGACCTTTGTAGTTTGAACATATTAGACATCAGCATAAAGACATAATAAACTTTTTACCAGATAATCGAGACCTTCATAATCTATTTTTCTCTAATAAATATATCTTGTTTTTTATTTAGCAGACAATCCGATGGCTGTAAAAAGACCTACACCAAAGGTGATGGGGGTAGTGACAATACCCAAAGAGTTTGATATCCAGGCGTCTGATTCTGACCCGGAAACAGCGTCAGAAGATGCAGAATCAGAGTCTGATTCAGAAGGGGAAGAAGACTTGAAATTAGCCGAGCCTTCAAAAACAGCTATATATAACAAAGAAGGTATACTTGATAAACTTGCAGACATCAGGTGGCCCGAGGATGTAGAATGGATTCATAAGCTTTCACTCGATATTGAACAAGCAGAAGAGGTGGACGTTAATGATGATTTAGCTCGTGAGCTTGCTTTTTATACGCAAGCGTTAGAGGGTACACGAGAAGCCTTTGTGAAGTTTCAAGGAACGGGCCTTCCGTTTCTACGTCCAACTGATTATTATGCTGAAATGGTGAAAACCGACACTCACATGGAGAAAATTAAGGGCCGGTTATTATCTGAAAAGAAGAGAATCGAGGAAGCTGAAGAGAGGAGAAAGATGAGAGACAACAAGAAAAAGGCTAAAGAAGTGCAAGCGGAGAAACAAAAAGAACGGGTTAAACAGAAGAAAGACGAGATTGAATCAGTTAAGAAATGGAGGAAACAACGACAACAAAGTGGGTTTCCGGGAGGTGAGAAAGACAGTGATATGGGTTTACCGTTTGAAGTTGGAAAAGAGTCGGATAAAGCTAAGCATCACAAACGGGTTGGGGTCAAACCATGGGATCGGTCAGGTGGGAAAGGAAAGCCAAGTTTTGGAAAAGACCGAAAAGGAGCAGGGAGCGGTAAGAGGAAGAGCAGAGAGTTTAGGGATTCTAAGTATGGATTTGGAGGAAAGAAAGGCCTGAATAAACAAAACACTGCTGAAACTACTAATGATTTTAAAGGCTTTAACAAAGGCGATTCCTTCCAAAATAAGAAACGAAAGAAGTGAACACAACTTCGTTAGTTTTGGTTCTTTCAGGTTAGATTGTTGTTTTCTTTGAATATCCAAGTCTTTAATGAGTTATTGTTTTTGTTGCTATTGTTTAAGCTTTAGTTTTGTCTACCTGTTTGGTTACCTAGTGTTGGGCATATTTCGTATTACATACAATTTTGTACGCAATGTTTTGTCTTTATTTTGGAACTTATCGAAATATCCAATTGGGGAGAAAGATCACCTTGAAATTTAATCTTTTAGCGAACAAATTTTTCCCACTTTGTATTTTTCGATCCCATAAATATTACTAATGAATCATGTAACATTAACATATACATTATTGGCTGAGGTTATTGTTGGCTATGTTAAGTTTATTTATGGCTCTAATGTTATTGCTGGAGAAATAGGTTTCTGTTTTGGGTACTGATGTCAAAACATATGTTTGATATTGCATATCATGTTTATAATCTGTGATTTATCCTTAAGAGTAAAAAGTTTAAATTTGAATCCATGCCTTTATGTTTCTGCTTGCGTGCGGGGTGAAGATTACTTGTGTTTATGAGCATGCTATGTTTCCGCATCATGTTTATTATCTGTGATTAATCCACATACACCTGTTTATGTAAAATGAATGTACTTGTGAGTTGCTCTTCATCTTTTCCAATGTTTGCTGGTTCTTTCTGTATCAATGCAACTCCTACTGGTATAAATGCAACTTAATCAGGAATTTAAAGCCTGGTTAGGACCCTTGGATGATAGCATCCCTTCTCAACAGAAATAGTTCTTGTGCATTTTGTTGTACTTTTCTACTTGTCTTATATTTGGGTCAGACAGGAAACAAAACACATGGCAAATCTGTAATAGCAGATGGTTATGATAAAAAAAAAAAAAAAAAAAAAAACATGATTTTTGCAAACAAGGTAGCTTGACAAAATACCAAGATGTTGAAAAGACTGTCTGTTGTGCACTCCAAAATGAAAGTGCGTTGACATTTTCACTATGCAATTTGTGTACCATTGCGCCAACATTTACATTGATTCAACTAAAATCACAATTCTATGAGAACCAACTCATAAGAACGAAAAAATGTTTATTATATGATACACTTTAAACATCAAAATTACACGTAGGGCGACAAAGAAGACAACGCCACTGCTAGCCACAACTAATAGAAATTTTGCCTCTAGGCTTCAGCGAACTTTTCACTGTACAATAGAAAGTAAAGCAAGCATACCTAAATATCAAAAACCTTATGTTACATATCACTTCCCAATTAGAGAGTTGATATGTATACAACAAAACTTACTCATATACAAGATCTTACAACAGATAGTTTTACATCCCAATTAGGAAAATATGGATTTTTTTGCAGATATATATTTCCACACAGAAACCAACATCATGGCTGCCCGAACCTTGCACCACCTTCCTCTGGGCGACCCATTACCCGAGAAACATATGTTAATATCAGAGGAAATAAAATCCATATTTGGTCCATTTGCTTGCCATGATGACATCCCGTCCTGAAGATCAAAAGCTTCATAATCATCAACTCCCAGTTCACTTCCATCGTTTATTCCACTACTATATGGATCTGAAATCTGCAATTGCAATTGATCTGAAAAAATTTAAGGTCCTATAAGAAACGCGAATTGAGATACCGTGAATTTAGCAAACACTATAGATAATTGATAGCAAACACCAAATTGCCCGTTCATAGCTTATGAAGTAATGTTTACTATTAAAAATGAACGGCGGTAGGAACAGAATCTGATATTGCCAAGGCCTTTTGTGTGTAAAGCTTCAGGGTCATTACAACTAATATTTAAAACCAATTAAAATTTCCAATATTGTATGAGTCAGTTACCAATGGTTCTTCTCCATCATTTAAGAGTAAAGATGGCAGTTTCGACCCTATGCAGGTTCTGTTCTCTTTAAAAGATCAAAACAGTTCATACCAAACAGTTAACTGTTTTGATCAGTTACCCAACCCACCCATTTTGGCCCTTTTATTAGAGATTATATCCCAATTTTCTTGTTGTAGCTGTTATCTTGGAAGCTCATATAGATATATAAGGAGCCAACACGAATAAACAATGTGACGATATGAAGTCATACTTTCGATTGATGTATATTTACAAAAAGGCCACAAAAGGTTTATATACCTTGGAGTGGAAGTGGGACATTAACATCCTGCAAGACTAAACTAGCCATTCTAAGAAGGTCAGGATTGAGGTTGGCAGCTCGCACCGGGGTTGCAACCATAGATAGATCATCAATTGGTATCATTGGAGCCAGCTCTGTGTAAACTTGTTGTTTCACCTCTTCCAACATAGCCTGCAAAACAGTTTCACATCGGTTAAATGCCATGTATAGTGGACCCAAATGCATGAAGCTAGATCTGATCCAGGTCATATCAGGCAAGAAATACAAACCTTTTGATCAGTAAGTTCATTCATGGAGAGGTAATTTTGACCATCTAAGGTTGCACCAACGACCTCCAAAACGGAATTGAACAAGATACCGATCCCAGCTGCAACACAGTTGTACATGTACACCTTGTCGTCTAAAACACATGTTTTGGCATGCTTGATTATTGCCTTCCATATGCTGTTATTGGGGCCGCCGAGTAGCTAAATTATCCACATTGAAACAATAGAATGAGTTGTCTACGACAAGCTCATAGCAAGAAGCCAAGAAGTATGTAAAATAGTTAAAAGGAAGTGTCTCTAACCATGCACAATGAGGCCTCATTAGTATTGTACACCTGCAGAAAGTCTTTCAAAGTATATATCTTGTGTAAACCCAACTTTTTGTGCAAAACTCCCTCTTTCGCTATCTTTTTCAAGCGCCATATGTCATCGACCAACGATGGAGGATAATGCTTCTTGTAGTCTAAACAAAGAAAAAAAAAAAAAAAACAACCATTAACAATGACTTCCTTTCGACGATAAAATTAAAGAGACATTTTAAAAAAGAAATTAGAAAGACTTACGCTCTCCTCTCTGATCTTTAACCACAAATGCGTCGCTTCTTGCTTCTCTAATTCTAACTCCATTAGGTGCATTTTGGGCCTTCACCCCTAACCTAAATTTCCGGCTCCTCCTCCAGCTTGAGTTATCAGTATAAACTACTTCACCTAAATCCGCAACACCTTCTTTTAAAGTTAGTACCAATTCCCCAGTCAGCAAAGGCCTTTTTCCGTCTCTTGCGTATATAACTTTGGCATCAAAATCATGTTGGGGCCAATCTTCATCATCATCAAAAGAGAAATCACCATCAAGAGGAACAATCACTATCTTAAGTGACGATAAGGGTCCACGTGATACAATCCTATTATTACTAACATCGAATAACACTATTTTGATAGGACTTGCGTCTTCAGACTCGATCCTACAGCCAGTGAAAAACGTAGGGTGCAGCTTCGTCTGAATACGAAGCTGCAAAGACGTCGTACTTCGTGATTCATGTGAATCCGGAGATCTGTAAAAAAGAAAAAAAAAAAGACACAAACTATTAATACTATATATGTACTCATATCATGCTCAACTATATTTCACTAAACAATATATATATATACACACACAAAATGAGATGTAGATACAAACCTTGGTAATTTGCCAAAGTACTTTTCCAATACACGCTCCACCTCCTCTCGAACCTAACAATTATACGAAAACATGTAAGCCATTTATTTACTGAATGAAAACCGATTTTATGATGATTTAATTGCAGACATTTCTCAAACATATATCTACTAAAACATAAGCAAAGATCAGAAGTTATAAATATATGTATATAGTAATACCGGTCGACGAATCAAGTTTTCCAACTTAGCCTCGTCTTCAGGTGACAGACGCATCGTGACATTTCTACCGTCGTGTCCTCTGTTAACTGATGGTCCTGATCCATCCCCTTCCTTGTCGTCATCCTGATAGTAGTCGCCGTCATTAAACAATCGTTTGTATCCCATTATTATTATTACTACTACTACACATCAATAATAAACACGTCACAACAAATTTAGGAATCAAAGCCAAGCAGATAACTGTAAACCGTCGAATATCTGCGTTGTTATTTATAGGAAGAATAAGATTGGAAATTGATTTGAAGCTTCCAAGTAAAGATGTATATACCTGAATAATGTGTGTGTGTGTGCACCAACTAGGAGAGGAGGGTGTGGACTGGTCATATTATTATTCTTTCCCTTTTTATAACAAAACCTATATATGTTAGTTTCTGCATGAACACATCATTGGTCATCAAAGTTTCTATTAATTACTGTAGTTTATGCAGCTATAATTATTACTCATTAAATTTCCATTCATTATACTTTTACTATAGTTATTATTAGAGTTTAGAATTTTAATTTGGAAAGATGTAATTTCTTTTAGGTTAAGTAGAACCTGAATTTAACCTTTTCAATCTATTTTAAGAGCTAAATCATAATTATGAGCCCATTTGATATAAACTTTTTTTTTTTTTTTATGTAAACCCAAAAATTAACTGACACAAATATATTTATTTAGATTTATTATTTGGGAATAATGTAAATATTATAAAAATTTGACGTTTAAAAAAAACTAATCTGGTTAAAATTACCTTAGCATGTCTGAATCGAAACTAACTTTATAAAAAAAAAAAGTTAGCTACTAACAAGTAACACCTTAATAATCAAAAATGTTCTTCTATTAACATATTTTACATAATGAATTGAAGTTTATCTAGACAAGAAGTTGTACTTAATTCATTTATGGACAGGACAATGTCATAATATAGCAATAATATAAGTCTCCTTCGTTCCGTTTTGATACATGCATTTTTTTTCTATTGTTTTCGTAAATGCTCGGCAAAAGTTTTGGAGCGGCCCTTTCTAGTAATTTAAAGTTTATTTTAACCATTAAAATTAACAATTCAACTTGGTCCAAAACTTATATGTATCAAAAACAAAAAATACATATCTTCATTTATGTGAAAAAAAATTGTATAGTGATAATTAAGTGGGGTTAGATGAAGAATTTAAAATAATAATGCTTTAAAAGTTTTAGTCGAAAGAAGTAACAAAGAGAGAGAGAGAGATAGAGGGCGTGGGAGCGAATAAAACGCGTAAGGGGGTGATTGGTTTGGGCCTTACGAGGAAAATTTAAGGAAGTTACATGACCGCGTTTATAAAAATAATAATAATAATCCTGAAAATACATACGACATTGTTTGATGTGTTGAATTTTGGTTATTTGAGGGGGTTAAGTTGGAATTGGAAGCAGACAAGAAAGGCGGATTTATAATTACAGCGTTTCAAATAAAAAATGGAATCTTTGTAGTAGGGTCTTACATTTAAGGGGTTTGTTTGGACTTTGATGGCTGGTTATTTGGTTGGCTATATAACGATTTCTTCTTTAAATTGTTTGGTCCCACATATGTATTACATAATTTATATCTATCCTTAAAAATAAAATAAAATAAAATAAAATAAAAATCATCTATATCTATACTATCTTATAAAGCATTTTGCCCTTTTTAAAATCTTAAAAGATGATTTGAGCTACCTAAATTACCCTCTTTTTTTATTCACTAATTTAAACATCTGTACTTAATATACCTATAATACCCTTAAATCTTAACTACTCATTTTTTTTTCTCTCCTCAAATCTCAACCACTCATTTTTTTCTCTCTCATCCATAAATCATTTTAATTCTCTAATTTATTCAAAAAAAATTATCTCAAAAACCATATATCGATAAATTATAAAAATTGTATGGGTGTTCTTAAAATTTCATGTTCTTTCATTAGAGATGTCATTCGGTAAACTTTCGACGAATCTTTAAATCCGGATACGGAGCCCGTACGGCTAAGGCATTTGGTTATCACACTCTATGACTTATCACATCCTATGACCTATCACCCCCACCATCTCACCGTCGTATTGCACATATACTATTGCTCGTACTACAAAAGATAGCTCACATATTAATAATTACATAAAAAAAAAGGAGAATGATAAATAGATCTTTTACACTATCAGTCCTTTATCATTTGAAATATTTTCATTAACTGTTTACATCAATTACTTTTAGATTAATTTCTCAACATCACTCGATGTCGTCTCTACCATCAACTGTCGTTCCTCACCACCACGTCGCCACCACGGATGCCGCCGCATTTCGTGATACCATACTAGTACTATCTTACAAAAATAATAGCTCCCATGTTAAAAATTACATTCAGAAAAATGTTTAAAATACCACTAATGATGTACGAGCTCGATTTGCATCACATATAGTTTAGGTGTTTATATTACCTAAACGTTCATCATATAATTCCATCTTAACGTTTGGGCCCTTAAACGTGCAAGTGTCATGACAACTTAATAAGTCTAGTGAACTAGATGAACAAGTCATACATTCATGCACATTCCAAATATCATCGACATATATTTACATTTTAAACAATCTCACAACATTACATAACATTTCATAGCATATCTTAACATCTCATCTCAAAACATATCATATATCTCATATCATTGAGGTAGCATTTCAAGCTTAAATAGTCTTCTACATAGTCCATATCACCTCCCGTATAATCCCGAATACCCATAAGTAAATAAGATATCATTTGGGGAAGTTATTATATGAGAACTATGTTTTTGTTGAACCCTCAGCGTGTCAAAGTTGTGTATCTTACCTCGAAGAAACGCACACAAATGATAACTATAGCTACCGTGCAAAGCAAGTATTCCCGACTACATATAATCGTTAAATGATCATTAATACAATAAATAAATGCCCACTTACTT
The DNA here is from genome assembly GCF_010389155.1 of Erigeron canadensis. Taxonomy (NCBI): domain Eukaryota; kingdom Viridiplantae; phylum Streptophyta; class Magnoliopsida; order Asterales; family Asteraceae; genus Erigeron; species Erigeron canadensis. Next base: position 3,671,664 of record NC_057764.1, read on the forward strand.
ATGATCATAACCCAAGCTTAAATACTTAAGAACTTGACCCGTGTCAATGTTTGATTCAACGAAAATTCAACCATTAGGTTAGTGTTCCCAAAACTCGACAAAACTTGACCTTCGCTCATTTTCGATCTTTAAGAAACTTTTAATATTGATTCATCTTTAAAGGGAAGTACCATTGGAAAATAAACTCTCCCACGATTTTGTGGATAACTTACTTGTCAAAAACGGAGTTACAATCTGAAAGTTATGCTCATTTCAAAATTGATACTTTTTTTAGACTAGACAGTGATCTCGACAAGGGTAATTTTGATCTCCCCGAGATCATTCAGCCCTATATCCTTATTGACTTTTAATCTCGACGAGAGTCCCTTTCCCCTCGCGAATATATGTTTATTTAAAGTTTTGGATTAATTTAAAATTTTAAATCACGACAAAATCAGAGCTTTTAAGCATAGAGGATGATGGCAAATAGCCTTGTGATTTTAGATCGTAAACTCAATTTTTGAAGTATTCATGTTATTAACTTATTACAAGTAATATAAGTAATAGGAGTTGAAGAATTGAGAAAGAAAAAAAAAAGATAATTTTATAAATGAGAAAACGATTAATCAAATAAGGTTATATTGTGTTTTGTGTCTATAAGATAAGCGGTTAGAGTTTAATTTTAAGTCTAATAAGGAAATTGAATATATATAGAATTAAAAAAACTAATTTAATAAAATAAATAAATTAAAAGGACATGTATCGATCAAAAATTACGTCACATGTCGTTTCAAGAACATCTCAATCCTGTTTTAATTTATTGGTAGATATGGCTTTTAAATATTTATCCTCACCTTCCAAGGAACATCTTGACCACATACGCTTATATGTACACGAAAAATATCATAACAAACTATTGTTGTGTTATATGCAAGTAACCTGCTAGAGTTATATAAAAGCTTATTATTAAACAAAATTCCATCATAAAACAATGAATATATGATGCTAAATTATATGGATTGAAAAATAGCCGAGTTAACAATTTTACAAACTTTCGTATGTATGTTATCGAGTACTCCCTTTCTTTTCAATTGGATACAATTACAACAGTAATATGGGTTTATGCATGATAAAATATTACCATGTTCGTATTTATTATTTGCAAACGCCTGTAGTATTTAATGATTTGCGAACCCACGGTATAAATGATTTGCGAACACCTAAAAATTCTGCATGGGTACAAAATTTACAGGTGATTGTCATAAATTTATATGACTTGATATCCGTATTATTCGTTTTGATTAATTTATCACACTATATAAATGAAATAACAGATTATACAAGTAGATAGTGCATAAATATGGTAGCTCTATTCAATTAGATGATACTAAAATCATCTCCTTCAATTTATGGCTGGGCAAAAAGTTTTTTTAAAAGAGTTTAGATATTAACTTCATCAATTCAATATTCATTCTCATCAATTTTGAAGTAATTTCGGTTTGATACCAACTTGTTTGATGCCCTTAATAAGCATTTGTTAAATCTTGTCGCTTTTTAATTGTTAAGGTAAAAATAGGAATTTTATTGTGCTTATAAGGCCTCTCCTTATAACACCATCTTCTTCCCTACTTCTTACCCACTTCTTACCTACTTCTTACCTCTTCACCCTTTTACTCTCATCCTGCAAAAGATAAGAGTATGTCTGTTCGTGTTTCAACACCTTGCGGCCTGGTGCTTCTATTTCCTGAACGGTCTGGTCGCATTGTTGTCTCTTCTTCCTTTAGGTAACCCAGGACCCCAGAAAGTTCAGTTTGAAGGAGGGTGTCCTCTTTGACATCCGCCACGATTCGTGTTTTCATCTCATCTTCGGTGAGACGAGGTCGGTGAGGATTTGTCTTTGATGATGATGAAGCCATTTGGAATGGTGAGTGAGTTAAGCAGACGAAACAAGTTTGTAGAATATTTTGAGTGGAATGGTGATGAAACTAGTTAAGGCTCTGGGTAGCTATTTATAGATTGAAAATGTAAGTAGCAGTTAAGGACTGTAAATGTAAATATTTTGAAATTGTTGGCCGTTTAAGGGACTGTAATTGTAAATATTTTGAAGTGAACGTTGGAGGGACTGTAATTGTAAATATTTCAATTTTTGAACGTTGGATGAGCGTCTTTGACTTCAGGCTATAAGTATTGCCTCTTTACCGGATCTTTCATTTCAAAACTCAAAATTCTATACATCTGCAATGGCTTCTTCATCAAATGCCCTTAACCTAAAACCACCAATGACTATCGATCAAGTTGATGACAGTATAATGGCTGATATCCTGGACCACCAAAAGTTAAAAGAAGACCTTGTTGAAATTGGTGAAAAACTTCAAGCGAAAAAGAAATGGTGTGAAGAACAAATATATTATACACAGACGGGCCATTGTACTGAGTTTAAGTGTCAATACTTTACTTATTTGCAGGAGAAGTTTGACAAGTGTAAAGAAGCTGTGGTAGAAATTGCTTGTGCGATCATGATCTTGAATGAGTTCATCAGCTTTGACAAAGCAGTTTATGTCCAGAAGAAATAAGTAGGCTATTTTAAAATTATGAATAAACTTATGTTCTTAAAGTAGACTTATTTTATTAAAAAACTTAAAAACATTACAATGAAAGTAGAAACAAAACACATAATTCAAACTAAAGCACACTTAAAGATAAAATGGTTTGGAAATGATTTGAAGTTGTTATTTGAAATGGTGGTATGGAAGGTGTATAAATAGAAAAAGAAAAAAAATTAAAAAAAAGGGCATGTAGCCGTTACATTTTAAAAAAAAAGGTTTTGAATTTTTTTTTATTTGGTTCCAACGGCACAAAATGGCCCACCACCACTCCACAAACGCGCGTTCGAAAGAAGGAGAAAGGGAGATGACGCCGACGAAGACGTGACTGTGCTTATAGCGTCCTCGCCGGGCCACGCGTCGGACGCCGGCTATAAGCACCGGCCTAATAAGCTAATAAGAAAAGGATGGCTCGTTATTGATATGATTCCATGCCCAACATAAAAGAAATACTAAAACATGAAACCCCATAAATCCATAATTAAAAGGATATGAATAGTTGAATCACCTGCATTCGCTACTCTTATGATTATTATTATTATTATTATCTATATTATGGAACGCACATTGTGAGGATTTTAAAACCCAGTGGCTAGGGGTGTTTCATTAAACTTGCAATGTAGGGTTCCAGGGGAGTTTACTCCAAGGTCTCGAGTTCAAGCCTTGGTAGGTTCTTCTCGATGGTATTTTCCAATTAAGGAGGTGGTATGATGAGAAATAGTATTTAAGATCCGCTTAGTGCGGGACTCTTTCGTTGTGCGATTAGCACACATCATACACGTCTGAGGTAAAATTCACTTGTAAAAAAAAAGTGTAATAAGTTACGAGTATATGCATCTTTTGTGTTTAAAATAGTTATACGCATCTTTTGTGTTTAAAAAAGTTATGAGTTTATCGAATGCATTATCATATGTGATTGTGAAGAGAGAGAAAATATGTGTCATGAAAAGAGAAAGCAGACAAGATGAAGTGATGTTGACATTGAGATAAAAAAAAAAAAAACCTAAATAATAACACAACATTATAATTTCAAAGCAACCAACCATAAATTAAACTATGATGACCTTAATAAGTATACTATGTAAAATCCATTTTTTTTATTATAAAAGTAAGAAAATTTTAAAGTAGCCAATACTTGCTTTATGAATTAATGGCTCAATGCTAACATAAATGACCCTGCACAAAGGTATCCTGTTAATGAACGACGTCAACAAGAATGGTCATCGGTGTAATTGGGCACAAGGTCGCGCAAGGCAAAGACCGTTTTAGGGTCTCTAATGTTGTCAAAGAAAAAGACAATCGATGTTTTAGTTTGTTTGAGACAACCTAACCAACAAGTTGTATTAAAAGTCCATTAGATCCTATTTCTATTTTTGTGTTAAACTTGGATAATACATTATGTAAAGTATCATTACAAGTAGTAATTATTCAAAAATTATATAACTATATTCCGACACACACACACACATATATATATACTAGCACGTTACTCGCGCAATGCGGCGGTGGTCGTGACAATGCCGTTGTAGTGGGGGGCCGAGTGTTGATAGTGGAGACGGCGTCGAGTGGTGTGGATAATTGATGGAAATGGTTAATGAAAATATATTAAAGAATAAAGGATTGGTAGTGTAAATTAATCATTAATGTTATGGGGTAGTGTATGTTGAAATATTTTAAGGGGTACTAAGTGAAAATATTACATATTTTCAACACTTCCATAAATAAAAGGGGCTATTTCTTTTATAATATAGTATAGATATAGATATATGGTAAGGTTCGTATGAAAACTATCCACCTATGAACATAAATAATTTCAAGTATAATTTGATCTGTTCATATATAAACAAATCTGTTTACATATGAATATCAAGTTATAATTTAAAGGTTTTCAGAATTCTTACAATTTAAATAGTTCTCACATGAATATATATATATATATATATATATATATATATATTTGATTTTAATAAAGTGATAGATATGTTATTTTTTATTAAACCGTGAGTCGAGTAACGATACCAAAGAACACTTTACCTAATGGACAAACATTTTAGCAAAAATACCTCATAGATGGTGGATATCACCAACTGACCAAGGATGTATATTGTTATCATTTTAAGAAAATTAATTATGTTCAAATTTTTAAAAACATATAATTACGTTTATTAGTTACATTTAAATTTAATATGTACTTTTAGGGATAAAAGAAAAGTAGTGATAAATTTAAAACACCAAACCTAATAACTATCCACAATAAAAATACATTATTCCTTATAAAAGAAATTTACTCAATTTATCATTTATTTCCGCTGAAACATCACTCATCACATCACATTTATAAGATTAATTCTCTCCTATGAACAATTTTTTCGTAAAATCTCGTCTAATCTAATCTTCTAATAACTAATAATAAGTTAAGTTTCTAGTACAATACGGAACAAAAAGGACAATATATAGGATGGGACCTATAAAGCATTTTGGATTTCTAAATTCGCAATGTCTTAAAATTCAGACTTTCCATATTATCACTTTTACATATTTATAACATATATCATTTATTTTTTAATATACTTATACTATCACACTTTATCTATAATCTATCTATCTATACCCGTTATAAAGAGAATAACATTAAGACATTAAGCATATTTTTTTTCCCAAAATACCCTCACCTTATTCCTGAAGTTTCAAAATTACCCTTCCACACAAACAAAAAACAAACACATCCTAAAAAAATATATATTGACAAACAAAAACACACACATCCTAAAAAACACATAACCGAGCCGTCGCCGCCGTAATTGGTCATATCCACGAACCACCACATTTAACAACTGCTTTTTAACAGGTTCCGCTGTAACGCGCGGGCACCAGGCTAGTTACGTTACAATCACTTTTACGACCCGTATTTCATAACCAAGTTATATCTACTTCAAATCATATTTAATGAACAATGATTTATTTTGTTAAAATAAGCAAAGATTGGATTAATATATTAACACTTCTTGCAAGGTAAGATGTGATTTTCTACTTTAGGTGAAATCGGAAACAAATCTCTATATCTCAAGTACGATTCAAAATGTCTACATCTCACCCTTTCAATACAATGTCTAAAAGACAAACGATACCGAGTGTTACCTACTTATATTTAGCTTTTCCTTAAGCATTTGGTACAAATCTTAGAAACATAGGTTTATTGGGCCTGGTTTGTTGAGTTGTATTTTGAAATATGGATTTAATCTACCGACTACTATACATACGTGCTGCAGAAGTCCATTTAGCAATTCGATTCTCAATTTTTATTTTTATTTTAGGTATGTTCAAATCAAATATATATTTAGTTTATTATTCTTATGAACAATGTTTCTATATTCTATATCTACGTAAATCGAATTATATGAACAGTAATTTATCTTTTATGAAGCATTTGGTGCAAATCTTTAAAGTTGATTTGGTAGTTTGATGAATGGGCAACTCTGTGAGATTTTGGATTGATACTTGGGCTGTAAAAAAACCGTTCAAGGAACTCTTCCCTGATCTATACTTCCTTGAAACCTGTAAGTCCATTCTTGTTAGTGATTGTTTTTATGTGCAGGACAGTTTAGTTAGCTGGAATTGGCGATGGAAACGACCATTCGTTTCTATTGAAGAGCAACGCCAATACAACGAATGCATTTCGTCCTTGTCAGAGTTTAGGCCATCATTGAATGAAGATCGATGGTTGTGGACAAAGAATGAGACAAAAGGTTTTTCAGTAAGATCAATTGAAGACTGTGTTACAAAATTTGGTAAATGAGGATTGACAATTCACATTTAAATGGAACAACTGGATCCCAATTAAACAAATATCTTTGGATGGAGAGCAGTGAAAGAAAGGGTTCCTACAAGAAAGGTGCTAGCGAGAAGAGGTGTTCATCTCCAATCAACATACTGCCCTTTATGCCACATCTATGAAGAAGATATGAATCATCTACTCACTGGCTGTGAAGTTGCACATCAGATTTGGTCCAAAGTTGCTTCTTGGTGTAATTTACAGCCCATATTTGCATTTGATGTAACAAGCCAATTGTCGAGAAGCTTAAAAAAGGTGATCTAACATCTATGCTATTGTCCTAAAAGGGTCTCTACAGTGAAGATATTTCAAAACATTCAATCATCATCTTACTTATGGATAAAAAATCGCTTTACATATAGAAATATTTCATGGAATGATTGGTGTAATTTTACGTTTTAATTTTTTCTTGTATTATGCTAGTTTCTAGCTAGTTGTTTTTGTCAATATGAAATCCAAAGTTGCAGTTGAAAAAAAAAAAAGTTTGATTAGCAGTGTACTTCTGTTGGGTTTGGTACTATTGGGTCTGTTTTTTTGAGTTTCGGGTCCATTGAACAATTTCATTTTCAGTCCTCGCTTAGTCACTTTCCTTTCTTGGTATGTTCAAACTGTTCAAGTTCATGTTAGATTTACTTTTAGTTTATTAATGAACATTGTTTACATAAAGCTACTTTTTTAAATAATTTTTTTTTTTTGTTAATACACTACTTACATTCGCATATAAGATTTATAGCATTGTATTTTATTATCGTGGGAGTAACCTAATTTGTATTAATATCATTATTGTTCTATTTAATATTTTTACATTTTCTTATCATTATTATGTTGTTCTATTCAATGTTAACAGCTAGCTTGATATCGGATTTTTTCTAAATGATGAATTTACCCTTCGACGGGTACTCCTATCAAAATCGACTCAAGCTCTTTGGGGGCCTTAAGCGAGTTCGATTTTAGGGCCTATTTAGTTAGCATAAAAAACAAACGTAAACAAAGAAAGGTACGTGCCTCATTGTGTATATACAAAACTGTGAAAGTCGCTGGTGTGCTGTCTACTTCTTGTTGATCTGCTGCTTTTCATTGTATTGTGGAATAGTGCCTTTTATTGATCTGATAATACCTGATGCCATTGATTGTTACATGTTATTTTGAGTAATGAAACTCAAAAAGATAAGGGTAGATCCATTGTGGATAAGAGATATAGAATTAAAAATAAGGGATAATCAAAATAACATTTATATACTTGAATGTCAAATCATAATAAGCGATAGCCACTCTTAAATTTCTCAAGGTCAATAATGAAAATTTTGATTTTCGAGTAAACAAGGATGATTTAAGCGGTTTATATTCACAAGAAGAAGCTATTTTTAGTTAAAATAAAACACTAACTATTATTAACTTAAAAAAAAACAGTGTTAGAAATTTTGGGGGCCTTTGCAATTGATGGGCCTTAGACCTATGTCTTACCCATCAATACTATAAGGCCGACACTGACTCCTAATACTTTTAGTTAGTTAGTTAATTTACCTACGTCATTCTTTCTTTATCTTTCATAAGTTAATAGTAAATTTTCCACGGTCAAGCATAGTGGAGCTCCTAGTCCGACAGCTTATGGTATAACATGTAACACCTTTTTTTTCTTGCATATCTAAAGTAAATTATATAATTGGGCTGTAGTTCAAACTTCAAATATAACAAAATAAAGTAAAACAAATAAAATTATCATACTTTGTTAGATGAAAATCATTATGTATCATAAAAATCTTTGTGCATATGTTAATGTATGTACTTGTGTTTTATAAATCTTCGTTTATCAGTTTTATCATGTTATAATCGTCAAAATATTATATAATTTTTTACAATAGTTAACCTTTGTATAATTGACATAACTCAATTAGCCAAAAATACAATTCATTATCTTTGATATCGGGTATTACATTAGTTCATTCTTTAAGCAACATTCTGAGCATCTCAACAATCATCCACAATTATAAAAAATTACAATTTTATAGTTTTTACGGATATATATCTTAATTTCTTAAGAAAAGTTTAAATCTAACATACGTATAAATCTAAATAAATAACACATCTGAGCCCAACTTTTACTTTCTGTATGGATAGGGCTAGGCCCAACAATTTATCATTATATATATAACAATCCGAAATTCAACTGCTACAATGCGGCTCGGTTAGCTTTAGTGTCGGCTTAGTTACATGAAGGGGCTTGGTTGGCTGATGGTACAAACCCATATACATAAGGTATAACAAATTTTATAGACAACTTTCATTTCTTTTATCCCGTTCTTTTAACTTTCTTTACAAAGAATACATATACAGATATTGACCATAGAACACCATCATTACGCATTACAAGTCTCTACTTCAACGACTTGACCCCTACAAACAAAGGTGATACGAATACAAGTTAAGCTGAAATCCATCTTTTACCAACTGATTGACTTCATCTATCACTGAGAACAACCATCGACGCCCATCATCGTTGACAACCATTAGCACAAAACAAAACAACTCCGTCAGTCCATCAACAATTAATATGAACCACGACTGCCGGACAACCGGTAACAAGTAAAAGTAAGCATGAAAACGAGATGACGTACCACTTTCTTACCACCTAGACGACGTTGCCAATGCCATCATCACACACTTTTTTGATCAACCAGCCATAAGTCAATCACTTCTGCCGCCTCCAACCTTTGGTGGCAGCCATTGCCCCAAATCTGTATTCAAAAACTTTATTTCACCATAAAAGAAAAAGTGCATAGATCTAAAATATAAATTTTGTATGTATATAATCATGGCTATGAGAAGTAAAAATTGAATGGAGGTGGTTGTCAACTAATATTGGGAAAGATGAAACAGGAGAATTAGTAGTAGTAAGTCAAAAAATATAAGAAGTGAGACGTGGTGGAGAATGGAGATAAAACTAGAAAGAGGACACCTATTACAAGTTGAAAGTTGACATCACATCACTCTTTAGTTTTAGAAATAGGTAACAAAATACTCCCTTCGTCCCAATTTAAATATCCACGTTTGACTGTCCAAGTCAATCTTTCACAACTTTGACCATTAATATTATTTTTTTTGTTTTATAATACTTAGCGAAAGTTATATCGTTATAAAATATATTTAAAACCTAACTGATTCATATATATTAGATCAAATATTACATAACATAAATAGAAATCTAGACGGTCAAAGTTAAACAAGAAAGACCCAAAATGTCAAACTATGACATTTAAATTGGGACGGAGGGAGTAGCACATAGTTTTTCCAATTTATAGGTGGTTTTCTACCATGTTATTTTAATCTGCCCACTTTTAATTTATAAAGCTATAAACTTTATAACAAAAATATTGGTACACCAACGAAAAGTTTAATACAGTATAATTTGCTGCTAACGAAACTAATGAATTGGTGCCATCCGTAACACCGCAGCGAAGCGCGGATTCTAAAACTAGCTACAAATATATATTAGATAAAAGCCGGCTAATAGTTAAAAAATAATAATTTATAGTTATCTCAATTTTTAAATATCCACCATCGATTAAGCTCTTCATACTCATATCATCGTTTTTAGCTTAAGATGAGCCCTTTTTGGAAATGAAGAGTATAAAACGCTTAGCTATTTAAAAACAATTTGTGGTGTCGAGCTCAAAATATATAAGTGGATTTGCATGGGTAAAAAAACATGTGTATATAGTGGCTAGCCAAGTTTAAAGTTTTTGGAGGCTTTAAGCAACACTAATTGGATGAAAATTCATTATCCTATGTACCATTTGGTATTCACCAATTTCCTAGCCAGATTAGTGTCCAGGTGATTCTCAACCACTTAATAATCTCCTGATTATTTCAAGTTTGCTTTTGGCAGGAGTTGAACCCAAAACCTTTTTAGAAAGTGACAGCTGGTGGCCACTATGTGTATATCTTTTTACTCTTTGGTACAACTATACGTATCAAAATGTAAAAAATATTTGTTTCATACAATTTTTATTAAATTTTGTTACTTTAGCGAGTTTTTTAACATACAATGTTATTGGTTTTTTCGACGTTCTCTAGTTTAGCTTTGAATTTGGCATTCCAAAGATGATTGGTGTCTTTTTTTTTCTTCCTATTTCATTCTCATACACAATAAATATAGTTGAACGATATTTGATCGTCATGAATAATCTTATAACTAGAAAAATAATATCAATATTATAAAAATTGTCCCATTATAAAAAGTTAAATAGTAATATAATGTTGATGCGACATTTTAGTTCGTAACAACACTTCAAGAAGGGTAAATTACTTTTCATCTTTCATTTTTCACACTCTCTCTACTTAAACAGTAATATAATGTTGATGCGACATTTTAGTTCGTAACAACACTTCAAGAAGGGTAAATTACTTTTCATCTTTCATTTTTCACACTCTCTCTACTTAATATCATCCATCTTTCATTCATCTTCCATCATCTATCTTTATAATTAAGAAATCCATATGTTCCCATCTTCCATCCCATTTTTTTGGTTGTTACATTGGAGGTAGTTTGATCGCGATACTAACTTTATGTAAGAAGTATACCTCGCACTCGTGTAACCCTATTCAAAATTGTGAAACCATAGTAGCTAAGTTTCAATAATGTGCTTGAAAAAACATTTTACAAGCTCAATTCACCACAACAATACGTTTATAATTTTATCCAAAATTTTGAAACCAGATAATCAGACTATCAACAATTAACTTGTAAAACCTTTTTATCTAGTTGGTTGAGACTTGATAAGTTTTAAATTGAGGTTTAAATTATTTATTTTTGCAAACCCAAAAGTTTTAAGTTATTTTTGATAAAACTTGAATATTATGTTTTTATTTTAGATATGGATAAGATTTTAAACCTTTTCACAAATTGTCATACGAAATATATTATACCGAGATCAAAACTTATGAAAAATGACATCGGATGAAGTTTACTTAAACGTATCGAGAATTCGTTGCTGCAAATAAATAACTAAATAATCTATTTATTTCCTAATGATAACCTATTTAATCTTGTAAACAAGGAATCACCCACAAATGAAAAAGTAAAAGAACAATCCAAATCCATACCGAGAAGTGTAAAAAAAGGAGGACATGTTGTTGTCATGTTGCCAATTCTGGTAACAATATCAGCTGGTCCCTACCATCTCATCCATTTTCCTTACATATTTTGTTTTAGGGTTCTTTTTTTTTTCTCTTAAAACACACAATTTATTCACAAACCATACATATACATATAAATGGGTTAAGCTGTTTGATGTTATCTCATTTTCCCTTCATTTCCAGTCAGATACAAATAAATTATCTCTCTGCTTCCGTGTAGATATTTCAGTAAGCTTTTTTTTTTTTTTTTATTACTATTCTAATTTATTATGTTATATATAATACTAATTTAATTCATGGTTTTTTATTATTTGTTTTTTAGCTTAAATAATGTAACTGCCTGTATGTTTATGTATATGAAATAATGAAAATATATATGTTGTTTATATTCTGTTTTTGTGTGTACTGTTTGGTTTGACTAGACTTTGTTTCAAGATTTGGGTTTTCTTGAAATTGATTATAATTTGATTTTTCTTTTTAGGATACAATGCATGTTTTTTTTTTCTGTCCATACAAACTTTATTTGTGTTTTACTTCTATAAATTAGTGTTTTTGCTTTTTGTTGTTAGTTGGTTTTCCAAAGGTGTAATATTTTATGGGTTTTTTTTTGTTGGTTTGTGGCAAGACTTTTTTTTGGCGATTATTGTTACATGATTCTTAAAAGGAAATGTTGTTAGAGTCTTAAAGAACCACTACCAAGGCAGGCTAGTGGTTAGGCGCGTGTGCGTGTTTGCTTTTCTTTGGTTCGAAACCTCGTTAGGTAAATGATAGAATCCAGATATTGAAAGTAACAGTGGATAAATATAACAATTAAGTTGGCCCGATTCGAGAGGGGCAACTCTCCGATTACAAGACAGGTAACCCAATTCGAGATGGGTAATTCTCCTAAAACAAACAAAGTTTGCTACTTGTAAATAACTAGACATAGAAAACTAGAACAGGAAAAATGACTAAATGAGATATATAAATATAAAAAAGAGCAGTTACTAATCCTAAAAAGTAGAACAATTATCCTAATCTTCACAGTTCAGCCCCTTAGCTTTTGCTCCTGATTGCCTGGGCTGTAAACTGCTCCTTTTTCCTTTTCCCATTTTCTTTTGCTGCCTAAAATGGATAGTCCAGCCGACCAGCCAACAGCCGGGTCCAATGACCCAATAGGGTCTGTATCAGTAAACATCTTTGGGGGTGGGCAGGGAAATGGTAGGAAAAAGTCATTGCGATGCCCTGGTTGGGCCGCATACATTTGAGTAAAAAATACTCGCCACTTTCCGTTGTTAGAGTCTTAAAAAATGATTTCCTCAATGTTGGTCTAGCTATGAAATTGGGTTTTGTCGATTTAGATATCTAAAGTTAAAGAATTTCTTTCATAACTTGTTATGTGCACTGTCTGAGACTTGTATTCTCTTCTCGTTATTATGGATTTGGTTTTTTTTTTCTTGCTTTTTGGTTTGTTATTGTACTTGGTTTATATAGCATTTACTATAGCGAGAAAACCATTGTTTACCACATATGTAAATTAGATAAATTCGGTTATGGGAAGCACTGTTGTGTCATTTCTGAGTTGTTCCACACTTTAGAAAAGCATATTTTCAAGAATTTGTAATATGTTAATTGGAGCTTGCTCGGATTGTATAACGCTTAAATTGGAGGACACAATGAGAAATCCACAAACACACAGATATGGGGGGGATTTATATAATGCTTAAATTAGAGGACACAATGAGAAACACACAGATATCTGGAAATTATATATTGTTGCTTTGATATTTTGGTTCCATATACTTACACTTGTTTCTATCTTGTTGTGCCTAGGAATTTCATATTTTAAGTTATGGGTGTCGATGAGAAAACTCTCAAGTTATCCGATGGTGATAATATGAATCAGCAAGAATGTGCCATATCCCTGCATGCCTATTCTGATCTTACCAATGTTTCTCCAGCGGTATTCTTATATCTTCTGAAAGAGTGTTACATTTATGGTAAGATTATTCTTTCCTTCGTCTTCTGATTTCTCCGTAATTTACATGACCTTTACAAGGTTATCTTTAAGTGACAAAGGATGTCTTCTTGTTGATTCGTACATTGATGCCTATAGTGTAAATATACGGATTTTTGGCATTGTTATTGGCTATTTATTCTGATTAAAGGGGCTTGAAAAAATGTCTGACTGTAATTAAATTTGTAAGTTTCTTATTGTAGGTTTTGTTATGTAAATATGCAATGGCTCATATTGATCAATAAGTTACTTGTATCACCTATTTGTAGAGTATGAGGCGACTTAATTCTTTATAGATGGTTATATATATATATATCCTGACAATTTGTTATGCTTGGGCTATTGGCAGATCCAAGTAAGATTCCCTGGAGGAAGATAAGGCGCTTTTTTATTTTATATTTGTATTTGGCATATTTGATTATTTATGAAGTATTGCAATTATACTTTTTTTCTTTCTCCTTAGAGCCTGTATTTTCTTCTTAGTTGATTTAGTTTTGTGCCATGGATTTTGACCTCTGTGCTGAAAAGGCTAAAGAGCACTGAGTATTGTTTTAGATGAAATATTTTTACCCACACCAAAAGGATTATTTAGTGAAAATGTGCATTGACTTAACCCTATTTGACCCACCAAATAATGCCTACTTTGACCCATTCCAATCTACCCGACCAACCTGTTTTACCACCTATTATGGGTTTCCTTTTGTTCGTAATTTTTCATGAACTTTCTTGTAAACGTAAACTAAGATTCTATATTAAGCAGGCACATGCAAGGCAACTGCAAAGTTTTTTGCCCTCCAGCAACAGGTCTATCAAGCCTTGCATAAAATGCCAAAACCTGGACCAGCTGTATTTGTGGCCCGTTGCCTATCTTTATTGCCGATTTTCGAACCACATTGTGAAGGTTTTAGTCATTTAATGATAGCTGCTCTTCGTCGATTTTTTAAAGCTGGAAAAACACAGGAAGACTTTAGTGAAGCAAAGTTTCTCATCACCCAATTATTTAAAGTTGCTGTATGTGGTACTAAACTTCACGATGACAGAATACTTGTGAAAATGCTTGAAATTTTTGATATTAAACTTACGGATATCAAAGAGGTTATTGGCCCGTTTATCTCGAGGCTTCTAGAATCTCAATCGTATCTGACAACTGTTACTCTTCTTGAACATCTATCTATTCGTCGAGATGATGAATCTTTTCTTCATGAAATGGTGGAAAAGCAAGAACACCGAGCTGCAGAAAAGTATGCAGCATATATAGGGAAGCCAATGCTGTGTGTACTCATCCAGTGTTATATAGACAGGAAGATGCTTAAACAAGCTTATGAACTTCTAAAGAAAAATAATTTGCGTGAAGAATTTCCAGAAGTATATCAAATGGGTAAAGAAAGGTAATTATATTGCTTATACCTCAAGGTTTTGCTGTCTGAAGCATTTTATATTATGTGTTGATTTTTCACATAATCAATGTATTCAGTCATATTTGCAGCTCACTTAAGAAGCTGGCAGAAAAGGGATGCTGGGATATCGCAGAAATGAGGGCAAAATCTGATAGGAAACTTCTTGAATTTCTGGTAGGTGATTGTGAGCATTTATCCTTGGCCTGAATTTTTGTAGTCCAAATAATGCAAGAATTTTTGGGTGAAGTTCGATATCATAATTACTCCACCATAAATAATAGACTTGAACCATGATACGCCTTTTAACTTTTTATAGTTGTGGAATATATATCTCCATTCTTGCTTGTTTATGATTATCATGTTTTATCCACATAAACATATATCGATGATATTCATTTGGCTTGTAATTATCTGTTGGAGGTCTATTTGGCAATGGAAGCTGGTTACTCGGAGAAGGTTGATGAACTCTGTGATAGATACTCCCTCAAAGGTTTCATACAAGCCAATGGTAGGACAGCTTCTACTCTTTCATAGTTTGAGTTCTTATATAATTTTGTGTCACTGCTTACCTTTAATCAAGCAATGTTTTTATCTATCCAGTAACTTTCTTTTATGAGTATTACAGAAGTCAAGGCAAGCCTTCCGCAGATAAGATATCTGCATGTGGATGAGTTGGCAATAGATGACATCATCTGGGTTGATGAGCCTGTAGGTCTGCATGAAGCAACATCTCAAATTGAGGTTTGCAAAGTCATCGGCCTTGATTGTGAATGGAAGCCTAATTATGTAAAGGGTGGCAGTAACAAGGTAATTACTATCTTACCTCCTCCAATAGCCCTGATTTTTCCCTCTATTTTGTTATATAAGATAGCTGATTTTGCAATTTCTTGTTTTACTAATAAAGTATCCCTTGAATCCAGTTTTTTTCTTGTGGTTACCAATTACTCTAGTCAAACAGAAATATTCATTTATTGCTTATACATTTTGTTCCAATTACAGGTATCCATCATGCAGATTGCTACTGAGAAGACGGTTTTCATCATTGACTTGATAAAGTTGTCTCATGATGCTCCTGCTGTTTTAGATAGCTGCCTAATTCGGATTTTTCATTCTCCTCAGATTTTAAAACTTGGTATGACATCACTATCCTTTATTAGGTTAGTCTCTTAGTTATGAAATTTAAAGTGATAGCAACTTAGCAAGTATACCATCAACTTGTTAACTGTGTGCAGGTTATAATTTTCAATGTGATATGAAACAACTGTCTCAATCATATGGAGAATTTGCTTGTTTTAAAAGCTTTGAAATGCTGTTAGACATTCAGAACATGTTCAAAGAAGTTGGTGGTGGTCTTTCAGGTGTAACAAAGGTAAGTGGAACAACTGTATTGCTATTTTCTACTCAGTAATTCATACTGAAACGCACATCTTCAAAACTTGTGGACTATCACATTTAAACAGGAAGTATTGGGTCTTGGCTTAAATAAGACAAGAAGAAACAGTAACTGGGAGGATCGACCATTAACCCGTAATCAGGTTTGTCTTTTCCCATCTTCATGTTCTTCCTCCCTTTTCCGTTTATTGAACATGGAATTTGAATATATGTGCAGCTAGAGTACGCTGCTCTTGATGCTGCAGTGCTTATCCACATATTCTATCATATTCGCAGCCGATCACAATCTACAGGTGTTTCAAATGAGCATAACCAAATGGAGTGGAAATCACACATTGTAAGTAAGAAGAGTTTGCAAAAGTAGAAATGGAAGGGTGGGCCACTTGATGGTCAAAACTAGTTACTTTTTTGTATGGAATGAGACACAAAATTTTCTCCGAAATGGTAAATTTTGTTCAAACAATTTAAGTGTCAAATACGATGGAAAAAGTTACAACATTTCAGTAGTAATCATTTTTATATATGAAATGGTTTGGGAGGTTTTATGTATTACTCAGTTTGACCCACTATTAGTAAAACTGATCCCAAATTGACCCATTCATAAGTAGTTGGATCAAAATTGGCACGCGTAGGGTGTAGTTGCAACTAAATGGCTTTTATATCATTTTCTTTGCCGCAATAAGGTAACGGAAGATGTATGTTTGATGTGAACATGCAGATTTCTCATGGAGGTGACCCGACGAAGATCAAAAAGAAAGAGGGTGAGAAAGGTTCGAACACCTGAATCAGAGAATCTCATGAAGCAAGTCAGAGTTAGGGTGCAAATATGATTGTTTTTGAAAGTGCATATGACCAAAAACAAAGTAGTCACAAAAGTCTAGAAATGGTATGAAATTTGAAATCTGTACATAATGGGATGATCTGAAAGATGGTAAATGTTGACAATGATTAAGATTAGTTTTTACCTTTTATTGGCTAAAGTTAAAATGGCGACACATTATCTTGTTGTTCGACTTGAAAGCTGTCTCCACATTGGCTTATATACTGACATCAGTATGGATTGGAAGTCTAAATGATTTATGAGATGCTTAAGATATCATTATCAAGCAAACTAGTTTCCAACGAGCATAGTCAAACCGCCTGTCATTAGAGGTGACAAAATGGGTGGGGATGGATAACGGGCCTATGGACAATACATGCAACTAATGAACAAACCGAGCTGACCCACAGACAGGTTGTCTGTAATGAATCTATTAAATGGGATAATAAGTGGTATAATATCAAAATCCAGCTATAAATATATAAAAGATTCTATTAAAATTTAAGTTTCCTTCAAGACTCTATATGTTTAACCCATTTAACCACTTCCAGTGTTATGATGGTTTCCCATTTTGAAAACTTATATTCTTCTAACTCGAAATCAACACATGTATGTGTAAATGGGCTGCACTACCTCTCGCTGCGTATTTGTCATAATGATCGGTCATGATACCTACTGTGACCTTGAAGATTAAGTTATCAATGTCATTTATTGATAAGATCTTGTCTACGACTTTATTTTGATTAACATCGATATGAAGTATAACAATGTTACACAAAGAACATGTTGACCATATCACATCATGAGAATGGAAAGTTAAAATTGATATACATAACAAGTCCCAACAAGGCGTCAAGACATGTTAAAGCGGGTTAATAATAAAGACAGTTTGTCTTAAAATAAAATTATTCATCTTAAAATGATAAAATTAGACTTCTTTAATGCTTATTATGTGTTCATTTTTGTTGAGGAAACTTTTAGTTTATTTTGAAGTTTTTTAAGTATGTGTTTAGTAAGCACAAACAGAATTGAATTAAATTA
Organism: Erigeron canadensis; assembly: GCF_010389155.1. Lineage (NCBI taxonomy): Eukaryota > Viridiplantae > Streptophyta > Magnoliopsida > Asterales > Asteraceae > Erigeron > Erigeron canadensis. Next base: position 3,689,860 of record NC_057764.1, read on the forward strand.
TGCAAAATTAGGGTAGTGATAGAGCTCATTCTTTATGTTTGAAATGACCTGGGTTCAAGTCAAACTAAAGTTCACTTTGTCAGATATTGGAGGGGAATGAAGGACTGGGCTTTCTGTCTTCTCCCGACTCACAACTCACAAGGGATGGTGCACGGACTTGTCTGGTTCCCGCCGGATTGTGCAGGTCTGGGGCACTCTTAGGTTCCGTTGCAATGAGGTTTAAACTCGCGACAATGTGCAAGTACATGATAACTAGACCCGATACACCCTGGGCCAGTTAGACCTTAAAAGAAGAAGAAGAAGAAAAATCGGATTTATCAAAAAAAAAAAAAAAAAATGGGGAACGTATCACTTTTAAGAATATGGTGGGTCAAAACTACAAAAGGGATGATATCCCGTTTAAAAGTTATGGGCTAAACAACCTTTGACTGTTTAATCTTTCCCGTGTATATTCGGTATAACAGAAAATCTCTTTTGTCCCTGTTTAGTCAAAGAATACGATAATCCTTCAACCCGTTGATTATGATTAGCCTAAGTTATAACATGGTAACTGCAGTGATATATCTAAATTTTTGTAATATGAAGGAAGATAAACATGTAACGATGTCGAAATCTACTACTCTGTAGTCGTTTGTTGAACATTTTTGAAAGACGCGTAACATAAATATACATAAAAGGAAACTTAGGTTGGGTTGTCAACACCATAGGTCATCCTACAAAGATGTCGATTTACCAAATCTGACCGATATCCCAGTTCCAAACTTAGGGTCAGAAGACAAACATAACATATTATTTTTATTTTTTATTTTTTTTTATAAAATATTTTTGAAACAAAGGGTTCAACTTACAACCAACACAATAGAATATAATATGGGTATCAAATGATACATGGGATCATGAGATTTTCATCCAGTTACAGAAGAATAGAATATAATGTTAAGTCACCATCTTTTTTTTTTCTTTAAGCATCGTCGAATAATACGAAGGAAAAACCATAGAAGCGCCCAACAATGGGGTTAAGGGGGATCGATCTCTCCTCTGATGGGTAATTTGATAGGCTTACAAAACATATGCCTAACACGAAATACAATAATTCCACTAATTATTTCTCTTAATAGTGCTTTAATTAGCTATATACCAGGATCAACTTTTAAATATGTACTAGCATGGTACCCGCGCGATGCGACGGCGGTCATGACTGCGACGGTGTGATGGTTGGGCAACTATTGGGGTGGAGCGGCGTTGAGTTTGTGTATAATTGATGTAAAAAGTTAATGAACATATTTTAAGTGATAAAAGGATTGATAGTGTAATTTAATCATTAATGTTAAAAAGATTGTGTATGTGAAAACATTTTAAGGGGTATTAAGTGAAAATATTACACATATTTTCAACATTAAAAAAGTATAAAGGGCTATTCTTTTTATATATGAACTTATTAAATCAATCACATTTGTCGCATCCCATAAGCCACAAAATTGAACTCACATCACTATCATTTATTAATTATTTTTTTAGCTTGCTTTCAATCTTTGACTTAACTTTCTAGGGTTAAAAGACTATTTGTAAGTGATTAAATATGACTACCTATACATGAATCATAAACTTATCAAATCTATATTGAAAATAATAAAGGAACAATGTTATAACAGCAAAACTATGCCATACATATCATCTTTAGTTAACCTTGATAGAACTATGATGAGAAAGAACTGAAGTAGTAATGTAAAATGGAACATTGTGTAGAACACCGTATCTTGTCAACAACAATGAATTGAACATTGTTAAATTGTTACTCATGAAAACAAATCATGATTCATCAAACAAAAACTAACATCAAATCTAGTTATAATTTATATATATAATATAATAATCATATATACATATAGGTTGTTGGTTGATTACAATGGAACATTCATATTCAATATGCATAAGAAAGAAAATTGCATCATCAAAAACAATCCCCTATACAACCTCCTTACTAATTAAAAATTACAAAATCAAACTTTTATATTTATATATAAAAAGAAGATTTTCCTCCATCTTCTTTTACCTTGATGAAACAGTAGGATTCAAAGCTCTAGCAAATCCATTCATGGCTCCATATCCTTTTGAACTAAACCCTAAACACCCTAACAATCCTTGTCTATATGGCAAGTACGTCTTCCTCCTCAGCTCCTCCGCCTGTGCTCGATTCGTCGTATAATGCATCTCGTGCGCCGATCTCCTTGCCTTCCTGTTATAATTCGCTCCTACTACTCCATTCACCGCCTTTTTCGCTGTCGATTTAGGCGTTGCGGCGATCTCTTCGGTTTTTGAATCTGACGGTTTTCTCAACGATAATGTGGACCAGAATTTGTGGTTTTTGTTGCTGGTAGTGGTGTTACGGCCTTCGGATTTGCTTCGGTGAAGAAACTCCTTCAGAAACACCCATCGTTTTGAGCTCCGGCCGGCGGAGGACGACCGTGATGATGCGCCGGACGACGGTTCCGTTTCGGTTTCGGCAATGTATTTTTTCTCCTCGTCTTCTTCTGAAGCTAATTTCAGCTTGATTTCATTGATTTCGGTCGAGTCTCTGCCATTTTCAAGCCATTGAAAAGCGGTGTTTGAAGATCTTAAAGGAGACATAGATCTAGCTCTTCTCCGTCTATCTCGAGATTTAAAATCTCTAAAATTAGATGTCAAAACGTCGCCATTTTCGCCTGGAGGCAGATCCTGAGGATGTTCAAGGTGAGACGAGAGTTTCATAGGCCGGATCTGGCCGTTTAAGAAGAGTTCGTCGGCGGAGGACATAGATCCAGACGGCGGAGGTCCGGAGGTCAGCTCAAACTCGAATGAACCGCCGGCGGTTTCTAAGTTATTTGAGGAAACGGAAGAAGATGATGATAACATATGGTGCATTGGACTAGCCGGAGCACTGTAGAAGAAACCTCCTCCGCCGTCGCCGACGACGTCGGTGTCGGAATAATCCGGCGGTGTACGGCCTGGACTTGACGGAGCACTGGCGTAAGGCGTAGATACAGCGCTGTCAAAATCGTCGGAAAATGTGTTGGATTTTATATCTTCCATATTTGAAAGAAAAATGTATGTTAGTTTATGTATTTTTGTGTGATGGATGAAAGAAGGAATTAGAAAGAGAGAAATGATAGATGTAAGTAAGAGTGTATGTCTAAATGTATAATGAGGGGAGGGGGGGCAGGTACTAGTTTTGCATTATTATCTTTCTATGTCACATACATAGACACTGCTGGAGCTGGAAGTGATGGATGGAAGGATAGATGGGATATTAAATGAGATTGTTTGTTTACAAACCTCCAAAAAGATGCAATAAGTGAAGGTTAAAGACAAGGGCATCCTATGTTATTTGCACACAAACGCACACTTGCATCAATTTTTTAAACCTTTTAATAGATCAAGACTCTTTTTTTTTTTTATCTTATTCTTTCTTCTCCTTAAATTTAGTTACAACATGTTTTAGATTAGTTTTATGCAAAAATATTACGAGTGTGTGACTATGTTCCTATATTTTCAATCTTTTTCTTTCTTGATATCCTAAGATTTGATGTATGGTCGATCTTTTCATCTCATTCAAATTTTGGTGTCAACAAAATACTTATAAAACTGAAAACATGTCTTTTTTACAATGATTTTATCTTGAAATTGAAGTTAAATATATAAAAACGCAATACACCAAGTTTCACTTTCGAGAAAATTTTTGAATTATTTGCTATTTATTACAAATTAAATATATACAATATTTATTATTGTCGTTAAATGCACAATAACTATTTAGCTATAGTTAAGATATTTTCGGATATCAAACCGTATAAATTGCCAATGAGTTAAAGCCCCAGCGGCAATTCCGAAGTCCTGCAATGATGTTTGGATCATGGGAGACCAAAGTTTGAGTCTGAGCAGGCGAAGTTTTACCTCAAATTTAATGTCGTGGTTTCTGTACGGTTAAAATTGTAGGTTTTCCCTCCCCTGTGCTCCCTGACTTCGTAGATCGGTCAATAGTGACTGTCTGCTCGTGTGGATGTACCGGCTAGCCATCCCGTGACACGAACGTTAAAAAAAAAAATCAAACCGTATAAATAATTATTTATATTATGCTTAGTTTTTTTGGGAAAATGATTTATCCTCTTAAAAAGTTAGCCTTAAAATATTATTTAATAGCTTTAGATGGTGACATGTGAATACCACTAATTTTCTTTTTAAATTTCACCTTTTATTTTTCACATGTAACAATCCTATTAATTAGAAGTATTTTAGGCTAACAACTTAGAAATATTATCTAATTTTTTACTATATATCTTTATAAAAATATAAAATCAAAATTATTATTCACTTGTTCTCTCTATTCTCCAGGACGTGTTGTAGACCCCCACCCCACCCCACCCCACTTAAGATCTTCAATTCCCAATTTCATGTTATGCAAGTATGCAACGTGTCGTTCCATGTAAAGAAAGTTAATATATGTAGATATTATATTGGCGTTGTTAACTTTACCTTTTAATAAAGGGCTAATTGTGTGGAAGTAATTACTCTAATTAAACTTTAACACTTTTATTTTTGTGAGGTTCCAATAAAAAAAATTTTCTATTCTATGAAATGAAACCGGTAAAACGGTTTTTGTGGATCTCCATACACTTTATGCTGACGTGTACGGTTATTAGCCAGTTTTTCCTTATTTTTAATTAATCATCAGCCAAACATATCCAAATACTCATTCATATCATTATCTTGTTCCTTATCTTTCTTTTTCAACATCAGACTCTTAAAAATCTTCTTTAACTTCTAAAGTATAAACAATGATAACATTATAGTTTAATACTTGAGTTTGTTATTCCCCTGAGTTTGGTTTTCATCAAGATCTCTGCCTCTTTGGTGTTTTTTGGGCAGGCCATACAACAATTTTGCAACATCTAAATCTAAAAGTTCTTTATACACAAAATCCCAACCACCACCACCACCACCACCACCATCATCGTCATCATCATGATAATCAAGATTTGGTCTTCATCAAGATTCATTATTTAATAACAATAATAAGCCCATGTATAGTGAAATTAATCACATCGATCTCTAAGAAAAATTTTGCTTGATTTTTGGGTTTCGATTTTAGTGACCGGGTGTATGATTATCTTTGGGTTTCGTTTTTAGTTTAAAATGATAGTAGAAATGGGTGTATGGTCGTGTGATCTGATAGTTGACATTTTACAATTCGATGGTTGACATTTTACGGCGATGGTGGTCGAAAATGGCTGCGGCTATGAAAGTGGTGATGGTTCTTGGAAATTTGAAATCATGGGTTGATATAAATAAAAACCCTTAATTTCTTTAATTTCAAATCTGCGATTTCATTTTCACTTTTGATAGGTTTAATATATGATTTTGATTTCATTGTGGATGAAAGTGGTGGTTAAATGATTATGGCTTTTGTAGGCAGTGGTATGTCGATTTCAAAAAAACTGTTGTGTATATCAAGTTTTTTCTAAATGAGTAATTAACAATAAAAAAACATGAAATATACATGTCATCTAAAAATGAATTTAAAAAATAAAAAAAATGAGTTGGAAAATATATTCAACCGGCTACCTATTCGAAGCCTCACAAAAGTCGTTTTATTCTCCCGAATAGAAGTTTTTATTGTTAGAGCCACACAAAAACAAAAATGTCAAAGTTGGAGTACTTTCCAAACAATTAGCCCTTTAATAAAATACTAACTACATTTCCTTGAATAATGTTGTAAAGATTATACAACAGACCAAATGGTAGTTAGATTACTTGCAAGTGTTTTCTTACCTTAGAAGTTTTGCCATAGAAGTTTGTTACGTAAATTTCCATAACTTTGAAGGCTAGGATACGATATGCTTATAGAGTTATAGATGTTGAGGTAATGTTTCGTTTTTTTTGTTGACATAACTTCTTAAGTCACTATATATGAGTCCCTCCATGTATTAGGAAGTGAGTAATGGGATTGATTATAAATAATGATGTTTAATTTGTTATTACCTAATTAATCATTGGCCAACAGTGGTTGATACACCATTCCCTACTAAATTGGGGTATTGAACTAAGTAATCAATTTATACAACCACTTTCCCTCTTTTCCTACATTTACTCACTTTCTAAACCGTAATTTTCTTTTTTTTTCCAATCGTAATTCACAATTTTATTTTTTTTTACTTTTCAAATTAATTAATTAATAATTAACATAAATACATAACTACATACACCTGGATATAGAATTTATAAAGAAATTTGGGGGTTTGCTAAATACAGCCTTTAGGGCGGTGTTTAAGGTGCATAAATTATTTGTACATTTACCATGAAAATCAGGAGACAGATTTTTAATATGAAAGGTACAAGTTTTTTTATGCACGTTAAGGCTGTATTTAACATCTCCCATGAATTTATAAATAGGTTCATATAAAATGGAGATATTAAAAACAATGTGAGATACTTATATGATTAACTTTGACTTAATTTATTTACAGATAATCATATGTATAATATATTCTCTGGTATTATTATTATTATTATTATTATTATTATTATTATTATTATTATTATATAATTATTATTTTTATAAAATTACTATTTTTATAAAAACATCACTAATTATAATCCCTATTATTATTAAATGAAACATCACTTTTATACACATTTATTAAATTTAAATTTATAATACTTGCAATATACCAAGCAACATCAATTGATATGAAACACTATCATTGCATTCCTTTAAGGGCATTCAGAGTAGGAGACACTCATCCTCCAAGAACTAGTCTATGTCAGCACCACATCAGCTTCATATCAGCCTAAAGACTAACCAAAAACTAATCCCCCAAAACACCTATAATGTCAGGACTAGTCTAAGACCCACCATCTATTTAATATTAAACATTTTAAAATACAACATATATATATAATTCTTAATAATATTAACAATAATAATAATAATAATAAACATTTCATTAACTAAAAAATTACTAATAAAAAAAATATACAAAATATATTTATTCTAGGGTGGCTTTTAGATTATATATAACTATAGGGGTGGAAATTGAAAATGTTAATAATAAATATAAATATATGGCTGAAAACACATCTGCACATCATCTTCTTCGCTTTTCTTGTTCACAGCCGCCACCATATACATCTCGCCGGAAAACATGGCTATTCCTTTTTCTTTCACAGCCACCACCATACACAAATACATACATACATAACACAGATATACATACAATATACACATATATAAAAACCTAAAAATAAAGAAATACGACATCGGGCTTCGTCTTTGTGGGAACGGATGGACTGAAAACGAATGAAGGACGAGTCACACCTAACCGTGTGCACTCGTCCTCGATGCTGGAATGAGCGGCCGGACAAACAGGGACGAACCCATTGTGAATACTCTAATATTCCTACTACCTTTCCCTTTCCCATTATCTAACAAGTCTTGAGATATCTACGACTCTGACCTAAGTTAACAGTGTTAAAGTATGAGTACATAAACATATAACAATTCATGAGTAGGCAGCGGAAAGAAACGTATATGCAATCAAAATAATTAACAAGGAGAGAATCAAAACGTGTACCTTTGCGCAAAGCTTCCTATAATATTATTAATAATTAGATTATTATTATTGTAGGGTTTAAAGCAAAATCCCTTTACGATCGCACACTAGATACCTCTTATACCGTATGCTAATACCCTGATCACGAACAACAAACCCCTTTGTTTCTATCCCTTATCGTCGAACTTCTAAATCAAAACCCCTTCCGATTTAAAACCTTACGGCCAAACATATGGAAGAAAATAAATCCCCATAATTAATGCTAGGATTAAATATACATATATATATTTAGTAAGTCACAAACTAAATTTCAAATGAACTTTTGAATGTAACTTGCGGCCGAACTAAAGAAGGGATGAAAAGAAGAGAGATTTACTTACATGAAGGAGTGAATAAAACCCTTTAAAATTAACCCTTTATATATAAAGATTTAATTAGATTTTATTTACTTGATGACCAAGTTAATCAAAGCCTTAAAAAAGCCCCCTATTAGGGTCAAATACTAATTTCCTAATTTCTCATTTAATTCTCATCTTTAATTAATTAAATATAATTAACCATTTAATTTAGTTTAATTAATCATTTCGTGATCAAATTAATTAAAATATTACTTTAATATATTAATTAATAATATAGAGTTATCGTGTCATTTCGTGTGACCCCGTAGGCTTAAATTATTTCCGGACATGCGATTTATAATAAAATGATCACACTCCAACAGCTCACATTTTAGCATGTTATTATAAAGGCAATAACATTAGTTAGTATCTAGCAACATGCCAATGCTCCTGGAAATATTTAAGAATAGATTCTTAAATTGCCAATTTGAAATGATTTAGTCTTTAATATCCCTTTGTTCAGATACCCTTGTTAATTATGAATATGGATCAACGTCATTTCATAATTTAACGATTATGTTTCTCATTTACACAATTAATTAAGATTACTAAACTATTCAAGACCACCTCTTGAGTTCATTTGGGTGTGGCCACACAAACATCTTCAATTAATTAATGAGGGCGCCAAATGGTATCATACTTCAGTTGCAAATTGAAGGAACAAATCTTGTATTGACTACAAGTGTCTAGCCATGTCGTTTCTCAACATTTCTGAAAATAGCCCTTTATTACTGCCTTGTTCAGAACAGTATAGAACTATATCTATAAATGCAATCCACATGCATAACTCACTTGTATCTCAAGTCAAAGGATATATAAAGTAACCATTTCACGAATCTCATTTAATGACGCCGATCCATAAAATATCATTTTATGGATCGGCGTCATTAAATGAGATTCGTGAAATGGTTACTTTATTTATCCTTTGACTTGAGATACAAGTGAGTTATGCATGTGTGTGGGTGATGAGCGTCCATTTTGTGATAAAAACCCCTAAAGAAAGGCTTCATTTCTATGCTTAAATGAGTTAATATTCTGGAACTATCGATACTTAATGAATGATATGTTTGTGCAGGTTCCCGGAATTTGCGAGAAAGGGTAAATGACATCAACTGACTCAAGAAGGAAGTCTATGAAGTTACAAGACACAAGGAAGTGGTTCGGGAGCCAAACGAAGACTCAAGTGCAAGACAACAACCACCAGCGAACGCTCTCCAGACCACAAGCGCCGCCCGAAGCTTCACCAGCAGCCGCTCGAAGTATCACCAGCGCCGCTGGCAGGCCCACCAGCGCCGCTGGTCGGCCCAGATCAGTAACCGACTTAAACACCTATTTAAGTCGAACTAACCCTCAAAACCCTAAGAGAGAGCCGATTCAGCAGCCCTAGCCGCCCAGGAATAACCCTAGATCGAAATTGCAGATTCCAAGAAGGTTTTGGAGCATCTAAACACCTTCCAATCTTCACTCTTGGTGTAAATCTTTCATCTTTATATACTCTTTGTCTTTGAACTATGTCTTTTATATTCTCAGACTTTGTTATTCCTTTAATAATGCTAGGCTAGTAGGCTGAATACTTGTTTGGATCAATGTGATCATGTAGACGCTTATTGTTTTACTGTGTTTGTTTAGATTCTGTTGGAGTGTGCTATACTGTTTATCATAGATCCATGTTTATTAGTAATTCATGTTGCTATTGGTTTTATATCTGAACATATTAGTTTAATTCTGATGATTGTCTATGATCATGTACTAGGACTAATAGCAGACGCGATCCTTTGACTTGGAAACGAGCATTGTGGTCACCGGAGGGAATTATATCTGTTCATGGCTTAAGAGCCGGGTAATTAAAAGATGAATTAGTAACACAAACTTTAGGTCATAATACTTAAAACAATGAATCTAGCAAGAATTTGTTTTAAAAGGTAGTGTGAGTCTAGCGACAGCACTACTACTTAGGTAAGTGAATCTAACGAGAATCTGAACCGTGATTAAGTTTCCAACAGGCTAACAAACCAGTAGGATAGTATTTGGTCGTACCATGAGATCAGAGATGCCAAACAAGTATTTTAATTTAATTACTGATATTCGTCCTTTCAAAACTATTTTCAGAGTAACCTTTTGCTGCAAAGCATTTGGTTATATTTTCTTATTTAATTGCTAAAAATTAGTCTATTAGGAGTTAGTGACAAACCCCCAAACAAACTAGAATTACACGTACTACTAAATTAGGTAACGCAACGCGTCCCTGCGAATGATCCTGTAATTTACCACTAGGCTATACTCAACTGACTAGGTTCGCTGCTCGTTAAAGTGTGTGTTAGTTTAGATAGTTACTTGTACAACATAAATTTTAAGACTAGGAAATAAATAAAAAACATACACCCATCAGTGGGTAAAGTCTAATATTCACCTTTTGAATATCATGTGAGTTTGGTACGATCCACTATCTTCAAAATATTCCCTTAAATATTTTCACCAATCTCTCACAATTATCTTACTTTAATTATATTCCCATATAATTAATCGACAATGGACGTTTAGAATATTTAACTAATATTTATGGATCTAAACATGCAAATATAGGACACAGTTATTATAAAATGAAACCACTTATACCGCGTATAAAAATTCATTTATTGAAAATAACAATTGTTTAACATCCCATTATCCAAATAGCAATCACAGATTTACATGATAGAACTTAGCAATATCTAAGACCTAAGCCTTCTGCATGCTTATTGAGTTTTTCCTTCGACAATGCCTTTGTAAAAGGATCCGCTAAGTTATAATCTGTGTCAACTTTGAGTAATTTGATTTCACGCGATTCGATTTGCTCACGAACGTAGTGATATCTCTTCTGGTAATGTCTGGCACCTTTTTGAACCCCAGGTTCATTGGCAATGATAATTGCTCCCGAATTATTACAGTACAAATCCATAGGTGTTTTATTTGAGGATTACCATGTTAAAATCCAAAAATAAACTTTCTAATCCAGACAACCTTCATGTCGTCTTCTCTAAGACGACAATATACTCAGACTCTATCACATACATAGCAACTATGGTTTGCTTTTAGCTCAAAGCATTCCATTGTGTCTTCATTTAAAATGAAGACGTATCCTCACTAATATTTTGAAACATCTTTATTAATCCTGAAATCCAACATCACAAATTCTATTACCATTTGAATTGGTGATCGGGATTTCAACCATACACTAAGAATAATTCTTTAGTAGCTCGCATGTACTTAAGAATATTTTTCACAGCAGTCCAATGATCCTCTCCGGAATTTTGCTGATAGCGGCTAACTATATTTGGCGCGAACGCAACATCTGGTCTAGTGCATCTTACCGCATACATGATAAAACCCACAGCTGAAGCATAAGGAATTCTTTCCATACGTTTCACCTCTTCAGGTGTAGAAGCACAGTTCTTGCTAGATAAATTAAGTCCTTCTTGCATAGGCAAATTTTCGCGCACCGTTCTTGCTAGATAATTTAAGTCCTTCTTGCATAGGCAAATTTCCACGGTTAGAATTTTCCATCTTGAAGAGATTCTACACCTGAAGAGGTGAAACGTATGGAAAGAATTCCTTATGCTTCAACTGTAGGTTCTATCATGTATGCGGTAAGATGCACTAGACCTGATGTTGCGTTCGCGCAAAATATAGTTAGCCGCTATCAGCAAAATCCCGGAGAGGATCATTGGACTGCTGTGAAAAATATTCTTAAGTACATGCGAGCTACTAAAGAATTATTCTTAGTGTATGGTTGAAATCCCGATCACCAATTCAAATGGTAATAGAATTTGTGATGTTGGATTTCAGGATTAATAAAGATGTTTCAAAATATTAGTGAGGATACGTCTTCATTTTAAATGAAGACACAATGGAATGCTTTGAGCTAAAAGCAAACCATAGTTGCTATGTATGTGATAGAGTCTGAGTATATTGTCGTCTTAGAGAAGACGACATGAAGGTTGTCTGGATTAGAAAGTTTATTTTTGGATTTTAACATGGTAATCCTCAAATAAAACACCTATGGATTTGTACTGTGATAATTCGGGAGCAATTATCGTTGCTAATGAACCTGGGGTTCAAAAAGGTGCCAGACATTACCAGAGGAGATATCACTACGTTCGTGAGCAAATCGAATCGCGTGAAATCAAATTACTCAAAGTTCACACAGATTATAACTTACCGGATCCTTTTACAAAGGCATTGTCGAAGGAAAAGCTCAATAAGCATGCAGAAGGCTTAGGCCTTAGATTATTGCTAAGTTATGGCCAAGATGATCCTAATAGCTCTAATGTCCGCAATGGGAGAAAAGGTTTCCTCATAATCAACTCCAAAAAGTTGAGTATAACTTTTCGCCACAAGATGAGCTTTATAGGTGTGTATATTTTCATCCATGTTGGTCTTCTTCTTGAAGATCCATTTACACCCAACGGTTCTACCATTTGGTGGAAGATCAACCAAGCTCTAGACTTGATTATCTTTCATGGATTTCATTTCCACATTCGCAGCTTCAAGCCATTTTGTCATATTCTGGATCCGAGAATTCAGCTTTGAAATTAGGAGGTTCATTCAAATCTCCCACTATAGGTTCTTCAGATTCAATCATTAGATTTAATCTTTCACGAGCACGTATTGTCCTTGAGGACCTACGAATTGGAATCGTTTCATCTTCAACTTGTAGTTCACATAAAGATTCATCTCTTTGAACATCCCCCCCCCCCAAGTTGAAAATTTCTAATGCTTTCAGAAGTTGACACATCTTCTTGAGTTTCATTAAGTTCAACATTCCTCCCACTGTCTTCTTAAGATATGAGTTTCCTTTCAAGGAATTCAGCAAATCGAGATACCTTAACAGTGTTTCCGGTAGGAAAGCATAAGTAGTAACCCATTGTTTCCTTTGGGTATCCTACAAATATGCACTTAACACCACATTCATGCGGTGTCTTGTCAACCTTCTTGGTTGGAACCATATTGAGAATGCATGCAGCAATCTCTAGAGCATAATCCCAAAATGAATGGGAAAATCTTAAGGTTCATCGTTTTTCTCACCATGTTCAACAAGGTTCGATTTATCCTTTATCATATACCCTTATATAGGAGTAAGCTCTTGAATAAATCCACAAGCTTTAGATGATCCTAAAACATTTTTTTTTTAAGTATTTCCCACTTCGATCCGAACGAAGAATCTTGATGGTTTTACCGAGTTGATTTCCTACTTCACTTTAAAACTCCTTGAATATTTTAAAGACTTCAGTTTATGTTTAAGCAAATGAACATAATCATAATAACTGAAATCATTTATAAAAATGATGAAGTAGCTAACATTGTTCCTTGACATATGTCTAAATAGGCTACATACAACGCTATGTATAAGTCCAAGTAGATTCTTAGCCCTCTCCGGTTTTATGCGTAAAAGGTATTCTTGTCATCTTACCGAAATCTCAAGAAATGCATTTGCCAAATGATTCATCATTTGTAAAATCCCTTCATGTTGAAGTTTTTAATGCTTTTCTTGCTAGTGACAACACATTTATCAAATGATTCATCATTTGATTGTAAGACACCATCCTTTGAAGTCTTTCGCCTTTCTTGCTAATGATAATGTCAAAGACACGCATTTATCAAATTATTAATCATTTGATTGTAAGATCTCTTCTCATGGAAGACTTTAAATGCGTTTCTGGTCAAAATTAAACAAGATGACAATGCCAAAGACAGTTAGAGTCCAACTTGACTTTTTTGCTATTGAATTATTATTTTTTATAACATATAATTCAATTTTAAAGATACTTGAAGCACTATCCGAACCCGCCTGCTTCTTCTTCGCATTCTACTCAGCTAGATACTTTAGCTGTATGCTCCTTTTTGCCGTAAGGGTCTTTAAAGGTTTTGAGACTAACATGTTTGTTTTCTCTTACCAAAGTTCTTACCCTTAGCCTACGGTTGTTTTTCTTTCTGAACCTATCCCCCCATTGATCATTAGAACTTGGGGTGTAGCAGATTTTTTTAGAAGCTCTTTCTCATACTCAATTAATATGGCATGAAGTTTAGCTATGGTTTTACTCATGCTATGCTTATTATAATTGCGCACAAACTCCTCAAAATCCTTTGGAAAAGATTTTAGGATTTTGCCAATTGTAATAGTTGGATAAGCATAGTACAAAATTTCCAATTTCTCATGAGTACCTCTTCAACTAGAGTACATGAGGACTAACCGATGTTCCTAGATCGTGTCGCAAGTCATGAAGTTGATCAACTAGGTCGAACAACTCCACTCCGGCTTGCATTTCGTACAAAGACTTGAGTTCTTTGAGCCTATCACATGGAATTGAATGCTCAAATTGCTTTTGAAGGTCAGCATTCATGCTTCCCAACATCAAACAAGCAACCTCATTATGTCTATCGTACCGAGCATTGTATGCAGCCAACTCTCTAGTTGAAGCATTCGCTCCCGGAACAATGGTGTTTACTCATTAATGACTTGAAACCAGACATTGATGTTTGGTTCCAGAAAGTCTTTCCCTTTCTAGCATCGAACTAAAAGCCGATTGGTGTATGTTTTGAGAAGGATTTGTTGTTGCCATCTTCAAAACAGACAAAAGTTCAGTTATCGGTATTTTCGATAATTAATCCTTAAGAAATGTAATTTACCCTTGTTAAATTCATCTAACAAATTACTTTCACTAAGGCTAGGATCCAACTTGACATACAATCATTTCATCAGTTGATCTGCTAGAAATGATAGTATTCAAAAGGTAATCGAGGATCGATAATTGCATTCATGCAACTCCTAGAGTTATGGGACTTACAACAACACTGTAAAGGAGTATTAAGTGTTTTGTAAACATGTTTTGTCCCATCTTATGCCACGGGTCAAGGATCTCACCTCTTAACTCGTTTTAATTCGCTCAATTATGAACGTGTAGATATTCCACCGCTGGTCTCACAACGGAGTGGTAATCTACCTTGAAGAGATATAATTCGCCTATAGTCTTACATAAGAGCGAAAAGCACTGAAAAGTGTTCTAATCAAAGTGGGTGGCATTGACTTAACTTTAAATGGGTAATGCATTTGATTGTGAATCAAAAGTTTATGTATGAAGACTCATGCATAATCTTCATAACATAATATTTAATAAAATCATTTGTATAGTTTTAAAAACACAAGAGAGCTCGGTAGCTCCATTTGAACGTACAAAGAAGCACAAGGGCAAAGGTTTGCAATGGACGCAACTAAAAAACTGCCCTTTTAGAAGGCCAGCGCACTCTGACTTATACCTCTCTTAGAGTTTATACAAATGGGTGAGCCGGTGTATCTCAAGGTTGTAAGACTCCAATTTTAATAATGAAATATCTATTTTGATAGTTTTTAGTGAATTTTATATTTTTCCAAGAATACAATTTTGTATCACCTTTATACAACTTATAAACATGCAAAATTAATAAACTTGCTAATTCCGAATTACGTAATCATGTAACAAGTTAAGGTGGGTCACCTAAACATAGTCACTATGGTTCATGCATATGTTTAAACCCGGCTCCCCCTTCCGAAGAAGAGGACCACATACATTAAGTTATCTTGATTACGTAAGCCTTTAAACAATTTTAACTACCAAATAATTATCACATAAACACATAAACATGCTGACTGGAAATTTCCAGCAGCTTCACGACCAGTTAGACTTGTTTCTGGTCCGATTCAACTTTTGGCCCGAACTACAAAATTTTAGCCCTATGTGTTGAGCATCTACTGTCCAAAGCACGACTCTTAACTCATTACCGATTAAAAGATATCAATTTTTTATTGAACTGTCACAAATCAGGAAAATCACACGAAAAATTCACATAATCACACAATTATCTAATAACTAACCCTAATTATTTGATCATCATGCTTTGCAAAAATATATCTCTATATATTCAGTAAAATCACAATTAATTTTTCATGAATTCATTGTGATTTTACTATTATTTAACAACTTTAAATAATTAAGATACACGTTACATGCAATTTATATCACATATATCATGTCAATTCACAATTCAGAACTTGCTTGAGGGTTTCAATCATCCATTAAATTAGGTTAAATTAATTAAACAAAAAAAACCTAATTTTTATATAATTAAAACCGATTTTTAATTAATTAAGATAAGAAAACAACTTTTAATTATTTAACAATTAATTAAAAAAAAACAACCCTTAAACCCCTTTCAAGTTTTGATCTTTGTAATTAATAAATCACATATGTGGCTCGTGATATCACTGTTAAAATATAAGCATATGATCATACATGTAATCACGAGTAAGGGTAACGGAAGAATCGAAACAAATATCCAATCAAATTAATTAACAGAGAGAGAATCGAAACGTATACCTTTGCGCAATGCTTCAAATAATATTATTAATATTTAGATTATTATTATTATAGGGTTTAAGCAAAACCCCTCTATAATCGCACACTAGACATATCTTAGTATGCTAGTACCCCGATCACGAACAACAAACCCCTTTGTTTCTATCCCTTATCGTCCAACTTCTAAATCAAAATCCCTTCCGATTTAAAACCTTACGGCTGAACATATGGAAAAAAATAAATCCCCATAATTAATGCTAGGATTAAATATACATATATATACTTCGTAAGTCACAAACCAAATTCCAAATGAACTTTTGAATGTAACTTGCGGCCGAACTAAAGAAGGGATGAAAAGAAAGAGAGATTTTCTTACGTGAAGAAATGAATAAAATCCTTTAAAATTAATCCTTTATATAGGGACTTAATAAGGTTTATTTATTTGGTGATCAAGTTAATCAAGGCCCTAAAAAAGCCCCTCAAAACCGGCCCTCCTTGATTAGAAAATTAGGGTCCAACACTAATAACCTAATTTTTCATTTACCCCTCCTCTTTAATTAATTAAATATAATTAACCCTTTAATTTAGTTTAATTAATCATTTCGTGATCAAATTAATTAAAATATTATTTTAATATACTAATTAATAATATAGTGTTATCGTGTCATTTCGCGTGACCCCATAGATTTAAATAATTTCCGGACATACAATTTATAATAAAATGATCATATTCTAAAAATATATATATATATATATATATATATATATATATATATAAAGCTGCTTCATTCTTTTTGTTCCTGGTTACTTTCTTGAATATGAGAGTGTAGAGCTTTATCGTACTTGAATATGAGAGTGTAGAGCTTTATCGTATTGTGTCTTTTAAGGTCCCGATTACTTGATTTCCACGTAAGTTCCTTGTTTGAGGACACGGTTATTTGTTTGTTGTCATGTGGTTTACTCGCTCACTTGATAGAAGCTCGTATCTTTTGGAAAAAAAAAATCTATGATTCGATTTTTAACATTGATTTAAGAATATTTGAAGTAGTTTTTAAGAATAATAATAGAGTGGCACCCTTTCCATTATTTATTTATTTTTAGTTTTAGATTTTGTCATATTAAATACACCTTGACACAATGACACTAAGGGGGAAAGAAGTGGTTCACATGTTGGTTACTTTACCCAAATTTTTATCCAATCAAAACCCTCAAACTCACAACTACCCAATTCTACCTAATCCTTACCTAAATCACTTGAAATACATACCCAATTCATTAAATTTACCCAATTTCATTTTCTTTTTCATTTTTTTATTATACCAATAATTCCATTAAAATATAAACATAAAACATAAATATAATTCCATTAAAATTAAAAAACCACAATAAGTAAGTTTTAGTAACTGAGGTGGGTTTGGATGGTCATTTTATAATCACGAAGGTCCATTTTAGTAATAAGTAAGTTTTGTGTGAAATGGATATGGGAAGAAGAAGAAAGTAATAATAATAAGAAGAAGAAGAAAGTGTTTAAATTAGTTTGAAATAGGTGGGTGTTTGTATAAATAAAAGGTAAAATTTTATTTTATTTTTTTTAAAACCTGGAATGCAACGTTCAAAAGGGGGCCCACAGCTTTCCAACGTCTTTCTCCTCTACCCACAGCTTGGCTTCACAAACCAAAGTCATACCCGATGTCACCTTACCCGAGTCTTAGCCGATGCCTGGGAATGGTGTTACCGATCGGGTTAGAGGAACCCGAGCCCTACCCGACCCCCACTCCTTCCCCTAAGGAAAAATATAGCTTCGGAACATCAATAGGCAGGGTGTTAGCTAGCCACCTTTTGTGCTCCACTTGAATAGCATAATAACTGTTTTTCTATTTATTTATTTTTTTCTTCACAAATCATTGAAAGAGGAGTCCCAAATAATGTTAAGATCGATCACCATAACATTAGAAATTAACATGACAATAACTATAAAAAAGTAAATAAAAATAAGCAAATGACAGAATAATTTACTTGGTTCGATCATGAGTCTAATTCACGATCACAAATATCATTACAAATGTTAGATTACAAGTTTGAAAACGCTACTCTCAATAATTTATAACTCTCACCAAATTTCACTCTTTACTATAAATTCTCAAACTCTCAAAATAATGTTATGTACTTGGATCTCTCGTTGTTCAATCATGTTTTTTCTTTTCAACGGTTATATATATTTTATAATTAAAGCTTCGGCAAGTCGTTAAAACAAATAGCAATTACATAATGTTTACAATAATAAAGATGGACTCATATACAACGACATATTAACTTGTTTGTTACAACTAGACATCCAAAAAAAAAATCAATGAAACGATAGTATTAAAATTAAGTAGATCACTTTTCATCATCACGAAAACTCTGATTTCTATGCTTTCATATAGTTATCTACGATAGCAATATAATACGGTGCAATTAACAAGCAATATATTATATCTACATGTTATGATGTTATAATGATTTGAAAATTAATCAATTTTAGAATTCTTATGAACTAACTCACTTATTAACGATATTAATCTAATCCCAATATACCTTGTTTTAAAATATAAATGAGTTCAATGGAGAAAGTCTCAATGAGCTTTAGAAGCAAACTAGTGATCAGCCCGTCTAATGGACGGGTAGTATCAAAATATATTAATCAAAGCTAAAAAGTTGGATTTTCAAATATATTAAATAGATATACCAAAATTAACTTGAAAATTTTGCTAGTTGAATAGCCACTTTATCGGTCAAAATACTCCAAAAATTATCCGCCCAACGAAGAAACATACGAAAATTAACTCCATATGAATATTGATTTCAGTTTACCCTTTTTTTTCAACTTTAGTTAAATGCAAAATTTACAGTTTCTTATATTCTAAAAGTGTAAACTATATATATAAAAGTATAATTAAATATAAATTAGGTTAAAGTGTAAATTGGTGATGAAAAATCAAAAAATGTAAGTTAATTATTTTAAATTGGGTTAAAGTGTAAATTGGTGATGAAACTAAAAAGTGTAAATTAATTGTTTTAGATTGGGGTTAAAGTGTAAATTGGTGATGAAAAACCAAAAAGTGTAAATTAATTTAGATTAATATTAAAAAAAATTAGAGGATTAATAAGGAGGGAGGATTAGACTCAAGAAGATGGATTAGGGGTGTCAAGTGTACCCCCAACCACCTCTTTTAGTTATATTATAGATGACATGAGAGAAATAAAGTGATGAATTTTTATGTCATATGTCTCAAGTTCAGATTCGCTCCCGGACATGTTTTATCGCAGTGAGTTTATATAAGCAGCGGATTTTTTTTAGAAATTGATGGCTTAGGACGCAGAGGCGGTACCAGGAAAAAATTCCAAAGGGAGCAAACTTAAAAAGCTTATGAAAAATAAATTTAAAAGGGGGCAAAATGTTAAAAACCTATATAAAATTTTTAAAATTTTATAAAAAACTTAAAAATACATGACAAAATTTAAATTTGGAGGGGGGCATTGGACCCCCTTACCCCCCTTTAGTACCGCCCCTGTTAGGACGTATGGGTGTATTTTCGCCATTGGATCCCCGAATAGCTGGCATAGCCGGCTAAACCATATTAAGGGGTTAAGTGGTCACTTAAGACCTTCACATGTTAATACATTTTCTTAGTGAGGAACATTCTCCGCTTGTTCTGTAAATTGTTATTTAACAAAAAAAACGTCAATTAGTTAACATAAAAATAACCAAATCAAAATTTAACAAAAACGTCAATTAGTGTCGGGATCAAAATCTTGTTTGTTTCAATTTTCAAATAACCAGTGGATCAGTTTACATAAAAATAACCATTCAAAATTTGAAATTTGGGTTGAGTGAATTAATGAATTCACATGTTAGACGTTGGCAAAATCTATTTTAAATATCTTTTGCTGTCAAAACAATCAAGTTTAAAAATCAAAATGTATACTATGCGAATGCTGATCATACAGTAGAACATCCACAGATGACATAATAACTATGCACAGTTCCCATTCTAAATTTGACACTTTACATAGGTTTTTTCTTTCTTTTTTTACAAATATATCTTTAGATTTGACTTTTTAGCAATACTTATTTTCTTCCTTTTTTTTTTAATTTTGTTTTTTTAGAATAGTACACTAAATTTATTGCATTTTTGTTTTATTTTGAATAGTCAAACCAATATGCAAAACTGATGCCTGGTAACTAAAATTTTAAATACGTAACTAATAAGATATGTGATGGTAATATAAGGTTGTGGAGTATTTAAGGTTAGGTGTCAAACATTTACATACTAATTTTTTAAATCATAAAAATTCATGGAGGTTCAAACATTTATTCATTAAACAAAAAATACTAAAATATTAGTATGTGAAGTAGGGATGGTTTTCGGTATGGAATCGTACCGAAACCGAAAACAATCAAAACTAAGAACCGAATACCGTACCGAATATTTGGGTACGGTACCGGTTCGTTACCGGTACCGGTCTCGGTATATCGGTTTTGTACTTAATTAGTACCGATTTTTCACAAAAACTAAGTTTAACCGAATGTTCAACCACTTTGATACACAATGAAATGGTAGTACCAAGAAATTCGAAGGATGCAAAATTTTGAGTTAAACACATTGTGAGCAAATTTCAATACAACAAAAATTTGTTGAAGAAAACATTAGTTTCTTTGTTCTTATATCTACTTTCTGGACTAATATAATAGTAATAATACTCAATTGGTTTTGCTACGTATATATAAATCAGTATATTGTACTTTGAGATGCTTATTAACTTCATTAGTTTCTTGCAACATATCATTGCTATATTTTAAAAAGTGAACGCAATAATAAGGAGTAGAAGACTTAACAGTTAACACATAACTCACGAGTTCATCAAATCACTAACTTGTAGTATTACATATCATGAATCAGTATGCTTTTAAAGAGATGTAATAATATATAAATATAACAATAAATAAATTAGTACATCTAAGAAAACCAATACATAAGAAAACCAATACAGTCTAATACTCATACTAGATGTTTACGAAGCAAATCGGTATTCATATTCGGTTTCCCCGTACCAAGCCGGTACCGAACCGAATAGTACCGATACCGAACTTTTCCTAAATCAATAACCTATACCGAAACCGAATACCCATCGGTACCGAGTTTTGGTTTTTTCGCTCATCTCTAATTTGAAGTGTTTCACACAAACTTAGATGTCAGACAGATTTAAATTCACTTTTCCCAACTAATAAAGAAACAGTTAATAAAAAATAATCAAACTTTTTGATTTTCCGATGACATCCTTTTGAAGCAATTGGATGTTTTTTGGATGGTAACACCTATGGACTATGGTGATAATGTGATATACTCATATATCAAGTATATGATCAAGGTACTTTAACAATCTCGGAACGCTAAAAAAGAATGATTGTTGTATTTCTATAATAAATAAAAGAAAATTGTATTTCAAAAGTATTTTTAGAAAAAAAGGTAATGTGGTAAGTCTATAATTTTACTTAAAATGTCTTTATTTTAGTTATGATGTCATAAATAGTTTACGATATTTCTAATTAAAAATAGGTCACTAAATGCTTGTTTAAAGCTCTTAATCTTTTATTACAAACAAAAAAAATTATTTTATATAGTATAATATCATTTTATGTTTTGTTAATGCAATAAATATTTTATTAATTTATAAATATTGTGTTATTCAGTTCACTATCTCCAAATCTTACATGCATATTTTCTAGTTTTATAATTTTAATTAAAATATCCGGGTTGAACCCGGGTAAATTTGTTAGTTAAGTGTAGAAAAGATTTTGAAAGTGGATCGTATATCATACAATCATACAATGCATTAATTTCAATTATTGGTACATAAAACCCATAACAAACAACTTTTCAACTTACTTAGAATATCATATAACGCAAAAATACTTTGAATTTTTCCTCGCACAAACTCTACTATATATTTTATCTTTTAACCTATTAACTTCATCTAAGTACTAAGCTTTAACACTAACGAGATGGGTACCTACGCAATGCAGTGGCAGTAGGGGCAACGGGTGGTGCTAGTGGTGGTGATGGTAATGATGTGGTTATTAATCTAAAAGTAATTAACGTAAATGATAGTGTAGTTATTTTATGGTTAAGAGATGTATCTTTTGTAAATAACTTTATTAAGAATATTATAGAAATATTAGGTGAAAATATTTACATTAATTAATAAAGGCGATAGATAGTTTGGATAAATATGGGTGGAAAATATTTTAAAGATATATTGGGTAAATTTAATGTGTGAGTTAGGAATATGTTGAAAATTAAGAGCATTTTGAATATTTTAAAAGTAGAGAGTTGAAAAGAAAAAGGATAGTTTGTTTATTAATATAGTACTGATTCAATCATAAGTTTCCATTACTCGCATACACTATTTCTATCTCGTGATCTCTCTTAATGAAAGATAATTGAATAGCCGCCGTTAGAGTTACTGGGTCAAAAGTATCAAAAAGGAGCTTTTTAAAAAATAAATAAAAATCCAAGTATATATGAAGTGTGGTGCAAAAAGGATACTTATAACTTCTCTATATAACTAATAATTAACAGAGGATAAGTTTTTTATTATGTGATAATTATGAAATCATATTATGTAGAATTTTTTCTTAGGTGTCATACTTACATTAAATTCCTAATTTTAAGCATACTTTTAAAAAGTACACTTTAGCCTAATCATCATTAAAGCTCAATTTAAAATTATACTTTAGCCTAATTATCATCATTAATTAAGTAATAATTAAAAAAGTTAAAAATAAAATAAGACGACAAAGTATATCTTAATAGAAGCAAAGTATATCTTAATGGAATGGATGGATAGAATTCTTATGTTATATTCATGTATATCGGCTAAAATTATGGATGGATTTTTTCTAGATTTTTTATTTATGTTTATAATAATTATATTATATTAAAGTTATAGTAAGTATATATTTAGAATCGGCTAAACGTTGTTTTCCTATTTTAAGTTTAATTTTATTTCATGTATATCTCTTAAAACTTAACGGATGAATTTCTTTTTCACAATGATATACAAATTTTTATGATTTATAAAGGGGAAATTCTAAATTGACAAACAAATTAAAAATAAAATTATACAAACTCACTTGTCATATGAGATAAACCAATTAAATTAATTCATTTTTTCTTTTTTATGTTTCTTTCTCCATGTTCTATTGGTGACACTTTAGTTTGTATAGTTTTGTTTGTAATTTGTTTGTTGATGTAGTTATGCTACATATTTGACGTAGTTATTACCATTTAGGTAGGGTGGTAGAGACTCTTGCCTCTTGGATTATAGATCAAGGTTCAATCTTTGACAATGGTGTAACTTAGTAGTGTATTATATTTGCCGTTAAAAAAAAATAAACATATTTAACGTATATCATATATTCATAAGCTATAATTTTATTGTTTCAATCAGTCGTAATTGGACATTTTTAATATTATGACTAATAATTTAACTATTTGTAATTGTATTTTTTTCTTATGTTATCAGTTAGTCCCGCACAACGTGCGGGTTTAATCTAGTTATCTATAAAACGCACATTGTTTCTTAATTACTTATGTCAAACCTATATATAAGGAACTAATTCTAATACACGTACGATGTACGGTAACTATACAATGTGTATCATAAAAAATTCAAATATGCTCCATAGATGATTCGTGAGTATGAAATAAATTATGGTTAAAGTAAATCGATAATCGAAGCTAAGTTATAATAAAAGGTAATAAATAATGATAAATATAATATATGTTTAGTTAAAGTTTTGTATTTACCTTAAGTTTTTACAAGCACATCAAAATCGAAACTTGTAAGCATAATGGATGAAGACAAATAGCCTTGTGATTTCAGATCATAAACTCAAAATTTTGGAGTGTTCATGTTAATATAAGTAGTAAGAGTTGAAAAATTGAGAAAGAAAAAGAGACAGTATTATTAATGAGAAAACCATCAATGAAAATAAGGTTATAACTTGTTTTGTACTTATTAGCCAATAGTTAGATATTAATTCCAATTCTAATAAGAAAATTGAATCTATATACATTTAGAATAGCTAATTTAATTAAAAATAAATAAATTAAAAGAACATTTGTCGATCAAGGATTACGTCACGTGTTATTTTATAAATATCTCAATCCTGTTTTAGTTTATTAGTAGACAGGGATATTCATTATTCGGATGGCTAGACCCATTTGTTTTTCTGGATCGTTTACCTTCATGCATGATGAAGGTCTTATGGAATGGAGACGTGTAGCTTTGGATTTTTTTTATGAGTTTGATGGCTTATTTGAGACTACCCAAGGTTACGGACTCATCCTTCAAGTACTAATTATTGTCAGCGCCACAAAATACTCTAAGGACTAATTCCTCCAAAACATACCCAATATAGTCATCCCTCAAGGACTAGTCTTGGACCCACCAACTATTTAATTTTACTATTTTATCTAAACTTTACACTTTCAACCCTCCATAATATAAATAAAACATATTTTAATCCATTAACACAACTTTTAAATAAAACACACTTCATTAAAAATAAAAATATATTTAGAACATAAAAGGAAAAAACAAAGTACAATTAAAAAAATACACAACCTAAAAATGGAAAGAAATAAAAAAAAATGACATTTTTATTTTAAAAACTAAACTAAAGCTAAACTAATTGGGTTCGAATAGGAAGTCTTTGTACTCTGCCATGTGTTTCTTCTTGGCTTCCTTGATGTAGCTCTTCTCCTCTTCATCACACTCATGTTTGGCCCATGAACGAAAGAGTTGAATACATGGTGCGCTTCTTTTTTTCTTCACGAATGGCCGCCAAAGATTGTTTTTGTTCATCCAACACCGTCTCATTTTTACACCCAAGTCTGTGGACTCGGCGACTAGGTCAGAAGCTAAAGAACTAGAAGAGCCCGCATCGGAAGACGCAGAGGTTCGTGAAGCATTTGACTTAGTAGGGGGCGTGTATACATATCTGGACCGAAAAGGTCATTTTCACCAAGGTCCATGGGCTTGTATTGGGTCTCCTCCCCTTCCTCCTCGTCACTATCAACAACATGAACAAGGTTTTTCCTTTTATGCAAGCTTCGCCTCTAAACATCATGAGCGGATAGAGCGAAGAACTTTGGCCTATCTTTCACAAGTAACCAACACTCGTACATGGTAAACTGAGTTTTGGTTTGAGAAAATTAATCTGAACGCGCTTCGTTCATGACTTGGGCATCGTTCTCAACACTGCACCGATGATCATCATAGCTTTTCCAAATTGCATTGAACTTTGAAACATTTGTTTTGATCTTTCTCCACTTGTTTCTAATCTGATTGGTTCTTCCTTGGTTGTTGGGGAATCGTACATTGTAGTTATCTATGATTTTCCCCTAAAAAGAATCAATCGTTTGGTCTTTTCCGTGTATTGGATCCTCTGAAGTATCGAGCCAACACTTTGTGAGAACTTTCATCTCCAACTCGGTCCAATGTGATGAGTTTCCAACCGGTTTTTTTGGTTGTTTGTCTTTCTTCGTGCGTTTGGCCATGGTTTTTGACCTTTCGACCATTTACTTGTGTGTTCAGGAATGGATTGAGGTGTGGGAACAGATTCGGGTATGGGAACAGATTTGGTTGTGGGAATATATGGTGGTGTGGGAAAGGATTGTTGATCCGGTTGTTGAAAACCTGCTGCTGACGATGACCCCACATGGTAGAAATTAGGGGGTTGTGGAGCGGCAAGTGATATATAATAAGCTGCCATGAATTCATGATAACGGGAGTCATTAAGATGTGGAATGAACAGTTGGGGTGGTTTTTGGTTTGGGAACGATTAATTCACATCGTTCAAAGCGTTTAAGAAATCTTCGGCTCTTTGATTGTAAAAGTTTTGGTTGTTGAAGTTTGACATGATTTGTTGTTAAAATGGGTGCGGTTGGTATGTGTTAATATATCTAAATAATGAAAGTGTGGTATGTTTCAGTGCTTATGGAGGTCTATATATAGGAATTTTATAAAACTAGCCGTTAAAGGACTAAAAGTGTCAATTTTTTAAACTATTTTTGGTCAGTTCGGCCCTTATATGGACCTGTTTTCCCAATTTGTGAAACTTAAAGGTTGTCTTCTTCCTTGAAAAGAGCCGTTAGATTTAAAAAAGAAACAAAAACAAAACAAACGCTCCAAACTCGTCCCTCTAGGAACAAACCACTCGGAAGAGACACCCGAACGAGCCAAGGATGAGTACCACCCAGTGGTGTGGACCGTCCCTCTACACTAGACGAGTCCAAGAACGAATGCATTGGGCACCCTCTAATGTATATAGTTTTCAGGGGTTTGTATGAGACCGTGTCAAAAACAAGATAAAGTGAAAATCAATAGCGTGATTTTTGTTAATAGGGTTTTTTCTTGTAATTAGTATGAGTTTTTTCATTTATCATACCGTCTTAATAGTTAAAACTCTAAAATTAGATTCTATTTCTTTATTGTATATCTGAATGGATTAGGAACATCTAAAGTTGGACTAACTTTATACATAAAGTTGGAAAAGATATCAACGGTAAAGACTCAAACTTGATACTTAATTCTTAACCCTTCATTTCAATCTAAAAACTAATGATTATCCAACTTCACCTCCAAAGTTACTATCAAAATTAGAGAATCTCTATCCATCTAAAATTCTTGTACTTCAATAATCTAAAATCTTCTCTAGTGTTAAATTAAATGAATAATCTTCACAATCCTTAAGAAGGTGTATTGGTAAATAAAACTTATATATATAGGGGTTGAGTATTGTAAAACAAGCATTAAAAGTAAAACAAATAGGACAAGATCTTGACCGTTAGATCATAGTTAAGTTGATGCACGAAGATTCACGAAGCAATTGATGCACGATGATTTTCATGATGCACAGTGATATTCAGTGAAAAGAAAACCTATTGTGTTATTTGTTTTACTTTAATACTTGTTTTTATATATACATATATATAGGGTAGATTTTCAAAGAGAATGTGTGTTAATGAGAAAGGGAAGAGAATGTCCTATGGGCCAATCAAAATGAGCAGTGGCATATTTATAAATAAATTAAACTTTTGTGAAACTGGGTCAACTTTGATTCCTGGTCAAATTAAGTTGGGTCTGCTTAGTCAGCTTAGGTTGGGTCAGCTTGGTGAGTCGGGTTGGGTCAGCTTGCGTTGGGTTAGCTTGGTCAGCTTGGGTTGGTTCAATTTGGGATGGGTCAGCATGGGTTGGGTCAGCTTGGTCAGCTTAAGTGTTGGGTTAGATCAGCTTGGGGTTAGGTTGGGTCAGCTTGGGTTTGGTCATCTTGGGTTAGGTCAGCTTGGGTTTGGTCATCTTGGTCAGCTTGGGTTAGGTTGCCTCAGCTTGGGGTTGGGTTGGGTCACCTTGGGTTGGGTTGGGTCAACTTGGGGTTGGGTTGGGTCACTTTGGGTTTGAAGTCAAAAATATTTACAAATTTGTCACTGTGTTTTTTTTTAAAAAAAACAGCCACATGCCAACTTGTAGTTGGTTAGAAAAACTTTTCTCCTTTCTCTACTTAATCAACGATCTCATTTGATCTCTCTCGTATATATATATATATATATATATATATATATAATCAGTTATTTTTCTTATTGATTTATAAGAAAATTATAATAACATTTTTTTAAGGTTGTCACAAATAACTTATTACATTTTGAAAAACTTATAAAATATATATTAAAAATCACTTTCTTAAATTTTTCTAACAACAAAGTATATATTTTAATGTATCAAATTATTTTAATTATTTTTTACTGAAAACTTTAAAAGTTGTCGTTAAAAAAGGCCCTGATTTATATGCAAAGCCTTCCAAAATGAAAAGGAGAAAATATGTATACAATGATGATGTAATATTTAACTTATATAAATTTATTTTTTTATATAAATACTAACTTAAATATATTCCAATATAAATAACGGTGATGGTATAATGGTAACACCGTCACATTAAAATATGTTGCAATATGATCATGTTAAATAAACGCATGTTCGGAAAATATTTAAGTTTATGGGGTTAGGACGGTTTGGAGAGTTTCTTAATATCTCTCAAACTGTTCACCAAGTCTAAAACCCTTACGAGAGCAAATACCCGCGCGTTGCGGCGGTGAGATAGTGGGGTGATACCTAGGTCATAGAGTATGATAGGTTATAGGAGTTGATATGTCATAGAGTATGATAGTCAAATGCCTTAGCCGTACGCACTCCGCCCTCGGATTTAAAAATTTGTCGAAAGTATATCGAATGACATCTCTAATGAAAGAGCATGAAATTTTAAGAACACCCATACAATTTTTATAATTTATCGATGTATGCTTTTTGAGATAAAAGATTTTGAATGAATTGGAGGAATAAATGATTTATGGAGGAGAGAGAAAAAAGATGATTGGTTGAGATTTGAAGAGAGAGAAAAGGTATTATAGTTATTTTAGATAAATATAGAATATATATGAAGGACATTTTGGAGAAGTACTTAAAATCAATATTGAAAATTTTAAGTTCAATGTTGAAAATCTAAGGAAAATCTGTTTTATAATAAAGTATAGATAAAGGGGTTACGGATTAAGGGTTTTCTATGACAATTAGATTTGTAAAAACCTAACTAAAAATATATATTTTCTCTCTCTCTCTGTTCGACATTAGCAAGGAAAAAAAGGTTTTGGGGTTTTGTTGATTTCTACTTTAAGGGGTAATACATAAGGGGTTGTGAGTTCATGATCAGGTACTAGTATACATGCATACGTAGTGGTGTCACGTGTGCAATCGTAGACGTGTTTGACTTTAAACCCTAACAATAATAATTATCATTATTATTTGATTATTAGAAGCTAAGTTAAAAGGTACACATTCACTTTACTTTGTTAATTACGAGATGGGTCCCCGCGCAATGCGGCGGCGATGGCGGCAACGAGTGGTATTAATGGCCGTGGTGGTAACGATGTGGTTATTAATCTAAAAGTAATTGATGTAAATGATAGTGTAGTTATTTTATGGTTAAGAGATGTATATATATTTTGTATATAACTTTATTAAGAATATTATAGAAATATTAAGTGAAAATATTTAAATTTAAATTAATTAATAAAGAAGATAGATAGTGATAAATATGAGTGTAAAATTATATTGGGTATATTTAGTGAGTGGGTTAGAAATGTGATGAAAATTTAGGGTATTTTGGATATTTTAAAGGTAGAGAGTTAAAAGGGGAAAAGTAGTTTATTTATTAATATAGTACTAGCATTGTACCCGCGCGATGCGGCGGCGGTTTGGTGGTGACGACGATTGGCCGTGGTGGTGTTGTTTATGGTGGGTGCAACTGTGTAAGTAATTTGTGTAAATGTAATTGATGTAAAGTGATAGTAGATATAATTTAAAAGATAAATGATTAATGATGTAAATTAATTTATAAAAAATAAAATGGTACTTTTCCATTTAACACTTTTATGAGAAAAAAAATGATAATTATTTATAAGATAATATAAATAGATATAAATTATATTACTTATAATTTATTCCACTAGGTACTCGTATAAATTGTTTATGATAATAGTTATAAATCTTAATAAAAGGGTGTGTCACAACTAGTGTCATATCAATACCACACTTAGGTGTTGATGTGTCACTAATGTAATACATCACGACGCCACATAACTTTCGTAGTTAACTTCAAACAAATATACCTCACAATTAGTATTCAATCAAAAAAATCAAAATACAAAAATAAAATCGAACGATCACAACCTCAAGCCGGTATCGTGCAAAAGGGTTGGCCCAAAATGGCTTGGCCCTTTGTAGTGAAAAGACACACGACACCGATGTCGAAAGCCAACCAAGCCGTCATCACTGCTATCATGACCATAGCTCTAAGTTATACATTGGAAGTTAACCAATATTTGTGGAAGATATACAACTTCGTTGAAAAAAGGAACAAGGAAAACTTGAGAAAAAAAAACATAGTCACATGGAAAATTCAGAGTGGCAGCCTTAGTGAAAAATGATAAACTGAAAATTATTTTAAGGTGGTGTGATCCATGTGAAAGAATCCTGACAATCCCACGTTCCGTTTTCACTTCTCATTGTCTTTTTCACTTTTTCATTAGCGTATAACTAGTAAGGGAAATGATTAATCTCCAAACTAAATAGCCTAAATATCCTTTTAATTATGAGATGGTGATATGTGAAAAAATTAAAGAGCAGGATTAAAAAAGAGAATTTGTGGATAATACATGTCACATACTTATGGTTTTAGTAGGATTTTTAAGCTATTCTTTAGAAAGATTTATCATTTTCCAACTAGTAATGTACTCAGTTGCCGCGAAATACATTTTCTACACAACAAAATTTTGAATCTAAACTATATGGTAGTATTAGAATTATATAAATATATTTATTTCAAATCTTCGAACTTAATTTTAAAGAAGGTAGATATAAGTAAAATAACGTATAAAAACAATAAAAATAATAGAACATATGAAAACAAAAAACAAATCAATAACTATATTAATGCATATAATGACACTTTTAACAATGGTGATATAATATGATGTTTACTTTAAATGTTACATGAATGTAAGACGTAATGATGATTAAAATTATTATTTACTAATATATATATATATAACTGAACAAAAGAAAATAATCAAAACTAAATGTTTAAAGATAAAACCGTAAATCTGTGAAGCTTGTTTTAAAAAACCACGAGAAACCGAAAGTTTGGCGTAAAAAAACTAAAGTTATAAACTTTAATGGGAGACAAAAGTTAAAAGATAAAAATTTAAGAGGTTAAAAATGAAAAAAAGTCATGTTAAAAATTTAAAAGTTAAAAATTTAGGTAAACTAAAAATTAATAAAGATGAAAGAAAGTAATGTAATTCTTAAAAACTTGTATTGCTAATATTGCGTAAGAATATTTTTATGCATTAGGGAGTTGTAAATTTCATATTACTTTTCAATATATATATATATATATATATATATATATATATCTTAATCTTAATATATACTAATGACTTATTAATCAATCAAATCGTTCGATTTCATCAAATTGACTCTCGCTTATGTCATCATTTAGATTAACTATAAATTAAAAATCCTAATAATCATTATCCAAATATATTATTTTATTAATATTTATATTAATTTGTAAAAAAAGTCTCATTAATTTACACTTTTTTGTTTTCCATCAATAATTTACACTTTTTAACCCTAAATACTTAATTTATATTTATTTTTAGCCATCAATTTGAGAATTTTTTTTCTTAAATTTTTTAAAAACGTTACAAAAAGTATTTATATTTAATTTTGAAGTTACAATTGTCACTCAAATCAAAAGTCCAAATTGTTATCAAATAATATGAAAACAATCTTAATTGTTATCTAATTATCATAGGAGAGTGATTGAAAATAAACATATTCATGTTATGGGTCGTATCATGATCAAACACATATACTTAAATATCAAGTACAGGATCACAAGTATGTTTATATTTTAATTCTTAATAATCTTTCATGATAATATCACATTAGGAGTACAATTGGTTTTAAAAAATTATATAATAGAGAAATTATTGTAGCATGTGCCATGTGGATTGACAACGACAAACAATCCCATCAATATGTATCAGCTAATAATGATAGTGACGAACATGTGGTTATTGTACTACAACTTGTAAAGTATAACACTTAGACCGTATATTTTCAAAATTATAAGTTTTTATGAATTAAATGTATGAAGATCTAATATTGATAATATCGTAAACCTCGTGTCCAGTGTCGGACACGGGTCTAAAATCTAGTATCTATCTATATATCTATTAAAAAAGTAGGAATCCTAGCCTTTTCAAGCATTTTTCAAATCTAAGGTTATGCTAAAAAATTGTCAAGATTTATCCTATGTGTCATCTCCAAACTTTTTTATATATATTTATTTAAATTTAGATAGATTTGAATTAATTAGGTAAACATTATATCAAATCAAACATTATAATTATAATTATTTATTTGAGACATTAATTCCATCCGTTATTTTTTTTTATATTATATTCAATATATTTTTTTTAACAAATCTAAGTTTTGATAAGATATTCAAGCATATTTAACATTAATATTATGCTAACTAAACCAAATTTTAATTATCAATATCATATTAAAACCTTTGATAATTTAATTAAATAACCGCACATCGTGCGGGTAAAAAGCCTATATATATATATATATATATATAATATCACAAGGAAAATGATAAATTTAGTCAAAAGTCTTTTAAAACTATAAAATAATAAAAAGCGGACATATGTTATATATTAATTTTTTTTCTTAATTTTGTTTCCTAAGTTTTTTACATGTTATCATCTTAAACTATTAATTTAGAAGAATTAATCATTTCTCATGTCACGATATCACACCCTCACTTAATATCATACCAACTTAATATCATTACCAGTAAGGCAGTAACAAGTTAGTAAATTATTTATGAGTAACCTTATTTCAACGTAAAGTAAGTAAGCAACACATTAAACTTATTTCTCTTCAATCTAGCAAAACTTATGTTACTTCCAACCAAATAAATTAAAATCCAATTTACTCATGTCACTTCATTATACATAATAAACTTTTAAATAATATTATATTTATATATACATATAGATTTTAAGTAAAATAAAACAACTATTAAAGTAAAACAAATAAAACAATAAGTTTTTCTTCATAGAAAATCACCGTGCATCATGAAAATCACGGTGTATCAATTGTTTCGTGAATCTTCGTGCATCGGTTTAACAATGATCCAATGATCAAGATCATGTCATATTTATTTTACTTTAATAAATGTTTTATAGTACCCAACCCCCACATATACAATATACATATGTTCTTTAAAAAATTGGTTTCGTGAAAATCAATATGCTTCTCCAAACATTTTGATGGAATATAACGATAAACATTTCAAAGCGTACCACAATGAAATGCTTCGGCATATTTGATAGAACATATTGATAGACATACCGTTATAACGATCGTCTTAGTATCATCGCTAGTCACACCACATCTTGTTAACAAATGATGATCTATTTTCAGCTTTCATTCCTCGAATATATACATTTCTCAAATATACTTTTCAAAATAACATCAAGACACACACACACAAACCTTAATTACAAACAGCAAAAGGAAAAAAGAAAGCAATTCTTTAATATAAATATTTTCTACCAAAATATAAAGTTAATGTATGTATTTTGTTGTATCGTTGATTTATCAAAACGATGAGTTGTTTTTTTCTTTTATCTTGGTGTGAAGTGTGAGTTTCAAGTTTAAACTCCTTGTTTTTATTTATCTGTCGTGTGTATAAGAAAGTTGCGGGAATTAAGATGAGTGGAGTATGGATCGATAGAGTGTGTATAACAAGGCCCACGTTTCTCGAGTCATTTTCCTTTTTGCAGTAACTAACTTTTCCCGCAAAATCTTAAGTTTGTTTTACAATATTTGTATTGAAAAGAAGAAGTAAATAAATAGATATCTTCAACACATTTCTATAAACAACACAAGATTTTATTTACTTTTTACATTTAGAGATACAAAAGAAAATATTGAGTCGTCTAGCCAATTACTAATAATATCAAATGGTCTAAATTGTCGATGTTTTTTCAACATTGCCATTAAAACTTTATTAAAATTGTTAGCAGGAAACTAGCCGAGACAAGAAGCATACAATCTAATCCTAAACAAAATACAAGAACAGGACTCTAAGGAAACTATTACTAAGAAGAACACATAAATTAACCACAACTACTAAAAATTAGGAATGAAATTAATCCCAATGACACGGGAAAAGAACGACCTCTCATGATAGCAGTTACTCAGGTTCAAAATTATATTGTGGTAACGTCTTGGAATATTTAGAATAGAGATTCGAAATGGCAACAAAAATATAAATCCATCTTCGTTACCAATTTTAAATTGACAATTTGTTGAGTCAAGCATTCAACACTAACACAGTTTAAATTAACAACACTCCTAAAAGATTTGTTGAGTCAATGGATTATTTCGGTTTGGTGGTGGAGTATTTGAAAATCGGGACTAAAAATAATCATTTCAATGGAATGTGATAGCAGCACGACCATTTTTCAATCCAAAGGTCATAATTTTATGGTTATGTCACTGTAATAACCAAAAGGAAACTATTACTAAGAAGAACACATAAATTAACCACAACTACTAAAAATTAGGAATGAAATTAATCCCAATGACACGGGAAAAGAACGACCTCTCATGATAGCAGTTACTCAGGTTCAAAATTATATTGTGGTAACGTCTTGGAATATTTAGAATAGAGATTCGAAATGGCAACAAAAATATAAATCCATCTTCGTTACCAATTTTAAATTGACAATTTGTTGAGTCAAGCATTCAACACTAACACAGTTTAAATTAACAACACTCCTAAAAGATTTGTTGAGTCAATGGATTATTTCGGTTTGGTGGTGGAGTATTTGAAAATCGGGACTAAAAATAATCATTTCAATGGAATGTGATAGCAGCACGACCATTTTTCAATCCAAAGGTCATAATTTTATGGTTATGTCACTGTAATAAACTTAGTTTTTGTTGGTCGTTGTGACATGTCAACCCCTATGATTTGATCTTACGCTTCTTTCTTCGGTATCTTGTAAAAGACATATATTTAACAAATTTTATGCAGTTCAACATAAAGAAAATTTTACAAGATATTCAAGGTTTTATTTTTTTTTTAAAAAAAATTCAAGACACAAAATATCTAATATACTCTTCATAGTTTAATCATTAATTAATTTATTTCTTTATTTTATATTAATAAAATTATTTTACTTTTCTTATAAAACATCTAGTTATACTGTCAATCAACTTAATTTTAAGTTAAGTTCATATAGAATTTTTGTTAGCTAGATTATAACTTTTGTAATTTAAAAAAGAAGAAGATGGTTTTCCGAGTATTACATTGTAAAAGAAGACTACTTTAAGCTTTAGCTCGTGTGATCGATAAGCTTGATGACTGATTAACTTATTGGTTGTGAGTTCAAGTTCTATGATGAACACTTTGTAAATCCGTGTGAAATTTGTGTGAATCTATTTATTAGTTCTTGAAAATATTATAAATGATGCCATATTACACATTACGATATCTTCGACTCTCTTATATCAAACTTGAAATCCGCTTTAAAAGTATAAAAATATCATAGAAATAAATGAAGTCACGAAGATATATAAAGTATATTTGTATTTGTATTGTCATATTGTTACCCGCGTTATAGAGCGGTGGTTGTGGCGACGACGATGTAGTGGTGGAGGCGACTGTTGGTGGTAGATGAGGTGTTGAGTGGTGTTGATAATTGATATAAACGTAATTAATATAAATGGTTAATGGAGATATTAAAAAAGATAAATGATTAAAGTGTAATTTTAGCATTAATGTTAAGGGTAGTGTAAGTGAAAATATTTTAAGGGGTGCTATGTGAAAATATTACATATTTTTCAACACAAAATAAAGTGTTATTTTCTTATAAATATAAATATAAATATATTTATATTTATATTTATATTAATTACGGATATTATGCTACTATATAGAGTGCTACTATAGATACACCGTCAACGGTTCATAAAAACACATATGAAACGCCCCGTTTTATGTAAAATGAAGCGTTTATCATCCCGTTTTATATAAAACGCCGCGTTTAGCTAGTCTATAGATAGTAAAAGCTATAAGGAGAATTACACGTGGTCTGACGCACATGTCAGTCATTCCCCCGTTTTATGTACCGTTTTACATAAAACGCTACGTATTAGGTTAAACGATACCTAAAACGGGGGAATGACTGACATGTGTGTGAGACCACGTGTAATTTTTCTTATAGCTTTTATTATCTACACACCGGTCAAACGCAACGTTTTATATAAAACGGGGCGATAAACGCGCCGTTTTGCATAAAACGGGGCATTTCGGATGTGTTTCTGAAACAGGTGATGTGTATAGATAGCCGTTTCCACTATATAACTATTTTCGTTTATTAAGTTAAAATTAAATGCACGTCGTTTTTTTCGTATGTAAACAACAAATGTAGGACAAACTTCCAAAGGGTGAAAAGGAACAAAAAGATGCCTCTAAATTATTATAGTTATAATAATTGATGATTCAGGTAAGTGACCAAATAGCATAAGGTTAAAGGAAAATCTGAACATGAAACTGGCAAACAAAATGGGTTGGTGAATAGGGTATGGGAAAAATAGAAACAATTCTGAATCATGTAAAAACTTTCGCAATAAAGTATTTCAGCTCAGTATATATGTCACCTTCTTAAGAGTTACACAAAATCTTTAAATGGAATAAGTCAAAAGTGATCACTTTAATATAGGCAATTAAATTTAGAATAAAAACAGAGAGTATATGCATAAAACATTACACATATCTTTGAGACAAGAATCATGTTATATAATACATGAAAGGTCATACTTTTTATAATATGAAATTTAACACTTTTTGGCAAATAGGTGCAAATAGATGGATGCATACTTGCATCCCCATACTTGCATCCCCTCTGCAAATGGAACCGATAATCATACCACATAAGTTTATTAATTTACCTAAGTATTATAACATATTATACAAACAGTTAATGTAAAGTTGTGGTAGCTTAATCAACTTATGTGGTACGATTATCATTTTCCTTTGAAATAGGTGTGTCTCTGTGAAAGGTTGGTAAATCTAGATAGTTTATACGAGTATTGACCTCTCACTCTCGTAACTCATATTTAAGTTTAGGAAAATGCTAAATGCAGCCTTTAAGGCTTGCATAAAAAACTTGTACATTTTATATCAAAAATTCACCATTTAAATTTTATGCTAAGTGTACAATTATTTAACGCACCTTAATTGCAACCTTAATGGATGCGTGCAACAAAACTCTTAAGTTTAACCTGAAATCCGTTTGTCTCAAGTAAACCACAATTATACAAAACAGCTGATAACATTAAAATCACCAACAAACTATTTGACTAATAACATAATAAGAACAAGATGAATAGCTATTCGTTAATTTTTTATAAGTACAATCTAACATATTATTCTTAAATAATTTGTGATTTTGTGTAGTGTATCTTGATTTCATGTCAACTTTCATCACATATAGATGTCATGCATCTGACATTCGAAACCGGCTATATATAAAACAAGATTAGTAATTCTCAAACCACATTATCTTCTTCTTCTTTGAAACATAGAATTAATGTCGTTAGAAATATCACATCTTAAACTACTCCTGATTCTTTTATTTGTTGTGCTCACAAGAAGCAAGATAATCATGGTTCTCCTATATTGTCACTATCTTTTGAACGAGGAGCGTAAGCCCACCAAGCTAAAAAAATCAAACCCTGACCAGGAAGTATTAGCGGCGACGTCACCGCTAATACTGCGGGCCCCCATATCCGTAATGGTTAATCTGGCAGAGAAAATAGCGGCCCCCTGTCAGTGTCAGAGTATTAGCGGCGACGTTGCCGCAAATGCCTTGGTCGGGTTGACTTTTGTCTGATGGTGTTACCCTGTGCCCTTTTGAAATAGTTCAAGCTTTGATCATGTGATGTGACTGACTCTTTGGGAAACTATTGGTATAGCGTCATTATTATCTTGTGATTAAGGTAGATTAACCATGTCATTTTTTATGTTTGGAATTTGCTTAGCTCATATGTGGCTTTCGTACCTTATAAATTTGACTGAAATCCCTATTACGACTTTTAAAAGCATAGAAAACGACAACAAATTATACATATTTCTGCCTTTTAAAAACAATGATGTGTTAATTGTAAATGTTGGTTGATATTGTTGGTTTAAAGCAAGTGAAGAAAAGAAAAAAAAAACTAGGTTGTTGGACAACTGGATATGTCGTGCATAAAATCATATGGACTTATTGAAATATGGTATACCATTTAGCATTAACTTTCCAGTCCGTTGCTAAATATATAGTTAGGTAATTATTTATAACTTATATATAAATTAAAGACTTAATAGTTATCAGACATCACCCCGTTACATAATATCGTTATAGTGTAAAGTGAAATTAAATTAAATTTGAAATGATTTTCTCACTATCTTTTATGCCATATTGTAATATACTCGGACTCGGCGAAAATAATAGAAGGGCTTATAAGAGACGGAAATAATAGAGGCTTATTAGAGAAGAACTGACTCAAACTCGTATCATCTTGTTAGAACAATATGTACTAAGCATGGAAGGTAGGATTCTTGCCGATATTGGTGCATAATTATGGTCCCTTGATGAAGTTTAACGAGCATCATGGTATTCTGCCATCATGGTTTTAGCACATGCACACGTACTAACACCACAACCACTACCGCCTATATTACTCTCAACACGCATCTAACATTTTCACTAGAGTAGCATGTATCATTGTTGTCTTGATCATTCAAAAAGGTGATTACCATTGATGTGACCAACAGCAGAAACATGTTCGTGAATACACGTTACACACCCAGATATGATCATATCAGCATTACTGCACTGGTAGTAACCATTTCGATTACTTCACTGTGTATAAGTAAAAAATTGCGACAAATTTAAACGGCACAATACAATGAACACTCCTCAAAATAGCAACAAAAGTATGTTTTCTGTAAGATCCAAAAGTAATAGATGTAACTATGAAAGTTTAAATCTAATGTTACTGGCGCTACTACAGAATAGACATTCCCTCCCCAAAGTTAGCATGTTTCACATGTGAAAAAGAAAGTAAACTCAGCATGCAAAGATGGTGCATATCCAAGCTGTGTCGGAGCTTGGAAGACTACAACAAGAGGAAATCAAACATCACTGTAAACACGTAGTTACCCCTGGTTTCTATCAGTTATCAGGCAAAAGCAGACAAGATGTTTTTCTTGAGGGTGAACTCATCGGCCTTCAAAGGACTTATAGACTGCAAAGTAGACACAAAACACACAATCAGATTTTTATTCCCATTTGAAGTTAAGTTGGAGTTACGCTGTAAAGCTGATGTTGGAAGTCCTAGATTTAAAATAGGTATCAACACATTTGCTCTAAAAACAATGATGGTGGAAATACGATTTTTACAACTGTTACAGTTGCAGCTACTGATTGCTATGACAAGATGCATTACTTATGAATTCCACAGATTTTTCAACTTAGAATCGCAACATATTATGTCGTCAACGACAGGTCGACAGGGAGCGCTACTTTATAGATGACAACAAGGTAAATTCCAGTAAAAGCTAGAATTTTTTATAATGAAGTGTTTTTGGATTACCCTGAGCAAGTTTACCAATTTCCTAACCCACACTCCCTGAATAAAATGTATAAATAACAAAGTGAATAATTGACCAGTGATTAATTGACTTGTACCTTGGCAAGAATACGCTCTAGACGTTGAATCTCATTCTTCGCATAATCATTGCCTTTGCTCAGACTACTCTTGGCAATTTTCACATATATCTTGCCGTATCTGAGATGCATAATGAAACCCAAGTGTCAAATGTGATGGCATATTACCAAAAAATACGCATAATATTACACAATTATGTTTAAGAAACTACTTAAGGGGGTGCTTGGTTGGGGGTATTTAGGGGTAAGGAATGAGTAATATAATGAATAATTGTGCTTGGTTAGAAAAAAAGTGGTTAATGAATACTATAAGTGGGTAATGGATCATTATAGACTAACTTGGGGGTAATAACTATCATTACCCAGGAAACAATGTTACTCCCACTTTGCCGTGATTTTCATTCTCAAACTAGTAACTACACCTAATATGGTTTTAAAAAAACAATATTATCCATGTGCCATAATTTGTAATATATATACATTGTATATATCATTCCAGCACGTAAACAAATGCATAACAGTAAATAAATCTGTGTACTAGTTATATTAATTTATATATTATTATAATTATAAATATACTATGTATAATTGATAAATCGATATATAAATATAATTAGAACTTCTAATAAATAGTTATTTTTACACTTATTTAATAAAATTCTATATATTTTATATGTTTGTAAAATAAACTAATTTAACCAACGAACATTAATAGTAATGGAATACTCATTACATTTCTTAGCATTCCCTAATATATACATAATAATCAAAACAATGTATACGAGAAGCTGGATAAAAAGATACCTTGCAGCAGAACCCGTGAGCTTTCCAACTTCCTCCTCAATCTTAGCATATACTGCTTTCTTTTCATCACTACCAGCAGTAACAAACTCTTTCACTAAGCCCTCCAACTCTGCAATTAGACCAGCCTACATTGAAAGAAAAAGTTGTTAGATGGATAATGCATAAATCGCTACAAAACTCAACTACTAGATTAGGCACTGACATTGGAGGTAAGCTGCCCTTTTCCATCTCGGCTAGTACCACACTTTTCGTTAATGAAGGTCACAAAACTATCTAGATCACGTCCTCCATCGTAGTCTTCTCCATCTTTGTTGTTCTTGGGGAAGAACTTAATAGTTGGATAACCACTGACACCATACCTACAGAAGCCAATCTTATAAATAAATAAAAGATAATTTTATGGAAATACCGAAACCACAATTAATCATCATCCTTTCGCTTTTAGTTCTTGCTCATAGAGCATAAATTTTCTTTCTACCAAAAACCATGTTTATCTTTGTTCCTTACTTTTCGGCAAAATTCTTGTAATTGTCAGCATCAAGATTGGCAATAACTACATCTTCCTCATTTTTGAATGCTGATGCAAGAGTTTCATAAGTCTGCGATGAAAAAGAGAAAATTAGCATATTGCATTTGTACCATTAGGGTCCAGACAGCACTAAAGGTAGCAATTTCAACGCATATACTTAGGATTGACTTCAGTTATATTTTATTTCAAAGTAATTAATTACAATTGTTACAAAGAGAAAGTCAAATGGGGATCCAAATTCGTCTGAAAGTATTATTTTGTATATATTTATTGCAGGTTAACTTACTTAAAAACAAAAACTCTGATAGCTATTGCAGTATCTTATTTGGTGAATACAATTAGTACATTATAATATAATATAAGTTTATGAAAAAATTAAACAAGTACAAGAATTGTTTGTCAGTAAACCCAACCCGTTGTAACACCATATATTCAACCCACTATTTTGCCACCTCTTGTCGGCACAAATAAAGTAAGAGCTTAGATACTTAGATACATACAGGAGCAAGGCTCTTGCAATGACCACACCTGCAATAGGAGAAAAGATCATATAAGATGCAAAAAACATCGAACATTGAATTAATTGCCAGGATGACACTGAAGGCCTTTTACACCTTGGCTGATGGTCGAGCTTTTATCTCATTATTTTATTGAGGAATAAAAGAGAATTATGAGAATGTGAAAGCTATAACAAAATCAAACATGACTAACCATGGTGCATAAAACTCGACCAATACATCCTTTTTGCTATTCAATACAATTTCCTCGAAGTTGTCAGAATTTAGCACCACAACACTTGAGGGAACTGAAGCTATCTTTACATTGGTACCTGAAAATGAAACAAAATAGGAAATATTAAACACAACAAATAACCCTCATTTGTAGTATTAAGACAAAAAAAAAGGTATAAATGAGAATCTCACAGGTTTATTTTAACATACTAAAAAGGATAAGGTGTAGAGAGACGCATAAATGAGCAATTTTATTATATAGTTTAAGCTCTAAGCCATGTCCGTCTACTATAGTAGCTACTTTTTCTCTTACCATTCCCCTAAGGTCTATGCCAAGATTTTTCTGTATACTCTCCAAATTCACCTATTTATAACTTATGTTAGTGTATATCTGAGTTACAATCTCTTTTCCTTTTCTTTCTATAGTTCCTTTCTTTTTATTCCCTCATGAAATGCTATAAAATGATGTTTCTTCCACCAGAAAGAACTAAAGGGTTTTCCTTGAGACGTATCCTGCTGTAAAGAACTAAAGGGTTTTCCTTGAGACGTATCCTGCTGTCATGAAGAAACACTGACTAGCAAAGAGCATGCATGTCAAGAAACTCCAGCTCACGTTCTTTATCATGCTCAACTAAACACAGGATCGTCCTGAGTTGAGACTACTTGCTCCCATACATGCGAACGTTAAGATCACTATGTGGTCCCTTACACTCTTGGTATGACATTCTTGACCCACTGTTCATATCCTTTAGTATGATAATATTTTCAATAACATTTATAAGTCTGTATATGTGATTACATTCATTGCATGAAAATGACACTTATGGATCTCCTTGTGGAACAGTTATTAGTCTTTCTTGCATTAGAAAGAAAGATCATAAAG
Organism: Erigeron canadensis; assembly: GCF_010389155.1. Lineage (NCBI taxonomy): Eukaryota > Viridiplantae > Streptophyta > Magnoliopsida > Asterales > Asteraceae > Erigeron > Erigeron canadensis. Next base: position 3,732,634 of record NC_057764.1, read on the forward strand.
AAATGGCAACCTTAATTAATAATCTGAGAAGGTTCAGTAGTAAGGTGTACAATGTACATATAATAGAAACATGAAAATAATCAATAAAGAAATAGTGATGTTGACAATTACCTCCTTCTTGATTTACAAACTCGATAAGTGCTTCAGCAGTGCGAGCGCCTTCATACCTAAAGGAAGAGTTAACAAATGGATGCTTGCTTTAGCAACAACAAATGATAATAGAAGAATTGAAGGAGAAAAGACCTCAATATAATAACTAATGCATAAAGTAAATGAAGAATACAATGCTAAATGAGATATTTCTGAAGAATATAGACGGATATCGACAAGAAAATAGAAGATAGCATTACACCTACTTTTTAGGTTCCAAAGATCCCTTGGGAAACCATTGGATGGTGGGGTAACCAGAAACCCCGTATTTGCTACAAACACTCTTATGGTCATCACAGTCAACCTGCCAACAGCAAAGACAGTAAAGATACATAAATTTCTCAAAAACATAAGGAGGAAAGAGGATATTAATTAACAAACAACAAAAACCATCTCTTCCCAGTTGCCACTGAAATCGTAAATTTAACTAAGCGTACCATGTATCACATTACAAACACAAGTTTCATAACAATAATTACAACAGGCTAGCTCAGGAAGACGAACATCAAAATATTTTCATAATAAGGATCAACTTAGCAGACCCAGTTTGATCATTTTGGCATGTCACTATAACCCATACGCATAACACCCATCCAAGTTTGGAAATATAAATACAACAATGAGTGGTTCAAATATATTATACCGACATACCGTGACGACTAAATTAAAGATCCTACGAGTTCTCCATTCAAAACTGGATTAAAGAAAAAGGATCAAACAAATTGTCATACCTTTGCGATCACAACAGATTTGGACTTTTTAAAGCTTGCGCCAAGTTTTTCATATTCAGGAGCTAGCTTCTTACAGTGTCCACACCTGTGCCACAATAATAATTATACACATAGCTCCCCAAACACTTTACGGAAACATATTTATTCAACATCGTTCGTTCACACACTATTCGTAAAGGAATCTTCTTACGCCTAATTCCGATTACTTTTTGGCTGGTTTGTTCCTAACTACATGTTTAGCTTCACTTCAACATTCATCGATTATACAGCACATAATCCATATCTATCTACAATATATGTATATTTTAAGGGAAAAGTGAATACAAGGCTGTCCGGCACCCAAGCTTAGGTGTGGAGCCCCTCACATACAAATTGTTTTACATTTTTTCATTAACGAATAAATGTTTGGGCCCCATGAATTTTATGGACTAAAAAAACATTACGTGAGTGTTCCACAATCCACACTAAGCTTAGGTACCTAACCACCTCTATTTAGCATATATGTAGCTCAAACTTAAAACACTTAAAACCAACCGACCAACAATATCTCAACCTAACAACTCAGATCTACATCAAATCAGCTATAACAACAAAACAAATATATACATGATAATATAATCGATTAAATAAATGAAAAAAATAAAATCAGATCGTTACCAAGGAGCGTAGAACTCAACGAGAGCGCCGCGATCTTGACCGACTTCTTTCTCAAAATTATCTTCTGTTAATACAGTGACGTCAGCGACGGCGTAAGTTAAGAAAAACACTGCTAAGGTTGCTAACGTTAAACAGATCGTTAATCTCGACATTTTTTGTTATTGTGTTTTTTTTGGTTGGATGATTGTATGTAGAGAAAGAAAGAAAGAGGGGTTTTATAAAATGAGAGTGGGTTAAAGAACAAGTCTTGTACGTGAAGGTTTTGGGTCCGTTTGTTGACTTTTCTTTACTAGTCAATCAATACCTCAATATCCTTTTCTTTTCTTTCTTTCTAAATAATACTAAAATACAGGGATTGTGCATGGTCCAGATCGGATGGTTTTAACTAAGAATTTCGTCCAAACTAATAATAACGGTTTAATGTTTTTTCAAACCAAACCGTCCAAATTAGTGTCTTAAACCAAACCAACCAAAACTAATTAAACCAATTTGGTTTTGGTCGGTTTATTTTTTATAAATATATAAATAAAATCATGTGCTTATAGCTAACTAACAAACTAAGATATAGTAAAATTATTATTGATAGTTTTTGGCGATGGTTATCAAATTGATATAAAAGTTTTGAAAAGATAATTATGTATAACATGTTAAAAACTTTATATATATTCAGAGGAACAAACTAAAATGTTTTTTATAATACAATTATAAATGAATTAACAAAATCTAGTAAATAAAAGTTAAAGTTAATTTTTATCAATTAAAATTAGTAGTTAAATGCCTTACGATGAAATAAATAGATTTTTATTAAGAATAGGAAAATATATAAATATAAAATTATATATAAATTATAAAGTGTAAACTAATCATTTTGCATCTTGAATATCTAAGTAATTCAATAAGGACTTGAACTGTTTATTAGATGTTATAAATAAAGTTGTAACACTATTCATATGTTAATACAGAAAACATATAAAAATAAATAAACCAAGATAGTTTACATTGTCTAGAATAAGAATCGGTCAAATTGTTTAATTTTAAAATAATTGTTTACTTTGAGTTTTGTCAAAGTTATAGTTAGCATACATCTAGAATAAAGATCTGTCAAATTGTTTATTTGCAATGTAGTTGTTTACTTTGAGTTTTGTCAAAGTTACATGTATTATAACAAAACCAAAGAGCCCAAATTTTTGACCAATTGAAATGTAAACGTAAGTTTGAGGAGTTTTATCTTGTAAATCATATAACTTTTTAATGTACTCTTTCTAGAGAAAGTTCTTATTTTTGTAGATGATGACATGTATAGATTTTGTTATGCAAAATGACATTTTGTAAGTACTAACATTTAGGATTTGATCAAAAATTAAGTTTTTAACTGAAGTAAAAAAATGAAACTCAAGATATTGTATATATGTCGAATGGAATAAGCAAAAACGTTAATGATCAATAAATGAAATGAATCGAAGACTCAAACTGTGACTCGTATGTGACAACCGCGTCAAATTGTCATTCCTTTGTAGGTAAGTATATCAAGTATATATATATACATTATACCATTCGCCAATGCCAATAAGTGATTTCAGTGTACAATTTCCTATATAACTAATTCTTTTCAAAAGAAAATTTTCTCTACAAATCTTTATTGTTTCTTTAATTCTTTTGTATTAGTATTTGTGTATGTGTATATATATTTCAATTATTATTATGATCGAGGGCTTAAATCCAGTTCGTTAGACGGCGAGGTGAAGAGAAGTTGTTTTCATGATTGAATTCGTTGATTTTATTAAAGAGTTAAATTATAAATAGTAGATGATTACTTTGTCTACTAAATAGGAACATCAATGACACACATTAAAAGAGGATATAATTGACAACAAAAACGAGAATGACCCACGGGGAATAAAATAATTTTTTTTTATGGTTTAAGATTTCTACCAAATTTGTATCTACATAACAGATGACTAAAACTATGAGCAATGATTGTGTGGCGATACAATGTATATATTGACCTCGATTCGACACTTTAACAAACAAATTAGAAAACTAAATCACTACATACCCATTTTCATTTCTCAGTCTTCTCACTTTGATTCTCAGAAGTTGTAGCTCAATTTGTTCTTGCCTCTATAGTCATAGATGAAATCATCAATGGATAATGGAAATATATATTATAAAATTATTTGATAATAAAACTATAAGAGGGTTGGCATTAGATGCAATATGGATGTGTGGTGGGTGCAGCACCACCACTCCACACCGCCGCCAACAGTCCACCACGCGTGGTGGTGTGAAAATTCGTGTTCACACCACGTGGTCGACCACCCACTTGTGCGTTTGTCGAGGTGCCCATAACGGCTAGAAAACAATATTTTGACTACATTTTTTTTTTTCACAGCCCCCTTTTCCTTCTCCTATAAACCAAACCTCCTTTCATTATCTTTCATCTCCTACTTCAAACTCACATACATATATTTACATACAACTCAACAAATGGATCCAATAAATCCTAAAGTCAGTGTAAGATCAACCCGTGGTGGCCACGGTCGAGTCCAACATCAACCCCAACCAGTCAATCGTGGTCGAGTCCAACATGCATCCCAACCCGTTTATCGGCAACAAACACCACCTCAAACCTCCCGCCGACAATTGATCGAATCCTAACCCGTTCATCGTCCTCGAATGATTCCCGATTCTCCAAACATTTATCACTCACCCGGGCCCCCAAAATCGTACGAAATGGGCAATGTGAAAATCGACCCATTTTGGAATGCACGCGACCCACAGGCCGCCGCCGATGCTGAGGAAGGTGAAGAATTTGTAGGACTTGATGTCGTTCCTAAAACACAAGATGATTGGGAAGAGGAAAAGGAAGAAAGGGAAGTGGAAGAAGTGGCTAAGGTGCGCCCTACGGGAGGAAGAAGTAGGTTGGATAGGAAGCCTTGGACTCAAGAAAAAGAAGAGGCACTAGCGAAGTGTTGGATTAAAGTTTCGGTTGAAAAAGATGTTTGTGATCGTCAAACGAAGGGAGGATTTTGAAAGCGAATTCTTAAACACTTTCAACAACTTGTACCGGGTACTTTATGCATCAAGGATCAACTAAACTCGAAATGGAATGCTATGAATCCGTTAATTCAATCATTCAATGGATACCATCAAGGGGCGGTATGTTTCAACAACTTGTTTGATTCGGTTTTCTGTATATATGTTTGATTCGACATAGTCATATATATAGCTTGATTCGGTTTTGAAATAGTTATGTGTTTGATTCGGTTTTGAATTCGACTTAGGTATGTGTTTGTGTGTTGATTTCGACTTAGGTTTTGAAATAGGTTTGTGAACAAAACAAATGTGATTCGGTTTTGTTGTTGATATATATATGTTTGTTGATTTCGATTCGATGCACTGTCATATATATATGTTTGTTGGATTAAAATTCGAAACAGTGTGTGATATATGTATGTTTGTTTTTCTGTTTTAAAGCAATGTGTCGAATCATATATATATATATATGTGTTTGTATATATATGTAGTTACCATTTCAGTTCATATATGTTTACTGTATTTCATTTCGTTCCATCTATATGTTTGATTCATACATAGTTACCATTTTACAAATTTGCAGACACGTATGAAGCAAAGTGGATGTGGTGAGATTAATATCCGAAACAAAGCAAATGACGATTTTGAGAGACAACACAAGAAGACGTTTACGCATATTCTGGCTTGGAACATTGTGAAAGATAATCCGAAGTGGAAAGAGCAACCGTAAATTGGTGGCGGGCACGAGTCGTCGAGCTCGAAATTGAAAAGAAAGTCTTCCGAGTCAAACCTTACTCCAACACCACCATCTGGCACCGCCATATATGGACGAAGAAATGAAATCCAACGTTCCTTTGCCGTGTCTCAATGACGATTTTATGTTCTATTTATGTTTAAAATAAAATTAACAATGTAGTGATTGGTCGGATGCCAATGAAAGTTGGACGAGTGATGAGTGAGTGGTGGAGTTGAGATGACATGTTGTGATTGGTTAGAAGTGAGTGGTGGGATATAAAGTGGAAGTTCCATTGCTAGCCCCCTAAAGGTGCTTATATTGCTTTAAAGTGTGAGAATATAATAGTCTCTATGAACCATCTCAACTTGCAACTTTGATGTAGATGGCTCAATTCAACAAATACTCACAAACAAATTAAATTCTGCCACATTGAGATCGAAAACATTAATGTTGAACCATAAGAAAATCCCTGAAGACACCAAACATCAAACCCCAAAACCTCAAATAAATTGCACAAATTGACTCCATATAAAGTCAAAATCACATGCAAATAGTGTATCATAAAGAATATATACATGGAACTGGATAACACAAAAAAATGGTCGGTATTTGAGAAAACTAAAAGCCCAACTTCGGCATCACAAAGAACCAAAAGTGCTTGTGCTTTCTTTGATCAAACCATCACATTAGCATATGCACTCTAAATATAATATAAAACAATATAGCTGTAAAGATATATTAACACTTAACAATAGTGGGAGGGAGGTGATAGGTTGTTCCATAAGCGTACGTAATGAATGATGTGTGAATGTGGATCCATCATTTGGATGATGATTTTGATTGCATTGTGGGAAGTTTATTTGGTGGAGAAAGTGGAAGGGCGATGCCATAAATTGGAGGCGGACCTTTTGGCTAGCAACATACAATAAAACCTCATTTAAATAATGATTATTGGCAAGGATGAATGAACTAATAACATGATGGAATTAAAGACATATGTGAGTAATGATCATTAAGAAAGAATATAAAGTTTTAGCCATGATGCAAGAGATTAACTTTTATATTATATATAGATCATTCATAAATAGTTCATTAAAGTGTTCAACGAGAAGTGTGTTTATTTGGTATAACACCTCAAGAATTTTAAGGTGATAAATTAACTCTTTTTGTAGTTTTGGCATTAAAATAAGTTCCTAATATTTTATTTTTGGATATGGGGTTAATTTAGTTGGAACTTTAGCAGATAGCGGGTAAAATACCTACAAAAATTAGAAAAGGGGCGTGGCATTTCCTTGTGTTGCCAGCCAAGTTCTTCCCCCCCCCCCCCTTAGTCACACTTCCATTACCATTCTATGCTTCACTAAGTATTTTCAACCTTCTTCTTCTTGTTTCTATCAAATCAAATTGTAATTTCCTCTAATTCAAGGATAAAAATAATAATAATAGTCTTAAATAATCTTTAATAAGCAAAATTGAAAACTTAGAGTTTGTGTATGGTGGTGGTGGTGGTGGTGGTGGCCGAATTTTAGAAGAAGAAAAGAGGAAGAAATTGTGATTTAGAAACCCTAATCTTTATCTCCCATTCTTGAGGTATTGATTTCCTTAACCTAGTTCTAATCTTTATTTTTATGAATTAGGGTTCTTGAAAGGTTCAATTTGGGGTTTTTGCTAGAATTGAGTTATTATATATTTTCTCCTAAATTCTTGTATATGATAGTTTGTTATTGAGTTGCATGATTATTTAATTAAGAATTTGAGTGTTGATAATGAAACTTTGATTATGAAAGAATGGTGATTTTTCTAGTTGAATGGAATGATGGTGGAATTGATAAATTAAACAAGTCAAATGAAATTTTTGAATGAAATGCAACTCAATGACAAATATAAGAAGGTTTGGGTTAGGAATGCTAGTGTAATGTTGAAGGCTGGGTTGAGTAGCCAAAATGTGAATATCGCCTTATATGCGTATTATGATATTTTGATAGGTTGAAAGCTTGAATTTTTGCATTTGCGGTTATCTTGATTTAGATGTTGTGTCACGAAGGAAGTGAGTATACTTGCATATCTTTGTATATTCGTCGGGTCAATTACCATACGATGGTGGATTCCATGTATGGTAATTGATTTGGCGTTGTGCCTAATTGGGGGTCGTCTTTGATTACAGGCCTAATTGGTGGCCATAGCTCATGTGGGGCATTGTTATTGTATAATTTGATTGTGATTGTAATCATTTGCTTATATGGATCCATGTAATGCGTTGACACAATGGTGAGTATTATAGATATGACATGACGGTGTCATAGTCTATATGCAATAGACCTTTATGCATTGTCCTCCTTCGTTTATATGATTGTGTGCAAGCATATTCACTAAGCATTCGCTGACCGTTTAGTTGTTTACTATTTTATAGGTGGTTCCAGAAGAAGGAACTAGTTCTAGTTGATTTGAAGTGTTGATTTGGATTGCTAGTTGACTTGAATGTATTTTGGCCATTCATGGAAGAATGGTACTTTTTGGTTAGAGACTTAGATATCCCTCATCTTTATGGCTCTTGGATCATATTTGGAGTTATGGTAGTCATGTTTTGGTACATTCCTGTAAATTGATCATGTGTAGGTCTTTTGATCTTGCAAAACTTGCATTTTGGTTTAAAAAGTGTCAATTTGGGTAAACCCATATGGTTGTGTTCATGAACGTTAAATCAAATGGATGTTGTAACTATGTTTGAAAATGTGTCAATACTGGTTTGTATCTCAGAAATGATGATTATGAAGTTTGGTTTTGAGATTGGAAAGTTATAAGTTTGATCAAATGTTAAGATGAAGTTTGTGGTTCCTGAACTGGGTGCCCACTGCGGCGTAGTGGGGATGTGTCCTCTCGCTGTGGCGCAGTGAAAATCCTCGTATTTGATTTGTGTTTTGTTCCCACTGCGGCGCAGTGGGGTGATTAAAATTTTTTTTTCTTAATTCTTTTAAATCGGGTCGTGTCGTTTCATTTGGTGTATGAATGATTGTTAATATCTCTTGAAAGAAGGAAAGGAAAGGCTTAATTATTTTTGTGGTTATCAGCGAGACTAATTTTAGGTTTTTTTTTTTTTTTGATGATTTACAATTTTCGATTCATACTTCCTCTAACAAGTTCAGATTCAATTTATGTAGCATGAATCCTACAACCAACATAAAATTTCTTTAGTTTGTTTTCCATATGACATATGTAAAATAATTAATATCCAAATTTGTAAATTTGAAATCAAGCTATTTCACAGTTACAACCAACGTTGCTTTTCAATATTGGAAATTCTTAGCCAAACAATAACATATTATGTGACCACATGACTAGTTATCGATCTCCAATATTACTTAACTTACATCAAGTTTATGCAGTTAGACTATAGAGCAACAATCGACAGTAAACCAAATAATAGGACAAACAAGCAAAATATCTGAAAATTAATTGTTGGGTTTTAGTAACTTTTAAGTTTTTGTTATGTTTATAGTAAGCCTATCTATTCAAATTTATGGAACAATTATAAAATTTCATTATTAAAAAAATCTAATATAAAATATAATTTAATAGCATTATAATTTGGGGGACTTAGGCACTGGCCTAGCCCCACTATACTATTTACCCGGTGATTAAACGAATAAATGAACATTCACGGAAATAGTATATGTATTTACATACTTATTATATATCATAAAAATTATAACTTCTATGTTGAAAGTTTATAAAAATGGGACATGCGAATTGACCAAAATACCCTTACTGAATTAAATCACCATTAATCTATTATTTATTAAAATAACTCTACTAACCCCTTTAAATCGCCGGCTCGCCGCCGCATTGCGCGGGTACCATGCTCGTTATATGCAGTGGCGAAGCCAGGAATTATCGTTTGGATGGGCCAAAACTAAACAACAAGTAAACTTTAATTACACAACTATTTAGAAGGTTGTAGTTGGATTTTACGTTCCCTCAAGTCATTAAAATCATTTAAAATAGAATCTAAGCTAAAAGTCTCGGCTACTTCTTTTTCAATGTAAATAAGAAGATTATCCAAAAGAAATTCATCACCCATTTTATTACGAAGTCTATTCTTCAAAATCTTCATAGCTGAAAATGCACGTTCAACACTTGCTGCAGACACCGGTAGAGTCAAAACAAATCGAATTAACCAATCAACGAGATAATAATGATTTGCTACTCATGTGGTTGCTAAATAAATTTCGACAAAGCAAAAGTACAATAGTTGTTAAATAATGTAAACAGAGGTTGTAAAATTATTGGATAATGAGGCTGAGAAATTAAACTCAACCAATTAACAAGGATTTAGTTACTAAACCTCAACTAGTTTTCAATGTTAAACTACTAAGAATCATTCTAATTCCTAAATAAAACACATATACTTAAAAAATTCAAATATTTTTCCTCTTTTTCTTAATCTCAATATTTATTTATTGATTCAAAGATTCACATCTATGAAAATAAAAGTCAGATGCCGATGGTAAATATAAAAATTAGATAAGAATTGAAATTGAATGATAAATATATAACATACATTTGTTAGGTTACGATAGATACCGAGAAATGGGATGGATTTTTAATAATCGCAATTCATAAACTTCACAAAAAGAATTAAGGTGTCATGGTGGATTTGATCCTCTAAAGCAAAAAAGATTTTTTACTTGTTTCCTAAAATCTAAAAGTGACCTACGTTATTTAACTTTTTCCTTTATTTGGGATGGGCCATATAAGTTTTGGGCCAAAGATTTATAGAAATATACATGTAAGATTTAGTATTATTAGAAAGATTGGGATGGGCCTTGGCCCGTCCTAGTATATATGTCCCTCCGCCACTGGTTATATGTCATGGTAATTCAAATTGCCAGTTTTTGTGTTTACACAAATTTCAAACCATTTTTATGTTGAGAGAAATTACAATGATGACCATTGTGGTTGCCACTTACCTTGATGGAAAGTCTGAAATTGAAGAACCGTTAACTCATATCCATTAAGGGTCGATTTGACTGACATGTAATCAACATTTTTGTCACCTAGTTGTAATATCTATGGAATAACATAAATGAAAACACATATATTATGAATGATTCAAACATAGGACCTTTTGATTTTACTCTTGCATAATCTCGAATGTTTTCATTACGACTACATAGATCAAGATCAAATAAGACAATATAAATAGAAGTTTCTAGATTCATGGAGATATACAACAACATACACATTGTCATGTTTGTATATCCATCGTGTGAGTCTTCAACAATTATTCGAAAAATTACATATCCAATTTAATGTATAAACACTTTTACTATATTTGTTCTTTTGTCTTCTATTATTTTTTATAAAAATGAAACAACTAAAACAATAATTTAAATACAAGTATTCATTCGTTTAATTTTTGTTTATTTAGCTTAAACTTCTTGTGCAATTTTTATTTGCAAGAAATAAATTTGGTTAAACCTAAACAAATAAAACCAACACACAAAATTCCGTTACTTAAAATTGTTTTTTTCATTCGTTATTTGAATAAAACTCAAACGAACGAAAAAGCACCTAATCGTATTCGGTTTGTTCGTTTACGATTACGACCCAATTAGCAAAAAAAAGGTTTTACTGGATTACAAACATCGTAGAAGTAAAAATATACTCATATCCGTTGCAGGACTATCTATCTATCTTTCTATTTTTTAGGGTTTAACTTTACCCCCAAAATTTGATAAATCTTTTGCTCCTTAGTTCTTTTTTCTATTTAATTAATTTGACTTAATTCATAATAATTATTTATCATATCTGCGAAATAAAGAAAGGAATACTAGTAGCTGATAACCCCAGAAGCTATGGATCCCCCCAAAAACGTAAGTTCCATTTTTATAGTTATTGATTTTCATTAGTTTAATTTCCATTCTGCAAGTATTTATATGTTTTTTATAATATAATTTGTAATAAATATTGTTATGTTATATGTAGACTGCTGGAGTTGACAATACTTTCAGAAGGAAATTCGATAAAGAAGAGTATTTACAACGTGCCCGCGAACGCGAGGAGAAAGAAAAGGTTTTTCATTTGCTCTTTCTTTTTTTGTTGATATTTATGTGGGTGTGTTAAGATTTTGATTATTTTTAGTTAGTTTGATGATTTGTGTGTGTGTTTGTTAATTTGTGTTGTAGGAGTTGGAAAGCCGATCGAAATCTAAATGTAAGTTAAAGACTTGAAGTTTCCGTAACTATTATTAATGCATTGAAGTTTGATTATACGGATTTTCGGACGTTTACTGTTTTAGTTATACATAAATTTTGACAATGTTAAATAAAACTTTGAAATTGCAGCAAAAGGTCCGCCTGTGCAAAGGAAACCGTTGAAACATAGAGATTATGAAGTCGACCTTGATTCTCGCCTTGGAAAGACTCAGGTTTGTTACATGAATTTCTGCTTATGTAGTTGTATGTCGCCTTTTTTTTTGCTTGTGGTGTGTGAGGAAGAGTGTTTATGTATCACTGATTGTAAACTTCAAGGCCTTTTAAAAGCATAGAGGAGTAGGTGTTTTCGTAGTAGAAATATAGAATATTAGAATCTAGGGGTGTCGTGTCTCGAGTATTTTATTAGTGAGATGACATGATTGTATTTCGGAAGTTTACTTGTCAAGTGTAGCTCTGGAACCGGGCCATATAGTAAGCTTTATGTAAATGTTAACTTTTGGTTCTACACTAAAGACTACCTTATTAGGCACTCCACTGATTATTGTTTGACTCTTTGTTGAAAGTTATGTAATTTACGTAGTATTTGCAGTAGTCTTTGCTAACAGACGTAAAAAAAATGTTCATGTTAATTGTGATAACACCAATTTTAATTTACTCTCGCTGGGATATAGGAGTGTATTTTTGTTGAGTAGCATCTCTATTTGTATATTTTGTCACCCTATAAATGTGGGAGTACATAAGGTATTCGAATGCTTACTACTACAAGGATAAGTCTTTAAGGATGTCAGTTGTTAGTTTGAGATTTTTAGATATGGTTATCCCGATTAAGGATTTTTGATACTCCATAACTTAAATGCGTCTGCCGGGTAAGTGCTAAGTCAATCTTTTACACTGTTCCCAGTTGGTTTTTGTAGAGTAAGTGAAGTGGGGAGAGGAAAACCAATAAGAGTTTGTGCTGTCAAGGTTTTGCTAAAAGGGAAAGGAGAGGAAAGAAAGAGTGTGTGTGTGTTGGGGGGGTGGGGGTGGGGATTCCATTATGCTATAGAACTTGAAACAAATAATATCCATAATTCTAAATTGTTATGATTTAGTTGCATTCCTGACAAAACTAAGCTTTTCTTTTCTTCCTTCAGTTTTTGATTTTGCCACATATATGTATATATATGTTCACATACATCTATTACTAAACTGCTTGTATTCTAGTTGAAGTATACAACAAACTTTCTGACCCCTTTGTGCTTCTGCTCTTTAACAGGTTGTCACTCCAATTGCACCCCTTAGTCAACAGGTATGTCTTTAATCTTTCACTTATACATGTATTTGAAGTACTTTTGATCCGTTTTAGACTTTTAGTACAATGTGAAAACGCCCAAAACATCTAAATTTTGCAGACTGTACTTAAAATTAGTACTTTAAAGTTTCAGACGCACAATGCTCACTCTAAATGCTTACTCTATACTGTTCTTGCCATTCACAATACAAAACCAGCTCAATCTCGTATTGGACAAAATTAGTTTGTTGTAAAATGAAAAACTTAACTGAAATATAAGGAAACAAGCCATCATTGTTATGTGGTGGATATCAAGTTCTTTGTCTTTTTTTTTTGGATTTACCTGCATAAACTACAGTGTCTTTAACTACCCTCCCAGTTTCATTTTGCCAACAACTTTTATGCATTTGAACAAGTGTTGCGTTACCATATGATTCAAGCTGGAATAATTACCCTTGGGAAACTAATTTGAAGGAATGGCATATTTTATCTTGGATCCAAGTTGTAGCCATCAATAAATTACATTTCTTGGAGGCCTGTTGAACTTTTATGGTATTATTATTATTTTTGAACCTATTAGCCTTTTTGATGTTCATGATCTTCAACACTGATTTCACTCAAATTTTCTCAAAACTTCCAAATCTCAGCAATATACAATATTTTAAGAGAGACATTTGGTGCTCCAGTTAAATTTTGGGATTAGGTTTTTAACCTTCCATGCTTTTGGCCCAATTTTTCCTTCTAGGCAATGATTTAGAATGAGGGTCTCATTTTGCAAGGGGCAACAACATGTTACATAGCGAAATGATCAATTAAATTATTGGAATTCATCTTTTGGGTACGTGTAACATCGTTCTTATAATAGTCGTGTTCTGCCGTATCTGTTTTAAACTGGCATTTATGTCCAGTTTTTGTCTTGTTGAGAAGCTGGCATGTTATGAAAAGAAAACTACCTTTGATGATATGTATGCATCTTGTACCATCAATTTCAAAATATGATGACAAGATTAAACTTTTGCTGTTCCCCATTCAGTGAAGAGTATAAAAAAGATCACCAAACAAAGTTTCTCTAGGCACCATTGTTCGTAACTGATTGTCCTAATGCAAAGTACGTCCAAAATCTAAGAGATGTGCAATAAGTCAAAATGATCCTTCTAAACACCATCATATAATGGCTTAAATTTTTCTATCCAAAGGAGATAGCAAAATGTCCATTCTGTGTCCCTTTCACAATATCAACAAAGAAATGAAAATCAGCCCCCTCTAGGCTTTTGATTTCTGTATTTCCTTCTTGAGTCTCACACTCTCACTGACAAACTGTGACACAAAACCTTTGATGTTTTTCTTTGATTGCACCTAATATTATCATAAGTTCTATGAATACTAGCCGCTTACATGGTTGGACATTTACACACTAAATAGATGAATATTAACCATATACAAGACACATAAATTTCCAAAAAGTGACTCTTAATAAAATGAACATAATGCTTACTCTATTAACATAATATTTATATTGCGTACAAATTTGCCTTGTAATTCATCTTTAATAATCAGTTGACATGGATACAATTGTTATATGCAGGCTGGATACTTTTGCTCTGTTTGTGAATGCGTAGTGAAGGATTCTGCTAACTATTTGGACCATATCAATGGAAAGAAGCGTAAGTATTTACTCACTTGTAACATTCTCAGTTATCTTTTGCATTGCTAACTATGATTTTTTGTTTATTATATTGTTGTCTGCCACAGATCAAAGAGCCTTGGGAATGTCTATGAGGGTAGAGAGGGCATCTCTTGAACAGGTACGGATCCGTAAATTATTTTAGTTAAAGTTAGCTGGTTTTGTAAGTGGTTTTTAGGAACATATGGACAAATAGTTCATGAGAATATGTGTAGTTAAATGAAGCAGGAATAAACGTCTGTTATTTAAGTTGCATGTTTTCCTTGAGAAAAAAGATTTTCTCTGGTTAAGGGACACTTTTAATCTTCTTAAAGGAACTCAAATATACTTGCGCTTGTTGATTTTTGGTGCTTACTTCAAACCTTAAATTTTTTTTTACAGTGAGAGATGTTAACTGCATGAACAACTAGATTATCGGACATTTAAAAGTTCAAATCATGAACAATTTAAACTTGAGATAAATGCAGAAAATAGAAATGAACTTTGATCGAATTCAAATAATTAGCAGTGTCCTATAAATGTTTTACTTTTTAGAAACCAACTAGCAATAATTTACCTGGAAACCCAAAATATTATTCCCAAATCACCATATACATCCCAGATACAAACTTTTTAAAAATCAAAAGCAACTATGAAGTTAAAGGCTTCCCAATCCTATTACAAAACCCAACCAGGATACTAAGTTTTCATGCTTGAGGCTAGATGACTGGATTTATAGATATGGATATAGATGGCGGTAGCTAGATCCGGTTATATAGATATAGATCTGGATGTAGATATTGACCCAGATTTTAGCCGGAAAACCCACCGCCATTCACACTACCACCGCACAAAAAACAATCTCATGGATGATGTAACCGAATGACAGATATCATGGGTAATTTAACTTAACTCGAAGGAAAGCACATAGTGGTGATGTAAATCGAAGAATGAATGATGATGATGATCTAATCGAGAGGTGGGGGCCAGTGATGAGATGGTGCCTGTTGGTGAAGGATGGGTGAGTATATATATTGAGGGTATATATGAGAGTGTGTTTATAGATATTAAAAAATTCAGGTAGGGAGTTGGGACAATTTTTGTAATGTATACAACACAGGGATGTTAAGTTACGTTGTTCCCCAATTTCATTTCTGTATGTTGTGAAATCAATGGGTCATTCACATCAATAATTGTAGGTGTATCGTAGGATTTCTCAACGAAGTGACATTTATTATAGTAAAAGAGGTGATATATGTTTGTAAAAGTGGTTTTATAATTATATTATGTAACATATGTATGTATGTATAGATTTAGGAATGATAATATATTTAGCTAGGGCCTAGGGTTGGAGATGATGATGATGATAGATAGATAGATAGATAGATAAAAACTTAAGTTGAAAAAACAACAAACCATATGGTTCATTTTGCATTTAACTTATTGAAATGAAAACACTAATATGACCTGTAGAATTGGTTTCCAGGTAAAGAGGGTGTTTGAGATTGCGTTATAAAATGATTATTTGATTATTACGTTTATAAAACGCAAATAATATAAAAAAATGTTTGTATGAAAAAGTGATTATTGACTATGAAAGCGCAGTTTTCGAGAAGCATCTACCAGCATTCTTTTTCAAAACGCATAATCTATTTTGAAAAAGCAGATTTTGTTTTGTAAACGCAATACCAAACATACTCAAAGTGTTGCTAATTTTGACAATAATTGAAAGTTGATTTCTAAAATGTATAACGTTTATATGACATTGCTAATTACGTGAATTCGATCAAAGTTCATTTCTCTTTTCTGCAGTTATCCCTTTAAACTTTAGGAATCTCTTTCTTGGTGCACACCTCATGTTTTAAATCCTTGCTTCTTTATGTGGTACAGGTTCAACAGCGATTTGAAAACCTCAAGAAACGGAAAGACCCAGTAACATTTACTGAGCAAGGTACAAGCAGTTAGATTGTGATTTATATCCTAGCGTTCTTTTTGCTGCCAAGTTGAATCTCCCATTTTTTTTTTATCTAGTTGCAAACTTGCAATTCTGACCCATTTGCTTTTAAAAGGGTCATTCATTTGATTATTTTTTTTTTCTACCAGGTCAAATGGGTAAAACAAAAAAAGAAATAGTTTGAAAGGAAATTGTGTTAAAAGTCATCCAAGTGTATTTTTAATGCATGATATCTCCTAAAAATGATTTTACTAAAACATCCCACGCTTCAATAAATTAGGTCAATGTTTTCATTCATATTATTATACACACCAATAACATATGAAAAATTACATTCTTTTTGCAAAAAGTGTTCCTCATCAGCCCGACCTGTACAAAACTACCCATTTGGCCCAAACAGGTCTTGACGTGCCTGAACTCCAAATGTCCTGCCTCCAAATTTTCGTTACTTCCTTTCCTTTAGTTTGCTAAACTTAATACCCTCTGTGTTGCATATGTTATTATAGATCTTGATGACCGAATCTTAAAGCAACAGCAAGAGGAGGAGGAAAGGAAGCGTCAAAAGCGTGAAAGGAAAAAGGAAAAAAAGGTCAGTGTCACCACTATGGGAGATCTTGACGTTTATTTTTTGTAGGTCATGAAATATAATGCAGTATATGGCATAGCCAGTAGAGGGTTTTTTGTTTTCAAGTGCTCGTATGATATCATTATTAAGTCCGGTCGCTGATGTGAATGTTTTTGTCTAACAGAAAGAGAAGGTGTTAGAGGAGGAAATCGAGGTAGACCCTGATGTTGCAGCTATGATGGGATTTGGAGGTTTTGGTACATCCAAAAAGTAAAATATATCTAGAGAAGCATCACTTTTTTCCTTTCTTAATATCGAGATGTAGAGTACTGCTACAGGAAGTTGTTTTGTAAGTTTTACATTGTACGCATCGGAAGCTATTGATTTTTTTAGTATATCAGGAAAATTGGGGTTTCGCTAGTTTGAAAATGGGTCAGTTATATGCAGCAGCTTAGTCTTCTCTCTTTTTTTTTTTTTTTTTTTTTTTGTAGTTTTTAACTATAAATTATTCGCGACTGTTTGAAGTTTTAATCAAATCCGTATAAAACAAAATCCGTATTAGAGACTCTCTCGACAAGTAGATCCATTTTAAACAGGAAAACCCCCCAAGACAACTTACACCAATCCTAAATATCAGGTAAAACTTCTCCTTGACCCACCTCATCCCAAGTTAGATCAGTAACCAACCCCACCTTAGTTTGTTGCAACAGCTTAGTTAATTTCAAATGACAATTTTCTCTTTGGCGGGGGATACCTCATACCTGTGTCGAGCCTCGACACATGTAATCCAATCAGCAATATTACCAACATTTTGTGTAATGTTCCAAAAACTGTCGATGTATGTTGTTCATGATGAGTATTTTCAGGTAATTTTTCTAAATGGATGTGTTAACGGTTGGACACAGTTAGATTATTAATACTCAAGCTGCATCTATCCAGTTAGATTAACTATCAAGCATACTAAATAAATATATCCATATCTCCATATATATATATATATATATATATCGATATATAAAGCTTGTTACATACACATACACATAAAACTATTAACCTTCCAACACAACCTATGTATTACAAACTTTATTAACTCATACAACAGGCATACACACGAACTATCCAGTCCCAGTAACGCCGGGGTCCGGCTTATCACGACGACCTTGTTGTTGGGCTTCAATCGTTTCCGAAACCGCATCACCGAAAACTGGACCGCCACGGCCAGCACAATCTTCAACTTTATCTTGTATTTTGTCTATTTGAATCTTACCTTCATCTTCTTTCGAGTGAAGATCCATTCGACTTTGGTTTTCACCTCCTTGTACGGAATGGTATGTCGTTGCTGTTGTGCTTCCTGGTGGCAACGAACCTTGAGCTCCCGACATGTTTTAGATAACCTTTAATTTCTAATTTTGTTTTTGGTGTTTTTTGGTTATTATGTTGGTACATATGTTTATATAGAAATGGATTTTCATTAGATAAACTTTGGTTTTTATATTATATACGTGTTTGATTTGTAGTAGCTAGCCACGTGTTAAAAACCATGTACACGTGGATGACTCTGTGCTTAGACGTATCTTGCTATATAAGGGAGAAAATCGTGTCGGATTAATGGTGATGAACTTATGGTATTTGATGAGTACATATATTTTTTTCTAATGGTCACTAAAATAATATCGGGTATTTCGTACTTGGCGCATTATTGGCTTAAGGTACATACATACCACCACAACTCAAATACACGAAGTGATTATCCCATTTAACTTTACGTTTTGAAAAAAAATTCAGTTGCCCGGAGGCTCACTAGTGGTAAAACTCGGTCACCCTTGAGATCAAACCGGTGTCCGAAGCCCCATCAATCTTCTTTCGTTGAACATTATGTCAAAAAACAAATAATGTTAATTAATAACAAAACTTGAACTTTGGTCACTTACGAACACCTTAACCATTTCTACCAAATGCAAATGGCTTGCACTAATGAGGTCATATATATAACCACAAATCTAACCTATTTAATACGATTAATTATATTGATAACGTAACCTATTAATAAATAATTAAGTCATTTTCGACTCTAAAATAGAAAGTGTTTTTACTAGCCTTCGTATTTTAATAATAAAAGACCCCTTTTTTATCTATAATATATCTAAAATAAAATATATTTGACTCTCTATTTTAGAAAATTCAACAATCTTTTTTAATATTCTCCATATTACTCATAATTCACACATTATCTCTAATTTTATATACTTAAAAACAATAAGACACACCCTACCTAGATTATAAAAAATAAAGTTACAATTCATTTTAAAAAGCGAAAAGAAGCGTATAAATAATTACAAAAGTTAAAAGTATAGATAATTAATTCAACATATTATATAGATTATAGAAAATAAATTTACATTTCATTTTATGAGATAATATATCATAAATTATAAATTACCATAAAAAAGGGACTAATTATATTTATATTCAAATTACAACCTCATCTAATACTCCAAACAAGATTAAACCAAAAGAGTATACGTGTGTACTTTTGTTATATAGAGGATTCCAACGGACTATTCTATTCTAGGAGACCAACTACTCTATGAACAATGAGTGTTATGAGTGTTTGCTGGAGCGCTTGCCGTCTCTCCTCCAAACACTTTATGCGCTCTTTGGTAGCATGAATGCGCGCTTCTTTCCTTACGAGATCCATTGTTCTAACACTTCTAAAAAAAATTTAGCACTATATGGTGTGTTTAATTTCATTTTGGAGTTTTCGACGGCAATTCAAGAAAACCTGGTCACATGTGCTTAGCAAGCACATATGGAGCACAAGCATAGTGGTAAGGCGCCCCTCATAAAATAATCTTATCAACTACACATCTTCAGGGGTATCATTACAGTTAGAACGATAACCATATGTGATCATTTTATGCAAAACTCGGAATAGAGGAACCTGGATATCACCTACTTTACTGGAAATACTCCAAGTCCGTCTTCCCAGGGATTTCTAACCAAAAGTCTTTAGTCGACTTATCATCATCAAACCCTCCTATTAAACACATCATGACACAAAAAATCATATGTATCTATATCCTCAAAATCCTCAATATCCAACATACAAATCATCCTCCACAAATGAACTTTTAGGAGAAAGATAAGATTTTCATGTTTGTATTTAGAAAGTATTATGATCTCTTTCCGGAACTTAGCAAGTTAACATTTGCACTAACGAGCTAGATGTTTGATAAATAGTTCTTTGTACACCTTTCCAAATCTATATATTTCCATAGCAATGTTGCCATCAAACTTATTAATGGCAGAGTTGATCTCTTCCAATAGCATTTCAAGATGTTTAAACACCATCATGACTATCTCAATGATCACTGCAAAAGTTCAATAAAAACCGCAAAGAGTTACCAATATTCAAGTTAAAAGCAAAGGTCAAAAAGTATTCACCAAAATCATATGAATAACTATGTCCATCAAAAAGAGTAGATAAACACAAATAGATGTCAAGGCACGTAACCAGCCTATCAATGAATTTAATATATAAGAATACTGAAAGTTCAAAGTAGTGAGGGAAGAATCTCAAGTATTGACTTACTACAACAAATTATCAAACTATCAAAATTTACTTCTAGCATGTATGTACATATCATTTATTTTTCATTAACTATTGTCATCAAGAATATTGAGAAGTTATTATAGATATGCAAAAGAAATCGTACCATTTTTTAATCGAAGAGATTATATACGTTGCAAGAAAAAGACTAACAATGAACAGTCCTAATAATCCCATAGAGATGATAAATCTTTTATCAGTGGGGACAAATTTTGGCGAACCGGAATATATAGAATTTATTATTCAAACAGGTTTTTGTGTATTTGTGATTGGGTAAACGGTCAACCCCACCAGGGTATTAGCGGCGACGTCGCCGTTAATAGTGGGACCCCCGACAAACTGAAACACTGCCTGACAGACCATGTAAGTCGAATGCCACGTCATCACTATTAGCGGCGACGTCGCAGCAAATAGTGGTGACGTGGCATTCGGCTGACATCTCGGGAATGGTTATTGAATGGACACGGGATTTACGATAGTGATAGAGTAGTATGTCGTTTAAAAAAATTATTATTACAAAGTAATAAAAGTTAAATTCACCTCACATAAATTAAGTACATCAAACATTTTTGAAATATTTGTCTCTTTCGAAAGTCATGTTAATCTAATATATTATATAAAAATAACCTAAGTGAAAAAATACCGTAGTAAAAAAAATGTAATAAATGATTGGGATTTGGAGAATTTTGCCTAACTTAGTTTTTCAATACGTGGATTTATATATAAATTTGATTTATTAGTCTTTTATAATTATACAAAATGTGTAGGATAACTTGTGCATTATTTTTGTCATTGAAACTTGAAAGATTTACATATTATCATACATTTATGATATATTATAATAATTAAGAAGGGTATATTTGTAATTTACAAGTTACACTTTTTTGCTTTCCACTACTAATTTACACTTTTCAACATTAATATTTATTTAAAACGTATATATTTATTTTATTTATGGTATATTATATAATTAAGAAGGGTATATTTGATAAAGATGAAATAATTAAATTTAATCTAGTGGTTATACATATAAATCTACTAAAATGTTAATATAAGTAATAATATTGTCTAATATTTATTTTCCCGCATAATACGTGAGGAATACATATGAATCTCAAAAATGTTAATATGTGACAAATCAATATTTTGACAAACATAAATAAAAGATGTTATAATGACAAGGTATCAATCTTAACTAACTTCGGTTGAAACGGTTGAATTTGTTACTAAATATTCTGGCAAGACATCGGATTAAGAGAAAATTACGTCAAATAACTTAGGTGAATTTGCTACATAGTCTAAGTAAAAAATTGTTACAACGTGTGCTTATCCAAATAAACAAAACAAATATAATATAAAATAGGTCATCGTTTGTTGCATTATTTTCCTAAAACTATAAATTGTCACGATCACCACTATGTAAATATATATTTTTTAATCTTTATATATAATAAAATACAATTTTTCTAATTAATTATTAAGCAAATAAAATATTTGTTTGGAATATCTATTAATTATAAACAAAAGCATTCAGATTTTTTGGTTTCTAATTTATATTTATTTAGATTTAGTTTTATCAACTGAAAAAACATATGTTTAAAACCATTTATTCGGTGCATTACACCGACACATCAGACTTGATTTATAAACACGATATACAATAGATTTTTTTTGGAGTGAAATGAAAAAGATAAAACCTTATAAAACCAAATTGAAAAATTAGTCCAATGATTAAAATTGTATATAATGTTTATGACCATAACATAATGTTATTATACGAAATAATAACTTTTTCACCTTTTAAAACCTATTATTGTACATGAAACCTTGGATTACATTTTTTTACAATGTTAAAGCTAATAGGGTTGGTGGCCCATTGGTAAGATTTTTAACCTTTGGAGAATTCATCCGGGTCTAAATTTTTAAGCAATTTAGATATATATCCGAGAAAAGTGAATATGTAGCTATCATATAAGCAATTTAGATATATATCTCTTCACATATTAAATTTTTAATATTTGTTGTATAATGAATAAATTATTAGCTCCTTATGTATTTTTAGAAGGCGATTTCGGATCATATTTTTATAATTCTTGTTATAATATTTATTTTATCAACAAATGTATACAAACATAAAAAATACAAATGATCAGATCACGCAAATCAAGATTACAAAAGGAAATTAAACTTCAGTTAAACGATGAATACAAGAGCATCGGTTATAGGACTTTATATTATAGGAAGATACGATGTTGTTACTAGACCAAGATTAGGCTAGCTAACTACTGCGAGGTTATAACCTAGTCTTTTAATTCACCCTATGAATCGTGGATCAAGCTCTCTATACTACCGGCATGGATGTCACTGTAGATACTCTACTACTCTAGGGAACGTGAAGTGATTATTACTAATGCTCTTGTTATAGATTTGGATCTTAATATATACAAACGTGTAAGTAATTGTTTTGTGAAATATTATTTCTGGAATAAAAGTGTGTGAACCCGACCGATGTAAAGATCACTCCCTTTGATTGCTTGGAATCTTTCCAACACACCGCAGTTGACATATAAAAAAGATTACCAAGAAACAATTAAGATTAAAAATTGCTACAGATTGTTGAATAATAAGAACATCAGACCAAAAAGGTTTAGACAATCAGGTGGTTCATGTAGCCAAGATCGATTTTGGTATAAAACTGTTTAGGGATATTTTTTTTTTTTTTAAATTCTATATCAATCGGTTGCATGAACATTCAGTATGTGACTCGTAATGTCTCGTAATGTCTGACATCAAGGGATCATACCTATGAATTCTGATGATCCCATTTTGGAAGCTCTTTATTTTTCAACATCCAAGCTATGACACTATAATTTCCCGACTAAAAGATGATAAATCTTCTAAAGTATTCATGGCAAAGCGACCATAACTGGTAGCCTAGTACTCATACTGAATAGACCTTGAAACCATAATGCTAGCAAACACCCTGCTTAGGACAACTACTAGCAAGAGGCAAGTCCACGTTCTCAACGGTCCTGAATGTTCGTTTCACCATCTTGTCAACATACAGAGTTCCCTCTAGATGATCACATTCGTGTTGTAAAATACGAGCCTGCCACCCACTAGCATTCACCTTCATGGGCTTCCCATCTCGATCCAACCCCCTAACCTCTACCTCAAGAAACCTTTCAACCAATGCTCTGTATCCATCAACACTGCAAAAATATTACCATTAATCAACCCGCCACCCACAACTTGCAACATCTAGGGAGTGATGAGCCGTTTTGAAAGTGACTATAGCATGTTTAATAAAACAGGGGATCTCAATAATCAGTTTTCTTGCAAATTTAGTTATTTCAATCCTAGAAACAGTTGACTGAAAGTCAGTAACTATTAGTTTAAAGAACAGACAGTCAAATTCAAATTAATTCAAAATATTACTAAATGGGGTTGAATCCACTATAGCATTAGTGTCATGAATCCATACAATCTGACTTACATCATCCATAGTAGAGGTGCAAAATGAGTGGGTTTATAGTATAAGGTCGGGTTGACCCACAACATTTTTTATGCAATATTTTAATTATAATAATGTGTTATATATAATTACAAATACTATACATGTGAGAATAACAATACTAACTTGACATAATTTGAGAGGCTGTATGTACAAGTTACACTTTGGCTACTTCCGAGTTTTGACATGCTTTGCCCATCCCTTTTTGGACTTATGTTTTTAAGTTTAACGTTTGGCAAGTTAGAGGCAAAACAAAACCCAAATCAACTCACCCATCCGCAATTCTTTACGTTCTCAGGCCTAATTCTAAATTTCTTCTCTTACATGGAATCCATAGTCCATATACCACATTGTATACCAATTAATGTGAAAGCGTTGAATGCTAAATCAAATACGGGAATTTGAACACAAACTTTATTCATCCATTAAGGATTGATAAAACAGGGCAAGTAAACTCACCTTAAACAACCTTCAAAAAACAATGCTGACTTGTTGCTCTTTTTTCTAAGTTTTGGGTTCAAAATAACCTACATTTCAAGAAACCGTTTACAAAACTTTCACATTGTAAGAACCGGGACTACACACTTCTTAAAGTTTTATTCACATACCATAAGATCAAAAGGATGCCTGTCATGTGCCTTGGTCTCTTCTTCTGGTTCTTGTGCTATGTATTCTTTAGTATCCTCCACTACAATAATCTGCTCATTAAATAACTATTTGTGTCAGACAAAAATGCATATAGAGAAACAAGAAACAATAGAGAAAACACAAGGAGTTAACGTCATCATGTCCAATTTTACATGTTACCCGTTTAAAAATATTTATAGCAAAATAAATGAAAAAAAGAAAGAAAGAAACTGACTTTTAAAGGAATACCAATTTGGGGAGCAGCAAGGCCAACCCCGGGTCGTCTTCTCATAACTTGAATCATATCATCAATTATCTTCTGGATACGCTCCGACCCGATTTCTCCAACCATGACTTCTCGGGCGGGTTCATGAAGAACCGGGTCACCGGCTTGCACAATAGATGGTAAACTGATAATCTTTTTTTTCTTTCCCAACCCATTAAACCAGCCTACTTGAGTAGAATAAGAAGATGATGAAGAAGAGAAAATTCTTGGTTTTAGAATGGGCTTAATCTGAGATGTATTGATTAGGGTTTGCCTCAAGTATTCGCCAACGAGTGGTTTTGACAGCCGTCGTATCACCTCCATCACCACCGTGTTCGTTGACTGAAGTGACTAGTGCAATACTTACTTTGGGCCAAATATAGTTTTTATTCAATTGGACTTGGCATGTGCAATATACTTCATAATAAGTTCATATCGTTCAAATGTCCTATAATTACAAGATGATATTCATACATGAAAATATGAAAAGATAAAATTAGAAAAGAAATTTAGAAAAAGATAATATTGTGATTTTAAAATGACTTTTAGACTAATTTATATGTTGATTAATTATGTCACTTCAAATAGAGTATCAGTCATCTTTCCAACATATTAACAAGTAAAAGTAACTGCTCAGTGCCGCTTTTTTTGGGTTTTGAGCCCAATACCTTGACGGTATATGGGGGAGGTTAAGATGCAGACAGACCTTACGTCTACCTAAGTAGAGAGACTGCTTCCAGTTTTCACCTAAATGGTAGAAAAGACCCTCCAACCTTTGCATGGGATGAGGATCGAACCTATGACCTCTGTTTACCACTGATCCAACCATGCTGCTTCAACATATTAACAAGTGTTTTAACAAAATAAACCAACATTGAACTCATTTTATTTTAAACTGAACAAATTGAAACTTAATTTGTTTCACGTTACATTGTCATTGTCATTTATATTAATTTAAAATCACATTATGTTAATTAAAAAAATATTATACGAGTATTAAATTTATAAAACAATATGTTTAATATAAAGAGTGAGAAACAAACATTATTAGAAAAATCTGGACTCACATTAGACTATCCACATCAGTGAACCAACTCAACCCAATCTCTTATTAAAAATTAATTTCTCTCTATTCCACCTATACAACCCAACCATACTCCAATTTTCACTCACATTCCCAACCCACCCTAAACTAATAATTTCTATAACAAACAAATATTTGATAATATTATTATATATTAAAATAAAAACAACTATTTAAAAGGTAAATGAGTGTTACCTCGTCTGAAAACTGGTTCACCGGAAAAATGAGTAGAACAAAAATCGGACTGACTGGGTCGCCGAAAAACTGGATCCCCGGAGTTCGCCGGAATTCCCCAAAACTGGTTTGCCGTATATCACTGGAAAAAACGTTCCCCGCAAAACTGGTTGGCCGGAAAACTTATTCGCTGGAAAAAAGTCGCCGCTAAAACCGCGCCTGCAAATGGACTCTGGGACGCCGGAAAACGTGGGTGGTGTAAAAAGGATTGTTGATAACGAGGATGAGGGGATAGATGGCCGGATTTTGTAAATAAAAAAAGTTATTATATGGAGAAGAAAGGAAATTATGGAGGAAGAGAGGGAGTGTTCCGGAAGGAGAAGGAGAAGGAAGAATAATAGGGAGAAGACGAGAGTGCGTCGTTTAAAACGATGTAACGCAGTGGGGGGCCCACTATTTGCGAAGACGTTGCCGCTAATAGTGGGGCCCATTGCACGTGATTCTGTGGCTTTGAATGTTGTAGTCTTACCTATGGGACCCACTATTTGCGACGACGTCGCCGCTAATAGTGGGTGGTCGGGTTACGCGCTTTTGCCTGGTCGGGTTACGCGCTTCGTTAAAAATGAAATATAGAAAAAGAATAAAAGAATCTCACTCGATTGATCGTGAAAAAAAACTGGCTCTAGATCCCAAAAATTAGATCACAACAATGAAAGGTGATAGCACCTAAGAAAATCTCCACCAGAAATCCAGAGCAAAATGGGTCAAATATGGGGATGAAAACTCATCCTATTTCTACAACTGCATCAATAACAGAACCTCTAAAAACCGAATTGTTGGGTTGGAAATTGATGGGTTATGGCACAGTGACCCTCCTTCAATCCGTGAAGCAACCTACTGCTTTTTCAAATTTAAATTCAGTGAGCCCATCAATAACCGACCCAGTCTACACTGTCAGGGGCTTAAAACGCTTTCTGTGGGCTACGCTGAGTTCCTCACTAACCGCTTCACAATGGCTGAAGTACAAGCAGCAGTCTGGGACTGTGAAAGTGACAAAGCTCCCGGACCCGACGGTTTCAATTTAGGCTTCATTAAAAAGTTCTGGGATCTCTTGAAATTTGATTTTTTTGCCATAATGCTCGACTTCTATGACTCTGGCAACATCAGCCACGGATGTGGCTCCACCTATATCACCCTTATTCCAAAGAAAACGGCGGTCAAATCACTTAATGATTACTGCCCCATCACCCTGATTGGCTGCATCAAGAAGATAATTTCAAAAATCCTAGCCAACCGCCTCAAAAAGAAGATTGCAAGTATTATTTCCCCTGCCCAAACAACTTTCCTTAGCGAAAGGAACATCCTTGATGGACCTTTAATGTTGAATGAAATAATCGGCTGGCTTAAAAAGTCGAAGCAGGAGGCTTTCTGCTTCAAGATTGACATTGAAAAGGCTTTCGATTCGATCAATTGGAATTTTCTAATTTCCATCATGGACCAAATGGGTTTTCCATCTAGTTGGCTTCTCTGGATTAGAGGTATTCTCGCCTCCACTAGATCCTCTGTACTTGTTAACGGCTGTCCTACTGCTGAATTTAACAGTGAAAGGGGTGTCTCCCAAGACGACCCATTATCTCCCTTTCTTTTCATAATTGCAATGGAAGCCTTCTCCAATATCATGCACCGTGCTTCCACATTGGGCCTTTTCTCTCCGATCAGGTTGCCCAACAATGGCCCTGTACTCAACCATTTTCTATATGCTGACGATGCTATCATATTTGGCAAGTGGTCACCAACCCATCTCTTAAATATCTCTCGAATCCTTAGATGCTTCTACCTAGTCTCTGGCCTAAAGATTAATCATCATAAGTCAAGCTTTTTTGGGATTAACCTCTCTATAGACATATGCTCTACCTCATGCAACATCCTTCGATGTAATCTGGGACCCATTACTTATCTCGGCCTACCCGTAGGCTCAAATATGAACCTTGTGAAAAACTGGTCACCGATAATAAAAACCTTTAAAACCCGATTATCCTCCTGGAAAGCCGCCACCCTCTCACTTGGTGGACGTATCACTCTTATCCGCTCGGTGCTTGACAGTCTCCCTTCTCACTTCTTCTCTTTGTATAAGGCTCCGGTAAGTGTTCTTTCCAAACTTGAATGTATTCGTAGGAATTTCTTTTGGGGTAGGTCAATCACGAATAGGAAGATTCCGTGGGTAGCTTGGAATAGAGTAGTTTCACCGGTTGAATCGGGCGGGCTTGGGTTGGGTTGCTTGCAAATAAAAAACCTTTCTCTTTTGTCCAAATGGTGGTGGAGACTTCGGAAAGAACCGCATAGCTTGTGGGTGCAAGTCATCACCTCCATCCACTTTTCACCAAGGAATTGCTCACCCATTCCATTTAAGAATAACTTTGTGGGGGTTTGGAAGTCCATCGCGGGCTTGAACTCCCACTTAACCCAGTTTGACGTTTCTTTGGAGTATTTGATTACAGGCTCCCTTGGTAATGGCAAAACCTTTAGATTTTGGATTGACACTTGGTCTGGTCAAGAACCCCTCTGCACAACCTTCCCCGACCTCTTCAAGCTAGAAAGAAACAAGAGTTGCCTTGTCAAAGACCGATGCACTGGTCATGGCCACTTCTCTCAGTGGGAATGGGATTGGACCCGCCCCCCATCAACTATGACTGAACTTCATCAACTACAGTCCATGCTCACTTCGATTTCCCACCACTCCCTAACCAACTCTGAAGATATTTGGGAATGGAAATTGGACCCGTAACTTCGCTTTACAGTCAAGTCTATGCGTTCGAGGCTGCAAAATACCTTAATTGGACCCAAGTTCTGGTCCTTCCCATGGAACAAGCTCGTCACACTCAAAGCTAATGTTTTTGCTTGGAGACTCGAGATGCATCGCATCCCAACTGCTGACCAACTTCTTCTGAGAAACATTACCCTACCATCACCATTATGCTCACTTTGCAACTCCTATATCGAATCGGCGGAACACCTCTTTTTACATTGTCCATTTGCGGATTCACTTTGGAGTATCATTGTTTCCTGGTGCAAAATTACTCCCCAAAAACCAGAAAGTCTGAAGGATCTATTCGAAGCTCACAAACTCATCTTCACAGACATCAGAAGACAATCTCTCTTCCTCCTCGTGATAATTACCTACTGTTGGACACTTTGGAGAACCCGGAATGACTATATCTTCTCCAATAAAGCCCCGTCACTTTGCTTTGCAATTACGTATTTAAAAAGGACAAGTTTTCTATGGCTGTCGAATCGATCATCCACCCTCAAAGTAACCTGGCCCAGTGGAAATCTTTCAACTTATAAATTCATGTCCTTGTTTCACTTAGCTATTTGTAACTACATGGTCCCTGTTTTGTTTCCTTTTCTCGTTTGCTTGTAACTCTGATTTTGTATGTGTATTTACTAGCATCTTGCTAGTCCACATACTAATGATATTTGAATGTTAAAAAAAAAAGAAAGTGTTTAGATGTAATAGTCGTAGTAGTACTACTTTGACTATTTAATATTTAACACCCTTCAATTTTATCAATTAAAAACATAAAACATAGATAAATATCTATTTAAAAATTATTAAATAAATGGTTTAATAAAACAACTTTATATTCATTTTTGCTGTGTATTTTATATGTTACACAAGTTCGAGAAAATATGTGTATAAAATAAATCACTTATATTTGATATAATTAACTTATTAATTATTGCTATTGAAAATAAACATGAAACATTAAACAGTACATTGGATTGGGACAAGTTTGTAACGATACAGATTCATTATATTTATACTATATTATAAAGCAAAAAGTCTTTTTCTAAATTTAAATTTCAACATGTCCCTTTATATATTATATATTTACATAAATAACTATATTACCCTTTTTCTCCTCAAATCTCAACCAATCATTTTTTTTCTCTCTCCTTCATAATCATTTATTCCCCCAATTAATTCAAAATCTTTTATCTCAAAAACCGTACATCGATAAATCATAAAAATTATATAAGTGTTCTTAAAATTTCATGCTCTTTCATTAGAGATGTCATTCGATATACTTTCGACGAATTTTTAAATATAAGGATGGAGCCCGTACGGCTAAGGCATTTGGCTATTACACTCTATGACCTATCACCTTCTATGACCTATCACACTTTATGACCTATCACCTCACCATCTCACCGCCGCAACGCGCGAGTACTTGCTCTCGTATTTTATAAATCTGGAAAAATAAGAATAAAATTTGATGAAAGTATTTGAGAAGGATGAATAAACCTAAATCTATATATGGGCTTACGGGTTCAACAAAGGCCCAATTTACTCTTCAAAATTTTGGCCCACTTACATGTTACTAAAAAGCAGCACATAGTTTTTTTTTTCCTTTGAAAACTAAACTTTTATTCACATTATGCCAAAACGCTCAAATGAGTAATGGCAAAAACAATACACTTTACATGGTAAACAAACTACGTATATATGTTAAAGTTATTCCAATCGTTCTAACTAACAAGACAATTCTTTGTTCTATTCTTGTGCCATAAAAAACGCGTAGCTTTAATGTCTTGGAAAACCTTATTGCTACACGTCCTCTTATCATCGAACCTCCTTTCGTTCCTTTCCTTCCACAACAACCAACATGTCACAAAGATAATACCTTTGAATACCTTCCATCCAGCTTTACCCAACCCCACATGCCTGTGAATCTCGAACAGAAAGTACTCATCTCGCACCAAAGACTAATTTTATACCAAGTCGTCGTGGCCAGCTCGCACGAACATAGGATGTGTTCCAGCGACTCTTCCATCCCACAATCAATACTATCAAACACACATTTTCTGGTCTTCAGAGTACTTAGGGTGGCCAGTCAGTCCATGGAGGCTATCCACATAAAGATGTTACAGTTTTTCGTAACCCATTTTGACCGGTTGAACACTACTAGAAAATCTGGATATACCCACGGATTTTCCCACGGCGAAAAATCCGTGGGAAAATTTCCCACGGATTACCCCACGATTTGGGGTTAAAATTACAAAGTCAAGACATCTTAACTTTTTTTTACCACAGGTTTCCCACGGATTACCCACAAAATTATATCCGTGGAAAAACCGTGGGAAATCTAAAGAAAATCAATAACAATTTCCCACAAAACATGTACCCGCGGGAAATCTGTGGGAAATCCATAGGAAATATTGTGTATATTCTGTGGATAATACGTGGGAAATATTTCTCACGGATTATCCATAGACAAATCTAAGCCATAGGAGATCCGTGGGAAAACCTTCCCACATATTACACTCGGATGGATCCATTTCGTAGGTAATCCATGGTAAATCCCTTGGAAAATATCCATGGGTAAATCATGGGAAATATTTCTCACAGATTACCCACAAATGAATTGAAACCATGGGAAATCTGTGGTAAACATTTCCTACAAGCTACCCACAGATTCATAATCCGAAGGAAATCCGAAAGAAATCCATAAGAATTTTTTTGTAAAATATGTTTTCGTTTATTCGTGGGAAATCCATCCGAAGGTTTTATCTAGATGTCCCACGGATTGCTATATTTTAAGGCTAATTTATGGAAAATTTGTCGAAAATTCAAATAGTTTATCATTTTGTTTAGTATATATATTATATAAATAAATGGATGTACATTGTAGGTAAGTATATTTTCTACTATAAACTAAATATGTAGATTTTATTAAAGTTAGCTTATAAGACACTTATTTGGAAGGGTCATATTATACTGTTATATAATAGAACACTTGTTATATAAGTTGTAATATAATAAGTTTATTGAACACTTTATATCCAGGTAACGATATATTAAGCATTATATGATACTTTATATCGAATAGGCTGATTGGGCTTTCAACCTTGCTTATAATGGGAAACTTTTCCACGAATTATTTGCTCGTGGGAAAGCCGTGGGAATCATAAATTGGCCGTGGAAAAATTCGTGGGAAAATGTTTCCCACGCCCCTTTTAACGTTGGCCAATATCCGTGGGAAATCCGTCTTTCCCACGGATTTGGCCGTGGGAAATCGGCGATTATGTAGTAGTGGAATACATACCTATTACCGTCAATGAACCCGCTTCTAAGAATGTGTTTCACCCCTTTAACAGAAAATTCAGTTTGATTCCTAATGGTGTACCCGCTCAGCGATACTACCTCGCGACTCGAAGGACCATCCGTAACGAAGGCCTCAGACGGAATTAAATCACAAGATCAATCCTAAAAATAAGGGATTCGATTCTATCATTAATCTCGGATAAAAATGGGAAGTTGTTGAAATCCAAAGAGGGGGAAACCCTAGAATGAACTTGGACTACTTCCTAAACCGAACGCCCCTCTATAAAAGGGGAAAAGAAAAGACCTCCAAGGCATGATTTTTCAACACATTACATCGATATACCTACACGACAACACATCTACAATAAACGGTCTTCACCTTGTTCGATTGGCGTAAAGAGGCCAGAAACCTACCTTCGGGGAATCGCCAACGAACAACCCCAAAACACCCATCACCCATTTCCTTAACCAAGCCACGACTTAGTGTACAATCAATTCCCACCTGCCCAAAGCCACTTGTCTGGGCTATCCTTCAAAACAATACCGTCCATTAAACGTGAGAGATTCTATCATTCATTTAACTCTTCTGTCGTGGTCGGCTCATGATACTAACTCCAGCTTCCTCCAAATTGTCTTGTCATCTCGCAAAACCGACTTCTAACAACACCCTTTTTATCTTTGTCCAATTTAAAAACTAACGGAACCGCTCTTTTAAGGGAACGTATAAGATGCCTGTTTCTTGTTTTCCCTTAACAATATATCTTATAAATTTTTTTTTTGCAAGTCGTGTGATTGAAATTCTTGTGAGGATGGAAGCTTAGCAACACCATTTCTAATAACATACATGTTTTTCCCTTTTGTAGATACACATTGGACTGGTTGGCATAAAGCAAGCGGGACGAAGCATGGGAAGGTATCATGTATCTAGTATTACCCCTGATCATTTGTTCGGGAATAACAAATTTTGTGTTGGATAAAAGATATTGAATGACTTCTTCTATTTCTATTTGCCATCTTCATCTACTTGAAAAAAACAAAAGAACTGCTTAGTATCGTTTTTCGCGGGTTTTGAGCATCAATACCCCAACGGTGTTTGAGGAAAGTTAAGATGTAGATAGATCTTACATTTACCTAAGTAGAGAGACTGCTTATATTTTCTAAATCAGGATGTTTACTACTAATCTATGCTGCTTTACTCGTTCCTCTTTATTCTATATTGTTGATTATTATTTGTATTGTTGTTACTCCAAAATCTAAGATATAACACGTTATCCAACATTCTCTTATTTTAGTTTTATTAACGGCAAAAGTAAAAATATTATTAATAAAAGGCCTACTAGCAAGTATTAGGGATCAAGTAATACAATCTAGAATTACAACAATTAGAAAAAGACTAATTCCTCTTGAAACTTTAACTGTTAAGGTTGTAAAAAGGTTGAAAAAAACTTATGCCAAGTACTCCGAGACATAAGAAAAAACCTCATCAAGCGAAGACCGAGCGACCGATTTTCACTTCGTGATATTTTTGATGCCACCCCAAACAAGTTCCAAGAACACAACAAAGCTTACACCTTATTCACATATCTAGCGGGTTCACTTTCCAGACTTCCCAAGATTCTTTTATTTATTTTTGGATACAACCATTTTTTCCTATCCAAAATAATCTCTTACATCGATTTCTTTTCCTTAGCCTACCACACTAACTTAAATACATCCAGCATGCTACAGGTCACTTAACATCTAATTTGACCAAAAATGATCTTACATATATGGGTTCCAATTTATGATTTGTTTGGCTGTTGACTGTTGATTTAATGATTGGTCTGAGTATCAATTTGCATAAGCTGCTACCAAATTTATACATTTCTTTTTATTAAAAAAAAAACACTTTGATTGGGATTTGCTAAACGAAACTCTAAAGACTTTCGTTAAGCTGCATTAAATAGTTGTACATTTATCATAAAATTGAAGGGTGAACATTTTTCTATATAAATCAAGATTATTTATTTGTAGTATCATCAATGGAAGATCAAATCTACTTGCAACTTCTTCCCATTGGTCTCTTTTATGTCGCTCTTCATGTAAATAGTATATTGCTCAAAAGTGACAAACCATATGTTTGGTTAATTAATTGCCATATTAACTAAATTATGCTGATGCATTGTTCCTGGTTGAAGTATATTATGCAAGAATTCGGCCTTTTCGATTCTAGATCAAGAGAAATAAAAAAGTAAATGGTTTTTATCTCTAAGAGACCTGTCAACATAACTCTATAAATTGCAACGTACACTATAGTTTTTAGCTACGTTTAACATATATAGTAGTTCTACTAGCAATCATTTAAACTTCTAAACTGTGGTAGCATTTTCAGGTTTTACTAGTTAAAATAATCAAAAACACATTAAAATACTATTATATGTGAAATACAAAAAGATATGTAAGGTATTATATAAATTATTGTAAAAAAAAATAAAAGATAAATGAACCTTGATACCATATTAACTTTGTATAATAAAATGTAAAAAAACAACCGAAAGAACGATAGTTTTAGTTAAATTGGACGACCGATACACATACTAATTTGACACAAATACTACATACTCTAACGCCCATTAGAAAAGAAAAATAAATACGATTTGCATTAGCTTTTCTAACTTTTGTTAGACACTAAATAGCATGTAAAGATCATTAACCACCATTTGAGAAAATGACATAACTCCTTGTTAGAGAAAAGACCGTATTAAACAACCAAACCGAAGTTGAAAACCGCTAGTGTTCGTTAAAGTGTTTGAACACTTTTAATTAACGATGAGAATTATTGTTGCAAGAGATCTAACAACAGGGATTAATATTGCCAAAAGAAAATGCCACGCGCAAAATTACGCACTCAAATTATATATATAAAATAGATTTAAATTTCATTTAAAAATAAAAAAATAGTATCTATCATAAATTATAAATTAACATTAAAAATATGAATGGTATCACTCATTATTTTTATATTCAAATTACAATCTCATATAATACTTCAAAGATTAAACCAAAAGTGTATATGTCTGCATTTTTGTTATATAAAAGATTCCAACGGACTCTTTTATTCTAGTCTTCTATACGACCGAGTGCTACATGACTATCTCGTTGATCTACTGCAAAAGTTCAACAAAAATCACAAAGGGTTGCCAGTAAGCAAAGCTCAAAAGGTTTTCACCAAAATCATACTGTATGAATAACCATATCCACCATGAACTATAAAAATTTAAATTTAAAGAAGATAAGCACCCAACCAGCCTATGAATGAATTTAATATATAAAAATGTTGAAAGTTCAAACAAATTATCAAACTATCAAAATTTACTTCTACCATGTATGTAGACATCAATTAATTTTTCTAAAAAACATAACTGCTACCATGAGGAATCAATAATATATAAACGTGCAACGCACGGAGTATAAACTAGTATATATATATATATATTTATATCACAACAAAGTCGAGAAAAACATGTATGAATTAAATAAATCACTAATTTTTCACATAATGAACTATTACTATTGAAAATAACCATGAAACACAAAACAGCGGAGGTTGAAATGATACAAATTCATTATATATTTTACAAATCTAGAATAATAAGAATAAGATTTGATGAAAGTATACCTGCTTTGGAGCACCAACCTTCAGCTAAACAAAGATAGGGAAACTTTTGAAGTAATGCTAGTATTTAAGGACGGATAAACCTAAATCTGTATGTGGGCTTATGGCCTTATGAGTTCAACGATGGCCCAATTAACTCTTCAAAATTTTGGCCCACTTACATGTTACTAAACTAGCCGTGGGTATTTTCCGGTTTTGGGCCCGACCCGGTCCAAACCGGTTTGGAGGGGTGTTAGACCCAAATCGGTTTGAGGTAATCGGTTTGGAACCGATTTGGAGGCTTGAAAACCCGACCCATTTCGAACCGACAGGGTCGGTTTGCGACCGGTTCGGGTCCATACCGATTCGAAAAACCGAACCCGTTAGTTTTAACTATGTAAACCGTTTGGCCACGTGATTGCTAATGAATCGAGACTAGGACTCAATTTACCTTCCAATGAATAATATCTAGTGAATTAACACAAAAAACACTTGAAATTAAGTGAAAACGGTATCGGACCGAATAGGCGTGAAACTGGTTTCCCAAACCAGTTTGGTGAAAGCGGTATTGAAACCGATTTGACCCTAGAATCCCAGAACTGGTTTTGAACCACCGGTTTGGCTTAGATACTGAACCGATTTGGTCAAAATCGGTTTTGACCAAACTCGATTTAAGTATTGGTCGAACCGGGTCGGTCCAAACCGGTTTGGATGGGCACGGCTACTAAAAAGCAGCACATAGGAATATAAGTCGGCTGGTCTTGTTTTTCCCTAACAATCTTTAAAAAATAATTTACAAGTCGTGTGATTGAAATTAGTGTGAGGAAGGAAGCTTAACAATACCAGTGCTACACGCTTTTCCTTTTTTTAGACACACATTGAACTGGATGGCTTAAAACGAGCGGGATGGAGCATAAGGATTTAAAATATTGTGCAACTACAGCAGTATTAGACCATTGTCATCGGTTAACATTTATAATATTCGGTCAGCTATAAAGTAGAAAACAAATCTTAAATAATGGAGAAGCCGACCATTCGACCAACCAAGTGGTTTCATCCACTTTTGTTTACGGCAAGTTTAATTCGACGTGATTTATTTTGAACCTAACATCACATTGTATTTACTTTCTTCTATGTATCTATATTGCTTGAGTGTGAATTTTGATTTTAGACTTCAAAAGTTTCTATATATAAACGATGATATTTTTTCATTTTAACATAATACTTTTCACTATGTACTTCAAATTTATTTCAAGTTTTTATTATCAACCATGAATCCAAATTATGTTTTAAATTCGATTTTTTTTTCATTAAGTGTGAAACTTTTATTTAATATTGTATTTATTTTATTTCCATGTTAGGATTGTAAAATGAGTTATTTATTTTGTTAAATATGTGTTGATAGATGTGAAATATTATTTTAATTTAATTAATTTTTTATAATCCTTTTTAGGATTAATAGTTAACTTATATAAAAACTATTTTTTCTTAAAATGTATTGGAAATAAAGGAAATGTTAATTAATTTTCTTAAAATTAATTTATTAATAAATAGTGTTGGTGGGTTGGGTTGTGAATGAAAGTTGTCTTATACCTAATCTTTATAACAAAATTTGTTCTGGATAAACATGATTGGATATTGAATAACTTATTCTCTTTGCCATCTTCATCTACTTGTTCCGCTTTATTTTCTATATATATTTTTAATTTTAATAATGTTTAATATATACCATGGTTATAAACAAAACCTCCATTTCAAGTTTGACGAATTAATCTTTATCTCTTAAAAGATTTTTATTGTCTACCCTTTTTACAAGTTATATGTGTATTAGTTATATATTTTTCGTGTTGGAATGTTCGTATCTAATGGCAGAACCATCCGTAGACAAATGTTTAGCCGTTCATTCGGTTATTTTTTCAACCAGCCGTAGACAAATGTTTATGACCTAGCGTAATTTCACTGTAATATTTTCAACTTTAATTATGCTTGTATTTCCAAGCATTCCATGTTGTATCGCCTTCATGTTATTATTTCATGTTAAGAATGATTTTTGTTCATCTTCTAATTAATTTTAGACCCTTATTGTGCAGATCCTTAGATTGTTGTTTATCTATGTAGTTGCAGATCCTTAGTGTATGTCATTGAGAGCTTGCCGCAACCATGGCATAAGATAGGCTGTGCACGACAAGTCAACAAGGAAAAGAAATTGCCAGTCTTTTTAAATATTTATGTAATTGCAAGTCTGTTTTCCTCACATATTTCTTCATGTTCTTGGGCTCATAATAAAACGAGATCTTCTAAAATTCAAACCAACTTTACTTATAAAGTTGAAAATTTTGTCCATTGGATTAAAATCAATAGTCAAGATTCAAATATGAATTTTGAATCTTGACATTTAATTTTAATCCAATGATCATGATTAAGCCAACTTCACTAGTAAAGTTATACTCAACTTTAGGAGATCATCATTCATAAATTAAAGACAGAATCAAATTAAGATATTAATTAACAAATATTTGTTTTTCGTTATTTTATCAGTTTCTCAATTAATTAACGTCAATAACGTTTATATATGTAAAAGCTCATATAATGTTGTCATAATAATGTGTGGTACCAACAAGAAATTAGCCTAATAGTAAGTCAAACGCTTGATGACCTTAAGGTCTCAGGTGTGATTCCCGTTGGGAACAAAAAATAATTTCTTTAAAGTACCCGTTACTAATAAAGACTAGACCCATATGTGAAGTTTAAATACGCGGGTTTGATCATTTGGGGCACCCAAATCAATTGAGGATTAGGATGAAGATATTTTACCGGCATCATATGGCTCATACGGAATGGGTCGATTGGTATCCAATTGTGATGTCGGGGCTAAACATTACCCTTTTTAATGATGCCTGGTTAATAAGCATGTATAATAGTATATACTACTCGTAATTATGATTATATCATCCGTAAGTATATGAACATGAAATTCTTTTACCGTTTATATATACGTTATCCTCTTTCATATACATCTTAAATGCTTAATTGTTTAAGTTGTTCTCTTATCATAATTTGATAATAATGAGATGAATTATGAAAAGATCAAATAAACATTCCCTCAAAAATTGAAAGGCAAAAATTACCATGTATAACATGCTCACTTGTAAAATATATTTTACTACTCTCACAAAATAAAACTGGAGATGAAAACAAGACGAGTTCATAGACGATAAAATTCAATATCAATGAAAAACTATCATTAAAGTGAATTCAACATCAATGAAAAACTATCAATAAAAACTATCATAAACTCAAATGGCCTTTTTACCGAAAAAAAACTATCATTAACTCACAACTAAAGGTAAAGCCATAAAATTGTTAATTTCACATAGAAAGTGAAACCGCAAATATAATACATCAAATGATATTAAACCAAAAGAGTATACGTCTGTTATAGAGTATGTTTCCATATATAATGGATCACAACATCCAGATAATTAAGCTAGACCTTTCATAAACATACTATATTTCTTGAGGGTAAATAGCGAACATCTTATATTTCAACATAGACCTTTGCTTCATTAACATACCATGGTTCGCTAGGTCAGGGCTTTTTTTTTAGATCCAACAATTAAGCTAAAATAGAAGTCGATCACAACAATCCAAAACATTTTTCAAAAACAAGTTCCAACAAACATTTCTCAAAATAAAACGATTAAGCCAGCTTACTTTTTCTTTGAAAATTGTAGTCCAATTTAGGGGTGTTGAAAAAACCCAAACCCAATTAACCCGACCCGATCTAAATGGGTTTGGGTTAAATGGGTTGGGTTATTCGGGTTTCGGGTTAGTTATTCGGATAACCATACCCATATAAATTTAATTGGTTTGGGTTGTGGGTGAAAAAGTTTTATTTCAGGTTAACCCGAACAACCCGAATAAATTCTCTAGATTTTCTAATTATTATAGTTTATAAATATGTTATGGTTACCAATAATACTAACTAACTACTAAATAGTATCTAGTTCTAGTTTCATAAAACCCATCCAAATCCAATGAATCCATATCTATATACAATTATCGACTTGACATCTTAAGGACTTAACCACTAGAGTATGCTACTACTGCATCTACTAATGTACCTATAATTGTATATATTTTAAAATCAATTAAAATTATAATTCAAAATTTGTCTTTTAACTATTAGATATTTTTAACTCTTTTCTATTTCTCTACTTCTCTTGCTTATTAGTAGTATTTACTATTTAATATAATAGGTAAATACTAACAACCAACTCACCAAGTTTTATCTCATCTTGATTTTTAATTGCTTTGAAAAATTGAAAGGTACTTTCTAATTCCATGAGTTCACTACTTCATTTTATTCTTTAAGATTTAATTTTCAATAGTATTTGCTTATTTAAATTTTGTGTTATTTAGTTTTTTTTAATTCATGAAACATACTATAACAAACATCAACTTGTTTAAACCTTTTTCATAACTTTGAATCTCAC
This sequence comes from Erigeron canadensis, assembly GCF_010389155.1. NCBI lineage: Eukaryota > Viridiplantae > Streptophyta > Magnoliopsida > Asterales > Asteraceae > Erigeron > Erigeron canadensis. The sequence goes on from NC_057764.1 coordinate 3,773,121, forward strand.
GTGTTATTGGCTTTTTTTTTATAGATGTCAGAACCAGATGGCTTTGTTGAACAAGATATCATTGATCTTGAAGACAATGAGAATGGGAACCATCTCGCAACTGGAAAGAATAAGACCAAAATCTACAAACCAAGATCGTGGGTGTGGGAACACTTCAATAGGAGTACTGTTGAAGGTAAACTGAGAGCCGCATGTGCTCATTGTGGCGATATGTACTTGTGTGGAACTAAAAATTACGGTACTTCGAATCTTAAGAATCAATTACTTTTTAAATGTAAAGTTTACAAATTAGGGGAAGGTCAAACCCAAATTGCTTTTGAAGAAGGGGATGAAAGAAAAATGATAGCACACCAGTTTAAACAAAAAGCAGTTAAAAAGGTTTTAGCTCATATGATAGTTATAGATGAGCTTCCTTTTAGTTTCGTGGAAAATAAAGGGTTTAGACATTATAATAGCGTTTCCCTAACCGTTGTTTAAAATTCCATGTAGAAGTATTATGACCATAGCTACTTATGACTTGTTGTTTAAAATTCTATGTAGAAGTACTATGACCATAGCTACTTATGACTTGTTTCTTGAGGAAAAGGAAAAGGTTCGTGACTTTATTAAAAGAAACATTGGTAGAATTTGTTTGACCACTGATGGTTGGACTTCTACTCAACAAGTCAATTATATATGTCTCACCGCTCACTTTATAGACAATGAATGGAAGTTAAGGAAAAAAGTGTTGAGTTTTAAACAACTTGATAGTCATAAGGGGGTTGACATTGGAAAAGAAATAGAGTAGTGTTTGATAGATTGGAAAATTGAGAATGTTTTTACAATTTCGGTGGACAATAATGATGTCGCCGTTAATTTTTTAAGAAATGTGCTTAAATGTTCAAACCATTGTCTATTGATGGGTCAGTACACTCACATTCGATGTGTAGCTCACATACTAAACTTAGTGGTGCAAGATGACATTAAAAAGGTTGGTAAGTCGATTGAGAAGATTAGATATGCCGTAAGGTGGATTAGACAGTCGGGTTTAAGAATCAAAAAGTTTGCTGAATATGCCAAAATTGTTAAATGTGATACTACCAAAAATTTGATTAGAGATTTACCTACAAGATGGAATTCCACTTACAACATGTTGGAACTTGCCCAAGCTTATGAAAATACATTTCAAAGATACAATTTGTTGGATTCGGAGTTCGGGAAAGATATGACAGAAGCGGGTTTTGAGATGCTTACACGGGATGATTGGGTAAATGCTAGGAAGTTATGTCATTTTTTAGAAATTTTTTATCATGTTACTTTGAAGGTTTCAGGCACATATTATGTGACATCAAACACTTGCATGGATGATATTGCCTCAATTCGTACGCACTTGAATGAAGCTCTAAACGATCCTAGTGAAGTTGAACTTTGTCAAATTGCATCAGCAATGAAACCTAAGTTTGACAAGTACTTTGGGGATGTAAAGAAAATGAACTTGCTGTTATATTTTTCTTTGATACTTGATCCAAGAAACAAGAAACCTTACTTGGGCATTTTACTTGATGATCATTATAGAATGGATGGGGATGAGGTTGTGAGTGAGAAGAAGACATACATATTAGAGGCTATGGGAACATTGTATAACGAGTATGTACGACTTCATTCTCCATGTCCAAGTTCCACTACCGGGTCTTCTACTTCATCTACAATATTAGGGAAACGTTCAAACCCCGATGTTATGGAGGCAAAAGCCCCCACAAGAAACAAACTAAGAGAGAAGATGAAAACAAACACAATTGAATCCATTAGTGAGTTGCAAAACTACTTGGATGAAAGTGTGGAAGATGATTCATCCATGTTTGACATATTGGCATGGCGGAAAGTTAATAGCCCAAGGTTTCCAACTTTATCGTTGATGGCCAGAGACTTGTTTGCAATTTCAGTCTCAACAGTTGCCTCTGAATCAGTGTTTAGCACGAGTACAAGGGTTTTGGATCCATTTAGGAGTTCCTTGACCCTTATGATTGTCGAATCCCTCATTTGTACCCAAGATTGGCTTCGAACTGGGTCAAATGTGAACCCACCAGTTGAGAAGGATTGGGACAATATTCAAGAAATTCATAAAGGTAATTTTGTTTCTCTATTAGTCCATTACATTTTTCAATATTCATAGATTTTATCTAAGATTATGTCATTTATTATTATAGAATTGGAAACAAGAATTGTTGGTTCTTCAAATGTAGAGTGACTGATCACTGAAGCAACAAGGTATATAAGAATTTCACGTGAAGAAACAAGCAGGAATACTCTTTTGGACTAGACGTATATTCTATAATGCATGTTTGCATCAAGAACTCAAGAAGGAACACTCTTTTGGACTACATTAGTATAATCTCTAATGCATGCTTGCACCAAGAAGAAAGACTCTTTTAAACTACTAGTATAATGCATGCTTGCAAGCTCTTCTTTTCTGTACTCTAATGTTCTGATGATGCATAATCTTCTTTTTTGTATTCTAAATTTCTAATGATGTATTTCAAAACTCATATGCTGAAATCGTATGTAGCTTAAGTATTATAATGCACAGGTATTTGGGCAAGTGATCTGTTGTGTAAATTGGAAGTTTTTGTCATTGTTCAAAATCTTTTCAAATGGTTATTTCAGGTTTAACCCAAAACCCAACCCAAATCAACCCGAACCATATAACCCGAAACCCAAAACCCGAATCTTTATTCGGTTTGGGTTACGGGTCACATTTTCCATGGCTAAAACCCAAATAACCCGACTCATATAACCCGAAACCCAATTAACCCGACCGATCAACGCCCCTAGTCCAATCCCCCTCTTCATCATCCCCAACTTGTCCTGTTGCACATCAACATAAAGATGATCCTAATACTACGTATTCATACCATTCACCACACTAGGTCCAACCGCTTACAACTTCTTCATATAGTCCAATCCCCCTCTTCATAATGCCCAACTTGTCCTGTTGCACATCAACATAAAGATGATCCTAATACTACGTTTTCATACCATTCACCACACTAGGTCCAACCGCATACAACTTCTTCATACCATTCACCAAACTAGTGGTCTAGGCATTGAAAACTTTTTTATATCCCTGTGGATAATTCTTTATTGTTTACCTTTATTATGTTGAAGGTAACTTAGTTCACATTCAACACCATGGCATATTTTGATACGTTGCGCCCATGTAAGAGTAATGAAATTTAAGTAAACATCTAGGCTTTCACGAGATGCTTACTCGAATATGAGGATTTTCTCACTGCTCTCCTAACAAACTGTCAAGAGAAAGATAACGAATCCATGTTTGTAACGAGAAAGCATTATTTCTTTCCAAGGCTCAACATTCCATCACTCCTGTTTGTATAGCCAATCCATTAGCCTAGAAAGGAGGAATGGGGGTGTTTGTGGTTGTTTGTTGGGGATTCCCTTCCGGTAAGGCGGAACCTTTTGTACGCCAAGAAAGTGTGTATGTGATTATGAATCATTCTAGCCATTCTTCCCCCTATTTATAGGGGGTTCGTGACTTATTCCCCAAGTAGGGTTTTATTTATTTAATTAGGCCGTGTGTATCTCTTCTAAGAATAAGGGAATTGATTTGATCTTCTTTCCTAAGATATAGGATTCTTGATAAATGCAAATCCTTTCCTTATTTTTCGAGAGTGACACGTACCCTTTGATCGTACCCTGCGTGATTACGTCTGGGTGGGTACGTCTTCAAGCCCCCCTGTCTAATGGGGTGACTCTGCGAAGATCATCGTATTAGACTCTTGCCCTGTACCTGCGCCTTTTTTGAAAGTTTAAGCGAAGTATAGGGTCTTTTTTGAAAATGCCGTTGGTAGGTTTGGGGTATTTAATTTTTGCGAGATAATGGGCGTATCTCGAAAATCAAAACCTTAATCGACGGCCTTGCCATTAAGTTGCCATATAAATATCTTTTTGTGGTTAATATCGATCCAAATTCTTCATCCGATTAAAGTTATTTTGCTGCTTCGTTGAGAGAGAGAGACATTGTGTGCCCAAGGTACGATCTTTTTCCTCTGTCTTGTTTTTTTGAATAAACCCTAGAATAAATGGCAAAACATGGTATAGCTGGTACCAAATCTGTTGTAGATGTTGACACTCTCCGAGCTTTTGTGGATCAATTTTTTCCCGGCCGACATGCATCTTTCCGATTACCTACTCATTCTCAGAGTGCCTTAAAACCCCCAAATGGGTTTGTTACTATATATGTGAAATCTTTTACCATGGGAAATCTTAGGTATCCGTTTCCTAGTTTCTTTCTTGAGGTCTTGAAGTACTTTAAGTGTCACATATTGATGATGCATCCTTTAGGGATTGCTAGGATAATAGCTTTCGAAGTTGTTTGTCGTGCTTATGGTGTTGAACCACCTGTGACATTGTTTAGAAAACTTTTAAATATATCAGCCGCTGGTGATTGGATCACTATTGCGAATAAGCCTGGTATTGAGTGTATTATTAAGGGTGGTGTCGATATTCGTGACTAGAAGGATGAGTTTGTGTTCATGCACCATAGTTTGTTTCTCCAACATTGTGAGTCGTTGTATGAAAAAGGTAGGTTAAAAGTCCAAAAGAAGGGGTTTTTTGGTGATCCTGTTCCAGATGATGATGGTGGTGAAATATATGATATTTTAGAAGAGGAAGGTTTTGTTGTGTACCGTTATCCAGATGGAGTGTTATTTAGGGCAAATTGCTGAAGGGGAGGAAGAATTTGATGGTATGCTCTTCTTGTATGATCTTTATATATGCTCTGCATGCTTTGTCATCGTGTGCCTCTATTTTGTTTTGTAGAAATGTCTTACCTAAGATTTGTGAAGAAAGGTACAAAGGAGGTGTCTCAAGCTCCTAACCCAAATGTGTCTGTTGGTGGTAGTATTGGAGAAAGGACTGGTGAGACAGCAGAGGTTGCTAGTCGTCCCCCCCTGTGTTGCAAGCTATTGATGTTGATTTGATCCCCGATGCTGGTAAGAAAAGGGGCCAATATTCTTCCCCCTGGTGGTTCCATTGGTGCCCGGTTGAAGAAAGCTAAGATTGCAGCTGCCAATGCTCATGTCCCCACTGATGATATTAAGGAAGGAAATACAAAGCTTTGTGCCTCAAACAGGAAATCCAGGAAGTCTGTGCCTACAAAATATTCTGCCAAAAAAGGTAAGGATGTTCGCCTCTGCTACTATTATATTCCAATTGCATTATAATATTTATTTCTCTCTTTGTATTTGCAGAATTCTATGAATCGAATTGGGTGTTCAGGTCCCAAATCCCTAAGCAAACTGCCGGTGAAATAAGGTCAAAGGAGCCCCAGGAGTTCTTGGCCTTAAATGATGAAGATTGTGATGCACACAGTACCATGTTGACTGAGATGCGCTTCCGGTTTGAAGGAGTTGTGAAGACTTTGAAAGAGAGTGCTCATAGGGAATCTTTGCTTAGTAACAATGTACTTGATTTGGAGAAAAAGTTAGCAGAGTATGGTGAAGATACCTCTGTTGTTGAAAAATTAAAGGAGAAAGAAGCTTTGTTGAAGTCCCAAGAATCCACCTTGTTTTCCAGGAATGAAGAAATTGCCAAGTTGAAGGCAGAATTACAATCCAAGTCCATTGAGAGTGCTAAAGTGTTGTCCCAATCACAAGCAGACAAATTGTTAATCGAGGACCTTTCAAAACAATTGCAGGAGCTAAGGGTTGACCGCAACAGAGTTGTGTCTGAATATGTCCCTTATGTGTGTAAGTCTTTTTGGCGCATCCTGAGGTTTTGAAGGCGGTGGGCGATGGTATCTTAGCAAACCGATTGGAGGAGAGGTCCAAGGTGTTGGAGGAATTTGGCCAGGAAGGTCATGTGGATCTGGCGTCCCGTCTTGATTATGATGCAGATGCTTCCCAAAAGGTCGAGGCTACTGCTAAAGATTGGGAGGATGCCAAGTTTTCTGTTATTGCCTCCTTTGCTGCCCATCCCGATTTGTCTGTTGATCAACTCTTGTCTTTGGAAATTTGAACAGTTGGAATATTTGGCTTTGTAAGCCTTGGTCTGTAAAACAATAATAACTTGCCTTAGCCCCCCAGTGTATCTGGGTTTCTTCTTTTGGACTTGCGGGTCACTTTGAATAATTATTATCATGCTTATATTAATGCACTTTGATAACCTTCTTTAGGTTTTTGCATGCTATGCTTGATTACTTTTGCATAGATCTTGATTGTGTACTTGCTTTGCTAGCAGTTAGATATGCTCTTTGCTTCTTCAGCGTTTCGAGCGCATTCTTTGAAATTTGTGCATTTTGCTTTTTCAGCGATTATGCATATATAGTAAAATCATAGGAGTATGATTTAAAGTGTAGATGCCTTGCTTGGCTTTTGTTTAGGCCTGTGTTTTCTTTATAGTCACGACTTTATCATAAAATCATAGGAGTATGATTTTTGCCTTTGTTGGCGTTTATTGAAATTATGTGTGTGAGGCTGCGATCCTTCTTCACCATGAATCATAATTTTTATTTTATTGAAGCATAGAATAGTTCTAGATACAAAAAATAGATAGACTTATTCTGCTTTGTGAGTGCTATTTTCGAGTTCTGGGTCTTCTTGCTTTTTTATTTCCATTTTGTGGAATGTATCTGCAAGTTCCCCTTCTTCTCTTCCTAGCCTCTTTTTCTTTGTTGGCATACTGGTGCCAGCTTGTCCATGAACTCTGGGTGGCTAAAAACTTCCCCGGATGCTTGCTATCCCATCCTCCGTTTGAAATTTGACCATGTTGTGTATGACGGAGGGTATCATCCCGAACTTTTGTAGTGCTTGTCTTCCCAGGATTGCATTGTATGGCGAGTGTCCTTTGATTAGCATGAACGTTAGCTCCTCTGTCCTCCTACATGGTCCTGCAACAATTTTCCCGCATGCTCTATTTTGTCGCCAGAGAAACTTATTCCGAGTCCCTGGTGTCACACCCCGACTAAGGCGGAAAACTCGGGATGCAAGATAAAGTACACGCGCACATGGATGTTACATAGGAATAACTAAATGTATGCATAGATTAAACAGAGATAAACAAACACATAGTTCAAACAAGTAAACATAGCTTACAACCCCAAGTTTTAGATGCAATCAAATAAAGTACGAGATAAGCTCCCACGCAGGGGAAGAAGTCAGGCATGTGCCATCAAACACATAAGTACACATGCAACACCAAAATCCTAGCCTGGTCTGCTACAGGACATCATGCTAAGCTCCTTAACCTCCTCTAATGCGATTCGCATGTTCACCTGAAAGGAAATACTCAAAAGTGTCAACACAAAGGTTGTTGAGTTCGTAGGTTTTGTAAACAAGTGTCAAGTATGGTGCCAGGTCGAAATATCATCAAGATCCACACCGCAATATGGCTATCAACTTACTTATGATAGCAAGAATCAAGTATGTCTATGCCACCAGCACTTACGGTATACCAGGCCTAACGGTGCAAGTATCAAGTATCAAGTATCTCAACTGGTGCCTCCAACTCCACCATAAGTATCAAGTATCAAGTATCAAGCATTAAGTATCATGGTGCACATCATACAGTACAGTCAAATAGCCATAAATGATGATAGACATAAAGGCACAAGTATCCTTTCACCCCAAAATTTGATATGTAAGTAAAAAGGGGCTACGAAACTCACAATGATCTGGTACAAGCACGGTTTATAAGTACAAAGAACAATCACCAAAATAGATAGGTTATATCTATTAACTCCAAGTACACCTTGATGAAAACCTAAATATAAATCATACACATATTATTTCATGTGGTTAAGTAATCATTGAAATAACCTTGATGAATTGATGATTTGGTCCTTTGAAGATCCTTGAACGTTTTGACTCGAAAAGAGTTTGAATGAACTTTAAATATGTGAACTGGACTCGATCTGGACATCTTTGAACTCACACTTTAGTACTTATCGTGTTATTGAGTTGAACATATCTTTAATGATGAGCTTTTAGTCTTTAGAACTCAATTTAATTGATCATAGAACTCGTACTTGGATAATCGAGATAGAACATGTCCTTATTGTACTTAATTAGGGGTTGCACTTTGTACGTCATCTTAGATCGAATTATGAACTAGCCTTGGTGTTAATAATTAGCCTTTGATGTGTTAAATCAAGTAATGATGTTGTTATGAACTGATTAGATGATTAAGGATCAAATGTGGTATGATATAGAACAAGTATGTGTTGTTATATGATGAACACAAGATCGTCTAGGGTTTTGGATGCCAAGATCGTTTCACTGGACAGTCGAGATCGTCCCATTTGCCAAGTCAGGATCGTCCTAGCTGCTTCTAGGACAAGGTCGTCCTTCAAGATCATCCCACTGAACAAGGGCCAAGATCGTCCCACTGAACAAGGGCCAAGATCGTCTCATTTTCATGACTCAAGATCGTTTTAGAAGACAAGCATCAAGATCGTTTTAGAAAACAAGCATCAAGATCGTTTTAGAAAACAAGCGTCAAGATCGTTTCATTTTTAAGACATGAACAAGACACAAGATCGTTTCATGATCGTGTGTTTGAGCTAAACCAATCCGAAGGATCGGTTACCCATTAAACGTACCAACACAACACACATCACACAAGAACATACGAGCAGGAACCAAAAATCAAAAGGTTGCCCAGGACGATCTTGACAAGATCGTCCCAGGGAGATCGTCCTAGGGAGCTGAAACAAGAACTGAATTATATCATGAAGATCTAGATCGATTCCGGGGCTTGTTAGAACATCAAACTAGTACATATATACATAATAACACTAACCATTAACACTTTTAACGATTTCAAGACCATCCATAACATGATTAAGGGGTGGCACATCAAGAACAAGTTTTTCCTTATTTTCAAAAATGGGTTTTGTAGATTAAAGCATGTTATGACCCAACTTTGTTCACAAAAAGGTTACTAAACACATTTAGACACAAACCCATTAGTTATTAACACGTTTTTCATATCAAAATCGGACCAAATCATCAAGAACATAAACTTGAAAAAGTACACTTTTATTTTGATCAAAAACTCAAAATTTGTTGTTGTTACCTGAGATTTGATGCTAGAAGTATGTTTTGATTATCACAAGGAAGCTAAAAGTACAAGAAATTTTGTTTTAATAACCCAAAATCAAGAGATGATTTTTGTGTGTGTTTATGGTGGCTGCACTATGTGTTTTAGAGAGAGAGTGAAGAAAGATGGAGAAGATGATGAATGAAGCTCTCTCTCTCTAACCCTCTATTTATAGTTTTCCATTATTAAATGATCTTAGTAAGTTTAGGGACTATTTGTGAATATTTTAGGACTAGAACTTTCATAATACGAACGTTTACGACTTGAAACCTAGTATTTTATCGTATTATATCCTAAACTCGTCTTATAATTCAAGGTTTAAGATCAAATTGACCTTCATGTGAGCACATATCTTAAGTCTAAAGCACGTCAAGAACTTAGATGAAATTTGAGAAAGTTATTTACTACATTTCTAAGACGGTTGTTACACCTGGGGGTGATAATAAGATACGCAGGAGTGGGTTATCCCTTGGGAACGCATGCTCGTATAGTATATTGCAATCGCTTCCATCATCAATGTAGATCTTGTCTACCCATCGTTCCTGTAGTATTGCTTTGATCATTATTGGGTCGTTCGAGACATTTGTTCCCAGTATTGGTGGAAATGAGATTTCTCCCACGCTCTGGATTAGTGCGTCAATCCCCTAACTCTTCTCGACTTGTCTTTCTCGTCTGATTGTGTAGATTGTTGCCTGGGTATTGTTGTATTTCTGCTCCCCAGACTCATTTGCTTTTGGCTTTCCTTGTTGTCGGATTCCTTTTACCAGATGCGCCAATTTTCCTGTTTTAATGGCTTCATCAATGGCTTTCTTCAATTGCATACACGAATTGGTATCGTGTCCTGTGTCGTTGTGGAAATCACAATATTTATCTTTGTCCCGTCTTCCTTTTTCACTTAACTTTGATGGGGTGGGGAATGTTTTTCCTACTGCCTCTGTGAGTAATATTTCCTTTGGAGTTTTTGTCATTTCTGGCAGTGATATGTTATAATCTCTTCTCTTTTCTTCTCTGTTATATGGGCCATATCGTTGCTGGTCCTTGTTTGATTGCCACTTTCCTTTTTTGTACCTTGTATCATCCAAATTACTTGCTCCGATTTCTTTTGTGTCCAGGAATTTGTGGGCTTTCTTCTTTGCTTCATCGAACGTCTCTGCTAAATCTGTATTTAAGCATTTGACCAATTCTCTATTTCGACAACTGTGTATTAGCCCAGAAACCCTTTGTGAATCTACTAGACCTGTGATTTCTTGTGATTCCAAGGCTCAACATTCCATCACTCCTGTTTGTACAGCCAATCCGTTAGCCTAGAAGGAGGAATGGGGGTGTTTGTGGTTGTTCGTTGGCGATTCCCTTCCGGTAAGGCGGAGCCTTTTGTACGCCAAGAAAGTGTGTATGTGATTATGAATTATTCTAGCCATTCTTCCCCCTATTTATAGGGGGTTCGTGACTTATTCCCCAAGTAGGGTTTTATTTATTTAATCAGGCCGTGTGTATCTCTTCTAAGAATAAGGGATTTGATTTGATATTCTTTCCTAAGATATATGATTCTTGATAAATGCAAATCCTTTCCTTATTTATCGAGAGTGACACGTACCCTTTGATCGTACCCTGCGTGATTACGTCTGGGCGGGTACGTCATCAACTCCGTACTTGCACCATAGAAAGTTTTGCTTTGTACACCTTCCCAAATCAATAGATTCCTATAGCAGTGTTGCCATCACAGTATAAGCGGTGGATTTGATTTCTTCCAATAGCATTTCAAGATGTTTAAACACCTTCATGAAGATCTCTTTTATTTCTGATCAACTGCATAAGTGGTAATGAGTTACTAATGTACCTATTCAAGCTAAAAACATGAAAGCTCTAAATGTATTTACAGAAATATGAATCATCATTTCCAACCGGTCCAACTATCAAGTCAATATCAAAGTAGAAGATATATAATAACGATGCTAGAAGTACTACATATAATTTGGGACGAATTCTGAAACACTGACTTACTACAACAAATTATCAAGCTATCAAAATTTACTTCCACCGTGTATGTATACATCTTTATTTTTTTTTATTTTTTTTAAAAGTATAAATATCTATAATGTATTATAATAATTATCACTTTGTCTCTCATAAAAATATCAGATGCAAAAGTACCATTTTACCTTTAATAAATTAATTTACATCATCAATCTATTATCTTCTATAATATCTTCACTAACCTTTTACATCAATTACATTAAATCAGTTTCTAACACCGACCACCAACAACAGTTCGTCATCACCACAACCGTCGTCATCACCACAACCGTCGTCACCACCAGTCGTACCAAACTGTCAAACTGTCGCCGCATCGCGCGGGTAGAATGCTAGTATATATTAATTAAGTTGATTCCTAGTTTCCTACCCTTTTTTCTAATCCAAAAAACAATATAGTCATGTATGATCTTAAATCTGAATTATATATATATATATATATATATATATATATGAATTAATAATACATAAAGAGAAAACAATTGGTATTTATATTATTAACCAACACATACACATACATATAGCTACAATATGATTTACTGAGGTTTGTATATGTAACTAGCTAATCAACCCGGATGATTATTCGGACATGATTAACAAACTAAAATATTAAACTTTCTTACTTTGATATCACTTTTATACATTGCTTATATCATATATATAAAAGTGAGACGGACCATAAGATAAATTATGAAACGCATAGATGACTAAAACTCATGTTAGCTTTCATATTGTCATGTGTACTTTCAAGTTTCAAAAGATGATTACATTCCCAAGCACGTTGAGTCAAGAACGAAATTGGATAGTCAGGTGGATACCAACATCAGGTTAATCGGCTCATCCTATAAACTTAATAACAATCTATTCTAATTCTATTATTATACCAACCACAAGGAAACCAGTGATTGTTATGAGCATATGTTTACAGAAGCTCACAATTGTAACGTGATAATCTTCATTCTTATAAAAATACACAGGAGCCAAGTGTTGTTCTTCACGTACATTCCAATTTGCTTGGGTGAATTCTGGCTTTTACAAATGCTGCATAGAAATTAAAAACAAAAAAAAAATGAAATAGGCACTGGTTAGTTTTTTATGAACCAAAATTTACAATTAACTTATATACAACATTATGATTTAGCATGCTCTACATAAAGTTTGCTTTGTTACCAACATACGTGTGAGAAATCACCTCGTTCTCTATCATTTACCATCAATATAAGAAGATATAGATGTTTACCCATCTAAGATGCCATGACAACTTTATATAAACCATTTCAAACAAAGCATGGAATTAGATGTTTTCCACGTCCATCGTTCCAAATTAATCACATATATAAATACTTAAAAACGTGCTAAGGTATGTGTGACATGTATATATGTTTCTACTCTCCTCACCATGATCCCACAACCCAAAACCAACTCCACTATTAAAAGCCAACATATAGCAATCACGTATGTCAATCATTTCGGCATTCAAACAGGTCATAATCAATCACAGAAGTTTCACCCAAAGCAATTATCATACTTTTTCCTCACATAACAGTAATTTTAGTAATTCCATAATCGATAGAGAACCTACGAAACCTTTCGAAAGGCAACATATTTATCCCGATGCTACTTAGAATGATATTAAAAGTGGCAATTTCATAAAAGTTTCTCAATGAGATCCATAGCCAAATATGGTGGCGAGAGGACCATAAGGAACTTTATTTTGCTGCTTCTATTCATATGTCAAATAATTAGTCAAAATTTTAAGCGTCCATGACACTCTTTAGACAATACATAAAAATCTTAAGCCTTGTAGTATAGTTTTTATTCCCTTTAAAATGACTATAACTCTTGATTTGGGATATGAACCAACTTATAAAAGATATGATACTATGATACAACAAAAGTATGTGTTTAAAATAAAAGCAAGAACCACAAAACATATACCTCATGATTTAGATATCGTCAACGTTGACGCTATTTTTTTTTAATTGGTCGCATATAAAGGCATTAAAAGATAACCAGAACATATTTAGCTTGCTATACATGTTTGTAAGTTTGCAAACTGTACAACATAAACGTAATTAGCACATTGTGATTACTCAAATTAACCCGTGTTTTAAAGTAGGAAAGCTCTAGAATGGACATAAGCATTTCAAAAATCTTAACCTTATTATAGTGCAATCAATTAAAATACCAAAAGCAAATTACACACAGAGAATAAATCACTTTATTGGTGTAGTGAGCCATTTTCTTCATCATATTTTCCCAAAACTAATACTTGAATTTTAAAGGTACATCTGTACTCATAGTCTGTTGACTCGTCATCTAACATTTGCTGCAACAATCTAATACATTTGGCAGGAGCATAGCAATAGGCTTCTTACAAACGTTAATAGAGCAAAGGAGTAGCTAAAGCAAAAACAAACAGAAAGGCTCGACTCAAGCTAATGTGTTTCAAATTCAAAGCCACGACAAAAGTGAAAGAACTGTCACACCTTTGGTACACTTGCCATAGTTGGTTACAACATATGAGAATAATATATTAATATGCAACACCAAAGCGTATGGAAAAACCCTAGATTGAAGTTAGAAGGAAATTTGAAATGATTTAAACATCAAATTTTTTTGTCAATCGGTTGATAATTACAAATGAACAAAATTTATATCATCCCAAAATTTAGGGTTTCTTACCTTCCCAACTAAATCATTACCCTAACCCTATTTCATCCATAATATAGATACATACATATAGGTTGACTTACATTATCGCATAAAACCTGCAATTTTACTTCCGTTCGTCATTGATCGAGATCCGAAAAGTGTGAAAATAGACCTTTGAATCTTAGTACAACATCGATGATGATAAACAATGATCCGAAATATATATTAGATAATTCATAAAAAAATTTTTCCAGATGTCACGTTCATAGAGATTAAAAATCTGGATCAAAAAGAAAATAAAAGAAAATAAGAAGAAGTAGGAAATAAGAAAAAAGAAAAGAGAAAAGAAACAGGGGACGGTTTGTGTGAAGGATTTTGAAAAGATATGGGCCAGTTGCCACGTGGTAATTTCTTGAAGGGTGTTTATTTTGGGATCCTCTTTTATTAAGAAACTAGATTAAAGCCGGACGTTGTCCGCGCTTGACGGAAAATATAAATAAAAGAATTAATAGTTACAGTATTCCTCATATTATATGATATTATATTCATATATAAGATTATGATTTATAAATATATGATATATGTCAAATTTCTTAAATCTTAATCAAATTAAACATACTACTAAGTTAAACAAAGTTATATGTGACATTAATAAAAATAATAGTAGTAATATTAAGTATCCAATCCATATAAGATGTATATGTTTTAAAATCATCGAGAAATATATATGTTTTAAAACAATTAATTAAAATAATAATAAATCAAAGTTTTAGTAACTTATACATATCGACCGACTTGTTATCATGTATTATTTATTTATTTTTTTAATTTTTAATTATTTATTAATGATGATTAGAATAAATAATTATGAATAATTTAGATGACATGGAATGCTTAAAATTAGGAAATTAATTAAAGTATGACACCTAATGAAAAATCTTACATGACATTTTCTCATAATTGTCAACTAAGCAAAAAATTACCCTCTCTTAGTTATATAGAGAGAAGAGAAGAGGTTTAATCAAACTTAAGGGTGGGGGGAGAGCTTGCCCACTCCTCCCCTCCCCTCCCCGATTTTTTCTTCTCCTCCCCTCCCCTCCCCCTTTTGCTAGGAGCACCTCGACACCCCTCCCCTCCCCTCCCCACCCTTTTCTATTTAATTTCATTTCCATTTAATTTTTATTCAAATAAAACTTTTTATTTCATAAATTAAAACTACTACAATATTAAAAATAAAACAAACAACAAAATAAAACATCAAACTACAATATTAAACGAAACGACAACACAATACATGAATAAACTAGCGATCGATGCCTGGGATGAATGTGCGATGAATATGGTCAATGAGATCCATCTTAAGATCTTCGTGAACGTTTGAGGCATATATCTCAAACAGTCGTTCATCAGATGGCTGTGGCGCAACCGGGGGATCTGGAATGTAATCAGGACTTATAGCGTGATCCTCGTCTTTTAAAATCATGTTGTGAAGAATACAACACGCATACATGATCTTACAAATGGGGGTTTCTTCCATTTGTCGTGCCGGTTCTCTAAGTATTTTCCATTTTAATAATACCAAAAGCTCGCTCCACATCCTTCCTTGCAGCTTCCTGTGCCTTAGCATATCGAATCCTTTTCTCACCGGTTTGATGGGAAATCGTTTTCACAAACATCGCATATCTTGGGTAGATCCCATCCACAAGATAATACGGGTACCGATATTCGGTTCCATTTACAGTGAAAGGAACCAACGGTGTTATGTCGTCTTCAAAAGGATTGAACAAAGGAGATTGGTTCAACACATTAATGTCGTTGTTTGACCCGGCAACACCAAAGTATGCGTGCCAAATCCAACAATCCTGTGATGTAACTGCTTCAAGCGATATCGTCGGCCCGTGATGGTCATCTCGCGTGTAGGGATGAGCAAATAAAGCGTTGACCCGCGCCCGACCCGAAACCGACCCGAACCGACCCGCCCGAAACCCCAACGGCCCGGGTCACGGGTCACGCTTTTGTTGCATTCGCGGGTCACGGGTCACGCAGGTCGGGCCGGTGAAGGAAACCCGTGAACCGCCCGTGACCCGCCCGAACCCGAACCGAGCCGACCCGTACCTTCACGGGCTGGGTCACGGTTCCAATTTTCATGCATTCGAGGGTCGCGGGTCGGGCCTGTTTTTCGCGGGCCGGGCCGGGTCGGGTCATTTGCACATCCCTACTCGCGTGTACTGGCCACGCCATGCTACTGGACAATTATCCCAAGCCCAGTGTGTACAATCAAGACTCCCTATAAACACATTTATTAAACCGAAAATATTAACTAAACTACGTAATATATATATACATATATACATTATTAACTAAAAAATATATATATTAAGTAAAGATATACCTAACATGCCGGGAAACCACTATAAGACGCATGATGATCAAGAATGCGTTGCGTATCAGTACGCGTTGGCCTATGCAAGTATTCATGCCGATATAACTTAATGACTCCATCACAAAAAGCATTAAAGGTGTCACGTGACGATCTTTCCGACATATTTAGGTAATCATCTAAACTGTCGGGATTACTACCGTATCCTAACTGGCGAACTACAAATGTGCATCTCTGTAAAGCCGAAAACCCCCATTTACTACGCGCGTCGATCTTCCTCTGAAAAAAACTATAATTGTTTTCCAAATCTAAAGCTATCTTCACAAACAACCGTCTACTCATACGAAACCGTTGTCTAAAAAAAGTCTCATTAAATTTCGGTTCCTCGGTAAAGTAATCTTGAAAAAGACGGTCGTGAGACTCACCACAATCGTCCCGTCTTGTATACGTTCTTGAAGAGGAGGCAGTATCACGGACATCTTGTTGAATCACATAATGCGCCATTGTGAATAGATTAATATACCGTTCCGTCTCGTTGGATGAACTCGAATCCGATTGGAAATTTGGGGGTGTTGGGCCGTGATTGTCAAGAAATAAAGGATTGTTGAAGAAAGGGTTCATGATTGTTTAGATGATTATGTGGATATATGATATATGTGTGTGTTATTTGTGTGTGTGTGCTTTGTGTGTTTGAAAGAAAAAAAAAATAGTGAGTTACAAAGAAGAAGAGAAGAAAAAGAAGAAAGAAAAAGAGAAGAGGAAGAGAGTCGTTGCCTAGTGGGTCCCTTTGCTTTTTTATTATTATTATTTTTTTTATTGGCTGTAACGTTCGAATCCATCGGCATCCAAACCGGCAGCGTGGTGCCCAAAGTGCTCCCCTCCCCACCGGTACTGGTAGGTCGGGGCGGTGTGCACACCGGTACCGGACCGGTACCGGTCCCCTGCCTACTCGACTCCGTCCACCCTAATAGATAAAGGAAAAGCAAAAGCAAAAATAAAACTCACTTGATCGGATCGTAAATAATAGGACCGGTGAGGCGGTGACATATACTAGATCTTAAATAGTAGATCGCGCAGATAAGGCTATACACCCTTGAATAAAATATACTCATATGTTGTCGGTTCGATTTAATAATATTTATATTCTCATATTTGATTAAAGGGTTAAGTCACTGGATGACCATCGTACTTTCCTTCTTCTATTTGGTTGCCCATCAAACCAGAATACTAAGCTGTATGACCAACATACTTTTCAAATTTGTACACGGTTGACCAAAAGTTGACCAGTTGACCGGTGATAGCCGGTTAAACGTATTTTCTTTTAGGGTTAAGTCATTGGATGACCATCGTACTTTCCTTCTTATACATGGTTGCCCATCACACCAGAAAACTAAGCTGTATGACCAACATATTTTTCAAATTTGTACATGGTTGACCAAAAGTTTACCTTTTACCGGTTACATTATTTTTTGATGACGTGGAAATGAAGTGAATTATTTTTAACGATGACTTAAATGTCTAGTCAACAATTACGTGTATAAAAACGTATTCCTAATTTGTATAATAATAATAATAATAATAATAATAATAATAATAATAATAATAATAATAAAATATATTGAATTAACACCAGCAAATTCCGGCCAGAAGCAGCAGACTCTAAAAAAGTTAACCAAACATAAATTCTCATATATTGAAATTGAATTCATACATGCTCATATATGGAAAACAAATTCATTTCACTAATTATCAAATAAATCTAGGGTTTTCAAAACCCCCAATTCCAAACTAAATTTAATACAAATAAATCTGTTATATATGCAATAGATCTGAAAATTTATTTCCTAATTCCAAACTAGGGTTTTCAAAACCCCCAAATCCAAACTAGATTCATGTACAAATTTTGGTCAACCGGTCAACTTTTGTGACCGTGTACAAATTTGAAAAGTATGTTGATCATACAGCTTAGTTTTCTGGTTTGATGGGCAACCATGTACAAGAAGGAAAATACGATGGTCATCCAGTGACTTTTCAAATTGCGACGTCATTGCCACGTCATCAAACAATAATGTAACCGGTAAAAAGGTAAACTTTTGGTCAACCGTGTACAAATTTGAAAAGTATGTTGGTCATACAGCTTAGTTTTCTGGTTTAATGGGCAACCATGTACAAGAAGGAAAGTACGATGGTCATCCAGTGACTTAACCCTTGATTAAACTACAAGCATGTATAGGCTGGCTAACTTGTCTCGGAATGGGCCACTAATTAACCCAGCCCAAAATTTCAATTTAATACTCGTACAAGCTAAATGTCCATACAAGAGAATCAACAATGCAATGATACATATGCAAATAATGTTGACGGTTTGATCAGACATCGTTTTAATCAATCTGTCTTATGCACTTTTAACGTTGTCTTTCCTAATTTTATGAATATTTCCCCATGAAAGTTAGATAACTGTTGCTTGAGACTTGAGTAACAAAGTTTTGTGGATGCTTGAGACTTGAGTAACAAAGTTTTGTGGATGTCTCTTTGATGTTCTTGAATATGTTACAAGGAAAGTCTTGGATTTTAACAATACAGAGAATATGATTTTACATGATATTCGATGACACCTTTGCGTGAAAAAGTGAAGTTATTACAAGCTTTGAGTATGCCTTTTCCTTTTCTTTTGAAAGGATAATAAATTATAATTCTCTTTCCTTATTTAATTGATTAAGACAACTAGTTTTTCATGGCTGAAAAAAAAAAATTGTAATATTTATTGAGAAGATTAAAATCGTTTCAATGTCTGTACATAACTTGTAAATGTTCGAGTCACTCCTCAATTGCATGACTTAGGTGTTGTTTTGAATAAAAGTTAATTTTTTGTTAAAAAATAAATATAACTTAAAGGGTATATAACTTACCGGGGTGGGTTATTTTGAGAACCATAAAAAAAAAAGAACGTGAGAACCAATCTTGGCCATTCATTTTGATCTTGATGATATTTAATTTTCTCTCTCCTCATTTTCACCCAATTCATTCAAATGGTTTTATCTTACAAACCGTACATCGTTAAACGAAAAAAAAAAGCATGGTTAGTCTTAAAATTTCGTGCTCTTTCATTAGAGATGCGACTTGATATACTTTTGACAAACTTTTAAATTTCGATTTTTTAAAAAAGAAAATTTTTTTAGCGATAATCCTACACATGTGCAGGACATGTGTAGGGTATACATCATACACATCCTACACATGTGTAGGTTATACATCCTACACATGTGTAGGTATGTCCTACACATGTGCAGGTAAAAAAAAATTTCGAAAAAAAAAAAAATTTCGAAATTTAAAAGTTTGTCAAAAGTATATCAAGTCGCATCTCTAATGAAAGAGGATGAAATTTTAAGACTACCCATGATTTTTTTTTCGTCTAACGATGCACGGTTTGTGAGATAAAACGTTTTGAAAATTTTGGATGAAAGTGATGAGAGAGAAAAAAGGAAATGAGATGTGTGGCCCAGATTGGTTCTCGCATTCTTTTTTTTTTATGGTTCTCAAAATAACTTTCCTCTATAACTTACCTACTCAATGTTGTTATGTTATGGTTATAGCAACAAGGCCCGTGCAATAGTGCAGATAATAGGAATGATGGATGAGTTAATTGAAAAAGTCACAGATGTAAAACTTTATCCACCAAGTTACCAAATTATAATAATCTTTTACATATTCGTTATTCAAAACGCATAAAACAAACAACAATACTCCTTAATCTAGGTTCACTATAACAAATAACTAAGGAAGAAAACACCGAGCAATAGCCCATTAGATAACGTTAGTCTTAGTTCCTCGTAGAGCAGCACCAAAACATATTTTACATTATTTTTTTCTTGTGAGATCTTATAAACTTGTGCATATAAAAAGATATTCTCACCACTTTCATTATAAGATAATATCAAATTTTTTATACCTAATTGGAAATTATCTTGTATTATTTTCTTCGGTGGAAGATGCTTTGCAATATATACAATGATGACTTTCAATCACGTGTTGTAGCTTTTAACAAATCTTTTCTTTATAATAGGAAATCATCGAGATCTTCTTCCAAAACTCAAGGTCTCCCTGTCCCTGTCCATATTTACGATCTAAATTCTTATAAAAAAAATAGATCAGCCGTTCATAGTACCAAACTCATCCATTGATACCTTATGTCCACATAAGAGCAGTGGAACTTAAATGGCGATCTAGGCTTCCTTATACAAGATGTATAAACGTAAAATAAGATATTCTCTCCTCTTCATCACAAAAGCCAAGAAGAAAGAGAAAACTTTTCCATGTGTATCGGGAAAGCATCATGATATACTTACAAAACATGGACCTCCTTGCCCATGTTTACGATCTAGACACTTAAAATGCAAATCATGATGCGCCCGTAGAGTGAGATATTTCTTCTTTGTACACCTTCCCAAATCCAGTGGTTCCGATAACATTGTTGCCGTCAAGATTGTTGATTTTGATCTCTTCTGGTAGGAGTTCAAGACGCTTAAACTCCTTCATAAAGGTCTCCATTCTTTGTTTATCCATAGCAAAAGTTAAAAGGAGATGCTAATGTACCTCCTATTCAATTTTAAAACAAGACAAGAAAGTATTTACACAATCTCGATTAGGTGAGTATAAAGTATATTTTGACTTAAAATAAATAACGTGAAGAGGTCAGATAATCATTTAATTTTTTTTCGAACTATATTTTGCAAGTGTCGAATTCTTGAACACAGATATATCGATCACTTAACTTATTTCAACGCATTATAAACTTGTCTTTCGACATATGCACGTATTCATTTATAGTTTCTGTTCAGGGTGTTGGAAAAGTTACCCTGGCATTCTTTTCGATATTTTTTTTCATTAAAGTTCTAATGGTGGATTATGTATGTTTCAGAATGAAATACATAAAAATACTTCAAACAATGGACTCATATATTGATATATAAATCCTAACTTTGATTCATTTACATACAGAAGAAATAAACTACTATCATTATGTATGAAAAAGAAATAACTTTAAACTGAAAATAAAGAAAAAAATATAAGAAAAAAACTCACTTGATCGATCTGCATAGAGTAGATCGGAGCTGGAGAAATTTGGCTGGTCCTTAAAAAGTGGATCGCACATATATATAGATGATGATGAGGTTACCAATAGACATTGTTTATATCGACTATTTCTTTGACTCTTCGATCGATACCGTATATTAATGTTACCCATATGCTCTGTCGGTCGAAATTTAATATTAGAGGAAACTAGTTATCGTATCCGCGTGTTGCCGCAGGGTACGCTTTCTACACGACAAAATTTTAGACATAAATTTATGTCAAATATTCGAACTGAAAAATAAAAAAGACAATTAAACATTTAACAATAACAATAAAAAAAATTTAAAAGTATTATAAGATGTATAAAAACATAAACAATAACAATATTGGGTAATATTTTAAATATAATATAAACTTTTAAACAGTAAAATTGTAACCATGTGAAAGTTATTTGATTAAATCATGAGAACTCAAAAATTAGTCAAGAAAATAAAAACGAAAACTTTGATGTGGGACAAATTTAAAAACGTTATATATTTAAGGAGAAAATCATAATGACAGCCCAAAGGGTTGTCATTAAGGGCTTATTACATGCATAAAAAGTAGTACTTTATATATCAATAACTGCCCTCCTGAATTTTCATAAGACAAAGTATAAAGTTTAATGCATCAAATTAATTAATACCGACATCCCTAAGGACTTTCATTAACAAAACTTTTTATTTAAAAAGTAAAATCGTAATCATGTGAAAGTTATTTGATGAAAACGTTAGAACCCAGAAATTCAGTGTCAAGAAAATAAAAACAAAAACTTTGATGTGGGCAAATTTAAAAACGTTATGTATATAAAAGACGAATAAAACTAGTCAAACCAAATGTTTAAAAGCAAAATCGTGACCAGGTGAAAGTTATTTAATGAAAACATTAGAACCCAGAAATTCAGTGTCAAGAAAATAAAAACGAAAACTTTGATGTGGGACAAATTAAAAAACGTTATGTATATAAAAACCAATTGTACCTATAATGTGATATCATTTTAAAATATAATTAAGATATAAAATATATAAACATACTTGTGATCATGTATTTGACATTCAAGTATAGGTATTTGATCATGATGCGAGCCCATAACATGAATAGGTTTATTTTCAATCACATGTCCTATGATAATTAAATAACAATTATGATTGTTTTAATATTATTTGATAACAATTAGGACTTTTGGTTTAAGTTTTAATTGTAACTTTAAACATTAATGCGCAAAACTAATATATAAAAAGAAAAAAAGTTTTGTATATTTTTTTATTGAGAAATATAATGAATATTGAATGAAGTTAATATTGATTTGGATATAGTATTTAAGTAACTCTCTGTTGTAAATTATGCTTTTAAAACAAAAAGGCGTAAGCTAATAAGACTTTTTCTACAAATTTTAATATTAATACTAATATAATAATATATTTTGTTAAGTCATTAGGTTTTGAAATAATTTTTTGTAGAAAATATCTCATATGTTGGAATCTTTGTAATTAATTACGTGATAAAAAATTTTAAAAAATCCTCTCAAGTTTATGGCTAAAAATAAATATAAATTAAGTATTCAGGGTTAAAAAGCGTAAATTAATGATGGAAAATAAAAAAGTGTAAATTAATTAGATTTTTTCTACAAATTAATTTAAATACTAATATATTAATTTATTTGGATAATGATTATTAGGATTTTTAATTTATAGTTAAATTAAATGATGATATAAGCGAAACTCAATTTGATAAAATTGAGCAATTTGATTGGTTAATAAGTCATTAGTTCAACTGTCTTATAATATATATATTTAGTATTTAGTATTTAGTATATAGGGTTGGATTCATATGGATCCTTTAAAAATGATGGAAACCAAGGGACTAATCTTAGCCCTTGGAACAACCATCATCAAAATCCCATCAAACATGATTGGTTACTCTGGTGAATTACTCCAGCGACTGTGCAATCATATTAGATTGGTCTAGCCAATCAAGCTTGATTGGTTACTCCGGCGGATTACTCCGGCGACATTGTCCAATCATATTTGATTGGTCAAGCCAATCAAGCTTGATTGGTTACTCCGGCGGCGATCCAAGAGATGGTGGATTCTGATTTTCCGGTGACACTGATTTTTCCGGCGAGCTCAAAAACAGTGTTTATTGGATAGGGTTTGTGCGGAATGTGTTTCTGAGTGTTTTGGTACAAGTTTCATGCATTAATTCGAAGAAGCAACACAGCTATAGTGTTTTTAATTTTTCCGGTGAGTTTTTCAAGTTTTTCGGCGAGTATAGATCGGATTAATTTCTGGTCAGGGTTTGTTCGCGGTGTGATTGTGAGTGTTTTGGTAGAACTTTCATGCATTAATTCGAATAAGAAACACAGCTATAGTGTTTTTAATTTTTCCGGTGAGTTTTTCAAGTTTCCCGGCGAGTATAGATCGGATTAATTTCTGGTCAGGGTTTGTTCGCGGTGTGATTGTAAGTGTTTTGGTAGAAGTGTGATGTTCTAATTCGAAGGAACGAAGGATATATCGGCGTTTGAAGTTTTCCGGCGAAGTTTGTTGCTTTTTCCGACGGTTGTATTGCCGGAGAAGAAGGAGGATGAGTTGGTCGCTGTCGCCGGTCAGAGATAAATGTGGAGATGGCGGTGGTTCAAGAATATGTCGCAGGAAAAGCAGGGAGAGAGAGAGAGGCAGATTGTGTGTGTGTGTGTGTGTGTGCTGGGGGGAAGGAGACGACAGGGAAGGGAGGGACATCAAGGGTTGGGATTTATTTTTGAGGGGATAATCCAATGGCCAAGATTTGTCCCCTAGTTTCCAAAGAAAATTTAAGACTCAAATGAACAAAGTTCTTAGTGGTATTTGTTCATTTGAGTCTTGAATTTTCCTTGGAAACTAGGGGACAAATCTTGGCCATTGAATTATCCCCTCAAAAATAAATCCCAACCCTTTATATCCCTGCCCTTCCCCTCGTCTCCTTCTCCCACCAAACACACACACACAGCGATACAACCATGGGACTTTCTCTCTCTTTCCCCCGCTTTTCCGGAAGGCTCTTTGGCGAAGGGATCTTGAACCACCGCCATCTCCAGCTTTATCTCTGACCGGCGATACAACCACCACCTCCTCCTTCTCCGGCGATACAACTTCGCCGGAAAACTTCAAACGCCGATAAAACCTTCGTTCCTTTGAATTAGAACATCACACTTACACCAAAACACTCACAATCACACCGCGAACAAACCCTGACCAGAAATGAATCCGATCTATACTCGCCGGAAAACATGAAAAAATCACCGGTAAAAATTAAAAACACTATAGCTTTGTTGTTTCTTCAAATTAATGCATGAAACTTGTATCAAATCACTCAGAAACACATTCCGCACAAACCCTAGCCAATAAACACTGTTTTCGAGCTCGCCGGAAAAATCACAGTGTCGCCGGAATTTGTAAATCCAAAAATTGAAAAGATGATTATGTTCAGAATTTGTCCGCGAACAAAACCTCGTGATTTTCAGCGTGATTTGATGAAAAACAAAGACGAATTTGATGAGAAGATGAACAAAAACTTTGATGTTTTTAGTTTTCTAATTTTTTAAAATAAAATTAAATAAAAAATTGTCTGGGATTGTGCAAATAAAACTCATGCAATAGTTGCAGAAAGGATTACCCATCGAATGCATTGAAGACCTGTCATCAGTGATTATCCTGCCTCTGATTTTGCTTTCTGTTGATGCTTCGTTTGACTTAACCAATCAAATATGATTGGATAATGTCGCTGGAGTAATTCACCTGAGTAATTCGCCGGAGTAACCAATCAAGCTTGATTGGCTTGACCAATCAAATATGATTGGACAATGTCGCCGGAGTAATTCGTTGGAGTAACCAATCAAGTTTGATTGACTTGACTAAATCAAATATGATTGGACAATGTCGCCAGAGTAATTCACCGGAGTAGTAACCAATCAAGCTTGATCAATCACTTATGATTGGACAATGTCGCCGGAGTAATTCACCGGAGTAATCAATCATGTTTGATTGGATTTTGATGATTGTTTAATCCAATGGCTTAGATTAGTCCCTTGGTTTTCACTATTTTTAAAGGATCTAAGTGAATACAACCCGTTAGATGTATAATGATTTCTCACATTTCTGTTAAAATGTCTAACTTTAGGTATGGTAAATACCCATTCTATGTTGCTGTTGAATTTCTTTTTATAAATGTTAAGTATACATGTTTTTGAGAAATCAATCATTTAAAAGCTAAACCACATAATTTGTTTAGGAAATGATTTGTACCCACAGATGATACGGATTTGATCAGGATACTTCCAAATTACGAAATCATTGGTATAGGTAATCAAACGGAAATCATCATAATCAAATTGAGCCGTATTAATTATGATTGGAGGTCGTGGCAACGAGCCGAAACCCATCAAACTAATTTGCTAAACACATGTTCCAAGATTTTTTTTGCTAAACACATACGAGTACATAACAAGCTATACTTCAATAGTTCAACCTATGCTTAGTTTTCGGAAATATTAGTCAACAATTTATTCAGTTTCTAATTTATAGTACATTTTTTTTATTTCTAAAGCCGGTTTAGACAATCCTCGTATATAGAAGTGATCAAAGACTTTGAGTGTGAAGTCAAATTTGCATTTGAAACATGCAGGACAAATTACACTTTTTTAAAGATAAAAAGAAAATTGGTTGACCACATAACTAAGGTATTTGATGGTAAAAAATTTGGATTTCCTACCTTACCATTTAAGGTTAACTAGACAAATGTCCACGCGATGTGCCGACGATGGTAATATTGACGACGGTGTGACGATAGCATGCGGCGGTGGCGGTGTTGTAGTTGATGTAAGAGGGGTTAATGGGTTATTTATGGGTTGTAGGATCTATGTTGTAAGTTATTTTATTTAAGGTATCATAGGTAAATAGGTGAAGACTAGATTTTAGACCCGTGTCCAGTGTTTACGATATTATAATATTATTAAATATTCATATATTAAGTCATAAAAGCTTATAATTTTGAAGATATAGTATTCTAAGTGTTATATTTTGAAAGTTGTAATACAATAATCATATGTTCGTCACTGTCATTATTAGTTGAGACATATTGATGGAATTGTTTGTTATATTCGTTCCACAAGGCACATGTTATAATAATTTCTCTACTGTGTTTAGGATAAAGATGTTGTATATCGTCATCTGTTATTATGTTTGAGATATGTATCTAGAGTTCAAATTGTGTTTATATTAAATTAATATATTTATAACTTATAAAAATCTAATATAATATTTGTTAATAAGTCATTATGTTTTGAAATAAATTTTTGTAGACAATATTTTAATATATTGAAATTTTTTTAACTAATTAAATGATTGTAAACTTTAAAAATGCTAAAAGTAGATATAAATTAAGTATTCAGGGCTAAAAAGTGTAAATTATTGCTGAAAAACAAAAAAGTGTAAATTAATAAGACTTTTTCTACAATATAATATAAGTACTAATATAATAATATATTTAGATAATGATTATCAACATTTTTAATTTATAGTTAATCTAAATATTGACATAAGTGAAAGTCAATTTGAAGAAATTGAGCGATTTGATTGGTTAAAAAGTTATTAGTTCAACTGTCTTATAACATATATTAAGATATTTAAATTAGTGAATAAAGAAGATTAGTAATATGATAATTTTAAAATCTTAATTATTTACGGTGTAGTTTGCTTTAACTATATTTTATATTTTAAAAAAATAGCTCCTTATTAATGGAAGAGTTAGAACTTGTGTAAAATTTTTCACATATCACCCCTTAAAAAGTATTTATATACACTACACATTTAACATTAGTAATTAAGTTACAGTATGAATTATTTATCTTTTAAAATATATGCATTAACCCTTTAAATCAATTATTTTTTACACCACTCAATACCGCATCTGCCACTAACAATCGCTCCACCACCACACCGTCACTGTGACCGCCTCATTGCGTGGGTACCATGCTAGTATATTTTAGGTTAATAGAAACTTCCAAATTGTATTTCCAAAATGTTGTTGCATCAAATTCTCCTGAAAGAGTCCTAAACAAAGAAAAAGTAGAGTGGATAAATTATATCTTGTGATCTCATGTGTGAGGATGATGCATTATCGGACATGAGTTTTATATCGGTGTGTTCTTTAGACACCAAAATGGTGCATGGGACAAGAGAGTTCCCCATCCATTTACCTTTTTCTTTTTAATTAGCGTGACCATTCATTTTCTAATGAAGATAATAAGTAGGGATGTTGGTTATTGACGGCATGCCCTACTCACGTACAACAGAATAGACTCATTCCAACAATTAAGTTTGAGTTGTAATGTATTCGAATATAGATGTAAGGCGTGGTTCTCAAGTTCTGAGAAGAGACTCGAGATATCAAAACCAATGGCTTAGCTCGATTTTCTTCAGGTAGCCTGAACATAATTTATCCTTTTCTTCTCCGTGGGTGCATCGATCTGCATATGTAGTTGGTGATATATGGTTGAGAAGGGCAGAGCAAGGAATTCTTAGTTATGCAAAGTGTGGTCAATTTATTTAAAATCAACAAAGGTTAACTAAGTAATAAATTTAGTCGATCACGTACTGGGTCGTTCGTGCCAGTTTGATATAAGTACGAGACTTTGGTGTAGTAGTAGAACTTACAAGATGTGGCCGTGGACAAATTTTGAAGATTAACATTATGCATCAAATTCTAAAAGGTGCTTTCGTATAGTATATATGTTATAAAGTCTAAACTTTTGCTTGATATCTATCTATCTATCATGACATATAGTTAAATATTTTTATTTTAGATGGATAAGTAAAGAGAAACATTTTGCTTGATATCTATATATTTATATTTTAAGGACAGCCGTTATACTACTCTCGCCATCTAAAGGTGAGGGTCTTCTCTGATTAGTCTAATCGGTTGTTATAATTAACCGGATCGACCCCGTTACATCTACCAAGTAGGCATACAAGGGAAAATTTTTCCATCTTTTGGAAAAATAATATATTATTTATTATATTATTTATATTATTATAATATAAATAATATAATAATAAAATAATAATATTATTATTATATTATTTATATTATTATTTTTTATTATTATATCTTTAAACTATTATTATTTTTACAGAATTTTAATAATATTATACGAGTATAAAAATAATAAATAATAATATAAATAATATAATAATATTATTATTATTTTATTTATATTATTATTATTTTTATATATTTAAACTGTTATTTTTTTGTATTATTAGAATAATATTATATAAAAATAATAAATAATATTAATATAAATAATATAATAATAATATTATTATATAATTTACATTATTATTATTTTTTATATTTAATATAACTTTTATTAGCATTATTTTTATTTATTCTTACTTTTATGATTATTAAAATATTACATTTATTATTTTTATCATTATTTTTCTTATTATTATTATTTTAATAATATTTATATTATTAACATTTAAATTTTCTATTATTGTTTATATTTAATAGAGGGTATTGTTGTCATTTTTATAATTTAAATTCAGATTTGTTTGACGGAATTTCATTGAATTCTGTCAACCAAACACATGACAAATTTTAAAACTTTAAAATTCTAATTCCTTCATATTCCAATTCTTTTGACAGATTTCAATTCCTTCAAAAACATTCTTTGAACCAAACGCCCCCTTAAGGATGATGTTAACATCATCTAAGTTATCCTCATTTTTTTTATAATAATTTTACTATATATTTAGCACAAATATTAAAGAAATAATAATACTACCGGCTATACACAGACAATGTTTATCTAGACAGAAACAAATACGAACATGGGTTTTTCATATTCGTCGTTTAAATCAACCCAAATGAAAACAAAAAATTAAATGGGGGGCTTTTGTGTATGCATTTGTTCGCTCGTTTCGCTTTAACGCATATGGAACAAACAAATATGAGATAGTTATGAAAATAAGCTTTTTCCAAAAGATGGAAAGTATGGTACCTGGACGTTACGGCGCATATCATACAAGGGAAAATGATAATGATAGCCCAAAGGGTTGTCATTAAGGGATTATTACATGCATAAAAAGTAGTACTTTATATATCAATAACTGCCCTCCTGAATTTTCATAAGACAAAGTATAAACTTTAATGCATCAAATTAATTAATACCGACATCCCTAAGGACTTTCATTAACAAAACTCTTTATTTAAAAAGTAAAATCGTAATCATGTGAAAGTTATTTGATGAAAACGTTAGAACCCAGAAATTCAGTGTCAAGAAAATAAAAACAAAAACTTTGATGTGGGCAAATTTAAAAACGTTATGTATATAAAAGACGAATAAAACTAGTCAAACCAAATGTTTAAAAGCAAAATCGTGACCAGGTGAAAGTTATTTGATGAAAACATTAGAACCCAGAAATTCAGTGTCAAGAAAATAAAAACGAAAACTTTGATGTGGGACAAATTAAAAAACGTTATGTATATAAAAACCAATTGTACCTATAATGTGATATCATTTTAAAATATAATTAAGATATAAAATATATAAACATACTTGTGATCATGTATTTGACATTCAAGTATAGGTATTTGATCATGATGCGAGCCCATAACATGAATAGGTTTATTTTCAATCACATGTCCTATGATAATTAAATAACAATTATGATTGTTTTAATATTATTTGATAACAATTCGGACTTTTGGTTTAAGTTTTAATTGTAACTTTAAACATTAATGCGCAAAACTAATATATAAAAAGAAAAAAAGTTTTGTATATTTTTTTATTAAGAAATATAATGAATATTGAATGAAGTTAATATTGATTTGGATATAGTATTTAAGTAACTCTCTGTTGTAAATTATGCTTTTAAAACAAAAAGGCGTAAGCTAATAAGACTTTTTCTACAAATTTTAATATTAATACTAATATAATAATATATTTTGTTAAGTCATTAGGTTTTGAAATAATTTTTTGTAGAAAATATTTCATATGTTGGAATCTATGTAATTAATTACGTGATAAAAAATTTTAAAAAATCCCCTCAAGTTTATGGCTAAAAATAAATATAAATTAAGTATTCAGGGTTAAAAAGCGTAAATTAATGATGAAAAATAAAAAAGTGTAAATTAATTAGATTTTTTCTACAAATTAATTTAAATACTAATATATTAATTTATTTGGATAATGATTATTAAGATTTTTAATTTATAGTTAAATTAAATGATGATATAAGCGAAACTCAATTTGATAAAATTGAGCAATTTGATTGGTTAATAAGTCATTAGTTCAACTGTCTTATAGTATATATTTAGTATTTAGTATTTAGTATTTAGTATATAGGGTTGGATTCATATGGATCCTTTAAAAATGATGGAAACCAAGGGACTAATCTCAGCCCTTGGAACAACCATTATCAAAATCCCATCAAACATGATTGGTTAATCCGGTGAATTACTTCGACGACTATGCAATCATATTTGATTGGTCTAGCCAATCAAGCTTGATTGGTTACTCCGGCGACATTGTCCAATCATATTTGATTGGTCAAGCCAATCAAGCTTGATTGGTTACTCTGGCGGCGATCCAAGAAATGGTGGATTCTGATTTTCCGGCGACACTGATTTTTCCGGCGAGCTCAAAAACAATGTTTATTGGATAGGGTTTGTGCGGAATGTGTTTCTGAGTGTTTTGGTACAAGTTTCATGCATTAATTCGAAGAAGCAACACAGCTATAGTGTTTTTAATTTTTCCGATGAGTTTTTCAAGTTTTCCGGCGAGTATAGATCGGATTAATTTCTGGTCAGGGTTTGTTCGCGGTGTGATTGTGAGTGTTTTGGTAGAAGTGTGATGTTCTAATTCGAAGGAACGAAGGATATATCGGCGTTTGAAGTTTTCCAGCGAAGTTTGTTGCTTTTTCCGACGGTTGTATTGCCGGAGAAGAAGGAGGATGAGTTGGTCGCTGTCGCCGGTCAGAGATAAATGTGGAGATGGCGGTGGTTCAAGATCCCGTCGCAGGAAAAGCGGGGAGAGAGAGAGGCAGATTGTGTGTGTGTGTGTGTGTGTGTTGGGGGGAAGGAGACGACAAGGAAGGGAGGGACATCAAGGGTTGGGATTTATTTTTGAGAGGATAATCCAATGGCCAAGATTTGTCCCCTAGTTTCCAAAGAAAATTTAAGACTCAAATGAACAAAGTATTTAGTATATATTAAGATACTATAAAATTGGATACTTTTGTTAATGATGTTGTGACTTATTTTAAGTTTTCATGAGGTTAATAAAACATATCGAGTCATCGTTATTCGTTAATGTTCATAAAGTTATTTCCGCGTGTCAAAAGAAATCTATGGAGGTGGACCAACGGTTTTTGTAGAATAAAAAGACTTTAAAACTAGTCACTAATCAACACCGACTTACTTACACAAACAAAGAAATTTCTGTGGAGACAATTGCACTATCAAACAAAGAAATACTCCCTCACTTCCACACAATGAGTGTTATGTGTTGACTTATAAAGTTCCTTTTTACTTTGACTTTTTTAACTCCGCATATCTTAGTCTTCAACAACAATAGTACCCAATCCCTAAACGGGGTATAGGGGAGGTGAGCTGTAGACAGTCTTATCTCTACCCAAAGGTAGAGAGACTACTTCCATAAGTACCTCCGGCCAGGAAGATGTAAAAGCCGTAAAAAGGTAAAGTGTTTATACTTGTCTGTCGAGACCATGATAAGACGATATACCTGTCAGTTGGGTCCGCCGGGTATGCCACCTTATGACGGGTAGCAAACGTACGACAACAAAACGAGAGCAGTTATGAGCTTGTGATTTTTGCCGCGTTCTCTGGTAACAACAACTTTCGAAGGCGGCCGGAGAAAAAGCAACTCCGATTTGAAACGGAAAATATGGGGAACGGCGGTGGTGATGACATGGCGACGGAAGTGGAGGATGAGAAAGATAAAGGAGTTAGTGGATACTAATTGGATGCGACCAGTGAATATTGAATGAAGTCGGTCAATTTTTTTATACAAAAATAAATAAATAAATAAAATGAGGTTATCACAATACGTACGATTGTTTTTATGTTGACCCTATCAGTCAATACAATTGGTTTTGTGACTGTATTTATAATCAAATTATCCCAATTAATTTCTCTAACAAGTGCTTCCTCATCCTCCACAGCTTAGAAAGCATGCCAACACTTGCAAGAAAACAACTCTTTTTTTTATGTTTGGTTTTCATATATACTATTATCAATACCAACACCCTGCTAGCTCAACCCGAATTTATATTCACGCGTTGTGAGAACACCGATAACTATACCATAAACGGTACGTACCATACAAACCTAGACACGGCCCTCTCCACCCTCCCAACCACCAACTCCGGCTTTGGTTTCTACAACTTCTCCACGGGCCAAGGCAGGGATACCGTCAACTCTATTGCACTTTGTCGCGGAGACATTAATCCAAATGTGTGTATTCCATGTCTTAGTGACTCCATTGTTCAGTTGCGAAAAGTCTGTCCTAATAAAAAAGAGGCACTAATATTCTCTACCGAATGTCTAGTGAAATACTCCAACAATACTTTATTCGGATACCCAAATAAACGAAACTATTTAATTCGGTTTAATCCTCAAAAACTTGAACAGTTTAATGGGGCACTAAGACCATTAATGGATACACTTAGACGTACCGCGGCTGCTGGTGGTTCGCTACTAAAGTTTGCGACAGGAAATAGTAGTGGACCGGGTGTCTCGATTTATGGGCTTTTGCAATGTACTCCGGATTTAACGGAGGAGCAATGTAATGATTGTTTGGCAGGTGAAATTGCTCGGATAGGTACCGAAGATATTGATAATCTGGGAGGGAGAGTTTTTCTACCTATGTGTAACATAAGGTATGAGATATATCGTTTTTTTAACGAGACTACACAAACTATATTCTTAATGTCGCCGCAACCACCACCACAACCGCCAGGTACAGAAAAGCCCTCTGAATGTAACTAGTCTACTGAGTAACCATACAATCTACACCTATGAATAAGTGGTGTGTATATGATCGTGTACCTCACGATAAAATATACATCCATTAAATTTTGTTGTTATTTACATTGTGCGTCACACTATTATGTTGATAACGACACAATATCATAGAGATTTTCATAAAATCGAACATACTTTATAACTAATTATTGTTTAAATGTTTTACAAACACATTTTGATATTTCAAAATCGATAAAATCACTCTCTTTGTTTTATGCATCCATCAAATTCATCAAGATGGTTAATGGGATTAATGGTCATTGACAAGATCATTAACCTTGAGATATTCTAGCAGGGATGAAATTCATATGTTACATTTGTAATAGTAGATTATTGAACAATCATTTAAACAGACTAACCAGAATAAAATATTTATAATAAAGTCAACTGGGTAACTTGATAAAAAATCTCAGTCTTTGTGATTTGTAATTTTCGTTCTAGCTCCTCGATAGTTTTATAATAAAATTGCGGTTAAAAAAAACAAAAAAAAAACATTTAGATAAAAAAAAATTCATCAACATGGATATGCATTAAATTTATGAATCATCATTTTTTTTAAAAGATAATGAAAATATGTATCCATGTATTAGGATGGTATGAGATGCAAATGCATCAATTTAAAGAATTTGATTGAAAAATCATCAGATTCATTATTCTTATCGTTCTTATTTCATATATTTTAAAGTGACGCCAATGAATTATTGAAATATACAATTTCCACATGTGTAAGTAAATGAAATGAGCCATTATTTTTAAAAATATCACCACGTCGCTTACATATATGTAAGTGAAACAGATTAAATGGAAGAAAATGTATAGTTGAGAATTGTTTTTTTGGTCTATTTGTAACGGGGGTGTTCTAAGTCTAACTTATTTCTATATATATAAAAGGAAAGATTATGGTGCAAAATTTCTTAATTACTGTACGATTATAATTGCAGGAAAAAAGAAAAACACAAAACGGACTGTGCTACTCATAACAATTATTGTTTTAATGATTGTTCTCATAGTAACTAGTTCTCTTTGCATCTTCATGAGAGTTAGAAAGAGGAAGAAGAATCAAATCCTACTTCCACCCGTTCATTGTGTTCAAAGTAAGTTTCAAGTTCGTGTATTTGTTTTGAACTTAATTTATAAATAATATATTTTCATTGAAAAGTCACATATTCTTTTAGGGAAAATGTTTGTTGATGTTAACATAGGCAGATTCATATGGAAGGTAAGGGGTCATTGGACCACCCTTACAAGAAAAATATGTTTAGAGAGAACCCATATAATATTTAGATGGAACCTCCTTGAAAGTTTTGAATGACCCTTCTTAGAAAAAAAGGAAAGTAAAAAAGCCCAATAAACTAAGCCCAAAGTTTTGCCGGTGGGTGATTGCGCTTTTGTTTTCTCAGGGATACAACACAATTGCTACTTGCTTTACTTTTCAGCTTCCCTTTTGATTCTTTGGAAGATTAATTGAGTTTATGAGTGATGAATATTAGTGAAAATATAAAAAAAAAACTTACACACACTCCCACCGTTCACCATTAGCACCGTTGTTAGTTAAGTGGTGGCGTATTTAACTAGAAGTGGTGGCTGTAAATAGTGGCATATCATCAATTTAAAGGGTGGACTATACATACCGCAAATAGTAAGATTTTAGGTGCCTATACATTACATTGTGTGTATTGTGTGTGTCTTATTTGAAGAAATTAGAAATAAAGGATGGAAACCATTTTTAAAAAATGTTTCATAATATGATGCAAAAATTGTGTATAGAGGTTGACAACTAGTTACTTGCGTCACTATATGTTTCAAAGTTTAAAACCTCCTAGAGTAATGTTGCCACAATTTCTAATCTTTAATACTTAATAGTGTTATCATTATATGTTTCTATATTTGCATTTGGGACCCGACCCGTCAAAACTACCAATTCTAGTTTTTTTTTTCCGCATCAACTAAATCATCATGATATTTTTAAGGACCCTCATTGCTTGAAATCCTAGATCCGTCACTGGTTAACATCATGATGTTACACTTACAAAAACTCAAATCATTTTTTACACATGTCAAAAAGTCACCCATGAATTTTATGGTTTGTGAGAGCAACATCATCTAACTTAGGGATGATGTTAACATCATCTAAGTTATCCCTAATTTTCTTTTTTTAATTTTATTATTTATTTAGCACATATATTAAAGAAACAATAATACTATTGGCTTTACACAGACAATGTTTATCTAGACAGAAACAAATACGAACATGGGTTTTTCATATTCGTCGTTAAAATAAATCGACCCAAATGAAAACAAAAAATTAAATGGGGGGCTTTTGGGTATGTGTTTGTTCGCTCGTTTCGCTTTAACGCATATTGAACAAACAAATATGAGATAGTTATGAAAATAAGCTTTTTCCAAAAGATGGAAAGTATGGTACCCGGACGTTACGGTGCATATCATGGACAGGGTTTCTCATGTCACGATTATCTTGTTTTTGACTCTTGATTTTAACGCATATGGAACAAACAAATATAATAATAAAGAAAATATTTGTTTTTTTCAAAAGTTGTTATAGATTTAGTTTCAACTAATTTGTTAATAAAGTGTTTATAAAGGAAAACAAAAAGATAGAATAAAAAAAAAAAGAAAAAAGAAAAAGAGAAATAGCAAGGAATTGAAAACATACTTTTAGGAGTATGAATTATATCAAGGGTAGAAATAAGCTCATATTTTAGTTATAGTATAAATTATTTTATTTCTAACAATACACATAAATGTAGAAAATATTGGTGTTATAAATTGAATTTTACAATTATAGATGTTATATATAACTTTCTAGCAGTTACATAGGGCAGACTTTGATTTCAATTATATGCATATTTATCGATTCATAAATTTTGACTCGTCTTGAAAATATGATTTTTTTAATCGTGTCTCGGAACATGACTCGATTCGTAAGAGTCATGAATTTTTTAAAATATATATACATATATATATATATATGACATCTTCATAAACAAAATATAATTTCACTATCTTAATAGATTTACCAAAATCTTACATATTCCATAGTTTTTACTTAAAAATTCACATCTTATCTTCAAATTTGCAATAAAAAGATCAAAACTACATAGATAGCTAACAAAGTAATGTAGCAATATATAATATAGCGAGTTTGAATTATATATAACCATAACATCAAACTATTATAACTATAAGTTTGTGACTCGTGATTTGGTACAAGTTAACACATCGACTCCTAAGAGTCGTGACAAAAACGAGTCGCCTAACGAGTCGACTCATTTTTTGGTGTAAATCGACTTGACTCATTAGAGTTTAACAACTATGATCATATATTTAAGGAATTGGGATCCTCTAAAGTTGAAATCAACTTTAGAGGTGAAGTTGCATATTTCTTGGATTGAAATCAATGATCAAAATTCAAAAATCAAGTTTGAGTCTTGACCTTTGATTTTAATATAAGGATTGTGATCTTTCCAACTTCATCTATAAAGTTGATATAACTTTTTAAGATCCGTATCCATGTGTAATTGTGAAAGTTGTTAAGTATTTTTTTTGGGATAAGTATTTTGGAATGTAACAAACTTTAGACGAATGTTTATAGTGTGAAATAACTAAAGTTGTGTTCATTGTAAGTATTTATTTTTAAATTATGTCTATTGTATGTATCCAAATGTATTTGACCAATCAAAATATGACAAGTGGCAGTTATATATGGTTGCCACATATGAACTTTTACATACAATAGACATAATAAGATAAATACATACAATAAACACTACTTTTGTTATTTCACACTATAAACATTTGATCAAAGTTTGTTACATTCCAGATACTTCTCCTTACTTTTTTTTTTTCATTTGAAAGTTGTTAATTACTCCCTCCGTCCCATAATAAGTGTCCTAGTTTGATTTTTTGAGTCTTTTTGTTTCAACTTTGACCGTAAATATTTTTGTTTTTGTTATGTAACATTTGATATAACATATATGAATTGATTGAGTTTTAAATATACTTTTCATTGATATAACTTTCATTAACTAATATATAACACAAACAAAGATATTAACGGTCAAAGTCGGAAGAAAAAAGATTTGACTAGTCAAAATAGAAAAATTAAAATGAAACCGAAGGTGTAGTACTTAAGATTATTTTCATTTCTATACTTGTAGATTTAGAAAATTTTATATACATGACAAAAATTGAAAGATTTTATTAGATTTCTAAACAAATATTATTTTTATTTGAGTACCAAATATCGCAATATTTTGGTTCCAAAGCATGCATATTCAATTCTAACTCTTTCCCTCTCTCTTTACTAGGCCAAACCGTAGATATTACTGTTGAATTTCGGCAATACAACTTTAGTACATTAAAGGAAGCAACAAACGAATTTTCTGATGCAAATAAGCTCGGACAAGGTGGATTTGGGATAGTTTACAAGGTATATATTTACTTTTTTATAAAACAAATTATCCTTTTTTTAACTTTTTATCTTTAAAAAATCTAAAATATCCTTAAATTTTTAACACATTCTTAACTCAAACATTACATCTAACCCAAAATTTCCCTTAAAAAATTTTCATCCCTATCTATTCAAACTATCTCTCTCTTTAATTAATTCACTAATTTAAATATTTTTACGTAATATACTTATAATACTCTTAATGAAATTATTACAATCAATTACTTTTACAAATAATCACTCCGTTACCGCCACCACCCCTGTCGCCGTCACCACTATCGCATTGTACGGATACCCCGCTAGTACAAATATATATTCTATCTTAGCTAGTGTTGATGTACCAAAACTTAACAATCTTATATACGTTACTCAAGTGTTTATATACATGCACTATCAAATACAAAATAGGGTAAGCTTGAAGATGGACGAGAAATCGCGGTTAAGAGATTAGCTAAAGATTCTAGTCAAGGTGATCTAGAATTCAAGAATGAGGTTTTTCTTGTTGCAAAGCTTCATCATCGTAACCTCGTTAGCCTGCTTGGTTTCAGCGTGGAAGATAGTGAACGACTTCTCGTATATGAGTACTTGCCAAATTCAAGCCTTGATCACTTTATTTTCAGTAAGTTTCAAGAGTCAAGACCATTCCTCTTTAAGCCAAAAGAGGAGCTCATAGTGTCAGAATTAATTTGGCTTAAAGAAAATAGACAAGAAACTAGATTTTAAGACTAATATGTAATAACCAATTCTTGATGGCGTTCATATAGATCCAGCTAAACGCACGCTTCTTGATTGGAAGAAAAGGTACACCATAATCAAAGGCGTTGCCAAGGGACTATTGTATCTCCATGAAGATTCGCTTTTGACAATAATTCATCGTGATATGAAAGCTAGTAATGTTTTGTTAGATGCGGAAATGAATGCTAAAATTGCAGATTTTGGCACGGCAAGGTTGTTTAAACCTCAAGAAACTCATGCTAACACAAGTCGAATTGTTGGAACCTAGTAAGTTCACATCCTTCGTGTAATTGATTAAGATTTTATTTGCTTCACTAATTTCAAGTTAGTCAAACATTCAATTCTGAGCTGCCCTTATGCGAATTTTATTTCATACAGTGGTTATATGGCACCAGAATATGTCCAGCAAGGACAATTCTCAGTTAAGTCGGATGTCTTTAGCTTTGGAGTGTTGCTGTTAGAGATGGTAACGGGTCAAAAAAATATATGTTTTGACAATGGAGATGGCATCGAAGATCTTCTTAGCGTTGTGAGTATCCACCATTCCACCTTGACTAAAATATGCATGCTAACTTGAGGCATAACTTTTTATAGAAGTAATTAATTTCATCACAAAATTCAATGCATAAGAGGCTATGAGAATTTAAATGCCTAGACCAGAAAATTAAAAAATAAAAAGCACCTACCAATTTTAAATATATAAACAAAATTTTTTATAAGCGATAACTAATGTTATAAAAATAGTTATATTTTAGTACCTAGTGTGTTAGTTATATTTTTGACATTAACTAGTCAAGTAAAATTAATATATATCAATTTTTAGTGCCCCTCAAAAAACTTGGATCCCATTAATTCATTCTGAAAATGAACTTGTTATTTCCTTTTAGGCATGGAAAAGGTGGAAGAATGAAACGGTATCAGATATAATTGATTCCTCATTAAAGAATGGTTCAGGTTCATTGCACAACATAATTAGAAGTATTCATATAGGGTTATTATGTGTTCAAGAAAAAGTTAACGATAGGCCAACCATGGCATCGGTAGTTCTTATGCTTCATAGTTCATCGATGACTCTTACAACACCGTCAGAACCCGCATTTTTCATGCATAGCAGTATTAGAGGTGAATTTCAACTTCAAGATGATGGTTCTACAACAGGGAGTAGTGGTTATAGAAGGCATGATATATCAAAAGCAAGGCCAAGAGCATCTCAATTGTCACAAAATGATGTTACGGTATCAGAGATCACTCCTAGAGCTAGCATAGGCTAATAATTCTAGGTGTTCTAAACACACTTGCATTTTATTGGTTTCGTTTTAAGGAATTTACCTGAAGTTACCATTTAGGAATGAAGAATGTAATTAAACATGATACTTGGATGTAATTTCCTAATACTAAGTAAGTTTCGATTCTTTTGAGTGAAATTTATTAAGTAATGGAAACATTTGCCACATGATCTGGATCCCTGAAAATATGGAGTGTTTGAACAGTGGGATACTGGGATACACTAGCCCAATCATAGATTCACGCCCATTCCAGTGTACATATAGTTGTGCTATGCAAACAAAAGGATTGTGTTGGGTGTTGTCATCAAGCTTTGCATGTTTTTTTTGTCACAGTTTCAAGTAGCAGTTGCCGAAAGCTATGATGGTAACTTATGTAGTAATGTATGTTAAGTTGTCTCTACTTCTGAGAAATAAACATGAACCTTATGAGACATCCATAGCATTTCATAATGGAGTATGTTAACCACTTGATTTGGGAAAAGCTGTTAGAGTGGGAACTGGGAGCAGTTTCAAACTCAGCAACCATTTTTGCATTTGAGTTGTCGGAATGATATCACTAGCTATATCTGAATATCAGTGCTCAAAATTAACCACACTACCAAAAATCTAGCATTTTTCAACTCAAATTGAAAATGGAAATATACAACATTTTATAATGATCACCTATTTAAAAGAATCAATCTGAATCGAAACTCATCTGTACTCGTTTAATCAGCCTACTAGAAATATCGAGACACCTGTCTAAACACATCACCATATCCCATTTTCATTGCTATACTACACATAAATAAATCGAGAGGGCGAATACCTGAGTTCTCAAAATTGACATCACCTTTGCTAGAAGTTAAACAAGACAATCCTATATGGTAACAAGGCTCGTTTTTTGAGGCAGCTAGGCCACACAGGTTGTCAATCTTACTGCCCAGGATACTCCGGCCAAAGATTCATCTGGCAGGAGTGAATCCGATTCTTTCCAGGCTAACTTGTCAAAAGCTGTGTTATGTGGAATAAAGTTATAAATTTAACTTTTTATCTAAATGTTCTATAGATTTTATAGTAAGATGAAACTGATGACATAAATGAAGCTAAAATTACAGACTTTATACCTAGCTTTAATTAACTTGATTATTTCACCACAAACCTTAATCACGCTCTCTTATTCAAAAATTCCAGGTTCTATATGCAGCATAGTTTGCCATTTTTTGACAACAAAAAATTTTAAAAGAAAAAAGCTATCTCTTGATGAGTTCTATCCTGTGCTCCAGATAAATGTCTCTAGGCGTTTGCACTCTAGGATCGATCCACGGCTTCATGATAAAATCCATCAACGAGCTTAGACTGCAACTGGTTCAGCAACGGCACTAGGAACGTCGCTTTTAACCTGCGCAAGAACCAATGTTTTCTTATTAATGTCACAGGCGTAGATAATATAGTGAATATCTAAAAAGGCCTGCTAGGGTTAGCGAACCCACTGACAATCTTTATGTTTATTTGTTTTAATGTACTAAATATGGTAACTATATTATTGAGAGAAAATAATTTCTTCTTGAGTATCGCTAACTACCTAGGATGTTCTAAGCATTTCAATACACGTTTTACACTTCTAACAAATTCGACCCATTTGAACCATTTGATACTAATCTTTTTTTCTATATCTACCCCTTTGACCTGATAATAAACAAATGCGACATGAACTGAACTGTATTCATGGATAGGGGTTTAAATTGCAATCTCTATGAACAAATTTGGCCCAATAACATTGTATAGTAATTCTAGAGGTTTGTATTAGATGATTTGTTTGGAGTATGTTGTCTTATTATTATACCATTGTAAAACGAGAGACAATCTCAGTCGAGGAACTAAGGAGGCATCCCCCCTTACCTGCATTTCGCACATGAATAAACATAAGGTTTATCAACCTAGATAATGGACAGAAGCAGGTGGTGCTTGAGAATATGCTTCATCACCTCGGGGTATATAGAGGGTGACTTCGCCGGTGTTTCTTAAATTCTGTCTAAATTATTTGTGATAGCCAAATAACTTCATTGAAAACAACAAAGAGATTACCTACCTTTGCTGATTTGAACAGTTCATCGATCACTTCAGATAAGGTTGGATGGGCATGAACAGCATACTTGATGTCCTGCACAGTCCGCATGCAAACAATTATAGTAGCTTAACACAGCAAAATAATGATCACCATGTCAAAGCTCACAAGTACAAATGACCAAAATTTAACTTTACTTGTTAGATCTGTGATGAATGAAGCATTATTTGAAAGTGATCAAGATGAGATATTAAGATTTAAGAACTTAAAAGACTTCACTAATTGTCTTTCCAAAACAGAAAATATCAACTGATTATAGAGTTACAGGTATAGTGGTTGTTGACTTGTTCGCTTGTTCTAAGAGATTTATAAGCTCGCATATTGGTACACGTGGTAAAATGGACAGGTTAGGCTGGCAGGATGACAGCACAACATCGGGTCAAACTAAATTTATTTTTAGTACGGCCAA
This sequence comes from Erigeron canadensis, assembly GCF_010389155.1. Lineage (NCBI taxonomy): Eukaryota > Viridiplantae > Streptophyta > Magnoliopsida > Asterales > Asteraceae > Erigeron > Erigeron canadensis. The sequence goes on from NC_057764.1 coordinate 3,815,490, forward strand.
ATTAGTTGGGTGAGATTGGATCGTAACGCAAACGCCATGTCTGTTCAGTTCTATATTTTTATACATGATTGATATTTGAAACAGAAATATAAACACGATATTATTGATAATATAAATTTTGGAATAAAACAATTCAGAATTGTTTCATACAAAAAAGAACACTTTTCGTGACATTGGACTTGGTAGACCTATTCAACCCATTTCCCATGTAACTCATTCTCATTTTGGCTAATCTTTTCATGTTGTAGAACCTAAATTGACATGCTTCATAAATTGAACCACCAGCTCTTTTCATATTAGTATGAGTGTGACTAGTACAGAAGCCGCACCATGCGCAAAGGTTGATAGTTTCTCCAATTTCTTAAATTTATTTTTAAATCAAAATTGTAAACTATAAAAATAAAATTCAATAGTTTTAGGAAGGATACGAGACAGTGGGTGACGCGGTCTGTATACGCCAACTGCTGGCTTATGATGGTGGTCAATGGTGGTGTGAGAGGGGGCATAAATAGCTATATTACAATAAAACAATTGATCTTGTAATTTAAATTATTCGTTTATACTTATTATCTATGTTAACTTTTAAACTAATAATAATTGTAGAAAGAATTGTTTTGATTAATTGGATTTGATTTGTAACTTTCAAACTAATAATAATTGTAGAATGATATAATTAAGATTTTAAGTTTTCAACACGTAAGTTAAAGACTAGATAGCTTTATATAGTAGTAGAGATAGAGATTACATTTGAGGTGGTAAAATGTCAAAATGGTTGAGTTTTAACAGGAGTCAAGTCCCATTGACCAAACAATGCTTTTTGACCTTTTATTCTTTAATAGTATTTTGTAAATTATTATGGAGTAGTTGCGAGATCTATTTAGAAATTTAAATCTTTTTATACACTTCGGTTGCCTTTAAACCTGTTGGAAAGTCAAGTTTTCTAATTTGACCCATTGATGAAAACTTACGATATGCATGGATTGATTTCATGTAAACGGTTTAAAATTGTCATCTCTGGACCAGATTCTCCTGGTAGTTTGAAATGCATCTCCAATGTAGATAAATACAAACCTGGATACGTGTTCCTAGAGCAATAGCATTTGACGCTTCATGGATAAGATCAGCAGCATGCATCCCAAATATATGAACCCCAAGGATCTCTCCATTATCAGGTCTATAGATCATCTGTAAACAAGAAATAAAATACCCATTACAGTCTTTGTATGCATTTTATCATACTGCTTTTGCATAGAGACTGCTTTCATGACTCGAAAACCTCCTTCAGTCAGATATGAATAACCATACCAAAGAAGAGGAAAATAAAATCTGGACAGTATAATTCTAAAATGTCTTTACAAGAGATCACTATTACCTTAGCAATCCCCTCTCCTTCATTTTCAGCAAGGGCTTTAGTGTTAGCCTTGAAGCTAGTCTTGGCAATGCTAACTTCAAATCCTTCCTTCTCAGCTTTTTCTCTTGCTTGGGGCTGCGTATATATAACTAAAACTGCTCAAAAAAAGCATTCTTCATAGCAGAATAAAATATGTCACATTGTTAAAGATGTCATTCCACAAACACTAGCTTCCTTTTTCAAATAAATTTGCCAATTTAACAATATAAAGACATGCTCGGAGAACGCAAAGGATGATCATTATCTCCTTCCTGGGAGTGGAATATTTTCAAATTAGGTATCATAGATTATGTCTAACAATATTTTATTAACCTGTAACACAGGTAAATCATTCTACCTATTCCTTCCAAACCTAGTCAAATTAGTAGGGACAAACGTTAGCTTCCTTTCTTCAAATAAATCAGCCAAATTAACAATAGAAAGATATACTCAAAGAACATGAAGAATGATAATTATCTGCGTTCTGGGAGTGGAATTTTTTCGAATTAGGTATCATAGATTGTGTCCAATAATATCTTTTTTGACCTGTCACATAGGTAAATGATTCCACCTACTCCTTCCAAACCTAGCCAAATTCCATTATCTCCAAAATAGGGGTAAATGAGTTTTAGTTCATGAGACTCTCCAATGAGTGACTAATAAGTCAAGCATACCATGTGTCCATGTGCAACAGAAATAAAGAGCTCTTATTCTTTGAACATACAAATCTGGCTAACATTATTGACATATATACCTTTTTATAAAATGTGAGGCTTTATGTTCACATACTTAAGTTTTAAGAAGTATGTGTGACTTGCCTGCTATTAATTCTGAAGAGTCTTCCAGAATAAGGATTTAGTGATGCACTTTTTGATCTTCTAAGAGGAAAAGACGTACACACCCTTATCCCCTAGTATTTACACCCTTTTGTTTCAAGCGAGACTTATTAATATACACCCTTAACAATGCGGTTATTTCAGCTTATTAACTCATATACTCATGGGTATGTATGGATTTCGACTATTATAAGCTCCTATTTTAATGATACTTTAAGACGTTCAAAGTAGAAATATCTATGTTGACCATTTGAAGAAAATAAAAAATGAACATCGGAAATTTACTTTAAAAAACAAAAGAAGAAATTATGAAAAGAGGAAAAGGGCATACCTCTGTTAACCCAACCATACTAATTTCAGGATGTGTAAAACATGCAGCAGGGATGCTCAGATGATTTAGAACATGATCTTTTCCAGAAACTTGCTCAACAACTATATTACAGAGATAATTGCCAAGTCAGACAAGTAGCAATAAGTTGGTACCAAGTGAAAACTTGAAATTAAGCATAGTCACCTGAAATTCCCTGAGCACTTGCTGCATGAGCAAGCATCATTTTCCCATTAGCATCACCAATACAATACAAGTGAGGAACCTAATGACCAAAACTTAGGTCAAGAAAACACTCAACAATGAATACAGTGAATATCGAAGACAAAATATAGACTGTGACGTACTAATTCTCCCTTTGAATCAATCACTCGCATGCGCTCATCAACAGGGATAAAACCACGTTGTGTTTCCACATTCACCTATAAAATGAGTACTTGAGAATGATTCTTTTGTCTTTGGTATCTCTTAGTATAGTAAAGATGAAGATTGATAGGTTCACTTACACTCTCCAAACCAAGCCCTTGCGTAAATGGAGCCCTTCCAGTTGCAATTAGAGCAGCATCTACCTGTATTATATAGCAAAGCACAAAGGTAAGATATATGGATATGTGAAGGAATATATAAGAGTTGAGCAATTTAACCCACCTCCAATGTATCTTTTGGTTCTTTTGTCTTGGCATCAATAAGTTCAATTCTTACAGGATTACCATCCTTTGCTGGAGTGATCTGTCAATACGAGAAGGGAGATAAACAATGATGAAAAATGGTGCATATCCACAGAAAAGGGAAAAGAAATGTAAGAACCTTGGTTGCAAATACACCAGTATGATAGTCAATCTTTCGAGGATTTATGAGAACTCTTTGAGCCAGCTTTCCAATTTCAGGGTCGAATCCAGGCATTAGCTGATCCAAAGCTTCTACAAACGTCACCTATGAGAGTGAGACAACGAGAATATTCAAAATATAATCCACATTATTCTACTAACATTTGCATTATACAACTTCAATGAAATAAGAAACAATATACAATTCAAGAAGAAAACATCTTCTATGTTTTGCTTTTGCCACATTGGGATGTGGCAACTATATCAGTGGCCATAGTCTTAGAGTTCAATTAATTATGATAATAATATATGGTACGAGTATTATGGTTTACTTAATACTGTATGAGGTAAAAGAAAAAGGAAGAAAGCTCGAAAGTTGAAAGTAATTTTATTTGCAATAGATATATTTAAAAAGGACAAGCATGCCCACCTCACTTCCAAGTGCAGTATAAACATCACTGAATTCAAGACCAATATAACCACTTCCAACAATAACTATCCACTCTGGTACCGTCTCTAATTTTAGCGCATGATCACTGGTAATTACCGTCTTACCTGCAGGTAACAATTATGAATGTACTAAAAAACAGTCATTTTCTGCATATGCTTTCGCAAATCCAGCCAAAAGGTGTAGATCTTTGGCACCAGCCATTGTCCGCACGGAAGAAATAGCTCCGGCAACTCCCTTGTCTCAGTCGGGCACACTGGAGGTCAGGTTAGAACCTGAGATCTATTATCCACCCACAGCACTCCAGTGGGCCCATGAGCATTTGTGGGGCGGGCCACTTGAGCTGAAGCCCAATAGTGAAGCAGAATTGTCTAAGTAACTTGTAGATAACTTGTTTCTACATATAAACCGCTTCTTACAAAAAAAAACTCACACTTGCATTTTCAAGCTTGCAGAAACCTTTTTAAAACAGGACATAGTCACATATCTTTTAATGCCTTGCTAAAATATGCAGATCGTAAGCCAATAGTGACATAGTATGTGAATAATTTTCATCACCTTTTCTCACTATCATTTCAAATGTTAAATTCAACAAAGTAGGATCTGACCTAACAAGACTTTCATATCAGAATGTTCATTGAATACTCTCTTACTTCTTTTTTTTTTGAAAGGTAAAAGAAATAAAAAAAAATGTTTTCCATTGTAATACCTATGTTATCAATATCGGTGAAATTTCGGTGGTATTTCGGTGGTATACCGGTTTTCGGTGGTAGGACATAATTTCGGTATTGAATTTCGGTTTTGATATCGTTTCCGAAATTTTCGGTGGTATTGACCGAAATTTGACCAAAATACCACCGAAATTTCCGAAATTTCGGTGAATTCTGTATCTATATACATAATATTAGAATTACCGAAATACCACCGAAAAAAACGATATTTCGTATACCAGTCCGTGACGAAACACCGAAATTTATGTCCTTGACTACTTAGTGTAATACTCTCTGGCAACTCCCTTGTAACACTCTCTCACTTCTAATTCTCTTTTCTTATGCTTTCCATTACCTTATTTATAGCTGAAAATGTTTTTACAGGGGAAAATGAACATCAATACAAGCACTTACCATCAACTTCAACTCCCTTAGGGACAAATGGTACTGATCCAGTAGCTATAATTATATCTTTTGCAGTAATAACTGTCTCAGTGCCCCCAACTGTTCCATATTTTACCTTCTGTGGACCCTACATATATATATTCACAACAAAAACTGAACATAAGGTATTTTGTATGATACCACTTATAATGACAAAAGTGAATAGGGTCACTGATCCAAATGCCCGGTCAGCATTTAAGAACATACCACAACAGCTCCAAAACCTGTCAATATGTCAACGCCAAGATTTTTCATTGAATTGGTCAAATTATTTCGAATTTTGGTGGCGAGATTTTCAGCATGATCAGCAACCCCCTGTCTGTCATAACCAGCAGCTGCAACCTGTCAATATGAACTATTATAGGTAAACCGTAAAGTGATAGGTTTTACAAAGAAAAGCCTACAAAACTTCCAAAAAATAAGACTAAGGGAATAACTTCAAAGTTTTTTCTCGGCTTTCTAATTGCAAACTAAGAGGACATATATAAAGGAAGACAATGCAGTTATACTACGTGGGGATAAATGGAAACAAACAAAATACTCCAAATGCAATTACTGGTCCTCCTTTCATGCAAGCAAATTTACATTCATAATTCATTGCTAGTGGAAAATAAAATGCAAAGCTTGTGAAAAATAAAACACATGACTCCAAATAATGGGCCAGGTCGTATCACAATCTCAAAATCAAGTACCCAAAGTTTAAGGACTCATTCTTAAATATATTTAGATACCCCTCAACGCTCATGAAGGCTCTAGCTAGTTGGTGAGGAAGATTGGGAATTTAGGGTCTAAAATCGGAAGTTGCTTCCAATTAGGACTTCAATTGTGAGCTGTTCTTACAGCTGATCAATTTCCTCCATTGATATCACTTTATATTCTTGTTTTGCCCAATATCAAATTTATGGAAGGAGTGAAGAAAAAACATGGGTTATGTGAAGAATTAAATTAAAAGATATTGGTGGAATCACATCCCACAAGTAATAAGTCCATCGGTTCTGAAATAGTGAAAAGCTAACATAATTTTTTTTTTATATTTGCATCTTAATGATGTATTCCATTCTGGTTTTCATTATTGCCTACCAAACACTACCAAAGTTTGTGTGAGTTCTCAGATCCCTAGTGTATGTCCTACAATTATGCCCAAGTAAAAGATATGTTCATACAAATAACTTCTGTGTGTTGACTCTAGTCTATAAAGTTTTCTTTAAATGCCATACTTTTTTGACAAACTTGCTTAATTAGTCAATTCATTGAGTTCTACTTACAGCCAAAGTTCATGATTCTCTCCTAATAGTTACTTACACACAGAAACACTGAGTGCACATATTACTATTGAAAGTAATATCGCCTGAAAATCACTTATAGACATCCCCACTGACTCATACTTTGCATCAATACATATAATATAAAACTACCATCCACAAGGTCTAACAAATTTGAAGAAAACAAATAAAGTAAAGAAAAACGAAAGGATTAAAAGTAGGACTACTCCTAAAACGCAAGATATACACAAAGACAACAAGGAACCCAAAGGTCAAAACTTAGACGTCTATATGAAAGAAATTCTGTGAAGATGCTACAAATTAGAAAATATTATTGTACCATGTTATAGATATACCTGTAAACCAAAAGACTTCATGTGGTGTTCATTTTGAAGCTCCCTCATGCGACCACTTACAGCAAGAAGAGCTTTGGAAGGCACACAACCACGGTTAACACATGTTCCGCCAACCACATCTCCTTCAATAATGGCAGTTTTTAGACCCTACATAGATCATTACAAGTTTTTTCAATCAAAATGCAAGTTACCAATAGAAACAGAATACGAGTTAGTCTCTTGAGAAGTAATAACATATAACTTACACTATATCCAAACAAATAACTACAGGATAAAAAAAAAAGTCACTGCCATAGACATCCGCATAAAAAATTACGGCAATACTTTACTAACAAACTAGTTTTTGAAACCGGGCGTCGCCCTGGGAAACATAATGATACGTAAAACTTGCAATGTGTATAAGATCGGTGATACATATGTAAAGATAAACGTACATTACAAAAGCGTATCATAAACTAAAAAATTACAACACGTAGAATTAAAAAGTGGTTCAAAAGACTATTTAAAATTAATACTACATCAATAGTGTTATGTGATTACCGGGTCATTTGTCATGCATATATCAGATGTTTTTAATTCAGAAAAAGCCTTAAAAAATTCCATAAAAATTAGTTAATATACTAATCAATGAATAAAGAATAAATAAAAGGTGAACGTTAAGGAAAAGAAAAAAAAATTAAAAATCAAAACAGGCAGTCTTATAGGTAGATATGGTTGTTAGTTGTGAATTACGTGAACGTTGACTAAGGATAACAAGCATTTTTTTTATGTAAAAGACCCTATATAAAAAAAGATTGCCAATGAACATACTAATAAATGAATTAAAAATCAAAAGAAATATCAACGTTAGGTAAAAGCGTGACAAAAACGGGGAAAAATATAGTATGTACGCTTAGATCTAGATATGCAGCAACCTGTTAGACATGATAATTAAAAAGTGAATTTAAGAAAAAGAAAAAGCAGTCTGTTCCTAAGCTCGTCCTCAAATGTATATATATACTAATTAGTTGAAAAAAGTCTACTTCCCTGCTTAAGTGAACATAAGGGTGAATTTAGTCGCAGAAAATTTCTCTAATTTTACATCTCTACTTTTCTAGAAAATGGGAAAGTGCTTACAGTAAAATTTCTCTAAATTTTTTTTTTTTTTTTGAACGCCAAATTTGAGCTCAGCAACATGCCTAATCGCCAATACAAACATACATACAATAACAGTGCTTACAGTAAAATCAATAAACTTTAACTACACAACAGAACATATATATTTATAATATATATATATATATATATATAGAAACCTTTTCAACAGCATGAAGAGCAGCACCATGACCACCAACACCAGCACCAATAATAACTAAATCATAATCAAAACCGCCAGCAGACGACGTGCTTCCATTTCCATTACCCGACAACGAAGCGAAAACAACTTCCGATTTCCGTCGAAATCTCTTAACCAAAACTGCATTGTTTTTAGCTGATTTGCAGCCGGAAAAAGCTTCTTTTCTAAGTCCACAAAATCGGAGCTGATTAGGAGTAGTAGCAGTAGCAGTATTGAACGCGTCGTTTGCTCCACCGTTGGATCTGATTGTGATCCCAGCTGCTGCTGATGATGATGATAAAGAAAGTGTGGATTGCATTTTGAAAGAAACAGAGAGAGAGAGAAAAAAAAAGAGAGGGATTATAGAGTATAGAGACAGACAGGTGGGAGTGTATATGTATATATATTGATGGAGGAAATGAAGAAATGTTTTCTTTGAGAGGTCCGTCCACTGAAAAGGGCGGAGTTAACAAGGAGACTGTGAGTCGGACTCTGGTCCCTGATTACTTCTCTTCTGTTTTTGTTTGTTTGATTTGGGGAAGTTGAACTACTTTTGTATTTTTGATTTTTGATTTTTTATTATTGTTTTATAAACTGGGCTATATATTTTAAAGGGATTAACTAAGATGATTCTAGCATCATCTTTACACCATGATTTTTAGGAGAATTTTATATTCAAATATGTGATTTTTATGGGTGGAGTTTATAAAGTAAAAGCATGTTTCTTCCATATTACTAGCAGCATATTGGTTTTTCTCATATTTTAATGGGCTTGGATATATACATACATGCAATATATATCTAGGGATGCTTGAGTTTTTTCATGGGCTTGGGCGGGTTGAAATTTGCGATGCCGATGACCAAACAATCCAAAAACCCAATGAAACTATTTCAATCCATACATGGACCAAATTCAGACGTGAGCATTGGAACCGGAAATAATTAAAAATAATTAAAGACCAAGTTACTTGACACAAAAACTCCAAGTTACTTCACAAAAAACACTTGAAATAATTAAAAACTCACTAATAATTAACTATAATTCATTCTTTTTCGTCGAAAACGCATACTTTATTATAGACCATCTTAATCTACAACAAAGTTCAAAGTCTTCAATCAAATACAATGTCTTCAACCAAATAACGTCTTAAACCAAATAACAAGTCTTCAAACAAATACAAATTCTTAAACAAATTAAATAGTCTTCAAATTCAAAGTCTTCAATCTTCATTGTCTTCAAATTGTCTTCATTTGTCTTGATTGGTCTTCAAATGGTCTTCTTGAAACAAATACAAAGTCTACAAACAAAGTCTTGAAACAAATACAAACTTTTCAATCAAATAAAAGTCTTCATCTTCATCTTCAATCCTCATCTTCAATCTTCATCAAGTGGGATTGGTTGTTGTTGAGCTTGAGCTTCATCAAGTGCAATCTCTTCATCGGAAAATGATAAGGATGTACCTTCCTCAACTTCTTCATTGTGAATATGTTCTTCAAGGTCCAAAGTGTCTTCAAGGCTTGATTTGTCTTGTCTACGCCCCATGGCGTCCAAGTGATCTTTGTAGCAAATACACATCTCCAATGATGCCGGTGTAAGTCTTGTTATTTGATCGACGTGGAAGTACCGATCAAAAATAAACCTAAATACCTTATACTAGATAGGGTAAGTGGATATCGTTCCCATGAGAAGCGTCTGTGGTTATAGTCAAGTTGTACGATCACGGCTGATTTTAAAGATAATACTAAAACTAGATTTGATTAAAATGACAATGGAAATTAATTAACTAGACTTATAATAATTAAGCAAAGCAATAATAAAAATAAAATATCTAAACAATAATAAAAAGACGCATCCCTCCTGGCTCCTGGATAATTGAATAAACTAGTTCAACAAACCCTGTGAATTATATGTTCCAAATCACTTAGACATAATTTGTTAAGTTGAAGTAAACTACTTTGGGTACAACCTATGTTTACCACACAACTTGTCTTAATCCCTAATCTAGTTGGACTCGGCACAAATTGTTGACTCGCAATAGACTGTCTTACGATAATCAAATAACAACTTAAATAAGCAAATATTCAAGTACTTGCATAAATCACCAACAAAGAATTAATGTTCATACAAATAAATAAAAAGGTTTGCTAAACATAGTTAAACAAGAATCATTCACCGGGAGAGATAACGAGAGTATAGCCGGACATCTCCATCTTCAAATCTTCAATGGTTGATGAAGAAAATCTTTGATGCATGAATGGAATGATGGTTGGAATGATTATGAACGATGTGGGTGTTTTGGGGATGTTGCAAAGGTCTAGATCTGATGAAAATACTTTAGAAGCAGCCCCAAAGTCGACTGGAATAAGTGTGGTGCGTCTCTTAGGGTTTAGGGTTAGTATTTATAGGTTTAAGGCAAAACCCTAGCTGAACCGACTTTCCCAGCGGCGCTGGTAAGCTTCAGGATCACTTCCAGCGGCACTAGAGAGAAATGAGCGGCGCTGGAGGCTTCAGGTTCAACACAAAAGTTGTAGATATTTCTCTCGACTTTTCGTGGATAGCTTACTTGTCAGAAACGGAGTCTGTATGAAGAAGTTATGCCCAAAATACTAACACACGGTCATTGGCTTCACGTTGGCGTAAGTTTTTTCATCTTAAGTCTTGAATCTCGACCTGAATCTTCATTGAACCATCATTTATCTTCCTTTAAGTCCTTTATCACCATTTCTTAACATTTTCCTTCATTCCACGAGCAATGAACCTGAAATCACATATAGATGCCATTAAGTATCATAAGTTCACTCAAAAGACTATAAAATGGCCAAAACTAGTGCGGTAAAAGTCTATATAATTGTCGCTCATCATTCTTCTTATGGACAAAACTCTCCCACTAGTTGAAAATGGGGATTCACTAGCCACCGTTGAAGCTTGAGCGCTTAGTAAATCACGTGCCATGATAGATAGAATGGGAAATTGACTTTCCCTTTCCCTCCACCAATTCAATATATCCACATCCATGAAAGCATCAACTCCAAGGCTCATTAAAAAGTTGGTTCCGATATACCTATGATACTCAGTGTTCTTGTTGGAAGTTGAAGCCTGGACTTTTGGTGGTTGCTTGGACGACATAATTGTATAGGTTTATCTTTGAATCCTTGCTTTTTTTTGCACCAACAAAAGGAGTAGGAATAGTAGAAGAACTTGAGTCATATCTAGTTTCATAAATCTTATACAATCTTTTTAAATTCGCATTAAACTCACTTTTTGCCGTCATGGAAAAGTTTATATCCTTTTCATAACACTCCGAACTGTCATTTATTTTTCAATAAGTGCCTCAACGCCGCTAACATTATAAGTGAAGTTCATTGCGGCAGCACAAGCAAAAATTGGGGGCATTTCCATAAAATATCATGCTTTCATATATACCATCATCCATACACTCAAATTCTACTAATTTTTCACCAATTTCATACATTTGATGAAGCACCAAATGACTATTATAATAATAAATCCCCGAAACCAAAACCGTGACATTTTTAAACACTTGAAATAAATCTACTAAAGTTTGAATACCAATGGTCAAATTTAGAAGATGCCAAATGATTGTCAACTAGATCATCATTAAAATGTTTTAAAGTAGTTTTTTCACGTAAAGCACATTCAAACATTGTAAGAGTGGAATTCCATCTAGCAGGACAATCCCAATGAGGTGTCAAATATATCGAATCGGTATCTTTACACAATTTGATATACTTCTTAAGTCTAGTCTTACCCCCCAAAAATACCTCCTTTAACATCTTTACAAAGTCTTTCTTAATGGTTTCAATGGTAGCATCACCCAAACCGCTTTGCACAACCAAGTTAAGAATATGTGCAACACATCGACCATGATAAAAAAAAAAATACCATCACAAATAGGAGCATATTTTATTTTCAAGCGTCAACCGCTTTTGTATTATTACTTGCATTATCAAATGATATTGAAAAAATCTTTTGATCAGTTTTATAGTATGCAAACACATCCCTTAACTTATAGTATAGGTTTTCACCCGTATGAGGTTTCTCAAGGTTTTCAAAAGCAATCGTGCGCTTCATCATTTGCCAAGATCCACACAGCAATATGGCTATCAACTTACTTATGATAGCAAGAATCAAGTATCTATATGCCACCAACACTTACAGTATACCAGACTTAAGGTGCAAGTATCAAGTATCTGGTGCCTCCAATTCCACCATAAGTATCAAGTATCTAGTGCCTCCAACTCCACCATAAGTATCAAGAATCAAGTATCTAGTATCACCAATTCCACCACAAGTATCAAGAATCAAGTATCTAGTATCTCCAACTCCACCACAAGTATCAAGTATCAAGAATCAAAAATCATAGTTCACATCATACAATACAGTTAAATAGCCATAAATGATGATAGACACGAAGGCACGAGATTCCGAATTAGGTAGTCAAATATGTATCCAAAATAAGTTACAAATTATGTATCCAATATAAGTAATCATATGTGTACCCAAAATAAGTTTCTCCAAAATCATCATAGCATAGTTTCCAATAAATACGGTTTATTAGAAAAACAGTTTGTATCCTTTCAGCCCCATGAAAACATGTGAAAAAGGGACTACGAAACTCACCTGAGCGGTAGCAACAAGATTAAGCTACGCAAGATATCAGAAAGCAAGTAACCGGTACACAACAATCTGTTTCAAGTTATCATAATTAAGTATGTGTTCATTATAGGTAGACGTGCTTATAATGTGTCGCCAAGTGTTGACTAAGTTTTCCAAAAGCGTACTAGTTTGAATTTCACCACATTTTACAAGTTTGACCAAAGTTGACCAAATTACGAGTTTGACTAAGTTGACCAAATCGACCAAAGATGACCTAGGTTCACCAAATCGAGGTAGTAATCGAAGTCCGAGATCTCAATTGAAATTCAAGGTCTAAATTGATTTTGGGGTCTTATTTCACTAAAGGACAAAATTGAAATTGAGAGTCTACAATTGAAAGGCTAAATTTGAAAGGATATTAAATCTGGGGTCTCAATTGTAAATACGAGGTCATATTTGAAATACGAGGTCACATTTGAAATACGAGGTCACATTTGAAATACGAGGTCACAAATTGAAATGTGAGGTCACATTTGAAATACGAGGTCACATTTGAAATACGAGATCACATATCCACAGGGTCGCAAACTGGGTTGTTCTTTCCCAAAATTCATTCTAGAAAACCCTAATCGTTTCTTTCAATCTGAAAGGTATTTTTAACATCAGATTGTACTTTTAAACCCACAAATATGATAGAAAAACAATACTAAAGTCGGAAACTCTAAAACGGACTTAAACCCGAAAACCCATTTGAACAAAGTTTATAAAAAGTGTACAAAAATTCTTATATCTCAAGATTTTGTTAGCGAAATCACACAAAACTTTCACAAAAGTTGTAGTATATGTTTCTAAACGTTTTGGAAGCATAAAGTTTGATACTTGGTGGGTGTCGTGTGTGTATTAAAAGAAAAACCAAAAATTTCAAAAAGAAAAGTATAAGAAGGGGTTTTGATTCTTACTTCAAATCTGACCAAAATAAATGTTTGTGATGATGTTTAGGACGTAAAAACACTTTTATTGAAGCTAAATCTAAACAAAATAAGGTTTGATTTCCATAAAACTTGATGTAAAATGGGGTAGTAATGGTGAGGTAGTAAAAATATGTTAGTAAAATGGGGTAGCAAATTGGGGTAGCAAAAGTGAGGTAGTAAGGGCTTGTGTGTGTTTTTCTTGGAGGCTAAGTTGATGGAATGAGAGTCTGTGAAAGAAAATGAGTATTTATATGTAGGGTAAAATAGAGTGCTTGCCATGCTAACTCAAGAATACGATGCCAGACACGAGAATACAATGCTAGACGCAAATACGATGCCAAATTAAAAAAACGATGCTGATACAAAATACGACTTTGATACACGAATACGAGGTTGTTTTACAATTACGATGCCGCCTAACTTTACGAGGTCGTATTTTGAAGTTTAAAATTATAATTTGACTTAAAATCTTTCGTGGTCAACTCACAGGTGTTACACATTGGTAAGTTCTTTGACCTTGGGAGGACCCACCTGGGTTCGAGTTCCACTCTCACAGTTGTGAGGATGACAATAGGGATTTTTCGAGAGTCCTGATTTACAAGTATACGTGTAATTGAAGAGTAGAAGTAGAATAGAATGTCGTTCAAAAAAATTGATAATAGTTTGCGTGGTTGGTATATGCTATGCTTATATGAGTTTTTTAATTCTATTTTGTCTAACACTCACATATTATCTAGAGGTACTTCGGCAATTTCTCTATTTTGTTAAGATAAATCTCTACATTTTACTTACCATGATTATACTAGTGTCTTTATTTTCGCAACAATATAATACAAACAAAATAATATCAATAATGTTATTACTCATAAAATGATATAATACTAGCACGGTCTTCATGCATGCGACAATGGTGGTGAGGGTGATCAGTATTGATGGCGGTGACTATTAGTGGTAGTGGCAGACGGACAATGTCGAATGGTGCGGATTGCAATATTTTAGACTATAAAGACGTAAAGTGTAAATTATTAAGTTTATGTTGTATAAATTATTTTATTAAGATTTCGAGTAACTTTTAATAACTCTTTCCAATAAGAGGTTCATTAAGACCAATTAAGTCATTTTCAATAGGGATTATGACATGTGAGTGTAGATAATTAAGTCAAAATGTCTATGTAATGCAACTATCTTGAAAAGTGTATATCTAACGCAACTAAAAACGAATTTTGTCTATGTAATGTATAGAAACCAGATAAACTGTCAATACCCAGTCATCACTTTAACAACTGGACTCTAGATTGTTGTCCAAAGTTGTCCACTTCATTCCATGAATCTTAGGATTACAATTAGGAAAAGTAAATTACTAAATTACTAATACAACAATAACAAATCTTATGATTGCTCTTACACCAAACAACATAAACAACACTTTGTCAAACACATTCAATCTTGACTTTGTTACACTTAACTCATTCTTCAACAACTGAACTATGGATTTATCATCTTCAACTCCCATTGTATGTTTCACTTCCAGCTGTTTGAGTGCCTGTGAGTGAATATCAAACAACAAATCCTTGTAGTACAAACTAGGCAGCTCTTCGTCAATAAAGCTAAAACTGATACATGTACTACTTTTCACCTGAATCAGAAAATGAATGATAGTTTAATTCAGAATCCAAGTTGGAATATAGATGATGCAATACATATATTATAGTGAATGCATGAAAATGAAGTTACTTTTGGGCATTTGACGAATCTTCTACCTAGATTCTTTCTTGTCCAGGCTGTTAGAATATTCGTCTTTTGGCCACACTTACAATACATATACGCAGAAGAGTTATTTATTGAAGAAAAAGAATATGTATTAGTAGCCATGGAGATAAGTGGATGGGAGAAGGGAAATAAGTGTGGTGGGGGGAAAGGAGAAAGTGTGGTGGAGGTAAAAAAATATAAGCGAGAGATTTATGGGATGAAAATGAGAGGGAAACTAGCTGAGTGAATGCATGAAAATGAACTTACTTTTGGGCATTTGACAAATCTTCTACCTAGATTCTTTCTTGTCCAGGCTCTTAGAATATTCATCTTTTGGCCACACTTACAATACATATACACAGGAGAGTTATTTATTGAAGAAAAAGAATATGTATTAGCAGCCATGGAGATAAGTGGATGGGAGAAGGGAAATAAGTGTGGTGGGGGGAAAGGAGAAAGTGTGGTGGAGGTAAAAAAATATAAGCTGAGAGATTTATGGGATGAAAATGAGAGGAAAACTAGCTCAAATGGCCTACATGGCAGCTCACATGGAGCAAAATTTAAGTAACCGGTCATTTTGTAAGGTTTATTCGGTTTCATACATTACATAGACAAAACTCGTTTTTAGTTGCGTTAGATAGACACTTTTCGAGATGGTTGCATTACATAGACATTTTGGGTTAGTTAGCTACACTCACATGTCATATTCCCTTTTCAATATAAGTTTGTTATAACTTTCTATTAAATGAGAGAGCCTAAAACTTTTATAAAGAATAAGAGAGAAAAAGATAAGAAAATAACTGATCCTCTTAAATATTAGATTAAAAGTTTTCATAAAACTATAAGATGGTGATATGTGGATTCTACTAATTATTTTTCTCAATCTCACCTCTTGATTTTTTCACATGTCTTCCAATAATATTTAGGCTATTATTTTAAGATTAATTTATCTATACTATTATCTATATCTATTTTATACTATAAAGCAAAATTACTTTTCAACTATCAACTTTTCAACATTCAATATTTCAACATTGAACTAGTCTATATCTTCTCTACTATATTATAAAGCATTTGTTCTCTCATTTTTCTTTTTCAACATTCAACTAAGTTTTTGAAAACCTTATAATGCCCATATTATTTGTTCACTAATTTAAATACATATACCTAAAATAACTATAATACCCTTAGAGGAAATCTCAGTCACTCATTTTCATCTCTCTTCTCAAATCTCAACCACTAATTTTTTTTTCAGTCATTCATAAATCGTACTATATTATAAAACAAATCTACATTTCAACTTTTAACTTTTCAACATTGAACTTAAAATTTTAATTTCCATTTTATGTTTCAACAATGTACACATTCTAATGCATCCACATTACATCAATTACTTCCTCTACTCACCGGCACCACCGCCGCCACCACCACCAATCTTCGTCGTCACGACTGCCGCTACTGCCGCTTCCCACCATCACCCGTCACCGCTAACACCGCCGCCACCTCCATCACTGCCGTAACGCGCATGTACCTTTCTCTTGTTATATTATAAAACAAATATGGTTTCAACTTTCAACATTTAACAATATATACATGTTAATGCATGATACAATACATCTAAGCCACATTACATCAATAAACTACACTACTTGCCGGTTACCTCCACCACCATTGTCACCGTCGCGCACCACCACAACCCGTCACCACCACATCCCTGACATTATTACTTCGCCACCACCCATCATTACCGCCGCGTAATGCGGATACCGTTCTTTATTTCTTAAACAAATAATATACTAATCTGTAATTATACATATACTAAAAACCTATGTAAATGTACAAGTATTTTATGCGTGGAATGTACAAGCTTTTAAAACACATACTAATTTTAACCAAATTTCGTTTTAACCCCCTAAAATTTTTATTTTTTAACTTTTATCCCACATCAAAGTTTTCGCTTTCATTTTCACGACACTAAACTTATAAATTCTCATGTTTACATCAAACAACTTTCACAAAGTTACGGTTTTACTTTTAAACATTTGATTTTTGATTATTTTCATTTGTCTTTTTATACATATAGCGTTTTCATTACGTTCATGTTACATTTAAAACATTAATATAGTTATTGTTCATGTTTTTATACATCTTAATATTCTCTATATTATTTTTATTGTATTGCTACATTTTTGTTTTTTTTAATGAAAGTTTTCATCTTTTAACTTGTATCCCATATCAAAATTTTTGTTTTCATTTTTACTGACACTAAACTTTTGGATTCTCATATTTTCATCATACAGTTTGTACACAGTTATGGTTTACTTGTAAAGATTTAGTTTTTTATTATTTTCTTCCGTATTTATACGTATATATAACGTTTTTAATATATAATAATTTTCATTATGTTTACGTCTTACATTCATGAAACATTTAAAGCATTAATATAATTATTATTTGTGTTCTTAATTTCTTGTACGATTTATTATTCCTTTACAATATCTTCTATTATACTAAAGCACAGTTATTTTAACAATTTATTAACTAATCATATCGTTCGATTTCACAAAATTTTTAATTTTGACTTTCTTTGACTTTTTATTATCTAAATACCTATAGATTTTAATATAAATATAAATAAATGTCCCCCATCATGTCGACCATATACCTTTAAGATAACTACCTTAAGATTAATTATAAATTAATATAAATATAAATATTTCATTTATATAATATATTTCATTTATTATTATAAAATCACTATATGAAGTTTTAATCGGCAAACAAAAGCCCAAACATAATGCCACATCTCTATCTCATTCTAATCACAATCACAACAGGATACTATCGCAAAGGATCACAACAGGAGGTAGTCACAAACCAGGTTACAGAGCACCACGATATATAACAAACTGATCAAAGGATTACTTGAAACATAAATTTAAACCAATATGAATTCATTATATCTATCAATAAAAAAAGGTACAATTTTTCCCTTTTTATATATTAGTTTTATGTATTAATTAATGTTTATGTTTATAGTTAAGAATTTCAATCAAATAAGAGTCCTAATTCTTTTCAAATCATATGAAAACAATCCTAATTCTTATCAAATTATATGATAGTTATTATATAAATTGTCATATTAGGCTGCATGATACCATACGTGCATAATACCATACGAACAAATTCAACCAAACCATCAAAATTACTCAATCAAACAAATATGGCTGATAAAAATCATATAACCCTTTTGTAAGACATTAATTATCGACTATTGGTTTGTATCTACAACGTCCAGTTTTCTTACACGGACAGTTGTACGTTGCAGTATCTCGAGTTAAGTCGAAAAGGGGCCTCAAAGTGTTGATCTGTGACAAAGATGAGAAGACTTACAACACTCAACAAATATTGCAAAAGGTGAAAGAAAATTAAAAATATATATGATTTTAGTGTTCATTTATTATATTTTACCTTTTATTTCATAACATTCTTAATATTTGAATTGAACAATTAATTTTTAATTATTACTTAAAATTTGAAATTATTAGCTTTTATGACTAAAATGTATGAATATCTAATATTGATATGTTGTAAGTACCGTGTTCAGTGTTGAACACGGGTTTAAAATAGTTGAACTAATAACTTATTAACCAACCAAATCGCTCATTTTCATTAAATTAACTTTCGCTTATGTCATCATTTAAATTAAATATAAATTAAAAATCATAATAATCAATATCCAAATATATTATTATATTAGTATTTATATTAATTTGTATAAAAAGTCTCATTAATTTATACTTTTTTGTTTTCCATCAATAATTTACAGTTTTTAACCCTGAATATTTTATTTATATTTATTTATTTTTAGCCATAACTCGAGAGAATTTTTAAAAATTTATAATCATTTACTTATTTTTAAAAAAATCAACATATGAAATATTGTATATAAAAAACTATTTTAAAACCTAATGACTTATTAATAAATATTCCAAATATTAGATTAGATTTTTATAAATTATAAATCTTAATATTTAGTTTAATATTTAATATAAATACAACTTGAACTCTAGATACATATCTCAAACATAATAACAGATAACGATATACAACATCCTTATCCTAAACACAATAGGAATCATAGAACATGGGACGATCACAGAACAAAACATGATTTACAACAGAAGGTTACTTGAATACTAAATCCAAATCAATATGAACTCTATTCAAGATTCATTCTATCTCTCAATGAAAAATGTACATAATTTTTTTTATATATATTAGTTTTGTGTATTAATGTTTGAAGTTACAATTGTCACTCAAGAGTCTTAATTGTTATCAAAAAATATGAAAACAATTCTAATTGTTATCCAAGTATCATAGGACAAGTGATTGAAAATAAACATATGCGTGTTATGGGTTCACAACTTCATATCATGATCAAGTACATATACTTGAATGTTAAGTACTAATTCTTAATTGAGTACAATTGGTTTTAAAAAATTATATTATAGAGAAATTATTATAACATGTGCCTTTTGGAATGACTACGACAAATAATTCCATCAAAATGACTCAGCTAATAATGACAGCGACGAACCTATGATTATTGTACTATATCGTCAAAATTATAAGTTTTTATGAATTAAATGTATAAAGGTCTAATTTTCATAATATTGTAAACTCGTGTCCAGTGTTGGACACGGGTCTAAAATCTAGTTGTTAGTGTTATTGATAGATAGTTAATTGTAATTTTTAAAGTTTGGGTTTGAATATTTAACATAAATTTGCCAAAACTTTATTAATATCATCCTCTTTCTCAAGGCCCTCGCTTTCTCAATCAAGTCACTCAGCTAAAAACATATCCCGCATCAACGAGCGGGTCAAAACAACTAGTATATAACTAAATACAGTATATGATATGATATAATAAATTAAAAAATAGCCACCACCACAACTAACAAGACCACAACCAACACCAAAAGAATCTTATTCAACACAATCCAAACCCAACCAAAACATCCCCCCACATCCTCTTCTCTCTTCTTCTTGTTACAATAAAAAAAATAAATAATATTTTTATTAACGATTAATCTACTTGATCCATTTCATTTCATTCTTTTTACCCACCCATCCAATTTACCATGTAAACAACCTGACAAGATTCATCATCTTAATAAAAAATATTACTAATAAGGGTTACATAAATAAATATAGATATATAATAATAAAGATGAGTCATAACAAGGTAGAAGGAGGAGGAGGGATGACGACGATGATGATGGAAAAGGGAGTATTAGATGATATAATAAGGAGATTATTAGATGGCCGAAATGGGAAACAGGTGCAGTTACATGAGTCAGAGATCCGTCAGCTTTGCGTCAACGCTAGACAAATTTTCCTTACTCAACCTATTCTTCTTCATCTTCATGCCCCCATCAGGATCTGTGGTATACCACCCTCTTTTTTTTTTTCTTTTTTTTTTTTATCTATATTTTTATATATACATAAGGGTATATGTATAAATGTGTAAAATATTTGATTTTTTGATGTGGGGTTTAATTGTGTTGGCCTAATTGTGTTTGATCTGATATGGGGTTTGTTCCAAATGCAAGATTATGTAGCTTTGATTGTTATTTTTCAATAAAGAATGGTTTTTGGGGGGTTGATGAATTAAGGGGTGGTCTCTGGATATTAGGTATGATGAATTTAGTGTTTGATGTTTCAATAAACGGCTTTTGATTGATTGCGAATTTGCGATATAGGGTAAATTTTGTTAAAAGGTAATATATTATTATATTTATACGAATATCCTAATCTGGGGTTCAGGGGAGGTAAAAATGATTTTGGACAAATGCGAATAAGCTTGATCTTGTTAGAAAAGTGGGGATATACATATGGAAGTTTCATTTTTTCGGATGTCATGTTTGGGTTTCTTTATCAGGGAACTTATGCATGCTCCTTTTTTTCCCTTCCAAGTCATGTTTCGTATCCCTAAGAGGAAATTAGGGTAATTATGCTACGGTTTTCTGAATTTTGCCTTATAATACGTATATATTATGATTCTGTATGGGTAGATTTTAATTTGTTACTCCTTGCGACAAAACTGATTATATGCATGTAGACATATCACTGAAAAGTAGAAATACCACTTATTGTCTGAAAATGATGTATCCGCTTTGATTTTTATTTGGTAAGCTTGCTAATATTATTATGCGTGTGATTACGATAGGCGATATACATGGACAATACCAAGACCTATTGCGGCTTTTTGAATACGGTGGTTATCCTCCAGCAGAAAACTATTTGTTTCTTGGTGATTATGTTGATAGAGGTAGACAAAGTTTGGAGACCATATGTTTGCTGCTTGCATACAAGATAAGGTATCCCGATAAAGTGTTCCTTTTAAGGGGAAACCACGAAGATGCCAAAATTAACCGCATTTATGGATTTTATGATGAATGTAAAAGAAGATTTAATGTCCGTCTTTGGAAGATATTCACAGACTGCTTCAACTGTTTGCCCGTTGCTGCACTAGTTGATGAAAAGATCCTGTGCATGCATGGTGGGCTTTCCCCGGAACTTGAGAATTTAAACCAAATAAAGGAAATTGAGAGGCCAACTGAGATCCCAGATAATGGGCTTCTTTGTGATCTATTGTGGTCGGATCCGGATTCTACTATTGAAGGGTGGTCAGATAGTGACCGTGGCGTTTCGTGTACTTTTGGTGCTGATAAAGTTGTTGAGTTTCTAAAGAAGAATGATCTTGACCTTATTTGCAGAGGTCATCAGGTAAAATTATTTGGATACGAGACGCTTTACATGAACCATGTTGATGACTTATACCACAAGGATTGGATATTACGGTTGTGGGTGAAACCAAAGAAGCACCATGGCACTAAAGTGCATATTTTTTCATGGCTAAATGCATGAAGATGTGACCGACTTTGATCTAGTTTACTTAAACACCAAATTCTATGTGCGAACATACTGGGATTACCTTAATCTGGTATATTTTAAGAAAATTTGACTCCTTTTTTGGTGTGACAAAGAAGTTGGTTACATTTCAAGCGGTTTATTTACATAAACATTGTACATGAATCAGATGTGCCGTATCATGACCCTAATCATCTGCAGGTTGTAGAGGACGGTTACGAGTTTTTTGCTAAAAGAAGACTAGTGACGATCTTTTCTGCACCAAACTACGGCGGAGAATTTGACAATGCTGGTGCTCTATTGAGTGTTGACAAATCGTTGGTGTGTTCTTTTGAGATATTGAAGCCACTTGATTATGCAAAGAAGGCAGGAACTTCTAAGTTACCTCTTAAAAAGGTAAATAGCAATTTAATTTTTCAATTACTTTCTTATATGTCATATTTTCGTATCATAATGTGAATATAGCCTTTCGTGAAAAAAATAATTTAAGCCTTTTCTTACTAATAATATCAATAATTCAATATCGTATAATTTAATGTAGATGTCAGAATTATCTCCAGCATATAAAGAATAGACATATCAAATAGTGCATTATGGAATGTTTGACCGCAAAACTCCAGATGGCGCTCTTTTGTTAATCATCTTAGATATTTGACAAAAAGTCAAACACTCTCATTAAACTATATGCAAAGTTAAACGGTGCATTCATATTTGGACCAAGCAAGCATCATTTAAAATTCTTGATTATGTATTTGGAATTTTACGGCAGGTCTGATGTGACTTGTTTGGTTAGTAAAATGTTTTGCTGGAAATGGTCGGATGAGGTTGATCTGCAAACTCTTCTGTTTATTTTTTATATTTAGTTATACGTCTACATAATAGTGTGTTAAATATGATTACAAAACCTCTTTTGCTACTATAAGGCTATAATAGCTTAATATTTTCTGCATAGAGCAATTTAAGACGTTGCATGGCTAAGATGGACTTTAGACAACCTTTGACCAGTGTCTGTTTTTGTTGAACTTGTTATATGACTCATTTGACCTTTTAGTCGTAGTCGTTTCGTTTTATAAAAGTTTCATTGTTGCAATCAATACTTAACATCTATTGTTCATTTCAACAGCCAGCAAAAACCGGAACATCCTGATACAGAATCGTGAGGTAGGAAGAGTTCAAATTTCTTCTGAAGAAGCATTTCGTGCCAAGTCAAAGTCATGAAGTTTGAGATTAGAGATACAGCAAAACTATCAGATGTTTAAGACCAGGATTCTGAAGGCAATATACATAATCTGCAGAAAGTAAGATGTTTCACTGTAGGTAGATGCAATTAAACACCCTTTCGAGTTGGTTGTTATTGGAAATATAGATTGAGAATGACCCCCCCTTTTAAGGATTTTCTGTTGTATATTATTTGTAAAATCTGTTTTCCATCCGAGGGTATGTGAAGTTTGTGTTCCTATGATAGGGATTTAACGTTTTGAATCATATTAAACATAGAAATGAAGCTGAAAGTTCTCGAGTGTAATGGCAAAGCACAAATAGTTTCAAAAGTATTATTAATAGTTATTGTGGAGTTGATTTATTATGCCTGGAATGCCAATGATAGTATAAAAGGCGTAAAATCTCTTTGCAACAAAAAAGGAGGCTGAAAACCATGTATTTTTATGTTTTAAAAGCTCGAAGGTTGTTTTGCTTCATTGGCTGACAGAGGAGAAGAAACAGGCTGGTGTTTTATGCACGTAATGAAGTTAGGGACGGAGGCAACGAGGCACGCCAATCCTTCCATTGAATGGCCTTGAACTTCGATCAGTTCTTAAACTACAGATATCCCAATGATCTAAATTCTCCCACTACTCTTGCGGCCTCAGCTTGGGCATCTGAGAAGACAACCTCATTTCTCACTTTCCATATACACCACCACCCATGTAGTTAGGATGTTTGTAGCCACAAAAGTCTTGGAAGCATATTAGATCCTGTACATAATAAGGCGATAACGTTAGCATTGCACTAAGCTGATATAGAATACCGAACGGTAGCTGCAAAAGGACAAGCAGTGAATAGGTGAGAAGCGGATTCTGGCTGTTCACACAATTTACAGTGGACCAGACCAACACTGATATTCCTTTTAGACAACGCTACCAATTTTGGTAGTCTTTCACATGCTAGTGTTAACCGACTTGCGCCAAGTTAGCTTCATAGATGCAACAGAAAAGCACCTATTGGAATCCTTGCACTACAGCCATTTGTCATTGGGTTAATCGTCGAGTAGCAAAGGGAGGTCCTTCCAATGAAGCCTTGGATTCAGGGAGATCTGAGTTCGAGTCCTGAGGGGACAAGGTTTACCCTTATTAATTGTCATGTCTTTGAGCGAATTAATCAAGATTTTTTTCTCCTACTAGCTATTGGGTGAAGAACTCTCTAGCGTGGACCCCGTTAAAACAATATAATCTAGACATCAAGTTGTCATATTCGATCTGCACTTGTAAAAAAATAAGAACACCAAGCAGCTTGCATTTTTGTTGTTAAATCTCCCAAATCCATGATACAAGGCGTTAGTATTATTTTCAGTGATATTTGAAAAAAGAGATCGAAATGATATATCCTCCTAATTAATCTTCTTAAAAATCATCCTAAATTCAAGATCATGCCATGTGGCAAAGTCATGAATTGAGATTAGAAAAGAGAGTTAATATAATCTATATGTCATGTTTTAAAGGTTTTAGAAGGATTTTTAGTAAGATCTTTAAGAGGATTAATAATGTTTTAACAAGGTCGGAAATGGTTTGATATTTCATAAGAATGCTATAATTACATTAGCAATGATATTGGTAAATTAAAAGATATACAAATATATTTTTACTTTTGGCTTATTAAGCTTATGCATATATGAATCTGTACATGACAATCAAACTTGGATGTTATAGGGACAAAAATATACTAGTATTTATGTATTATACTCCGTATGTCATTTGCGGTAACCAACACATTTAATCATGAAACTACAATATACTCGCCAATATACTTGCTGCTGTCACAACATGCGAGTACGATACTGATTATTATCTCATAAAATCTGAAGGACTCACAACAAATACGAAATAGGAAGACGGGATCTTGTAATATTCAAAATAGGCATTTTTGAAAAGATCAGATGAATAACTATAATAAGCCGTCCGTAAGCCACCACTTAAATTTTAACACAAGAAAGTGAACTTTATATTAATTAAACAATAACAATAACAAATAAAATACACATTTTGAATCATATATGAAAATTAAAAAACGAAGCATGAATTACAAATGAAATATATGAAGAAATGAGATGGAAAGTAATCCTTACACTAACTTCTTTAGCTAGTATAATACCTTTAAAGCGTGCGGTTAAAAAAAGGTGGTGTAGGGATATCATCCAAATGAAATATTTGAAGAAATAGAAATTAATTTATAGCCCCACACTTTTTACGAATCTCTCCTTTGGTCCCTGTTAATACCTTAACAGAACCTAAACGGACCATTGCTGCTGCAAAATCCTTTCTCCAAGCAATTGGGTTATTTGCATAATTAGATACCATTCTTGCTGTCATTGTACTATCTAATAAAGATTGATCCGAAGAAAACAGAACCTGATGTTGATTCACGTTACGATAGTATTGATTGTCTAGGCGATTTGGTGTCACTATATCAAGTTCTGTTACACCGGAGAGTTTATCCTTTGGACATTTCTTTTTCATCAAGGCTGCGTATTTTGGATCCAATGAAGGATCAGTACCGTTTCCATTAAATAAGTAGAGACGGGATGCAGCAAATCTGCAGTCCGCTCTACCTATAGAGTGGGCTGCAGAGAGCGCCACCAAATCCCCAACGCTCATTCCTCTAGTGGCAAACGCCCTCTTGAGGGCGTTTAAGTTGAAGCTTGGTCCTGGAAGGTCCACTTCACTTATATTTGAAACCCTTCCGTCTCTTCGTCCTGATGGGACTGCATAAGAGAAACCACCCACAACGTTGGTACTATCACGGGCTGCAAAAGCCAAGATGTCAGCACATGAGACAGTTTTTGGACATGCAGCTTCAATCCGGGCCTTAGCTTGATCTATTATCTCGAATCCCCTTAACGTCCCAGCATTTGCCCCAGCATCTTGCTCAGACTCAACTTCATTGCCTGGTATCGTCTTTAGTAGAAGTGAAGCGTCGCAACCCTGTTTGTGTACAAAATTAATATATGTGTACACGAAGTATAGTATTGCTATACAAACTTAAGCTATCTCTTGTGTAAATAAGTTAATTGTTTACAACAAAGTGATCTTTAAAATTTTAAATGAAATATTATGTCACCTGTGACATACACAACAACTATATATGTCTCAAATAGGTTCACACTAAGAATTATTTCATTTGTACTTGTATTATATAGCTAAAAATTGTTGTTTACAAGTCCCATCTTCCATTCCACGAGTTATGAGGAGGTATGACGTAGACAACATTACAGTTAAAAATGTTGTGTACAAGTATATAATCATATATAAATAAATTTTACATATAAATTCATATGAGTGAAGTGTGATATGATGTGTATATAGACATACCCTCACAAAGCAGTCATGGAAGTAAAGCCGGATAATACCAGCAGCCATTCCAGGGTTCGCGGTCACCGCCTTAGTCACAGTATCTCTGACAATTTGCTCAGCAGTCGGACACGTGGTTTTGTAAAACCCCATTGTCAACTTCTGTTGAGCTTCTACAGTATCTAAAGCCAACAGAATCATGCACACAAGAGAGAGCTTCAAGACTCTAATTATAACCACACTAGACATGTTCATTGTAGTTTTGGTTATTTCTTGATCTGTTAAATTGATGGTTTAAGGGTGACTACAAAGTGTGTGTATATATATATATATATAGACGTACTCTATATCACTACATGATTAGTTGTTTACAGTGTCACAAAATATTGGACCTGGTCTAATTTGAAGTATAGAAAAGACCATGAGTTTGAGACAAGTGCTTAATTGGTTGATAGAAAACGTATAGCTGGCTATAACTATATAAATTTTGTGTTTTATACTCTAAACTCTATAAATATATAATAACGTCTTTCCATATGGTTACATCTCATTGATATACCGTTTTCTTTTCAGTTTCAAAGAATAATTAAATAATGATACTTATGCCAATGGACTTATGGTCTACTCGTTCAAGGGGTAAGTACCGGAAGGCTCTGTTTCTCTAGAAGACTCAGGTTCAAATTAAAGTGTTAGTATTGAATTAGTACTATTTGTTTTCATGGAAAATAAAATTAAGATACCACGAGTACTGTATATAGTTAGAAACGGCATTTTAACATGTTTATAAGAAAGGAGGTGATGTAAGTTTTTCCATACCAAACTAACCCTTTTAAGCATTACATTCGGGGTCAACTTCAAACATTGACTAAAAACACACAAAAAAGTAAAATACATAATTAAGCTCTTATTAATGGGTCATTTGTCAATCTTTATTGCTTTCAAACAATTGTTATATAGCAATTTGAGGCCACTTTATCTTCTCATAGTGAAAAAATAGTTATTTTTGCTAAGTTAGAGATTGATACCCTTGTCAAAACACTGATAATCTTGGCGAAAAAATACAAGAATAATTATGTACGTAGTCGAGTAAAAAACAATTGTTTATTTGCTTATAAGGGTAATGATCACTTAATAATAAGTACTCCAAATATAAAATGTGATATGTTTGCTTTGTTCCATACAAGAATAGTTTCGATGTAAATAATGAAACTATAAACTACAAGAGTAGTTGACCTTTTAAGTGGGCCATTTTTTTAATTATACTTTCAATCTCTTATTAAGCTTCTTCTTTTTGTTTATAAAGATAGAGATAAGCGAAGGGAGTTAATAGTTAATCAATTACTATTGATAATTTACTAGTAACGGATTATTCTTGTTGCATTTGGAGCCTGAAAAGTTTGGACTTTGGAGGACTTACACAGTTGCAAAAGTTTGCAACACTACAATATTACAATTGCATACTTATATGTTGACATGTTGTATAGGTTGAGGACTTGAGGTATATAAGTTTTGTTATGTACAATCATTCCTAATGAAAAATTACATCATTGTTAAGTTTAATTATCAAATTCATATAGTCATCCTTACTCTACACCTGAATGCATAATCAGTTAGTTAGCAATTCTCATAAGATACACCATTATACGCTAAACAAAAGTATTTCGGCTGATAAGATTAGATGTTATTACTACTTGGTTATACTCAGGTGAATTCACGATGCTTATAGTGATTCATACACAAATGCACAAATTGTGAGGTCTTTAAATTTTTCGGACTTAAAGCAATTGCGTTACTAGTACTATAAGACGACCTCGATCAATATTACAGACCTCTCGTAGTTTCACGCAATGTTTTTAATTTTTTTGCGTTGCTGGTTCATATCATTTTTCGAAATCCACTTATTCTGGATTTCTTTCACAATTCCTCTTACACATTTGTTACACTTGAACCTCTAATGGTTTTTGCACATTTTTGATTTTATTCATTAAATATTAAACATGTACAGCCGGCTAATGAAGTTGATACAATCAAATCATATTCTGAACACAGATCACACCCAACTGAAAACTTACAAAGCACATGACAAATGGATGATTTGTAGTATTGTCCTTGTATTCTAACCATCTTCCAAATTCAAGAGAGATTGTCAAAGGGTCTTAACTATATTTTTATGTAACTGGTTAGCTGTCAGTTTTCCCCAAGTTTGTAAATCAATGTCAATACCCGGGTTTGAACCCGGGACATCTAGAGAGGCAAGCGTCGTATCTCTTCCTTGGACCACTTGACCAACAACTCATCGGCAAAGGGTCTAACTATATACTTAGTTCTTTCTAAGCATATGCATCTTTTTTAGCTTGATGTAACTAGTGAAGGCTAGAATCCGATAGCTTGTTGTTTATATATCCCTTTGGTTCTGAAAAGCTTAATAAATAAAGCCTTTCTTTTTGTTTTCTTTCTTGACGTTTCCTAAGTTTATGCTAATTGTCATCTACAATACTTGTTGAAACCAGATTTGACATTATTTAAGTAACAATTCAGTGTTTGAAAACAGCACTTAAACAAGAAAACTTCTTGGTCGGTAGTTAAGGGTGGACGGAGTGGGGAGGGGAGGGGGCCGGTACCAGATAGGTATCTGCTGGCACACCGCTCCCACCCCCCGGTACCTATAGGGTGGGGAGCGAATTGGGTACCACAGTGCCGGTTGTGGTGCCTATCCTTTTTTGTCTTTTTCTTCCCTTTTTTTTTTGTCTTTTCTTCTTTATTAAATTCTTAAATAAATAGAAAATGGTGGGGAGGGGAGGGGAGAGGTGGGGAGACATTCCTAGCATTAGGCAGCGAGCGGGGAGGAGAAGCAAAACCGGGGAGGGGAGGGGAGGGGTGGTAAGGCCCTCCGTCCACCCTAATATCAGATCATAACACTTATGTCTACTGTGAGGCTTATGCTTTTTGGTGATGGAAAACCACGCAAACCTCGTGATTTAAGGAACGGATGAGAGAATACAATGAAACATCAAAGTCATTTGGATACATTTGATTCAATGAGTTAGGGTTTAGAATATGTCCTGCAGCAAAATAAACATCAAAATACAAAAAGTGCCACAAGCACCAAAGTATGATTCCAGAAGAACTTCAGAACCACCATACAAGACCTAACCCACACAAAACTAAAAAAAAAAAAAAAAAAAACAGAACAAAAAAGTTCAAACTCAGCTAGTCAGCTTCAAGTTATTTATAAACAAACCACCATTCATCCAGTTGGATCCTTCTTATCAACGCTTTTGATCACGCCCACACCAACAGTCTGATTCATGTCCCTCACAACAAACCGGCCCAATGGAGGATACTTAGAGAAAGTCTCAACCACCATCGGTTTTGTTGGAACCATCCTCACCATTCCAGCGTCACCAGCTCTCAAGAACTCAGGTTTCTTCTCCAGCACCTTATAAGAGTTCCGGTCAATTTTGCTCAAGATCTCAGCAAACTTAACAGTATTATGACATGTATGGCAATGAAGCACTGGTGCATACCCGTTTCTAATTTCACCACGGTGGTTCATGATGATGACGTGAGAAGTAAAACCAGCAGCCACCTTTGCAGGGTCATCTTTAGCATTTGAAGCAACGTACCCACGTTTAAGATCCTTCACAGCAACATGCTCAACATTGAAACCAACATTGTCTCCTGGCAATGCCTCAAGTTGTGCTTCGTGGTGCATCTCTAAAGATTTGACTTCAGTTGTCAAACCACATGGGCCAAAAGTGACCATCATACCTGGTTTGATCAGACCAGTTACAACACGTCCCACTGGTACGGTTCCAATCCCACCAATATGGTAGACATCATGAAGTGGAAGGCGGAGAGGCTTGTCAGATGGTCTTCTGGGCTCATTGATCTGGTCAAGGGCTTCAAGCAGAGTTGGCCCTTTGTACCAGTCTAGGTTAGCCGACCTCTCAGTTATGTTATCGCCCTCAAAACCAGAAATTGGTACAAATGGGATTTTCTCAGGCTTGTATCCAACTTTCTCGAGGAAGGATGCCAATTTTTCAACAATTTCGTCAAACCTGGATTTTGTAGTAGCATCCATCTGCAAAACAATAAATAATTAAGCTAGTTAACATCTTAGAAATAAGCTAAAATTACCTTCAATTGCATAAAAGAAAAAAAGAAAACAAGTACCTTGTTGCAGCAGCAAATCATTTGCTTGACACCAAGTAGAAATGCAAGCAAAGCGTGTTTGAAAGTCTGTCCATCTTGAGATATTCCATTTTCAAAATTACCATGGGTCGAGTCAACGATTAGAACGGCACAGTCAGCCTGGGAGGTTCCAGTGATCATGTTCTTGATAAAGTCACGGTGTCCAGGAGCATCAATGACAGTGCAGTAATAGCGGGTCGTCTCAAATTTCCACAATGTAATGTCAATAGTCTTGCCACGTTCTCGCTCTGCCTTGAGCTTGTCCAACACCCAAGCATACTTGAATGAACGTTTATTCATCTTAGCAGCCTATTGCTCAAACATTTCAATCACACTTTTGTCAATTCCACCTAGCTTGTAGGTCAAATGACCCGTGGTGGTTGACTTCCCAGAATCAACATGACCAATGACCACAACGTTGATATGAGCCTTTTCTTTACCCATGACTAATAAGCTGGCTGGATCAAAATTCAATGTCAAATAAACATAGTTACAAAGTATAATACAAGAAAAAAACCAGCATAAATGCATATAACAAAAATTTACACTATTAACAGGGACGAAAACAGAAAAAAACCAACACTCAAACATGAAATTCAGTTATAACAAAATTAATCGCTGCATAACAGTTAAATCTTCTGAAATCATCATGTAATAGGGAATTCCAATAAAAACTTTTAAACTTTAAAACGGACAAAAACCGAGCGAAAAATGCTTCTATAAGGTTGAAAAGTGAAAAGTAATTATCCAGAAACGTATATGATACTCCATAAATATGACATCACCATATATACATACGGTAATTAGTTGAAACAATAAACAATCATTAAATTATAAACAACAGCGTAACTGTAATGCGAACCCTAAAAAATGTTTTAGTAAAAACTACTCTGTATGTTAGATTCTTATAAGAATTTAAGTTATTAAGTGGTCAAAAATTTCTTAAAAGTCTCTAAAATTGTCAAAACTTAGTCGATAACATAATCAAAGCATAGTGAACATAACAAATTTGAACTAGATAAATAATGCTAAGGTATAACTTATCAAAAACATCTTACACGCACAAAAACACACATTATATCAACACATCAGCTTAAGTTTCTAACAAATAAAATAAAATAAAATATAATCATACACAAAGATTGAAAAACACATTATATAAATGGGGAAGGGAATATGAGGCTGTTAGGCACCTAAGTTGGGTGAAAATCTCTCACATACCTTTTTTTAAACCATAAAAATCATGGGGCCAATCATTTATTCAAAATATTAAAATATTGAGATGTGAGAAGGGGTTTTCGCCAAGTTGTGTGTATAACAACCCCGTACTCACTTTTCTCTATATAAAAAGATAAAAAAAAAGGAGCAAATTCAAACAATATGTAGGATGCAACTCTTTATATTTATTAATTTATATAAATATTCATGTTCTATATAAAACATATTTCCCTTTTGAAAATATATAAGCTTAGAATACGAGAAGTACCCCTTTTGAAAACATTGAACATATACACACATACGAAACAAACAACAATGTAAGCAGATGTAACATAGTAACAACGAAGAGTAATAATATATGTAGATATATAGAAAGAAAGTAGTATATACCTTAATTGGGTTTGTTGTTTACAAACAAAGAAGAAGAAAAAAAGCAGCTTAGGCTATATGGAGCAAGGCGTTTTTTTTCACTTTTTTGGCTTGAAAACGCCCCGAGCGTCTTGGAGAGAGAGAGAGAGAGAGAAAGGAGAGATGGCGTGAAGAAATGGACGCCTCTTTCTTCTTTACTTTTTATGGACCCCATCTCTGAAACGAGTAAAAGCTGCACGCACATTTCAGTTGGAATTGAAATCATCACAGGTCCCGCCACTAAACTTGTAAGAATTAATTGTCTAGGCCACTCATATGTGGACATTTGGCATGTCCATGTAACATTATCATTTTTTGTTCTTGTTTTGAGTGACTGGGGTGGACCCCAACTGTCACTTTTTCGATTTTTTCCCCTTTTTAATTATTTTATTTAGTTAGTAGTATATAAATAATTAAATTGTAGGTCCCTATGAGAAACCTTAAAAGCCTTGCTCCGGTTAGTCTTATAAAAAAAATGTGTGAGAGAATAAGGAAAAAAAATAAAACCCTTGATACATGGATATAGATACATGTATGTATGTATGTCTATGTGTCTATATGTATATGTCATGACAAAGTTTCTATAGAGAGAGAAAGATGTAGCAGAAATGAAACTGGAAAATTTACAGTGTAGTGCAGTATGATATGAGCATGAAACTATAATATCGTGTTCTTGTGACTAATGACACCTCGACACGTATCTTCCTTTTGCTTACTTTTTGATATTATTGTCTTCTTCTTACATTCTTCTTGTTTTTTTTTTTTTGAACGACTATTTTTCTCCTTGTACCTGTTTTTTCAAATGTTTTGGGATAGTGCGTGATACCCCAAACATATTTTAGATGAGTGATGTGTCGATCTATTGACAACATTTTTTTTGGTATTTTATTTGCTAAAATAATCATACTAGGGTTGAAAGAAACTTTGATACTGTATAGATAATTTGATGGAAAATAAACGAGAAAGGAGAGAAGTTTTTCTTTCACATTTTAAAAAATTTTAAGTTCTTCACTCATTTTTTTTCAACCCTATAATTTTTTTTTTTAAATGAATGTTATGATTTTTTCTCTCGTCTCATTTTCTTTCCACCTTTTAAGTAAAGTAAACAATAAACAATGCATACTATTGACGTGGTTAATGAAATAATGGACTTGAAATGATATACACGAGTTTAATAATTATGTCATGTAATAAGTACTACTACTCGTAATACCTATAGGGCAATGTTGGGATTTCATTTTGGTTGTTTATTAGTCTGATGTTCAACACTTAATTAGGTCGGGGGACACATTACCTGTTCGGTGGATTTATTTTTGATTGACGTGGGTCTATAAGAGGTACAATAACTTACTTTTGTCAGAAAAGAGACAATCTAACGTCGGATTTCATAAAGAACTATTTTGGTGAACATGTTGAATTCTCATATGTTGATTGTTGAGACTACTTGAAGAGTTTGGGTTAATGTCGGTTATGTTTGCTATATTTTAAATGTAGAATATATATGAGATTGAAACTAGATTTGCTATGTTATCGTGTGGTTGATTGTTTATCCCATTTAATGTCGGTTTAACCCTTTTAGTGGTCTTAAGTCGGACTAGTTATGAGGGTTTTTTTAGAAGTAACTAGCAAAAAACACTTGTCCGGGCTTTGGATGATGTCCAACATTAATTATGAGGGTTATAGAACTTACTTCGATCTTTGTAACTTTTGTAAATTGTTTTAATAAATAAAATAAGAGTTGTAACTAATAACATAAACAAAATTGATTATAACATGTAAATCACACATATAAAAGAAATTTAAACTTCACATGTAATTTTTAATGTAACTCTTTATTAAAAAATATCTATATAAAGAATCACAGGATTGTTGCGCAACAACATAACTTACAAATTGATGTGGCCAATATTATACCATTTCCCACATGACTTTAGTACCGTTTATTCATATTTTTTATAGTTTTATATCCAACTTTTGATCCTTTGAGGTAGTGTTGAGTATTTTCATGTTGGAAAATGATTATATGGATAAATTGGTTGATTTCGACGATCCATGGAAGAAACGAGAAAAAGGTTCGGTTGGAATCAAGTGAAAGACAAAGAAAACGAAATCTGGGGCTTGTAAAGCCCGTTACCTCTGTCACACCCGTTACATGTGTCTCCACTGTAATGGGTTGCATAACTGCCGTGAGGATTTCTGAAGCATGTAACGCCCGTTACATATGTAACGGCCGTTAAGGACGATTTCTGCAATTAATGTTAAATCAAGTAATTAGGACACGTAACCGTAGCGTTACACAGGCGTTTCATATATATACCTGATTAGGGTTCAGTTTAATGGACGAATTTTGATAGGATTTTTCATAGTTTTCTCATAGCTTCTATTGATTAAGGATAAACAAGCTGTTAGGGTTTTCAACTTTGAAGCTTTGGATTACAATAATTGTTGCTACCGGATTCTTTACAAATTATCGATATAATATGATTTCTTTTATATTTGTTTGTTCTTGTCTTTTAAATATGAAAGGCTAAATCTCTTTGCACCCGCTTGGGTAGTGAGCATGTCATATGGTCGATTTAATGTTACTTGCAATTGGTGAACAAGATTTTTAGGTTTAATCAAAGATCCGCATTTATTTGAGTTTAAATATTGTTTTTCTCTTTTATATTTATTGATTGATAATTGTAATTAAAAGTTCGGGAGAATTCTATGTCATTCTCAATTGATTTATGAAACGGTTAATCGATCTTTAATTAACTTAAAGTCGTTGGAGTTCGGGAGAAACTAGCGATACGGATTTTAAACAAATAAATTCATTTTGAGTGTGTGAATGCTTATAATAGAGGGATCTGATTAGACGAATAAGCAGTTCGGGAAAAAGCTTTTAAAGATTAAATCATAAAATTAACTTAGCTTCTTAATGCTTAATTGTTTTAAGTAGAAATTATTTGCAGGAGCAATAATTATACTTCGAGTAGTTAAAGTTTCAAGTATAACAGGAGTTCATCTTGACTACCTTTTAAGTCGTTTAATAAATGCAAGTAATGTTTAGACCCGATGATTAGCATGTGAGCTGATCCAAATAAGTGTCCTTTTAATTATTACTGTCATAAAATCATTTTCACTATCGTTTGAGGAAGATCCCTGCCCCGGTCATACCGGATTTCTTTTCGATTAATCTTTCGAGATTACTAATTATTACTAAATTTTGCAAAGTGGCAATTCGGCCACAAAACCCCCCTCTTTTCCGAGTTACTTTATTTCAACAATTACTTACAAAGTCCTTGTGTTCGACCTCGGTTTACCAAGTCAACTATATTGCATACAATCGGGTATACTGCCTGCAAGTGTGTAGTAGACAATAGGTAGGTATTTCGTGATTATAAATTTTAAAACTCGAAATTACACATCACAAATATCTACATAACTTAGTTAAATGACAAATTACAACCAATAAGTTTCCACTCTAAAGAATCAACCAAAGTTGATCTCATCCAGTATGAGGTGTGTATATGAACAATGAAACTTGTGTAAAGTTAATTTACCATATTGTGTCTTATTCAATACACTGCTTCCATTGTTGTTCAATTATAACACGTATTGATCTTCTATTGGCTTTTTAGATGAAATATTTGATCGTGACATTCTGGTATGAGTGGTCCCCATTGTATCATCACGTTTATTCCTCAAACCTATAAGAGTATGGACATACATAAATATGACAAAACCACCATTCTTTAATACTATGATTATGCATAGTCACATCAGTCATTGTTATTTTTTTCCAATCCAAGGTCAACAGTTGTAATGACCCATGGTCAATATCTCGTTGTCTAGGTTCTGTGTAAAGATTCACCATTATATGGTGAGATTTCCCTAATATGTTCCAAAAAAATAATAATATATTTATATCGTAATCCTATTGGTATATATAGGTAGTTGATAAAAATCTGCGGTAAAAAAAAATTAAAATAAAATATGCAAAATGGGTAGGGATTCTCTCAATTTATCCCTATATTGGAGGATAAAATTAAAGATTATTAATAATTGAAGTTTGATTTTTTGGGAAATTATCTAACCTTTATTTAAAGGGATCAGTTTAGGGCTGTCAATCTCGACCTAACCCGAAAAAAAATCAGGTTAGGATTGTGAAATCTCGACCCATTAACCCGTCAACCCACTAACCTGATTTTTTTCCGGTTGGGTTTGGGTTGACCTATTGGGTTAACAGGTCGACCCGTCAACTTGAAAAGAATTTAACTTTATATAAATTTTTAATAGGTCAACCCATCAACCTATTTGACTTGCCAACTAATGACCTATTTGACCTGAAATTTACCCACCAACCCACAACCCATATGACCTAATTAACCTGATATCAACCCGTTAACCCGCCAATCCACCAACCCATTTGACCCGTTAAAACGAAACTCGACTCGTCAACCCGCCAACTCGATTTTCTTCAGGTTGGTAGGTTGGGTTCGGGTTGACAGATCATGGGTCAGGTTTAAAATTTCTGACCTGAAATTTTTAATGGGTTTGGTTAGAGTCAAAGATTTTCGATCCGCCAACATGCGAGCCTGAACCCGTCAACCCGAACCCAATGAAAGCCGATCACTATTCTCTACTCATGCAAAATTCATGGAGCATTAAGCTAATTTTGTGGGCCATTAATGCATATTGTTCAAATTACGAGTACTAGTTTATAAAATAACAGAAATACTAAAAATTCGTTATTTTATATCTCTATGTATCTGTATCCATATTTATATAGAACCTTCGCGAGTCGCTGTGTTGTTCGACTGTTATCCCTCTCCTAATTATTCTTCAGGTGATGATCATTTTTTTCTTATTGTTTCTTATTATACGTATGTATATGTATAAAATCCTGTTTATATTTATTTAATTTATTCACCTAGTTGATTTTCATCATTTTAATTGCACGATAATCATTAAATTAGGGCTTTTGTAATAGTTAATTAGCATCTTACGAATTGTTATTTTTTCATGATTTTAATCTTTGTTCTTTAATAAATCTTTGAAATTCTGTGATCAAAGTTAGGGTGTTGTTATATATTATTTTTTATTGTATGCTTATGTCTGGATTGGGTACAGTTCTTTTATATAAGTATATATATAACAATTATCATATGCTTATGTCGGGATTGTTGTTTTATATATATATATATATATGGGGGAAGAGAATATGAGGCTGTTAGGCACCCAAATTGGGTGAAAACCCTCACATACCTTTTTTTAGAAGGTAAAAATCATGGGGGACATGTATTAATTTAAAATATTAAAATATTAGTATGTGAGGGGTTTTTCATCCAACTTGGGTGCATAACAGCCTCATACTCATTTTTCCCTATATATATATATATTAGCAGTTGTTGTGTGGGTGGATGTTTAACATGAGCTCTTATTGTATTGTAGCATTCAATCGATACAGAAAGCATGGGTCGCTTAGACCGTACTATCTATGTCGGTAATCTTCCTGGCGATATTCGTGAAAGAGAAGTTGAAGATTTATTCTACAAGGTTTCCTTTTCTATATCCGTATCGTGTTTTCAGTTTTATAGTTCTTATACTTTATAAATTATATATATGATATGTATATATGCTTTTGTTTTTTACTTGCAGTATGGACCAATTGTTGAGATTGACATAAAAGTTCCGCCTAGGCCTCCTGGTTTTGCATTTGTAGAGGTAAAAGCACATTTGTGTTTTGTCGTTTAGCTTCAACTGGGTCGTAAGTCGGATTTTGTGAAAGATATATTATAATTGCCTTGTTTAATGATAAGTTTGTTGGGTTTGTTTCAGTTTGAAGATGCTCGTGATGCTGATGATGCCATACGTGGACGGGATGGCTATAAGTTTGATGGTCAACGGTTACGAGTTAGTGAATGGAGCCCATCTTGTTTGTTTTTTTGGTGAAGTGTTATCATTGTGTGTTTTGTTCATTGCTTTCTTTTGTGTTTATCTGCAGGTTGAACTTGCACATGGTGGACGGGTTTCATCTTCTGTGGACCGACACAGTAGCTACAGCAGTGGAGGTAGTCGTGCTGGAGTATCTAGGCGATCCGAATACCGCGGTTTGTTCGTTCTCTTGCTTTATCTGCTAATACCTTTATCTTTCTCTGTACATATCCATGATAAATTTAGTTCACTCTTTCAGTAAGTACTTTTGTTTTCTTTTCAGTTTATGTTACTGGATTACCTTCATCTGCTTCATGGCAAGATTTGAAGGTCAGTTCATTCTATCTAATTTAAGCTTCACAAAGTAGAATGATGGACAAAAATACAGCCATTTATGCTACTCTCTAATTAGTCAAGTGGCTCGATTTTCTGTACGCTTAGCGCAATGCCGCAATTTCATTGCCTCAATAAATTATATTGCTTTCAAATTTGGCTTTAGCTTTTCTGACTGCACTACTCTTTGTCCATTATTAGGATCACATGCGTCGAGCTGGTGATGTTTGTTTCTCTGAAGTTTTTCGTGATCGCAATGGTAAGCTGTACATACCATGCCTTCAAATCTACTGAAGAATTTGTAATTGTAATACATTAACAATTTAATACCAACTATTGAGTGTATTGATATTACATTTACAATTGTAATGTATGTACTCAAACATATGTTCCTTCATGTTTATATTGCTTAACCAACACTGGTTCCTAGGCTGCCTTTAGATGAAAACTGTATGTGTTTGTTCATTATTCTTTTTAGGTTTGGTATTTTATCTCAACTGTTTCGCTTATGGATTTGCATATCTTTGGTCATCCAACAATTACTGATGATGCGGATTTTTTTCTTTCCAGGCATGAGAGGGGTTGTGGACTATACAAACTATGATGATATGAAATATGCGGTCAGTTCCAACAATAGTTTTACAATCATATACTGACATAGTGTTCTCTCTCTCTCTACCACTTTGAGGGTGGTGTTATATGGTTCATCTTGTGTAAATGTAACTCTGATTATTTAAATGACATCTGTTGTTTGTTGTAGATAAGGAAGCTTGATGACTCGCTTTTCCGTAACCAATTTTCCAAAGGCTACATACGGGTATGTCATAAACAGTAATTTGATTAGTGGGTTGGAAGCACATTTCAAAAGTGTTGATGGGTGTCTAATTATCATAAATAGATATACCATTGTGATAGAGCAGGCTGTAGGAGATGCTCCTCAGTTTTGCTGCATGAAGTATTAGTTGCTTGAATGTTTGGAAAATTTTGATTATCTAAGAAGTTAACTCATAATATGACCATATAGGTTTCCCAGGCTTGCGTGGTTCGTGCACCGCATACTGCCCAATTGGATGTCACTGTGGTGTCTCGAATGCTAACCGCTAATTACTAACTACTAACTCGCTGTTCAAAAAAAAAAAAATAATAAAAAAATATAGGTTATCATTTATGTTAGAACTTATAAAGGATACAAGCGATGTGGTAGTAGATAAGAAATTGCAGTTCACTTTAACAATTGATGGTGTTGTAGTTACTTCTGAACTGATTTCCGAAAAAACATTACTTGATGCTTAAATTAATAGATGATCAGAAGCATTAATCTGAGCATTAAAAATAATAAATACTGATTATTATGATGTCGATTCATAAAAATCAGATTATCAGCTACAAAAGGCAAATCCAATGACCCATGTAAATGCTATCATTTATTATCCTTGATGATTTGTCCGCAATAGGTGCAGGAGTATGATCGAAGAGACAGCTACTCTAGGAGCAGAAGTCGAAGTCCATGTCATTCAAGAAGCAGTAGTGCAAGTCGCAGCAATAGCTATGATAGTAGAAGAAGCAGGAGCAGGAGGTGTGTGCTGATATCCATGTATTTTACTATGTTTGCAGTTATTTATGACAACTAAATAACCAAACATTCTTATGCAGTTATTCTCCTAGGGGAAATTCTCGCAGGTCTCGATCTAGATCGATTTCTTCTCAGCCGCGTTCCGAGTCGTCTTCTCCCCCTATTTCAAGGTACATAATTTAAGAAACATGTTCAATATTTAGTTATACAAGTAATAAACAATGGGTGCCTCTGGTCTATCGAGTAGATATGGGTATAGGTTAAGTATGCGTATGTGGAGTAACACTTTTTTTCACTGTCAATCAAGAGGTCTTTCATTAAGAGTTAATGGTACGAGATTAATCTCGGGTCCTGACAAACACTCTTCTTTGTTAATTTTATTACTGTAATTTTCTACTTATGCGCAGTAATATAATCTTTGCACTGTGATAAAAGGTCGATGGGGGTTTCATTGTGGATAGATATTAAAAGGGTGCCCTTGGTTTTGCACCTGTTTCTTTTTTAGATGTGGACTCTACGGCTTGGTAGGGACTTGATGGGGAATAGGCGCAAAGTTGGCTGTGTGGGATTGCATGTTAGGGGCATGACTGGATATATAGAGGTACAGGTAACACAATGGGTTTGACGGTAGCATCAGTGGCAAACGATGGTAACTAACTTTTATATACCAAACTTGATAAAACTAGCTAGATATTGAAATGGATTAAAAGTGGATTACTAGTGCAAGTTGTGTGAGTGTCACCACTTGTTGGTGATACAAGGAAGTTTAAAATAGACTTTGATTTTTAGGTTGATAGTTTATGTTTGTTTGCTGTTTATTGTTATTATGCAAGTTCGAAGGCGAAGGCTATTGTAGTAAGTTTACTAATGTAATTTCGTACCGATACGGCTGAATACCCACCTGTTGGAACACCTCTAGTAGCGTAGGAATTATTTTGCTGATGGTGAAAGGTCCCAAAGCTTTGTAAGCATTTGGAACCAATATGGAAATATTGTTGATGTTTTGGATTTTAGATTTGGGGCTAATGAATTGGTTTCTTTCTTTGTTTTGTATTTTTATGGAACTTTTTGCAGATCTCATTCAAGGTCTCCTACACCGCCACCATCTGTAAGTTTTGAAACACATTACTTGTACTGAGAGCTGTTGACGGATCCCATTCTTTTATGATAACAATTTTATCGCTGAATATGCTTATTTGGCAGTCTCATCGCCGCAATCGAGCTAGGAGCCTCAGTCGGAGCATTTCTCGTTCTCGTTCACCATAGGTATGTTTAGTTTATAAAAATGGTTAAAAAGTTTTATTAGAAAAAGGTTGCAAGATGGGCGGGTGTGAATTGAATCTGGGTTATTCTGGTATGTCTTGGATTGAGTTGACCTCCAATACTTTTGGTGTCAAATCCTACAAAATAATCAATGCATCAACTCTAATTCCTTTTGATAAGATGTTTAAAGAGGGGAATGTGTTATTTGAAAACAAACCTTATTTTAAAACAAATAATAAAGAATGACAGTTCGTTGGTTTTGAGGTGTGAACAAAAGTGACGCACCTCGCCCAGAATTTGCCATGTGCCAGCATTTACCTTTTTTATTTATTTATTTATTTTTCATTAGAAACTTTGGGTGTTTTCTAGCCTTTTGACTTGTCTGGTCCTGTGGAACTTTTGGACATAAAACACAACCCAAACAAGTATAACTCTCCCTTTGATTTTTGCATTATAACAGGTGAGAGCTGATTAAAATCGCAACTGCTGGACTGGAACTGTGCTTGTGTTACAGACCACACATGAAAGTAGTGTCTTTTCTTCTATCTATTTGTCCTTGTTACACAGAAACGATTTGTATTGTGTGGCTATATATGTTTGTCCCCTGCAAAGGAGGAACGTATTTAACTAATTGTGAACTTGGAGATTATGATTGAACTATATCTTTAAGTGATACTATCATAGGTTATGATTTGAGTTAGTTAACTTTTGTTGTGTTCCTGTATGCCTTCTTAAAATGATACTATAGTTTTTATTAGTAAATGTGTTAGATGAGGCACATAACTTCACTTAATTCAGATACAGTCATACGGTATCGGAAATTTCCCCAAAAAGTTAACGGACAGGGATTCTTTTACGCCTACCAGTTTTTAGTTTTCACCTGGGTAGCAACATTGATATTTTTGTGGCTGTTTCCTGGACATTTTTTTGTGTGGTCTTGCTTTAGGTGTATGAGATAACGGTTAGATGTATATTTTTGTGGCTGTTTCCTGGACATTTTTTTGTGGGTATTTAACGCTAATATTTTACAAGTGAAGTTTGAGCCAAGTTTTCTATGAGATAACGGTTAGATGTATAATGATTTCTCACATTTCTGTTAAAATGTCTAACTTTAGGTATGGTAAATACCTATTCTATGTTGCTGTTGAATTTCTTTTTATAAATATTAAGTATACATGTTTTTGAGAAATCAATCATTTAAAAGCTAAACCACATAATTTGTTTAGGAAATGATTTGTACCCACAGATGATACGGATTTGATCAGGATACTTCCAAATTACGAAATCATTGGTATAGGTAATCAAACGGAAATCATCATAATCAAATTGAGCCGTATTAATTATGATTGGAGGTCGTGGCAACGAGCCGAAACCCATCAAACTAATTTGCTAAACACATGTTCCAAGATTTTTTTTGCTAAACACATACGAGTACATAACATGCTATACTTCAATAGTTCAACCTATGCTTAGTTTTCGGAAATATTAGTCAACAATTTATTCATTTTTCTAATTTATAGTACATTTTTTTATTTCTAAAGCCGGTTTAGACAATACTCGTATATAGAAGTGATCAAAGACTTTGAGTGTGAAGTCAAATTTGCATTTGAAACATGCAGGACAAATTACACTTTTTTAAAGATAAAAAGAAAATTGGTTGACCACATAACTAAGGTATTTGATGGTAAAAAATTTGGATTTCCTACCTTACCATTTCAGGTTAACTAGACGAATGTCCGCGCGATGTGACAACGATGGTAGTA
The DNA here is from genome assembly GCF_010389155.1 of Erigeron canadensis. Classification (NCBI taxonomy): domain Eukaryota; kingdom Viridiplantae; phylum Streptophyta; class Magnoliopsida; order Asterales; family Asteraceae; genus Erigeron; species Erigeron canadensis. The sequence goes on from NC_057764.1 coordinate 3,858,913, forward strand.
TTGACGACGGTGTGACGATAGCATGCGGCGGTGGCGGTGGTGTTGTAGTTGATGTAAGAGGGGTTAATGGGTTATTTATGGGTTATAGGATCTATGTTGTAAGTTATTTTATTAAATGTATCATAGGTAAATAGGTGAAGACTAGATTTTAGACCCGTGTCCAACACTGGACACGGGGTTTACGATATTATCAATATTAGATATTCATATATTAAGTCATAAAAGCTTATAATTTTGAAGATATAGCGTTCTAAGTGTTGTACTTTGAAAGTTGTAATACAATAATCATATGTTCGTCACTGTCATTATTAGTTGAGACATATTGATGGAATTGTTTGTTATATTCGTTCCACAAGGCACATGTTATAATAATTTCTCTATTATATAACTTTTTAAAACCAGTTGTACTCATAATATGAATTATTATGAAAAATAATTAAGAATTAAAATATAAACATAATTTTGATCCTGTATTTGACATTCAAGTATATGTATTTGATCATGATGCGTACCCATAACACGCATAGGTTTATTTTCAATCACATGTCCTATGATAGTTCATACTCTTTGTTAACAATTAGGATTCTTGATTTGAGTGACAATTGTAACTTTAAACATTAATACACAAACCTAATATATAAAAAAGAGAAAATTATGTACCTTTTTTATTGAGATATATAATGAATCTTGAATGAAAATCATATTGATTTTGATTTAATATCCAAGTAACCTTTTGTTGTAAATCGTGATTTGTTCTGTGATCGTTTCATGTTTTGTGATTCCTATTGTGTTTAGGATAAAGATGTTGTATATTGTCATCTGCTATTATGTTTGAGATATGTATCTAGAGTTCAAATTGTGTTTATATTAAATTAATATATTTATAACTTATAAAAATCTAATCTAATATTTGTTAATAAGTCATTATGTTTTGAAATAAATTTTTGTAGACAATATTTTAATATATTGAAATTTTTTTAACTAATTAAATGATTGTAAACTTTAAAAAATTCTTTCAAGTTGATAGCTAAAAGTAGATATAAATTAAGTATTCAGGGCTAAAAAGTGTAAATTATTGCTGGAAAACAAAAAAGTGTAAATTAATGAGATTTATACTACAATATAATATAAGTACTAATATAATAATATATTTAGATAATGATTATTAGGATTTTAATTTATAGTTAATCTAAATATTAACATAAGTGAAAGTCAATTTGATGAAATTGAGCGATTTGATTGGTTAAAAAGTCATTAGTTCAACTGTCTTATAGTATATATAAAGATATTTAAATTAATGAATAAAGAAGATTAGTAATATGATAATTTTAAAATCTTAATTACTTACGGGGTAGTTTGCTTTATCTATATTTTATATTTTAAAAAAATAGCTCCTTATTAATGGAAAAGTTAGAACTTGTGTAAAATTTTTCACGTATCACCCCTTAAAAAGTATTTATATACACTACACACTTAACATTAGTAATTAAATTACAGTATGAATTATTTATCTTTTAAAATATACACATTAACCCTTTAAATCAATTACTTTTTACACCACTCAATACCGCATCCGCCACTAACAATCGCTCCACCACCACACCGTCGCCGTGACGACTAGCGCCACATTGCGCGGGTACCATGCTAGTATATTTTAGGTTAATAGAAACTTCCAAATTGTATTTCCAAAATGTTGTTGCATCAAATTCTCCTGAAAGAGTCCTAAACAAAGAAAAAGTAGAGTGGATAAATTATATCTTGTGATCTCATGTATGAGGATGGTGATTTACCGGACATGAGTTTTATACCGGTGTGCGCTTTAGACACCAAAATGGTGCATGAGAAAAGAGGGTTCCCACCCATTTACCCTTTTCTTTTTAATTAGCGTGACCATTCATTTTCTAATATAATGAAGATAATAAGTGGGGATGTTGGTTATTGACGGCATGCCCTACTCACGTACAACTGAATAGCTAGACTCATTCCAACAATTAAGTTTGAGTTGTAATGTATTCGAATATAGATGTAAGGCGTGGTTCTCAAGTTCTGAGAGGAGACTCGAGATATCAAAACCAATGGCTTAGCTCGATTTTCTTCGGGTAGCCTGAACATAATTTATCCTTTTCTTCTCCGTGGGTGCATCGATCTGCATATGTAGTTGGTGATGGTTGAGAAGGGCAGAGCAAGGAATTCTTAGTTATGTAAAGTGTGGTCAATTTATTTAAAATCAACAAAGGTTAACTAAGTAATAAATTTAGTCGATCACGTACTGGGTCGTTCGTGCCAGTTTGATATAAGTACGAGACTTCGGTGTAGTAGTAGAACTTACAAGATGTGGCCGTGGACAAATTTTGAAGATTAACAATATGCATTATGCATCAAATTCTAAAAGGTGCTTTCGTATAGTATGTTTTAAAGTCTAAACTTTTGCTTGATATCTATCTATCTATCATGACATATAGTTAAATATTTTTATTTTAGATGGATAAGTAAAGAGAAACATTTTGCTTGATATCTATATATTTATATTTTAAAGACAGGCGTTATACTACTCTCACCATCTAAAGGTGAGGGCCTTCTCAGATCAGTCTAATCGGTTGTCATAAATAACCGGATCGACCCCGTTACATCTACCGAGTAGGCATACAGGGGAAAACTACAGTAGAATGCCCGGCCCCCACACACCTTAAATGGTTTAATTTGGGTCCTTATCTTTAGATCCCGCCTACAGTTTAAAACATGGTGACTCAACCGGCTGAGTTGGTATTATAGTCAGTTTGACATCTATATCATAAATCACAATTAATCAACTGATCAACAGTTAATCATACAGTAATTAATGAGAAAGTCATTAATGCTCGTGCTAGCTTGTAGTTCACTTTTCTTTCCTTAATGCAACTATTGATTAGTTTGTCTATTAAAATCGGATCAATATATAGGTTCTGCAGAAGCTCCAGGGCATGCCATTCTATATATATGATCGAGTCGTCTCTAGCTTCTGAGTTTAAAGCAGGATACATAAGTATATATGTAACTAGTAGACACAATATATAGGGGAGCCACATGGAGGTCCAAATTGGTAATGGCCCACCACTACAATGTTGCATTTGTCTACACTTTTAGTTAGTGTGAACAAATTAAAAGTTTTATCACGTTTTTACGTGTGTAAAAATATGTAGAAATAAAAGTGTGTAGAATTTCTACACACTAAAAAATATGTAAAACTAAAAGTTTACACTTTTTAGTGTAGACTTTCATAATTATTTTGTAACACCTTATTTGTCAATGCTAACTTTTTAGTTACCGTAGACAAATGAGGTATTACAAAATAATTATGAAAGTCCATAATAAAAAGTGCGAACTTTTGGTTCTACACATTGGAGAAATTTCTACACACTTTTATTTCTACATATTTTTACACACATAAAAGCATGACAAAATTTTTAATTTGTTAAAACTAGCTAAAAGTGTAGACAAATACAATATTGTTTGTAGTGCACCCATAATATCTGTAAAACTCTATATTTCTATTATTATACGAGTATCTTTATATTAGTTTAGTTTAAAGTTAATTGGTCTATAAACAAAACATAAATCATATTTTGCTTCTCGATCTACATATAAATTTCTAGCTACACCAATGAAGTGAAGAAATTATTAACGGTACAAATTAAAATATATAAAAGGAGATAAGGATTAGTAAATTCTAATCATTTGTTAGTAGACGGCAAAGCTCTTCTGGGACATATATCATATATAGTGTATATATGTAATTAGCTGCAGCCTACAGAATATATATACCCCATACATAATTAGTTGTTAATTATACCTCATCACAACGAGTTTGTGAACATAAATTCATGTCAAAGATTCAATAACTAATAAAGAAGCTACGTACGCGTTGCAGATATAATCATATATATGATCATAATTAAGGTTTCATAGGTGTTTTGAAGATCCTGGAGCAGCTTCATAATTAACATTTACTTCATGAATTTGGTAATTGGAAGGTCCTGTGGCCGGTGCTCCCATGGAGGACGTCGACGTAGCTGCTCTCTCCCTCTCAAACTCCCTAAACTTATTTAAGTACATGACCGTCGCATTGGAATAGTTATCAAACCCTAATGATGCAAGAGCCCAACAAATGTCATCTCCATTGACCGTCTTGCGATTCTCCCTGTGACACTTTTCGGATGCCTCTCCAGTCACAAAACTTATGAACTCTGAGGCGCATTCTTGCATTGTCTCTTTCGATTCTTTGGAGATCTTGGCTGTGGGCGGTAGGATTTGTTTCATGATTCGACCCACATTTGCGATTGGCAGCAATTTATCATGCTCATCCGCCATATATATATAGTTTCTTGAATTTAGTCAAGCTAGGTCTTCTAAATTACACACTCTAATTTCACTTATATATATTGTAAATAAATTATAGATATACTTATACACAGACGGGAGCGCGCGCACACACACACAGAAACACGTATACCTAATATTCTAATGTGTGTAGGTATCTTGAGACACTCATTTCATTGTATCTAAATGTCTATATATATATATGCTAGAAGATATTGTTTGTAGACCACATCTTCCTAGCTATGTGCCATAAAGACCATATATATGATTATTATTATTAATCAATTTTTGATTTTTGGTTTTGAGGAAAGTTGAACCAAAGTGAGACAACTAGAAGAATGTACTTTCCAGCGAGAAGTTCAATATATACAATATATGTATGATGATAACCGGTGACGAATTACTTTAAAACGATACATGATATCTCAGGTCACTAGAATGTGTTGCTAGCTAGTAGCTTAGTGTTTTCTATATGGTCGCCTATATATTTTGTTGGTTAGTACTGTACGTTGAAATGTTAAAAATGAGACTAAGGGCTTGTTTGTTTATATAGTCATTAAGTGACTGAATGGAGAAAGTGACTGAATAGAAACATAATGTCTGTAAAGATTAAGTCAATATAGTTGTTTTTTTACTTATTAAGTCAATAACAAACATATTTGATTGACTTAATGAATTAAGTCAATCAAAATTAAGTCATGACTTTTTAATTAAGTCATTATCAAACATTACCTAAGTCTGAAATTAAACAAGGGAATGTGGGAGGCATGGATATTAACGGTACTCTTTTCTGTTTTTTTTTTTTTTTTAAATAACGGACCAAGTTATATATATGGTCCAAGTTATGAGTCGGTTGGTAGAATTAGTCAACAATTATAAGTCTTTTTAACTTAATTGAAGTCGTGGAAGCAGTCGACTGTTTCGTTATTTCATGTGCTTTTAAGGTCCTTTTGATTAAATTCATAAAAAGCCTACCCATGTCTATTGCTACCGTGGCTAAAAAAAGTTCACGATATGTACGTGGCAATAATCTGATGGTAACTGGCTAACTATCTAACTAGTAAAAGATTTTAGGAGTTGGAATTTAAATAAAACTTACAAGTTACATACTAGCTAGTATATACTATACATACTTACAATTAACATTTTTAAAGTCGGGAACACTATACATGTAGTATATTGTTCCTAAACATCCAATATTAAAGACAAACAAATTTGTTGATAAAATTGCATATTTTGATTATGCTTTAATTTGTTTATAAAAGTGGTGTCCAGATAACGTAGACCGGAAATCGTATCAACATAATAAATGGTGATAGATTTCTTCTTAATTTGTAACTTTTATGTTTTATATATAAAGAAGTATATAGATAATGAAAGAAAAATAATTAATTCTTCTAATTAAATAGTCTAAATTTTTTTTTTAAAGTGACAAGATTAACAGGTAAAATTAGGAAATATGATTGATGGAATTCATTTTGGATTTTTAGAATAAATTTTAAAAGTATATTTCATTTCCCAACGAAAAACAAAGTTTGGTTTTAGAGTATGTTGTTCGGGTATTTTAGGCAAAATAAAGGAACCCACTCTTCTATATGTTTTCTAATAGTTTTTGCTTACAAAGTGTGTGGACATAAACTCTCCACCTAATTCATTTTGTTTAAAAATGGATTTATGAAAACTAACAAAGGCTGGCTTAGGGTTTTGTCCCTCATCTTGGGAACAATGTATTCTCTTTTTAGATTTTGTGTTAGGTTTTAAAGATATGATCATAGATTAAGAGAAGATCATAAATTAGAATATTATTGCTATATCATATAGATAAATTATATGCAACAATGTGCCAATAGGTCCCTTGTTAGCTTTACCTTTTAATGACACATACACGTAATGTCATTGGTGAAACTATATATATCACTACAAAGATACCACTCCAACATATAGATGAAGGTTACCTATTAAAGGACTATATATCTACTAGATAGATGTGTGTGTAAACATATAAAAACATTTATTCGATGCTTCAAGAGTAGTGTTAAATACTCCTAGTTACATACATAGTTTTGTAAACAACCACTTATAAGGCTCTTGGCGAATATATCCCCAACTCAAGTTTCATAAAGGACTATCTACTTTGAATTTTGGTTTGTTGAAAATTTTAAGGATCTAGAACCGAATGTTTAATTAAAAACTTATGATCGTTTTTTTACTTAATAGATCGACTAATTTGTGTATTAAGGATTAGAATTGAATGTTGTTAGGTTCATTTAATTTGAATGTTTCCGGGAATTTTATTACACTAGACATCTTCATGTTTGTAAAAAAACATCTCAGGGGCTAACGAAGTATACTAAGAGAGTTTATCCCAGGAATGTTTTTGAAGAAAATGGGTGAGAATTACCTGGATATATACTAACCTGGGTGGAGGATTATTGAGTACTAAATGATACATGAAATCAAAGGTTCTCATTCAATTATTATTTATTATTTTTTTTTCAAACATGAGGAGGATGTTTAATTAATAGATAAAATTCTCAAATGGAGGGTACGTGAGAAAAAGACAAGTCACACATATGGACGGTTTGTGTAATTTACCCTTAGTTCTTCAACTAATAACCCTAGCTCCCTTCGTATAAAGAATCTTTTATGTTAAAGTGTGAGATATCTTGCATCCTCGATCTTGAATATTATCATTTCAATATCTCTTATATATATAAAAAAAAAAACCCATCATAATCAAGAATCCAAGATATGGGCAATGAATTTTATATGAATGCACATGTTTCTAGTGTTGATTATTTTTGTTTTGGAAGTGCTTTACACTTGAAAAAATATGATACAAGAAGTTCACAAGGCACTAATTACTTAAACACCGGTTAGGCCGGAGGGAGTGCGTGGGTGAGAGATGGAGCGGTACTGCGAGATATATCATGTGGGTCGTTGGATCCATATTACAAATTGAACTTCCTTACAAATGAAGGTAGGAACCTCATTGGATTTTAAACCAAAGCTCAAACACATTTTGATGAAAAGTCGTTACAAGCTGCTTGCAGCCCTTTATTTTACTAACTGATTGCTTTTTTTTTTTGTTGTTTTAGTTTTGCTAGATTGCAGAGTTGTGGCATGCATATGGTTTCGTTTTTTACAACGAATTTTTCTTTCTTATTATTAAAATGTGAATATTCAATTGATTGTGCAAATTTTAGAAAGATGTACTAGTATATAGAAAGTGAGAGATGACTAGATCGTATAAAGAATTGCAAGATTACTAGCTAGCATCTTGTTATAGAACTTTTTAATTTCTTTCTCTTGTTAAATATATTACTGGTAGTTGTTTTCATCTTGTTTGTCAGTTTAAAAATACTAATATGTCCTTGAGTTAGCACAACTGACAAAGAAAGTGCAATAAGCTCATTGTTGGAAATGTTAGTCTCAAAATGAAGTTTATGTACGAGGACAATAGAATTTGCTCACACATTAATATACTAGAAATGTTAGTCTAATATTTATTAAACCAAACTGACAATAAATATAACTAGCGTATGTAATCACTACAAAAATACTCGCACGATGCAACAAAAATACTTGCACGATGCAATGGGGATGGCATGAAGGCTATGGTGACATCTTTTTATTGTAATCACTACAAATATACATGCATACTTTTTGATGTCATTGTATATATAACTGGTATCAATACCCGTGCGTGATGCCCATGTTGACTCATAATATTTATATTTCATTTTATTATATGAAAGTTTATATATCTATTTGATGCATAAACCATAAAATGTAAGTTTAAACATGTATAAACCATAAATCTAAAACATTGTTTAATAAGGAAAAACAGAACGCAAAAAATAAATCTAATTATATCTTTAGCCATATTAAACATATAACATTACAAATAATAATGCATTTGTTCACACTTTTAATTAGTGTGAACAAATTAAAAACTTTGTCACGCTTTTATGTGTGTAAAAATAAATAGAACTAAAAGTTCACACTTTTTAGTGTGGACTTTCATTATTATTTTGTAACACCTCATTTGTCCACGCTATCTTTTTAGTTAGCGTGGACAAATGTGGTGTTACAAAATAATTATAAAGTCCACACATACTTTTACATACATAAAAGCGTGACCAATTTTTTAATTTGTTCACGCTAACTAAAAGTGTGAACAAATGCAACATTTTTTTGTAGTATAACGTAAAATCTCATAAAGTAAAATATCGTTTAGAATATGAAAAACAACATCCTTGAATGAGTAGTAGTTCTTTAAACCTCAAAAAAAAAGTTATTATACTCTAATAATAATAATAACAATAATAATAATAATAATAATAATAATAATAATCTATCAATATACAAAAAGAGGATGGTAGCACCCAATATTTATCGACACTGTACGTAACATAATTAAAAAAAGATATGTGTTCTATATAAAAATTTTTTTATAGTTTAAATATTATTTATAATATAAACTATATAATATTATTTGTGATATTAGCAGTGTGATCATAAATAGATTTTATAATAGATCAAATTGATTTTTGATAATGTCATCATTTAATTTTTAATATAAATCTATTTCTATCTATTATCTTATCTTATATCTAATGGTGCACGAATGCACAACTTATGTTATATTTAAATTAGACAAAAAGTAAATAAGAAGATAAATAACAAGAACAATGACAAGTTCAATTGTAATAAATCAATGCAAGGATAATCATATGTATCATTGATTAAATGATGAATACATGGTTGATCTTATACACTTGACTTACAAGAATACAAAAGAACAAAGGTAATTGCTAAGTCTAGACACACTAAAAACTTGAACAATTACAAGTGACACACACTTTCAAGGTGACAAAACATGCTTGATACAATGCGGCTGTGTTGCTTTATATAGAGGGAGAATTAGGGCAACACAGCCTTCCTTTGATGGTGATAGATGGTAGTTGTCGACATTCCATTGGCTCCTTCTACTTCCAAGCAAGAACCTTTGTCTTCTTTACAAAATGGGTATGAGAGAGAAGACCCAAGTTTTGGTCCCAACATGTACCTTTACCATGTAAGGTATGTTACAGTTGGAAGAACCACCATGTGACTCTTGTTTTCATATGGTTTGAATACTTCCCGCCATGACACACATTTGGGCAGTATACACCCCGTTGAAGAGAGTCACTGGACTCGCTGAGGACTTGCTGACGATACGTGTCAGCGAGCAAGTCTGGTCAGCGAATCCAAGACTCAACAATCTCCCCCTATTCGCTGAAGAGACTTGCTGAGTAAGTAAGAACAATATAATGAAGGAAAGATGTCTTTTATATCATCAAAGAGAATTACAAGCTGAAGCATAAAGCTTTTACAAATTAAGACATCTAAAGATTGGCAGCTTCTATCTCCCAAGCATCTTCCTGCTTGGAAATCCTTAGTACTGGATCTTCTCTTCTTGCTGGCTTCAATAATTCTTCGTCTATCTTGCTGATGACTGATCTAACACTTGACATCTTAGCAAACCTTCTTCTAATGCTGATTAGAAAACCAATCGACGCTTTTTCAATTTCTGCCAACCTGAAGAAGAGTTGATCATTTTGGAAGTTTTGGAAGAATATGCCAGCAGGGGACTCCAATATTCTTCCTGATTCGAATGTCCTTCTGGGGGGCAATCAAAGATTCAATGTGGCATCGCCAGCTAAAGGAGGGAGAGCTGCTGGCAAGGTTTGATGCATTTCTTTTCTTTTTCTTGTTTTCTTGCCAGCAGTCATTGAGGTAGCTGCTGGAGCTCCAAACACTAGCCTTAGCATAGGCAAATCACACCTGAACTTTGTTTCAAAAGCTTTTGCCTTTTCAAAGTACTCCCTCAGCATGTTCTTCAATTGGTCGTAGCTGGGAGCCTTTTTGTCCTTTATTAACATATACACTTCAGCCCATTCTGAGGCACTTAGTGTAGTTGCCTTGACACCTTCATACCTGACAGGCTTATCAGCAGCTTCCCTTAAAATCTTCAGATTTGTCTTTAAGCCCATGTCAGCACGAAAGGCTTCAACTGCCACTATTCTTTGGGGCCGCCTCCTGTCATTCATATGCTTCAACCATTTAGCCTTTTCGCTATCAAACTTGGCTCTCTTTTCACTCAGCTGCTTCTCTACTTCATCATGTTTATGCATGTAGAGAGCTTCAGCACCACCTGTTTGTAGAATCATTCTTTGCTCAGCATCCAACTGGTCTTTTTCAAGGAGTGGCAGTTGTCTTATGAATTCCAAGTTTTTCTTTTCATTTTCTTGGTTTTCTTTAATTCTGTCCAGCTCCTTGATGGCTTCTTCTTGAGTTTTACCCTCAGCAGTCAAGGCCAAAATGTCAATCATTTGATGTTGATGACCTGCTGGGGATTGGATGGTTAGTGATTCAGCAGAGAACGAGGTGGCAGCAGCTTGAGGTTCCTTGAATAATCCAGACTCCGTGAGCTGTTTCCTTTGACTATCAGTCATTGGAGTGATTTCAGCATTTGCCAGATATCGTCTATGAAAGATTGGCAACATCTCACGAGATCTGTCTTGAGCCATTTCCTGAGCAAACCCAGCTTCCCATATAGCCTTCATGGTCTCTGGTTCCAACTGCTCAGCTTCAGAAGTTTCAAGCTGGGGAGATTTGACTACAATCTGCTGTTCCCCTTCAGCATTAACATTTTCCTCAGTCTCCCCCTCAGCACCAGCAGGGGGAACTTCAGCATCAATTCTTGTCTCCCCCTCAACATCAGCAGGGGGAGTGTTTACCTTATCCTCACTGACAGCCACTATTGCCAGTTCATCTTGTTTTTCAGTGGCTGCAGCAGTGTTTTCTTCACATGCAACCTTGTCAGCAGAAGCTTCATATATATCATTTACTGCTTTGTTAACAGCTTCGCTGAGAAGTGCCATCACGACAACATCAATTTTCTCCCCCTTGGAGGTAGTATCATTAATCACTACCTCCACAGTTGCTGTTGGAGCTGCCTGCTGCTGAAGAAGTTGGGACATCATCTTCTTAATGTTCCCAACTTCTTGCTCCAGGTGCATTTAGCGCTTACAATCTTCCTCAGCGAAAGAGACTTGAGGAGGAAGACTGGCTGCTTGAGTCTCCAAGGCATTTATGGCCTTGGTGTTGCATTCAACCTGGGAGATAAGAGGAGAAACCAGGTCAGCAACCCTTTTCGCTTCAGTAGCAGCAGAGTCACTGCTGCTGGATGCTCTCTTTGCTGAGAGCCTTACAGCAGATCCAATTTTGCACAGCGATCGCGAGAACCCTCGAATGGCTTGCTGATCCTTTTTGATAACATTTGTATAAGTGCGCAGTTTCTCTTGATCAGCAGCCATAAAGACAGATTTTTCCTTAATAGTCTCGATGCTGGCAGTGTTTTCATTCTGCTTACTATACCATCTCTCCAAGATCTTCACCAATCAGTCATCTTCATGATTTTTAAGTTGAACAGCGAGTGTGGCAGCCTTGGTGAGATCATTTAATTGGTATTCCACCCTGGCCAGCCTTTCAGAAGAGTTAGTGGTGTAAGAGATACCCAACTCTTTGGCAGTTTGAGAATCGACAGGCTTGGCAGCAGAAGAACAGCCAGGAACACTTTGAAAGGAAGAGGGCATGCCAAGGGAGAGCATAGTGTTCACTGGTTGCAAGGGTGGAGTCTGAGGTCTGGCAGAAAGAGTCAGCACCTCAGTTTCTTCAATATTAGCTGCTGCATTATCATCAGCAGCAGCTTCTTCAGCACTTTCATTGATGGCTACTGCATTTACATCAACAGCAGCAGCCTCTTCATCAACCTCCATATCACTTGCTTCAATTTCATCAGCCTGGTTGGAGGAATCCAGCTGGAATTCATCAGCAACAAACTCACCCAGCTCAAAATCGCTTTCCTCATCATCATCATTACCTTCAACACTAACATCTCCTTTACCACAAGCAACATCCTCTACATTTTCAGCCTCAACGCCCATCCTTTCATCCAGAGAAAAATTTAGAGGGGTAAGGGAACCGGGTGTCTCAGCTTCAGTGTGTTGTACCACCAAAGCATCATCGGCCGTAGACTTTGTTGTCTCTAGCATCACCTGTGATATGGCTGCTGACAGCGACTCAGAGGGTTGAGAAGAAGAAGAGGGAATAGTTTGTTCGGTGGACTCAACTCTAATGGGCTGGGGTGGCCCTTGATCTTCACCAACCTCGCCTATAGAAGTTTGAGGTAGCTGATTTCGGTTACCCTTTTTCTCTTCAGCAGCCTTTTTTGAGGCTGCTAATGGGCTGGCTGGGTCTCTATTGTCCTTGGGCAGTGAGGACTTCTTAACCTTAGTAGTTTTGCCCTTTGGTACTCGCTGTTGCTGTTTTGGGACATCAGCAGGAGGTGAAGTGGAAGAAGATACAATTGTTTTGGCTTTCTTGGGAGCTTTGGAGGCTGCTGGGGGGATTATCAGCATACCAGCTCCAGCAGGGTTAGGTTTATAGATTTCAGGATATACAGAATACAGTACCTGCCTCATAGCTGGAGTGAGCACAACATACTTGGAGTCGAATAGCTCAGGGTCGCAAGTAGGAGTTTTATATACAAAAATCGCAACCTTTGGAGAGAGAAGATAGTGAGCACCTTCATGAAGATATTCTCCCTTCAGTTCATGCTTGAGGATCAGCGGTAGAAATCTTGAAAATGGTACAGCGCTTGACCTGTTCCTTATAGTGACCTTTCCCTTTAGGTCTTCAAAAATTACACTGGCAAAGTCTATATTTCGACCATTTGCCAGTGCATAGATCATCTGCATTTGAGCATCAGTGGCTTGATCAAATGAGCCACTATTTCCACCAAGACACTGAATGACATGAGTAAACAGCAACCTCCAGACCCCAGGCAAGAACTTCTTTTGTAGATTGCTATGAACATGTGTGGGTGGAACTATGTTAGATCCGTACCCAATGGGCAGCAACCATTCCTTCCAAACATTTGTTTCTACAAGTCCAACAAATGGTCGTTCTTCAGTTTGATTGGGAAGACGAAGAACTTGTCTCAGTAGATCCACTGAGATAGATATAGTACGCGTCCCTTTCATGACGGTACCAGTAATGGTGCTACTTGCTACTTTGTAATCACATGTCCACCAGAACTCCCTTAGGAGGTGGACAACTATTTCTTTAGGATCGCTATAAATAGCCCTTCTAACTGGGCATCCCATTATGAAGTCAAGCATGGAGAAGTAACCTTTGATTTTTGATGGGATCTCTTCAGATCCCAGATAGTTGTTGGCCTTGATAACCATCTTAGAGGCTTGGAAAGACACTTGATTTGAAGGATTAATGCCTTCATTATCATAGATTTTGGAGATGAGATAAGAGATATTTTGTTGTCCAGAAGCAGATGAAGAAGTCATTTTAGAGATGACAGAAGATTAGAAGATGAATGTTTTAAGAGAATATGAAAGATTTGAGAGAAATTTAGAAATTTTAGAGAATATGAGAGATTTTGGAAGTCTAGAGAGAAAGAAATGAACGTAAAAGAAGGTGAAAAGGAAGAGATTTGCATATATATGGCATGGATATGGGTCCCATGAGTGCAAAAAGTGAGTCGTCACATGTACTCTCTTTCATACGTGGCATAAAAAACATTATATTAAATTGAGAGACACTGTTTATATGTACGTATGAGAGAAGTATGATGTGACTATATGAACCACGATTTCAACTATACTCGAGTTCATACGGCGCGTACAGTGTACAAGAGTTTATTTTATTAAAGGAATGGTTACCAAGTTTTAATCAGCACCACAAAGAAAGAAGGAGTGGATGCTGATGAGCATTAAACAATTTTTGGCAAATTGTCAGCCATCAACGGAATTTAGAAGTCTTTACCAGCAGCCATTTGCTATTGGACTAGATAGGGACTTTCAGCACCCTATTACTTTTATTATGCTTTTTCCCAAAGCATCAGGGATCAACGGATTTTAGATGTCTTTACCAGCAGCCGTTTGCTGCTGGACTAGATAGGGACTTTCAGCACCCTATTACTTTTATTATGCTTTTTCCCAAAGCATCAGGGATCAACGGATTTTAGATGTCTTTACCAGCAGCCGTTTGCTGCTGGACTAGATAGGGACTTTCAGCACCCTATTACTTTTATTATGCTTTTTCCCAAAGCATCAGGGATCAACGAATTTTAGATGTCTTTACCAGCAGCCGTTTGCTGCTGGACTAGATGAAGACATTAGGGCTCTTCATTGCCTTGTTTTGTAGCAAGTAAGACACACTTGAACTTGCTGAGGATCCTGATATAAGTCAAGAGATTTTAACTTACAAAAGATATGTAAGTTAAGTAGCAGACTTACCATTTAGCATTCCCAACCTGCTGACGAGATCCTTGAATCTCTTTTCATCTAAAGGTTTAGTGAAGATGTCAGCAAGTTGGTCATCAGTGGGGATGAAGTAAATTTCAACATCCCCCTTCATGACAAGATCACGAATGAAGTGATACCTAATGTCAATATGCTTAGTTTTGGAATGCTGAACAGGGTTATGTGTGATGGCAATAGCACTAGTGTTGTCACACATAATTGGGATTTTAGAAAAATCTAGGTCATAGTCAGCAAGTTGGTTTTTCATCCAAAGGACTTATGCACAGCAACTTGCTGCAGACACATACTCTGCTTCAGCAGTGGAGATGGAGACTGTATGTTGTTTCTTACTAGACCAACTAGTCAGCCTTCCCCCCAACAGTTGACATCCACCACTGGTACTTTTCCTATCTAACATGCAACCAACATAGTCAGAATCAGTGTATGCAACTAAGTCAAAGTTAGAGTCTTTGGGATACCAAAGACCTAGAGAGGAAGTCCCTTTGAGATATTTGAAGATACGCTTGACAACGAGAAGGTGACACTCCCTGGGAGATGCTTGATATCTCGCACAAAGACAAGTAGCAAACATAATGTCTGGACGACTCGCTGTGAGATACATCAGCGAGCCTATCATCCCACGATAGAAAGTGGGGTTCACATGCTTACCATCAAGGTCAGCATGGAGATTGTTTGGAGGAGACATAGGAGTAGGCTTTGTAGTGATATTAGACATATCAAATTTAGCCAGCATGTCTCGTATGTACTTTTCTTGGTTTATAAAAATGCCATCAGGAAGTTGGCGAATTTGTAGACCAAGGAAGAAGGTCAGCTCACCCATCATACTCATTTCAAAGTGAGAGGACATAAGTGAGCTAAACTTATTGCAAAGTTTCTTGCTTGAGGATCCAAATATGATGTCATCGACATATATTTGTACATATAGAACATGAGCACCCTTACTATAAATAAAGAGGGTGCTGTCTATAGATCATCACTGAAACTCATGAGAAAGAAGAAATTCAGAAAGAGTGTCATACCAACCACTTGGAGCTTGTTTAAGACCATATAATGCTTTATAAAGACGATAGACGTGGTTTGGCTTGGTTAGATCTTCAAAACCAGGTGGCTGCTCCACATAAACTTCTTCTTCGAGTTTTCCATTCAGGAAAGCACTCTTGACATCCATTTGATATACAGTGTAGTTTCGATAAGCAGCATATGCCAAGAATAAGCGTATTGCTTCAAGTCTGGCCACTAGAGCAAAGGTTTCGTCATAGTCGACACCTTCTTCTTGGAGGTAACCTTGAGTGACTAACCTAGCCTTGTTGCATATAACAACACCATCTTCGTCCATTTTATTCCTATAAACCCATTTAGTTCCAATGGGTTCTTCGCCAAGAGGAAGAGGAACTAAGAACCAGACATGCTGTCTTTGGAATTGTGTTAGTTCTTCTTGCATGGCAGCAACCCACGATGGGTCAACCATAGCCTCACCAATATTCTTAGGAGTGATCATTGACAAGAAATTAACATATAGACATGTGTTTCTAGTCGCTGATCTAGTCACAATGCCCTGCTGAGGATCACCAATAATTTGGTGAGCAGGATGACTTGAAGTCCATTTAAGTGATGGGACACTTGATGAGCCTAGAGTGGCAGCGGAAGACATTTGTATGGGACCAACAGGAGAAGAATAAGAGGAGAAATCAATGGTTATTGAAGGTTCAACAGGAGTTTGATCAGTGGAGCCATTTGACTGATTTGTGTTATCAATAATGTTGGGGTCATCAGCAGACTCCATGTCTTCAGCGTTAGCTGAAGCATCATGAAACTCATCATCAGCAGAGTCATCAACTTGCACATCATCAGCCAGTGATCTAGGTTTGGCTGATGCAGCATGGATTGACCTTAAGATAGGCTCAACTGGCTCAATTGTATAGATATGAGCAGCAACTTGCTCCAGCTCAGGATCTGCTAAACTGTCCTCAATGAGTTGCTGATCAAGAGGAGGTGAGCAAGAAGCATCAACAAATGAGTTAGCATCCTCCATAGGAGGATTAGTGAACTCATTGAAGATCTCTTCAGTAGAAGATGGTTGGATATCTTTGAGAGCAGATGAGCTTTCATCAAAAGTGACATGAATGGATTCATCTACTTTTTGAAGTCGAGTATTAAATACTCTAAAAGCTTTGCTAATGGCAGAGTATCCAACGAAGTAACCATCATCAGCTTTAGGATCAAATTTGCCTAGATGATCTTTATTATTAAGAATAAAGACAGGACAACCAAAAACATGGAAGTAGTTGATTTGAGGTTTCTTTCCTCTTAACACTTCATATGCTGTCTTGTCATGTCTTTTAACAATGAGACAGCGATTTTGAGTGTGACAAGCAGTGTTGACTGCTTCAGCCCAAAACCTACTGGGAAGTGAGGACTCACTGAGCATTGTACGTGCTGCCTCAATAAGAGTTCTATTTCTCCTTTCAACAACACCATTTTGCTCAGGAGTTCTAGTAGAAGAGAAGTTTTGTGAGATCCCTTGATCAGCACAAAAAGATTCAAGAGTGTGATTTCTAAACTCAGTGCCATGATCACTTCTGAGTTCTTTAACCCTTATGCTGTTGAGATTTTCCATTTTCTTAATGAATTTGATAATTTCATCAGCAACATCACTCTTAGAATTAAGAAAAATTGTCCAAGTGTATCGTGAATATTCATCCACAATTACTAAAGTGTATCTACTACCCTTTAGACTTTGGACATTCACTGGACCAAAAAGGTCCATGTGAAGAAGATGAAAGCAACCTTTAACAGAATTTGCTTGTTTTGTTTTGAAAGTAGCTCTATGACATTTGCCTTTTTCACAAGCACCACAGAGTCTATCTTTTTCAAAAGAAAGAGGAGGAAGGCCACGAACAAGGTTCTTTTTGGCCAGTGAGTTTATGGTTTTAAAGTTCACATGCGACATACGCTTGTGCCATAACCAATTTAACTCGGATGCAGACTTAGCAAAGAAACAAGTCTCACTATCAGTCTTGATAGGAGTGAAGTCTACAAGATATACATCTCGTTTTCTTGGTGCAACCAAGACGACTTCCTTGTTGTTGTTTACAACAGTGCCTTGATGTTTATCAAGGATTACTTTGTAGTCAGCATCACATAGTTGACTTATGCTGATGAGATTATGCTTTAATCCATTTACATAAGCAACTTTTGAGAATTTTATGAGGCCATTAGAAAGAAGACCATACCCTTCAGTCTGTCCAGTGGAGTTATCACCAAACACCACTGTAGGACCAGGTGCCTCTGTATAGTTATCCAGCAGGGACTTAGAGCCAGTCATGTGTTTTGAACAACCGCTGTCCAAATACTACACTCCTTTTCCTAGCGAACCCTGCATGGATATAAAGAAAGGATTTAGGGTTCACTTTGTTCATCCATTGCCATGTCAGCAGGATTAACTAAAGGTACTTCAAAGGAGGATATTGGCTCTTTAGAGAGAGCCTCCTCAAGAGTAGTGTGATTTCCCACAGGGACAAGACCAAAGGTGTTATCTTCATTGGAGGGCATTACGCTGGTTTCATTACTATGAAGATATGCATAGCTGCTCACTACATCAGGAGCACTATACTCAACCAGTATTGAAGGTTGCCCCCAAGCATTTGAAATAGCCCTCTGAGAATGGGGAAATTCAATGCGCTAAGCTACAATGTATTCAGCAATGCTTGCATTTGTGACAAAAGAAGTGTCACTGATTACTGGTTGAGTAGAGAGGTTCTCACTGATCCTTGTAGAGGAAGATGTTTCAGCAGATGCAGAGATGTTTGGTTGAACTACAACTGCTGGAGCATCTCTTGAGCTGACTAAAACACATTCAGAGGCAACATGTCCTCTGCTGCTACAAAGATAGCATTTTTTGTCAGAGGGGTTGCCTTGTTGATTATGAATGAGAAAGTCCCTCAGCTAAGAAGAAAGATCATTCACTCGCTGAGTAAGCTCATTTATTTGAGGAGATGAGGAAGATGAAGCCTTGCTCTTTTGCTTAGACTTGGATTTATTCCTTTGTCTAAGTTTAGGAGGGGGCAATTGAGGAACAGGACCAAGGATGGACTCACCATGATGATTTTGAGGATTTTGATGTCCTCTAATCATGGTCCATGCTTGCTTTCCAGCAGGATAGGAAGAACAGGAACCCTGCTAAGACTGATTCACTTGGTTAGGGGTTATGGATCTGATTTGACGATTTGGAGTCACTGACCTCATTTGCCTATGAGGTAAGTACTCCATGTTCGACATTGAGGATTGATTGCGCTGAGAAGGCACTTGTCCTCTTTGTGGAGTAGTAGGTCTCATTTGCTGATGTGGCAAATGTCCCCGCTGAGGAGTTATAGGCCTTACTTGCTGATGTGGCAACTGTCCTCGCTGAGGAGTGGTAGACCTATTTTGTGAAGGCACTCTTCCCCTTTTTGGAGTGTTATGCCTTAGATTTCATTTTAAAGGCATAGATTGAGATGCCATATGAGTTTGAGTATCAGCAGGTACAGCCTTTGTGGGAAGTACCTGCTGATGTCTTGCATTAGCGAACCTAACCCGTCTGTTCATTAGACGATCATGTTCAGACATGGGATTAGCATGGGTAGGTTCCAGCTGAGAGGAAGATTGAGCACTAGAGTGTTGCTGAACGACCTGATTAACTCGCTGAGGAGTACCATAGTCATAGGGAGCAGCAATAGTGCTTCTTTTAAAGGGCTCAGCACCTTTTACAGATAGTCGTTGAGGAGCAATGGGTACATATCCATTACTTGATATATCCCCTTTAAAGGTTCTGGGTGGAGAATGTTGAATTCTCCCTTCATGTGGCATCATGCCAACAATGGGAAGATGAGAGAACATGTCAAAAGTACTGGTTGAGGAACTGGTACTTTTAACATTGGAGGAAGAGGGCACACTGGTGGAAGATGTAGCTTTAGAGTCCATCTCAGCATGGTAGTTATTTTGTCCCTTGACAAAATATCACTTTTTCATTTCTTCAGGAGAGACGGAAGATGAAGAAGGTAGAGGAATAGAGATTTCAGGCTTTACATCATCATTAAATGAGTCAGCAATTGAGGCAGCAGCATCAAAATTGCCACCAATCACTGCTTGTACTCGAGCAGGGACTTGCTCACTCAAGCATTGATGATGAAATTTTGAAGCCTTTGACCAGGAGGTCACAATCTTCTTCAGATTAGAGACTTCAGCCTTAAGAGATTCATTCTCAAGTTGGAGTTTCTGAGTCATTAACTCATGAGATTGAAGTTCAATATGAACATTTTTCAATTTTATAAGTTTTTCAGATTTTTCACTTAACTCTACTCCAGCAGAGTTAAGTTTAGATTGAAGTTCAACACGTAGACTTTCTACGAACTGAAGATCACAAGACAGAGACTCAATAATTTTGGTCTTGTCATGAGCAGAAGAGGAACAAAGAAGAGAGTGTACCTTTTTAACAGTGATGTTTACCCACTGACTAGAGGAGACTTGATCCTTTGTCAGAGCATCACTGTCAGCAAGTGCCATAAGGCACATGGCATCAACATAATCGTCATCATCAGAGTCATCTGAGTTAGCCCAATCATGTTCTTCAGCAACTAGTCCTTTTGCTGGAACTTTGGCATCCTCTGTTTCAGCCACCTTTGCCTTCAGCTGATAGTATTTGTTCCTGTATTCATCAGCAGATTTAGAAGGATTAGGTTTGGGTGCTGCAAGAGTGGGAATAGAGACTCTACACTCCTTCTGGTAGTGGCCTTTTCTGCCACACCTCCAGCACTCTTCCTGTGATTTATCAACAGGAGGTTTGAGGGGACCAACCGTTTTGCGATTGTTCCACCTTCTGGAGTATTTTCTACCAGCAACAAGGGCAAAGCCCATAAAGTCATTCAACAAATCTTGTTTCTCTTCATCATCCAGCTCATCAATGAGAGTCTGAATAGGTGCTGGAAGATTTGAAATACTGGCACCATCATAGAGATCGATGGGCTCAGTAGAAACAAGAGCTATAGGGTCAGAAATAGGATGAGAGGATATGCTGACAGAGGAAGAAGAAGAAGGGCCAGCATGTCTTTTGGCGTCAGCAGAAGCTCGAATGTTTTGAGCCAATGCTCTCTCTTCAAATTGAAGAGTGCCAAAAAGTTCTTCAAGGTCAAAATCTTGAATTTTCTTCGTTGTACGAAGAGTTTGTCTTAAGTTTTGCCACTTAAAAGGAAGAGAGTCGATGAATTTATGACATACTTCAAAGTTATCATGAGTAATGCCAACATTTGTCATATCATTGAGCAACCCTTTAAAGCGAGTATAAGTGCTCTCAAGACTTTCATCAGGAAGAGAGAAGAAGTTTTCATAAGCTCGTTTCAAATCAATTTTCTTGATTTTGATGAGGTCAGCAGATCCTTTATAGGTGCTGACCAGTCTATCCCATACTTCCTTTGAAGAGGGATACATTATGACTAGCTTCATGATTTCAGTGGGAAGAGTGACGATAATCATGTTTTTCAATCTAGCATCAAGATTTACCAGCTTTCTTTCTTCATCTGTCCATTGAACCTCTGGTTTAACCAGGTCAGTGACTATCTCAGGAGCTTTAGGTGTAGCTCCTGGAGTCCTTTGGACATACATCGGTACGTATGGACCCTCAGTTAATATGGTCATTAAATAGGGTTCCACACCAGAGATGTGAAGAAGCATCCTCTCCTTCCAAGACCCAAAATCATTGGTCTCGAATTTAGGAGGTGTCGACACGTAGCCAAAGTCACGTGTGTTCACTAGGCTGGGCACAGAAGACATGTTCTTGTTTTAGAAAAGAGGTTTTAAGAAAAATTAAAGAACAGAAATTTTAGATGTAAACACAAGGAGGCAAACAGATCTTGTTCCAATGATTTAGGAGCGTTGTCTCTGATACTACTTAATGGTCCACGAATGCACAACTTATGTTATATTTAAATTAGACAAGAAAGTAAATAAGAAGATAAATAATAAGAACAATGACAAGTTCAATTGTAATAAATCAATGCAAGGATAATCATATGTATCATTGATTAAACGATGAATACATGGTTGATCTTACACACTTGACTTACAAGAATACAAAAGAACAAAGGTAATTGCTAAGTCTAGACACACTAAAAACTTGAACAATTACAAGTGACACAAACTTTCAAGGTAACAAAACACGCTTGATACAATGCGGCTGTGTTGCTTTCTATAGAGGGAGAATTAGGGCAATACAGCCTTCCTTTGATGGTGATAGATAGTGGTTGTCGACCCTCCATTGGCTCCTTCTACTTCCAAGCAAGAGCCTTTGTCTTCTTTACCAAAATGGGTATGAGAGAGAAGACCCAAGTTTTGGTCCCAACATATACCTTTACCATGTAAGGTATGTTACAGTTGGAATAACCACCATGTGACTCTTGTCTTCATATGGTTTGAATACTTCCCGCCATGACACACATTTGGGCAGCATACACCCCGCTGAAGAGAGTCACTGGACTCGCTGAGGACTTGCTGACGATACGTGTCAGCGAGCAAGTCTGGTCAGTAAATCCAAGACTCAACAATATCTATAGTCCTTATTAAAAAGAATAGACCCCTGTTGAAAGTTACAGGGGGAAAATATCATAATTGCCCTCCATTAAAACAATACCTCATAAATACGATACAACCTCACTCTAAATGAAACAAAAACACCATTAGTCCATCAACCTTCTAAATAACTATACTAACAATTATGTAACACCCCTAATTTCCAAAACAAAACAAAATGTTATCAAAGAACTAAAAGGGCCAAGAGGGCGTTAATCTTATTCAAAGTCAAACAAAAGGCAACCTGACAAATCAAAATAATACTTCTAAAGCTTGAATCAAAACTCTAAGGCAATGGGGTGCTAAGTCCACTTCTATCTACTCTCTCCTCTCGTTCCCAATTCCCGCTTGATAACCTGCCGTATAAGAAAGAAAATGGAATACGGCTGAGCAAAAGCTCTGTGACGGATATGACAAAAGCAGAAATATAATATCAAATGCAGAGACGTATATTTAAAAGACAAACTTATTTTCAAAACAACTTATTTCAAATCAAAGCACCCATACGTATAGTTTCACAAATACCTTATACTTAACAAATCAAAATATACTATAAAACAAAGCTTCATAAAATAATGCACATAAGAACCAAACAAATATCCTATCAAAGGGTCGAACGCTTCGTTTGACACTACGAAAACGCCAACCATCAAACTACAAAATGCCTAGGACCGATCCATACGCCTCCTATCAAAATATCAAAGAGCGCATACCACTACCGGGTAATCATATAGAGACGCCGTAGATCAAATCAAATACACCCGCTACGGCCGGTGCCATGTCATCGGTGTCACAATAACGTGCCCATGGGACCTCCATGGATAGGTTACTCTTATATGCACATCTTAAGAAACCGTTTTGACCGACTTATATAGTCGTATCTATATTGAAGATTTTTCGAAGAGACAATAAATTTTAAGACGAATAAAATAATTAAAACATTTTAAATATCAACTTAAAATCACATCTCCGTCCACCCAATTCTCATAAAATTTCAATGGAGTCACTTATAAATTTTCGGGCCAATCAATATGATTTATAATATGCGACAATATTAATTTTCGTGGCCAATGAATATGATTTATAATATGCGACAGCATTAATTTTCGTGGCCAACGGATATTCGAGGGACATTAGTGTACGAATTGGGACAAACATGTACACATCATCTCATCAAATGTAACACACTAAATCCACCTTTTTCGGGACAGTTTTCGAATCGGGTTTCAAAAGACGGTTTTGACACATGTATCAAGAATAAAATGGTACATCAAAGTCGAGGATATTATAATACTTATACAAAGGCTAACAAACAAATAACTTTTCAAATAAAACACATTTTCATACACATTTAATCAAATAAAGTTTTGAGAGGAGAGATGTTACCGAAAGGATCCTAAGACCGCCTAGAATATCCGTACCTTATCGCTGTTCACAACAAATTTCAAAACGTGAGAGCCACCAAGAAACGCGATCACCAAACCGAATCTAACAAATACGAAAATATAAACACAAATATATTCAAATAGGAAGCATGTAATACCCTTTATACTTTATAAATTAATTAATTACAGAATTTTATGTGATTAGTAGTTTTCAGTACTACAGACTCATTTTATGTGTAACTTGTATTTTTAATTATTATTATCACAATAACAGTAATGGAATATTATGGCCATGAATTACGAAATTAAGAGTATCACTCCCCTGATCTTTATTTGCCTCGTTTTGACATATTCGTTTTATAAGAATGTTGCAATCAACCCAAACACTACTTATTTTGTTATGTTAAATGTGATTAATATTTAATAGTCAAACTACTAGAAAACATGATGGCTACAAAATTTATACGAAACATAAGACATACCATATTTTTTCAAAAATCTTTAACAAGGCAAACTTAAGATACCATTATAAATATCTACATCTATGATTGTTAGTTTTAACTTGTTCTATAATCTTTGAGGTGATATCTTATTACTAAGTGACCAATTTATATAAAATAAAGAAAATTGTTTATCAACAAAGTAATCTGTTTGTAAAACAAAACTTGTTTGTCTAATGCATTATATAGAGTTTTTAGTATATAAAGAGTTTAGAGACTTACCAATGGAAATGATATTTGGAGTACTAGATAAATTTGAAACTTATTGTCTTGCACTTCGAAGATTTCTTTGACAATTTCACCGAACCTCATATGATCCTTTGAATACTTTCCTCTCATAGTCCCATTTATATAGAAAACCATAATTGTTCTTCCCATATTTCGTATAACATAAAAAGGCAGAAGATAACTTTTGCAATCTAATGTTTTAGACTTTTAGATGTTAGATCTTGGTTTATTTTTACTTCTCATATCTAGTCTAGAAGTCCAGCCTTCATAACCTTTTTGTTTTCCTTCTTAACGTATGAGTATTCCATAAAAAAAGGCATGTAATTAAAATGTCATTACAACCCCATAAATATAAGTGATTAATTAATTAAGTTAACATGAATATAAAAACATTCCATCACCGATTTCAAATTTACAAGTATGCACCTACTAAATTTTGTTTTATTATTCTTATTAGTTTTTATCTTACTATAACATGAATTCTATTATGACTAATTAAGATATCAATTTTTTTAATAAAAATTTTGATCTACCAACGTGACACACAACTCATAACTCACAATCTAATTTATTGTTACAAATAACTAGTTTTTAAGTATGTGATTTTTTTTTTCATTTATATTTCCTTTACAACTATGACTAATTAGTATAAAAAAAATTATATTAAGCTTAGAATAAATTGTAAACTACCAATGGTGTCTCCACAATTATATGGCTTATATATAATCTTATTTATAGTGTTTTAATTTTGTAGGATATTACACATTATATTAATTAGATTTACATAATAGTCCGTACTACTTGTCGACACCACCGTCAGTCGCCACCGCCGCCCGTCACCATCGCATTGTGGCCACGCCGCCGCATTTGCGCGGGTACCATGCTAGTATAAATAAAAGAAAATTGTTATGAGGTAATCAGGGATTAGTTTTCTGAAAAGTAACTATCTTTGACAGAATGTCTATAGTAGGAAAAAACTAAAGTTATGTGTATTGTATGTAAATAACTTGAAAAAATGTTTATTGTATGTAAGAAAACATACGTGGCAACCATATACAAGTGCCACTTGTCAGATTTTAATTGGTTGAAACGAAATTCTTACATACAATAAACATTATTTCAAAGTTGTTTGCATACAATACACACAACTTTAGTTATTTTTTACTATAGACATTCGTTCAAAGTTTCTTACATTCGAGGAAACTAATCCCAAAAATTTTATATGTGGCACCACCATAGCTTTCTACAATTCATACTTTCCATATAATAACAAAATTATGACATCACATATTTATTTTCTTTTAATGTTTAATATTTTCCAACTATTTAAAAAAAATGTTTCAAACTTTCATAAATAGTATCATACCTTGATAGTTAAACAGAACATTCTATTTTAAATTTAACGATGTTGATCTTTATCACTTTTCTAAATAAAAAAAATACTTTCAGTGATATCATCTATTTTATATATATATAAAAAAATTTATATAGCTTTACCACAATCAAGTTTTAAAATTAATCTTTAAAAAAAAATCTTTTTTGTGATGTCATTTTTACATTATTAATTTTTATTTTTTCGATATATATTCATCGTTTCTCAAGCAAGTTTTTATATTTGTTATTTTTCTAAATTTTAAAATTTTTCATCTTGATGTCTTTATTGTAAATTTCAAATGCAACTTATTGTTTCAAACTTAGTTTTATAAATGGTTCATTGGCTCTAATGTATAATGTAACAACATCTGTATGAACTTTATTTGTGCACACTAGAGGATCAATGACCTTACAGAATCGAAGTTTATCTCCCTTTTAGAGGAATGAAGGGATTGTAAGTGAATTTATGGGCATCCTTTAACGGATTTGATCAGCATTTTGTGTCTGCAGTCCTGCTGAATTCGACTTTTTATCGGGGAAGCGTAGTAAGGTTAGAGGCACAACTAGAAGTTGGTTGAACTTGGACTTTGTTGTTCCTGGTTTGACTTTTGTGTAGTTCGTCAATTTACAGAGTTCAATAACCAGCTGCAATATTTAAACATGTGTGGACCATTACAACACGAAACCAGGGGTTCGAACAATATTACTGTCCTTGGTTCTAGCATTATGAATATTTGTTTTTATGGTTTTTCCACTTGGCAAATTTGCGTATATATGTGTATAAAGTTTGAACTACCAAAAGACTGGACTGGGATCTAAACTCCAAGAATAATTCTATATTTGTATCTATATGAAAGATCACCTTTTTGTCACTTTCTGAATATGCATATTTCAAGATAAAATGATATAATACTTTGTTCAAATCTAATTACTAAAAAGTATGTTCTTAAACTGATCAAATTTTCTTTGTAGATAGTCTTTGGATGTGCTTGTCAGTAAACAATTATGCCGGCTTTTGGATTTCTTATAAGCAGATTGTTGGGGCTCTCACCGTCTCTTTCAGTTGGTCTGATATTGCTTTCTTGTTGTCCTGGAGGTACAGCCTCTAATGTGGTAAGCATTGTTTCTCAACCTCAAGTCTATCTCAACTCGTGCTAAATAATTCAGAGGGGTGAGAACTTCGTCCCATATGAAAATGACTGTTTCATAAGTGGGAAATCAGTATCAGATAGTGCTTATTGAAATGTGATTATTATTTTCTAAGTTGATAAAAGTAATATGTAATGAAACAAAATAATATCGATTGAATGAGTTGATCACAACTTCATTTCTGATATAAAAGGAGCCTCAGTAAATACAATTGAGTAATCTAAAGATAATCTAATTCATCTTTTCACTTCTTCCATTTGGTAGTATTTTTTTGCCATATTTTTGTTTATGGACACATTTATTTATCTTTTCGTGTGATAGTGTAACAGGTTACCTTGATTGCTCAAGGAGATGTACCATTGTCTATTGTAATGACGGTATGTAGTACTCTAGGAGCGGTGATTTTAACTCCTATTTTGACAATGGTTTTGGCTGGAACTTATATTCATGTTGATGCCATCAAACTTTCCATCAGCACCTTGCAGGTAATTAATTTAAAGTAGTGCTAAGAATTTTCCATCGAGTTGAGGTCAAACTGGCTGAACATTAAAACAATATACGTAAGATGATCATTAAAGTTTCGTATTCGTTTCACCTTTTTACCTCAACAACAAAATTATTTTTTACATGCTTTAGCATAGCCGTAGTTAGTGCGTATGCTTTGATCTTCTTCTCAGTTTGTTGATCTAGTTATTATCTTTATTTTAACTTGTCGATATTGGTTGTCAGTGAGATCTACGGGTGGTTGATGAATATTTTTTTTTTGGGTAAGGCTACTAGAGCATGCAAGTAATATAATCATGAAGCATTGCATTGTCATTTTTTGTATTTTACCAATGTTTGATGACAAGGTTGGTACTTTTTTTAAAATAAGTTTCAAGAAAATTTGCTAACTACCATTAAAAAAGGGAAAAAAAGTTCGTATTAATTTGTAACAAAGTACGACGTTAAACTTTCTACGTGAAACTTGTGTGACATCAAATGTTGTTGTGTACATATTTGAAGCCAAATGGAATACATTAAGCTAAACGATCTCCACTATTTTACCCTCAAGGTTGTTGTTGCGCCTGTTCTGCTGGGCTCTTATCTGCAAACCACCTTCCCTCGTGCAGTGAAAACTGCACTACCTTTTGCACCACTACTAGCTGTTTTAACCTCCTCTCTACTGGCTTGCAGGTATTGCCTTTTGCACTCACAAACATACATTCCATATGCAACTGTCATTGATTTGTTTTGGTTTTTCTCTCTGATTTCTCAGTGTATTTTCTGAAAATGTTGGACGTTTGAAGTCATCAACGGTTCTCACATCATTAGCATCCAATACCTCCCCCCTTGTTTACGCTCAAGCCTTTTTGTCAAGTGAAATGGGAATGGTCGTGCTTTCAGTGTTTTTACTTCATTTTGCAGGTTTCTTTGTTAGGTAAGGCTGGCACCTTTTCTAATCAATTTTGCTACTTTTACACTATAGCCAACTTTTGCCTGTCCTGTCTGTGCCTTCTTTAGGAGAATCTCCTCAATCCACTTAGCTTCATAAGCACATATTCAAAATACCAGGGGGTGTTTGGATATGTCACATGAAACTTCTTATCTGATAATTACGAGTAATTAAATTTTTTTGTTCCGTTATCTATTTAAGTAAAGTTAAATTTGAATATTTATGTTTATGCCAACTGCACAAAACCAGTCCTATATCTATCCTTTAGTTTTGTTATTTTACATCTGCAGTTCTCGGTTTTATTATTGACATGTGACAAAGGTTAAACTTTGATATTATATAAAAATTGCATTTCTTTATTTAATCATTCTATTAATTAGTTATTCGAATACTCATTGTTGTTAAACACTAGAATTGTCAGCTGATTTCCACATCCATATAATGTCTACTGCAGCCCATTACATAACCACAATATTGTGATTCCAACTCCTTGATATCACTTAATTAGTTACAATAGCCACATCCAAATAACTTTCGTGTTACATGCATAGAATGACTGTAATGGAGAAACACTAATCATTGCTAACATGTTTATTGTATTTTATAAATTCTTCATAATGTGCACTGATACAAAACTTTCCGTACCTAAAATAGTTATGGTATTTGGTTATGTGACGTGATTGACAAGTCAAGTGTCTACCTGCAGGTATATAGCAGCAACTCTAGCTAGATTTAAAGAACCACAACGACGTGCGGTATCCATTGAGGTAATACTTTGAGGTTTCTAGAGCCAGCCTGACCCACAACCCATTTTGATTCATTTTCAGATGTTCTTAAAAGGTGTACCTTTTGTAACATGTTTTGACCTGTTACCAATCAGACCCGGTGCAGACTAATAAATTGAACATTTACCGGTATTGGCTTTATGTATATCTCTGAAGGGCTATTTAGATGTTCGGTTAAAGTGTCAGAAGAAGTGTTTGAACTACTAGTTAAATAGGGTCAATGTGTAGATTTTACGAAACAACGAAGAATTACTGTAGAAAAGAAAACTAGTTTATGGTATTTGTTTACACAAAGTGTCCGTAACCTCAACGATAGTGTGATCATCTTCTTATAAGTCGTAATAATTCATTTAAAAGTACACATCATTTCCATAAAGTTGCTAGATAATGGTTTTTATAACTTTTGGAGCAGGTTGGAATGCAGAATTCATCTTTGGGGGTGGTACTAGCGGCATCGCATTTCAGCTCGCCCATGGTTGCATTACCACCTGCGGTTTCTGCTGTGTTAATGAATATGATGGGTAGCAGTTTGGGCTTCTTTTGGAGATATGTTGATCCTTCTGAACCTGACGGTATCTCCAATGATTGATTATTGGATTCTTGTTTCTATCGTTTTCAACCAGGTAGGTTTCCTAGTCGATTGTCTTGATAAATGAGGGACTCGTATCAACTTGTGAGGTTATTTGAAAGATGATTAGTTTAAGTCTTGAATATAATGTTTTTCATCTAAGTGAGAGATAGTATGTAAATGTATGTAAGTTTATCAGATTGTGTAGTATTTAAAAGATCTAATTTTGATATTTTTTTAATTGGGTTTAAGAAGTAAAATGTTAATGAACTTTTGGTTAATGGACGCCTACACGGTACAACCATGTATTCTTTTATTGACCTATATATTTTCATTGAACTTACAATGTTAATTAAGGTATAGTCAATTTTTGGATAAGTTCCAACAACCCTTCATTTTCCCGGTAATTTTTTGGTAATTTTTCCCATGATGTTTTCAAGGAATTTGGTTTCTTGATACCACAAGACATCAATTTTCACATACGTCTACGGGTGTGCAAGAACCGAGATGTGAGATATGAACTGTCTAAGCTTTCCCAAAGGGAGAGAGGTCAAATCCATAATTTTTGTTTCCATAGGCAAAAAGCGTTTCCAATTGTAGTACACGGTCTCTTTTTCACTAGTAAACATATGCTACAAAATTAGGACCACATAAAACAGACAATTGTTGTTATAGGTCAAATTGGTCACCGGTCCACACTAATTGACCATTTTTAATTAGAGCCTCACAGTGGGCTCGTTTTAGCTCGTCCCATGTTCGTTCCTTGTTGGAGGACGAGTGCACACCGTTAGGTGTCACTCGTCCGGAGGTTCGTTTTCGTTGGTCCGTCCGCACAGAGACGAATGAACTTGGCGTTATTTTTTTATTTTCATTTTTATTTTTTCTTTTTTAGGTATTTTATATATGTGTATATTGTATGTACTAGCTTAAGGACCCAGGTGACTACCCGGGTAGTATTATGAAAACTAATTATAGTAAAGACAATTGTGATGTAAATATTATAATGTAAACAATACAACACAATTAACTATATAATAAGTAGTCATTTAATATATTTAATAATAAAAAAAAAACTTATAATTCCTACATGGTATAGATTCAATTTGAAAACAATCAATACATGAGCAATCTTTGAAAACGGCCAACTTTTTAGCATGACAGAATGCTCAATCACAGATAGTAGTTTCAAACCACCAAGACATATGTATAATAAAAATAAATAAGTACCGAGTACATGGAACATTATATATGGGAATGTCTCTCTAATACTGAAACTAAAGAGGCCCCATTATTAAAAAGATAGATACATACATTGTTAACTTTATTGGTCTGACTGTCTGAGTATGGTTTATGCAATGGTGCTACTTTTATCCCGATGTGTTATTTTATTTTCCAATGGGATTGGTAAGCAAAATTATCTACCAATATACTAAAACAGAATTAAAGGGTTCTTTGAATAACACATGGCACATTCTTTAATTGACACGTGTCCTTATTTTTTTATCCAATATTTTAAGTATTTGAGTTAATCTATACTTACGAAATCTACCAATCTATATATAATAAGGTGATAAATTCATTCATAAACAAACAAGAACCCTTGGATGAATTCCATCTTTGATTTAGAACCATTGATTTAGAACCATTAGATCAAATTTAATTATTTTATCTTTCTTAAATGACAATATTAATACTTATACTTTTTATGATTATACAAAAAATACCCCTTTAAATTTAATTTTACGCATGAGCAAGAGTCGTTCCACTATTTGTTGAACCAACAAACGGGTTAGGAGAACCCGAAAATGTTGACTCGCCAACTTTGTTCGTATTTTGGAGACGTTCTTGCAAAAAATTACTCATCCGATCCAGTGACACACTAGGGCTCGTGTCATCAACCCCATTTGGTTTGACTTGTGGCTGTGAAGTGGTGTTCGTCTGACCATGCATCGAGGAAGGAGGAGGTGGCATCGGTTTTGCAAATGAAAAACTAGGGTTTACATTGACAAAATTAGGGTTTTTGGTTTGAGTTTGAGTCTGATTTGAATCGGCTGGACTTTCTGACCCACGACCCGACCCACCAGCAGGTTGAACGGGCTGAGGTGACCCATCAGCCACCCCATGGTGGCCGGCCGGAGCAACAGTGGAGGTGATCGGTGGTTGGGATGAAAAAACAAGGCGGCTAGGGTTTTCATTTTGAACAGCCGTCGTTTTCTCCCCCATAATCTGAATCTGATCGGAATTGATCATGGCAGCCCCACCCCACTCGAATTCGCTGCCATGGCCACCTTATGGTGGCCGGCAGGTGGTTGATTAGCGGCGGCGCATGGTGGTTGCGTGGTGGCATGCTTGCTTTCGGCCAGATTTTGTTGTGAAATCGGTTTATTAAGATCGGAATTGAAAGAATCAGCAACAAAGGATGATGAAGATGATG
This sequence comes from Erigeron canadensis, assembly GCF_010389155.1. Classification (NCBI taxonomy): domain Eukaryota; kingdom Viridiplantae; phylum Streptophyta; class Magnoliopsida; order Asterales; family Asteraceae; genus Erigeron; species Erigeron canadensis. The sequence goes on from NC_057764.1 coordinate 3,891,114, forward strand.
ATCTGAGATTGTAATTGGATCGATTAACAGTGGAAGAAGTCGAATCAAGACCTAGGGTTTTGTGAAGAGAACCGTCGGCCTCAACATCAATCTTTTTCGAATTATTTGGAACTTTTTTACGTTGATTTGGTGATTTTTTTGGCATAGTTAGGATCGGATTTGAACAAGGAACATGGATTGGGATTTCATTTGTAATGATTTTGTGTTTTTGATTCGATTTTTGATGATTTTTGGACCGAAAATTGTGTATGGAAAAAAAATCTCCTTGTTCTTCAGAGAAAACACACGCATTACACCTTCAACATTCTAGGGTTTAGGGTTTAGGGTTTTTTTTTTTTGAATAAAACGGCAAGGCCCTTTGGAATACCATTTATAAAAAGAAACATTTGTACAAAAATACTATGGGCATACCCATAAGGGATTGCATTTACAAGACTTAATGCACATCCCAAACAAAAACACTATTGACTAACACAAAAGCTAAGGTTCTATAAAAGTTTATATTACAAATTAAAAATAAAAATAAAATAGAATTAAACATAAAAAATTAAACTCTTTTCCTTGACATCCAATCTTCCAAATAGCACTTTGTCTTCCGAAATCTTCATAAAAAGCCCATTTGAGATAAAACAATTCGATCCAATACAATCATGAGCCCAGCAAGCCATTTTAATAAGTCCAAAGCAATATACAACCCATAGCCCACTTAGCCAAAAACCGAAGCCCACTATCAAAACTAGCCCATCACCAACCAAAATAAGCAGGCGGGAAATTCTGTTACTAAATTTGACCTTATCAAACTCCCACAACATCAAACAATTCCATCCTATATTTCCATTATCTTCAGAAACAAGACCAAAAAATACTCCAAAAAATGACTGCTTAACTGTTTTAAAACCCTCCCAATATCTATATCCCCATGAAATCAAAGAGAAACACAACCCTCCAAAACTAAACCACCTAAACTTGCAAAAAACTGCATATAGGGTCACTTTACATAAACCCCTGCAGCATCCATAATTCACCTTGAAAACAGCATAAGACTTCCAAAATAAATGCATAACTGGTATATGATCATTACAATACAGCAGATCAGAACATGCAGCCCAAATTACAACCCCATCAACAAAAACAAACCAGAAATCAATGTAACAAAACCAACCCAAAAACCAGCAAAACCACCAAAAATCAACACTCTGCAATTTGCAACTACCTCTCCAAAACATAAACCCATCAAGATTAACAGAAATGCCAAGCCACCAAAACATATAACCAATAATGATGATGACTTCATGAAACTGGCTATCAATAATTCTATAAAGCCATCCATAGAACCTATCAAGATTAACCAACTTCATATAAAGCCTATAACACCACCAACATACCCTTAAAACCAACAACCCACAAAAACAGGTCAACCTATCATAAGACACCCAAAACCAGAACCAAAAAGACACCCAAACACACACAGGACAAACCAGATCTCTGACCCTACATCTACACCAGAGATCCCAAATATAAACAAAAAGAAATGCTTGTATAATATACACTTAAAAAGACCCAAGAATACCAGTTTATGCAAAAACTGATATGGACAACAAGCAAAAAATAACCCAGAGCCCCTTTATCCATGAGGGATAAAGAAGCAAACCAAGAAATTTCCACCTTGTATCTCCAAAAGAATAATAGCAGGAGCACATCCCGTGCAGACTCCTAGTCCTACTCACCACTAAATCTAAGCTAGTTTGGACAAGAATGAAGCTTTTTGACACATATGAAGGGTCACTTACTCATTTTTCTAAACAAAGTATACTTAATTACCCGGTTGTAAAAACTATGGAAGCTTCTGAAAGATGAATGATGAGTGCAACTTATATGGAGGGCCACTTATTCATTTTTCAAAACAAAGTGTACTTAATTACCCGTTCGATACGACCCAGCCAGCTTACCAGCCATTTAGACCCACTTTTCAGACCAGCCATTTAGACCCACTTTTCAAAATTACCCGTATTGACCCATCACCTCACCAACCACTATGACCTGTCAAATTCCAAATGATTTAACTAAAAGAAACTTGAGTCACAAGTACTAAACTTCTCAGACAGAAATGCTGCTATTCAGACAATAAGAAGTCAAGTACATGATAGAGTTTACTAGATAATCTTTTCAGTTCTTTAAATCACTATGACCTGTGAAATTCCATATGTTTTAACTAAAAGAAACATTAAGTCAAGTACATGACATAGTTTACTAGATAATCTACAAGTCAACCAAGCTCGTCATATAATCAGTAAATACTTTTCAAAAAAATATAATCAGTAAATAAGCAGCAAAAACAAGAATCAGTTTACTCAAAGAAGATGATAACAAGAGTTTGGCTAGCCAAATACTTTTCAGTTAACTTCGACCATTAATTTATACAATGTGATTAGCACACCAACAATATAATTTTATAATGGTGGATGGTAATATAAGGGTGTCGGTATCTAGGTTTAGGTATGAAACACTCACATATTAATTTTTTAAACCATAAAAATCATAGGGGCCCAGACAATTATTCATTAAATAAAATATAATAAAATATTAGTATATGAGAGGTTTCACACCTAAGCTTAGGTGAGGGAAATCATTATATTCCCTTTTCCCTTTTATAATATTATATACGCAATCAAGACTGCATTTACGCCTGCTTACCTTGTGGTGGTGTGCAAATTGTGAAGTTTAAGCTGTAATTGTGTAGCAAAAATTCAACAATCCTGTATACAGTTCCTACTTCCCAGTGCCATTAGAATACTTTACTTGCTTCTGGAAAGAAGCTGTTCCTGCCAAAAGTATTCAAAATCGTGCAGATTCGCTACTAGTCATATATTAAAAGCCACGCAGATATCCACTACATGCTTTAGACCAAAATACAAGTTAATTACATGCTTTAAACACCCTTGTACAACATTGCGTAACATAAACAAACGGGTATAGTTCATTACATCCGTGAGCACTAAACACAAAAAGGTAACATACCTAAGATCTAAAATGAAACAAAGTTGAACCTTACTTAATTGTCGACATTATAAGTACGATTTATAGTAAAAGCCCAATTGAACCAACGGGGACTGCGGACGTTCCAAAGATGACAATTAGTGGCCGCTTCGAAGGTATCGAGAATTTGTTTAGAAGTCCACTGGTCGCAGATGGCAGCAGCATCATCAAGGACCAGACTATAGAGGCTTTTGAATGTAGTGTAAACAGAATATTAATTACAAACAAATAAAATGAATAAATTAGATACAGTAGATACAAAACAAACAATAAGAATTGAAATGATAAAATATAATAGATGATAATGAAGATGACAATAATAAAAAGACACAATGAAAAATAATAGTAGTAACACGTTTTTAAATGAATATGCATATCCATCCCATAATAAAACAACAAAAAACACACTTATTTAACCTAAAATCCAAGTAGCCCAAGCTCAAGCTCGACTCCTTCAAGTCGAGCTATTATCGAGCTCAAGCACGGAGGGCCCAAAATCCAAGCTTGAAATGCGTAAAATATCCCGCTCGAGCTTATAAATTAGTATATCTTTTTATTTTCATTATTGTTAGTTTTGAGGTTGTAATTTATAGATATGAATAAAGATCCCATGTACAGTAACTCATGAAAATATGTCTTAGTTTAAAATTATATTCGTCAATTAAATTTAAAGTTATATATTAAATAAGTTTGTGAAGATAATATTGTTACAAGTCCAGTTTGTTAAAGAATATATTAAATATATTAAATATAATATACCCTTTTTAGTCATTTTACCCGATAAGTTGTTAAAGAATGCAAGCAAACAAACACACAAAAAACTGATTATTTGATTATTGCAATATGAAACTATATAATCAAATCCCAACATTATATTCTTGCAACATGATGTGTGGTCGTTGATTATCTGATTATAATTATTCAAAACACATAGTCTTTCTTTGACGCAATCACAAACACCCCCTTATGCAGGGTTTGATTTATTTATTGATACAATGTCACTGTCAATATATTGTCGTGTTGCTTAGTTCTGTTATAGAAGATAATTGACGGACTTTTCAGTTTGGGTAAAAATTGCATTTAACTCTAATTTTTATTATAATCAATCGAAATCACGATAATTTTTATTCTTCCTTTACATATTGTATTGTTTTCACGATTCTCTTTGTTTCCACATTCATACCAGCATTAGCAAAGTCAAATTATCTCAAGTTCATAGAGTTTGAGAAGAAAACGAGGCAAGTTATAAGTCCTATCAAATCAAGATGGAGACTGAGAAGAAGAAGCAATTGGTCTTTACACCTTTGGACTTTCATAACGTTGAGGTGGATCCAATATGTGGTATCGAGCATGCTTTTATACGCATGAGGCTCAAGAATGAGGATTACAGCCTTCCGTTATGTATTCCTATCCATCGCAACACCCTTTTAATGATTCTCGACTATTGTAAAAAACGTGCGAAGATTAAACTCCAACATTATGCGCAATTCCAGCATTCTCCGCAGCACAAGTATCTAACGCAACTCTATTTTATGTCGTCCTAGTATGAAGCTCAACGCAAGAAGCTTAGGGAATTTGACTTCAAATTTCTCCATTCTATCCATTAGTATCCGAATCACAGCGATCGCCGTATTTTGGATATTTTTGTAGTCACAAACTGGACTTGTAACAATATTATCTTCACAAACTTATTTAATATATAACTTTAAATTTAATTGACGAATATAATTTTAAACTAAGACATATTTTCATGAGTTAGTGTACATGGGATCTTTATTCATACCTATAAATTACAACCTCAAAACTAACAAAAATGAAAATAAAAAGATATACTAATTTAATACAGATATCACATTATAAGAGAGTTTGAGGGTGACTAGGTAATTTTGACGCAAAAGAAAAATTACGTTTTGAAACCGTAGGTGTCCACCTGCTTTTAGATTATTGCACGTCAATTATAACAAAAACGTAATAAGTGGTTTTTTAAAAACACCATTAACTGATTATATGCCTTCCTTAATCGTAATAATCTAAAAATCACAACACCACCGCACTCCCAAACACCCCCTAAATCCGTTTAGAGGTAAAAAAGAAAACAAAAAGAAGAGAAAATAAATTATTGACACTGACATTGTAAACACGGCAATATATTGACACTAACATTGGACAGGTACAACACCGATATTGGTAAAATAGCGCCCATAACAGAAGGACCACAATTTTGCCTGATGCACGCTAGCCATTATTGATAACATATGGATAAACTGAAGTATGTAAACAAAGAAATAAAACAAGAAAGCACCTTTACCACCTTTAGAATGTGGCAGTTCAGGTGATGCAGAATCCAACTCGTTTTCTGCTACAAATTATGAATTTTCAAGTAACTCACGATGAAATAAGTGGTAAACACCTTTTATAAATAAAAATAGGGTTAAATGCAAATTTCATCCTTGTGGTTATTCGAAAAACGGTTTTTCACCCCTCTGTTAGTTTTTGAGTTTTTTTATCCCTGTGGTCTAACTTCCGTTAAATACACTCGTCCCTGATGGGCATTTTTGTCATTTTACCCATCTCTTTTCTTTGTTCTTCAACCTTTAAACACCGTACTTCTTCATTCATCTTCTTAGAAATCCAGTAAATATAACTTCAAACACTTTCAAATAAATGCATACTGTATTTTTTTAATCTATATATCTTATTTCTTAATTTTCACTCCAATCATCATATTATAGATCTCACACTTCTGCAACGTGTACAGATACACATACATATAAATAATACACTTCAAACCACAAACATATACACATATACAAATAAACATAAAGCATCAACTAAATACATATGTCACTCCTTCAACTATGAAGTTATATAGATATGCATATATATAATCACACACTAAATACTGTGTGAAAAACATTCAAGAAATTCACCACCTCAACAAGCTTCGCATCTTCTCGATTTTGATGTTTGAAATCATTGGTCAACTACCACTAATACTACAGAATGGATTTTACCTCGATTTGACAGCAAAGATGGGGAGATCCGGAAGTGGTAGTGCGGCGGCGATGAGGAAATCAAGCGATGGTGGTGCGGCGACGATGGGGAAAATCCGGTTGTGGTGGTTAATCCAAATCTTCCATTCACCAAAAAAGAATGGTTAACCCCAAGGTTTCTTCAAAACAAAACCCAGAAAACATCAATTCGATCGATTGATGATGTTGTAGCACAATCCAAGAACCCCCGTAAGGTGTACCATCGATCTTTTTCAATCGACATCTCTTCTTCCTTTGCTAACATCAATTGATCGATCGACCGATTTGATGATGATTCTTTTACTGTATATATATATATACACACAATAGATATATATGTGTGTGAGAAAAGATATGTAGATATAGATTTAGATCTGGTATGAATATAGATTTGTATGTGATATAGATGTAGATATAGACTGAGATTGATGTGTATGAACATACAGATATGATTTGATCTTGATCTTGATTAGGTATAGATATAGATATAGATCATATATAGGCATGATATATATATTTATGTGGTTCATATTTATAGATTCATTTAGGTGTATGTATATTTCTAGGTTTTGAAAGAAAAGGATGATATTTATGTGGTTCATATTTATAGATTCATTTAGGTGTATGTATATTTATAGATTCATTTAGGTGTATGTATATTTATAGTTTTAAAAAATTAAAATAAAAAAATCGAAAAACCCGAACCAAATAGACCCAATAACCAAAAACCGAACCGATGAACAAGGAATGTACAGTTATATATTAAATAAGTTTGTGAAAATAATATTGTTACAAGTCCACTTTGTGACTACAAAAATATCCAAAATACGGCGATCGCTGTGATTCGGATACTAATGGATAGAATGGAGAAATTTGAAGTCAAATTCCCTAAGCTTCTTGCGTTGAGCTTCATACTAGGACGACATAAAATAGAGTTGCGTTAGATACTTGTGCTGCGGAGAATGCTGGAATTGCGCATAATGTTGGAGTTTAATCTTCGCACGTTTTTTACAATAGTCGAGAATCATTAAAAGGGTGTTGCGATGGATAGGAATACATAACGGAAGGCTGTAATCCTCATTCTTGAGCCTCATGCGTATAAAAGCATGCTCGATACCACATATTGGATCCACCTCAACGTTATGAAAGTCCAAAGGTGTAAAGACCAATTGCTTCTTCTTCTCAGTCTCCATCTTGATTTGATAGGACTTATAACTTGCCTCGTTTTCTTCTCAAACTCTATGAACTTGAGATAATTTGACTTTGCTAATGCTGGTATGAATGTGGAAACAAAGAGAATCGTGAAAACAATACAATATGTAAAGGAAGAATAAAATTATCGTGATTTCGATTGATTATAATAAAAATTAGAGTTAAATGCAACTTTTACCCAAACTGAAAAGTCCGTCAATTATCTTCTATAACAGAACTAAGCAACACGACAATATATTGACAGTGACATTGTATCAATAAATAAATCAAACCCCGCATAAGGGGGTGTTTGTGATTGCGTCAAAGAAAGACTATGTGTTTTGAATAATTATAATCAGATAATCAACGACCACACATCATGTTGCAAGAATATAATGTTGGGATTTGATTATATAGTTTCATATCGCAATAATCAAATAATCAGTTTTTTGTGTGTTTGTTTGCTTGCATTCTTTAACAACTTATCGGGTAAAATGATTAAAAAGGGTATATTATATTTAATATATTTAATATATTCTTTAACAAAGTGGACTTGTAACAATATTATCTTCACAAACTTATTTAATATATAACTTTAAATTTAATTGACGAATATAATTTTAAACTAAGATATATTTTCATGAGTTAATGTACATGGGATCTTTATTCATACCTATAAATTACAACCTCAAAACTAACAAAAATGAAAATAAAAAGATATACTAATTTAATACAGATATCACATTGTAAGAGAGTTTGAGGGTGACTAGGTAATTTTGACGCAAAAGAAAAATTACGTTTTGAAACCGTAGGTGTCCACCTGTTTTTAGATTATTGCACGTCAATTATAACAAAAACGTAATAAGTGGTTTTTTCAAAACACCATTAACTGATTATATGCCTTCCTTAATCGTAATAATCTGAAAATCACAACACCACCGCACTCCCAAACACCCCCTAAATCCGTTTAGAGGTAAAAAAGAAAACAAAAAGAAGAGAAAATAAATTATTGACACTGACATTGTAAACACGGCAATATATTGACACTGACATTGGACAGGTACAACACCGATATTGGTAAAATAGCGCCCATAACAGAAGGACCACTATTTTGCCTGATGCCCGCTAGCCATTATTGATAACATATGGATAAACTGAAGTATCTAAACAAAGAAATAAAACAAGAAAGCACCTTTACCACCTTCCGAATGTGGCAGTTCAGGTGATGCAGAATCCAACTCGTTTTCTGCTACAATTAATGAATTTTCAAGTAACTCACGATGAAATAAGCGGTAAACAACTGAAGAAAAAGAAAAATGAATAAGATAATTGAATTAAGCACCTTCACCATCGGAAAATCTAGGGATTGAAGGTGATCCAATCTGCTTACAATCCATCAAACTGTACATAATAAGTATATAAAAATACTCGGAGAAAAATTGACGTAATTAATAAATTAAGCACCTTCACCATCGGAAAATCCAGGATTGAAGTTGATCAAATCCGCTAATAATCCATCAAATTGTAAGTAATAGATATATAAAAATACCCGGAGAAAAATTGAAGTAATAAATAAATTATGCACATGGAAGAAAACAATCAAATATATCATAAAACTTCCTTCCTTCTGAAAGCCATGAAGGAATCAAATCAATAAAAAGCAGAGAGAGAAATATGTTATGCACCCTTAGTCTATAATAAGCAAGGGCAGCAGCAACAAACTGTACTCAAACTTGGCACAGTCGGGCTATGGGCTTGGTATAACTAAGCACTATAAGGGCACCTAGGGGGCAAACCATAGAGCTTTATGGCATAGTTGTCGAAGGCCCATTAGGGATACCGCAAGCCCAAGTCGATAATGTGAATGGAGAAAGGAAACCAGTTATAAGGTATAAAAGAAAAGAAATCTGATATACACCGGTTTTAAAAAGGGTTTCTATTCTTATAGGGTTATAGAAACCTGTGTTTATCATCCATGTGAAAACTAGTTTCCTTTATATTGGGTTTTTTTGTTTTTGTGATATGTAGGTTGAAACCGATTCTTAAACTTTTCCAGTTTATCTCTACGAACCTTGTTGGTCAAATTGGGAATCCCCCGGAAGAGAAGAAGATCTCATTTTCAGTAACGTTCCAAGAATTTCTTCATCTACAATCAACCGATTTGTTAGCGAATACACGTATCAAATAATTGAGGGAATAACAAAATTTAGAGAGAAATAAGTTACACATCTGAAACCAATTGTGGTATGTCTTTCAAAGAGGCACAAGAAACACCTTTTATAAATAAAAATATGGTTAAATGCAAATTTCATCCTTGTGGTTATTCGAAAAATGGTTTTTCACCCCTCTGTTAGTTTTTGAGTTTTTTTATCCCTGTGGTCTAACTTCCGTTAAATACACTTGTCCCTGATGGGCATTTCTGTCATTTTACCCATCTCGTTTCTTTGTTCTTCAACCTTTAAACACCTTACTTCTTCATTCATCTTCTTAGAAATCCAGTAAATATAACTTCAAACACTTTCAAATAAATGCATACTGTATTTTTTTAATCTATATATCCTATTTCTTAATTTTCACTCCAATCATCATATTATAGATCTCACACTTCTGCAACGTGTACAGATACACATACATATAAATAATACACTTCAAACCACAAACATATACACATATACAAATAAACATAAAGCATCAACTAAATACATATGTCACTTCTTCAACTATGAAGTTATATACATATGCATATATATAATCACACACTAAAAACTGTGTGAAAAACATTCAAGAAATTCACCATCTCAACAAGCTTCGCATCTTCTCGATTTTGATGTTTGAAATCATTGGTCAACTACCACTAATACTACAGAATGGATTTTACCTCGATTTGACAGCAAAGATGGGGAGATCCGGAAGTGGTAGTGCGGCGGCGATGAGGAAATCAAGCGACGGTGGTGCGGCGGCGATGGGGAAAATCCGGTTGTGGTGGTTAACCCAAATCTTCCATTCACCAAAAAAGAATGTTTAACCCAAAGTTTTCTTCAAAACAAAACCCAGAAAACATCAATTCGATCGATTGATGATGCTCTAGCACAATCCAAGAACCCCCGTAAGGTGTACCATCGATCTTTTTCTATCGACATCTCTTTTTCCTTTGCTAACATCAATTGATCGATCGACCGATTTGATGATGATTCTTTTACTGTATATATATATATACACACAATAGATATATATGTGTGTTTTTGTGTGTGAGAAAAGATATGTAGATATAGATTTAGATTTGGTATGAATATAGATTTGTGTGTGATATAGATGTAGATATAGACTGAGATTGATGTGTATGAACATACAGATATGATTTGATCTTGATCTTGATTAGGTATAGATATAGATATAGATCATATATAGGCCTGATATATATATTTATGTGGTTCATATTTATAGATTCATTTAGGTGTATGTATATTTCCGGATTTTGAAAGAAAAGGATGATATTTATGTGGTTCATATTTATAGATTCATTTAGGTGTATGTATATTTATAGATTCATTTAGGTGTATGTATATTTAGGTGTATGTATATTTCCGGGTTTTAAAAAATAAAACCATAACTGAACCAAAACCTAATTCAAAGTTAAAAAACCAAACCAAAAACCAAATTAGAAGTCGGTTTGGTTTCGGTTTAAAACCGAGAAAACCAAATATGAAAAACACAATTTCACCAAATTTTTTTTTGTCTAAGTTGTGTTCAATCAAAACAGGTTCGTATTTTCAATTTTCACCAAAGCAGTAATTTAGACTTCAAACACAATATGGATAAATAAGTAAACATTACTGAAACTGCTAAATTCTTGTTTGTCATCATTATTAAAAAAAATTTCCATCGAGTTCTTTATTGTTTGACAATTAAATTTTTCTAATTTCAAGAAAAATGTAACATAATAGACAAATAGACATAAAATTAAAAAATACATTAATAATTATCCATAAAATAAAAATATGCATTAATTATTTTTATTAATACATACTAGTAATATAAGTTATTCGGTTTTTACGGTTTAACCAAATTCATTATCATATAACCATAACCAAACCAAAAACCACATATTTAATTCGGTTTTGGTCACAAACCAAATTCAAACACGGTTTGGTTTTTTTTTTTATTTTTTAAACGGTTCGGTTTACAGTTTAATCGGATAAAAACCAAACCGCGAACCCCTACGATGAACACCCCTAGTTGTAAGGATCCCTTATTTAATGAACTTCATACCTGCCTAAATTTTCTTTACATGATATATATATATATATACATACAGATTAGTACTAGAGGGTATGGAGTATGTAGTTGTTAGATACCCAACTTGGGTGTAGAACCCCTCACATCTTATTTTTTTAATCCATGAAAATCAATGGGCCCACGCATTTATATATATATATATTAAAATATTGGTATGTGAGAAGTTTTATACCCAAACTTGGGTATCTAACAGGCATATACTCAATTTTCTCTTAGTACTAATACTCCTAAGAAGTACATATTGTGTTAGAATCTCACTTCTAATATTTATGGAAGTAGATTATTGAAGGGGGGGAGGGTATTCAATTGAATATCACTTTCGTGTCTCAAATGCTAACTAATAATTATTAAGTTGTTAAAGAAAAAAGTCAAAACTATAATTTAATAATATTATATATCTTTATAATGTATGAGCTAATCTTTAATCTAACAATATATATAACAGAGTCCTAAATTCATTCTTAAATAAATAGAAACCCTTAGATGAATTCCATCTTTGATTTACAACCATTAGATCAAATTTAATTATTTTATCTTTATTAAATGACAATATTAATACTTATACTTTTTATCTACAAATCTACAATATATATATATATATATGAGGTTATGGAGTATGTGAATGTTAGATACCCAACTTGGGTGTAGAACCCCTATGTAAGAACCCAAACCCATCTAAATCAAAATCGAAAATTTTTTTTTTTTTTTAAACAACAGACTAATACTCTACATATTAGTCTCCAACAGACTAATACTTCATATGTTGTCCACAACAGACTAATACTCTACATATTAGTCTACAACCGGAATTTCAGATATTGATTTAGATTCCTTATTAGAATCAACAACATGAGCAAGGAAAGCCTTACACCCATGAGAAATAAGTCGTCGGGCTCGAGCATAAGTACACAACGGTAACGAATATTGATTTCTTTCGCCATATATGACCATATCTTTACCGTTAGGAGTCTTAAGACGAACACTCTTATCAATACAACAAATATTCGCTTTATGTTGACCAAGCCAATCCATACCCAAAATCACATCAAATTCTCCTAAATTCATAGGGATAAGGTTGGCTTTGAAATTTTCAATATTTATAATCAAACTACAATCTAGATACACATTCTTAATCACATAAGTTTGATCACCCGCTACTTCTACCAACAAAGGTGATTCAAGAAAAGATAATTGTAATGGAATGCATTTAGTGAATCGGGTAGCCACAAAAGAACAATTTGCCCCGGAATCAAATAAAACTTTAGCAGGAGTGTCATGAACTAGAAAAGTACCTGACACAACATCGGATGTTTCCTTTGCTTGAGCCACCGAAATTTGAAATGATCTCCCTTTAGGAGTTCCTACTTGCTTAGCCACTTTCTTTTCATTAACTCTTCTTACCTCCGTTTGCCTTTCCTCCTCCGATAACAATGGGCATGCACTTTTCATATGACCTTCATTGAAACAATTAAAACACACCGTAGGCTTCCTTGGAGCTACCTTACAATCCCGACTAAAAATATAGACTTACCACATATTACTTTTCTAAAAATAGTTTAGAAGACAATTCTTCTTTATTATATATAAAGATAAATAAGATATGACTAAAAAGACACTTATCACATTAATATAGCGTCACGTGTCGATCAAAGAACTATACAATCCTGTTACTGTATCAGCTTATAATAAAATTATTTAGTCGTTTCTCGATAGCTCATAGATAAAGTGGTCACCGTCCTCCCAAAAAACTCAATTTACCTAGTCAATGTGAACTTTGGAAATGCGGGCCATGAGTTCAAATTAATTTGTCCACTTGCGTGGGTACATAGCAGTATAGCACATTAGCACTCAGAGTGTTGATATTGATAGTTTGATACTAGCAAAGTAGCAAGGCCGCAATCAAGCATTGGAAGGGGCTTCAGGTTGGTGCCAAAGGCACATGAGGCTAAAGTATCCCCGCCAATCTATTTTTCTTTTAAAAGTAACTAGTTTTTTAACCTTACAATGTGTATAAGATCGGTGCTACATACGTAAAAATAAGCGCACATTACAAAGTTGTGTGTATTGTAGGTAAGCAACTCGAAAAAATATTTATTATATGTAAGAAAACATACGTGAGAAACATATACAGGTGCCACTTGTCAGATTTTAATTAGTTGTTTACATACAAGACACACAACTTTGGTTATTTCATACTATAGACATTCGTTCAAAGTTTCTTACATTCCAGGAAACTAATCAAAAACAACATGAATAATAAAAAGTAGTCCAAAATACTATTTACAAAAATACTGCATCATAGTATCATGTGGCTATTTAGTCTTTGGCAATGGAAATATCAATATTTTATTATTTAAAAAACCCTTGAAACCGTACAAACTAATATATTACTAAATGAATAAAGAACAAACAAAAGGTAAACCTTATAGTCGTTAGTCGGGGATTACCTGAACGTTGACCGGGGAAATATTAGCTTTTTTTTTTTTTTTTTTTTTTTGCTAGAAAGACCCTTTATAAAAATGATTACAAATTCTTTATTCTTTATATTAAATAAAATAGCATTGTTGTGACATCATTTTTTTTACAAAAATAACTTATTTGTCACTTTTAAATTCTTTCTTAAAATTTAGTTTTTTTATTTAATTTATTTATGATGTCATAAATACTTTTCTTTTTAAATATTCTGCATTCTTATTTTTTTGTTATTTTATGATGTTATTTTTTAAAAAAAATTTTGTTTTCTTTTAAAAACTCTAATAATTTATATATGGTATTTTAAGTTGCACCATCTAAATAACTTTGTCCTAAGAGATTTTTAAATTATCCGCATTAATAAGCTAATGATAAGGTATACTATTTCGAGGTTATAATTACCGTTGGTCTGTCGCAATTTCAGTAAAGGAGTTGGGTTTTTATAAAAATTTTATTAATATGCCCGGGTTAAACCCGGGTTAATTAGCTAGTATACTACTAAATGAGTGAAAAAATAAATGAAATATTGGCGTTAGGTAAAGGAATGACAAAAAAGGCTAAAAAGATATAAATAAAATAAGATACACAACAACATATCAGTTAAGATAATTAAAAAACACATTTATTTATAAAAAAAAAATAAGAAGATAATATACTTGTTTCACTGTAGATGTAAAGATAATATACTCACTTTCATGTTCTTAGAAACTAAAAATTCTAAGACAATCACGTTTGCTTTATAAAATAGTGAAAACGTCAGCTATCAACAAATCAACTACAGAATCTAAAAGCAAATTAGAAAAAAATGGTATTATCGAGACCATCCCCATCGGGAGTTAGTTGGGTCCAAGTGGCCAAAAACAAATATTAAAGAATTGTTGAATCTCTATAAATTGATAAAAAATAAATTAATAACCTTGATAAAACTAATAAATTTGTCCGTTTCTAATTTAAGACCAGTATAAAATTTGACCTCAATCAATAAAATAATATGATAATAACTTTTTTAAAATCTTAATATATTTATATTGATCCAAACGAAATTATAAATTAATAATTATTAGAATTATTCTAAATTTTTAGATTGTTTAGTAAAAAGCTACTTATTTTTTTGTTTGAACTTCAAATATGTATTGAGCTTATCTTTAAATCTTCTTGTTATACTCAAGAGTTGCGGCATTGTTTTTGTATCTTTTTTTTTTAACCATAAAAAGTTATGAAGAGTTATTGTCATTTACAATGTTTCTTTTTAAAGCTATTGAATCAACTTCGTTATTAACTAGATTTTGAATGATTCGTCATAATTTCTTTAATGTTTTCAATATCATAACATTCATTATTCACATTAGGTTAAATAAGCAAGTGATTCATATCCAATTTGTGTTGATAATGCATACTCGTAATCAAGTTCTCAAGGTCATGAATGTCATTTTCACAACTTATATCTTAAAATCTCTTTAAACTAATAAAATATTAATTTATTGATGTACTAATATCTGATTAAATTGATAAAATATTCCAATTCTAACATTATTAATTTATAGAGATTTTACTATACTAATTAACGTGTCAAGTTGGCAACGCATGTCTGCATGTTCCCTTTTTACTTGTTCAATTTTTATAACTTTATACATCATATTTTTAAAAGCTTAAATTATCTCATTTACTTATTAATTTATTATTTATGTACTATAATATTGATATATTATCTTATTCTTAACTTTCATTTGTTTTTTAGCAGTGAATGTTTTAGAATAAGCTATATATATTTTGTTAAATTGATAATTAAAAAATTTAAGTTTTAGCCGGCAGTTTGCTTTTAATCAACCAACATTAATCAAAAGTAAAAAAATGTAGTTCAACTTTATATAATTATATAATGGGAAAAGTGAATATAAAGTTGTCCGTCACTTAAGCTTAGGTGTGGAACCCTCACATACAAATTTTTTAATATTTCTTGATTAATAAATAAATACTTGGGCCCCTATGAATTTTGTGGATTCAAAAAAACGATATATAAGTATTCCACACCTAAGCTTAGATACCTAACAGTCTTATATTCTCATCCCCTTATATAACACGTTGTAAAATAAAAACAAAATGGCATGCATCATTTTAATAAATTTTATTAATTTATATTTATTTGTGATTATGAATAACTTCAAATTTTGAAATGAAATTTTAATTTTAACTTAATTAATTAAACATTGTAATTTTTTTTAAAAAAAATAGTTTGGTTGGATTGTTAATGGGAGTGAAAAATTAGATTTAGTTAGGTTGGATAGATTTAAGAGAGAAAAATCAATTATTTAATGAAGTTGGGTTAGATTGTGAATAAGGATGATCTGATAGCACTTTTGGATTATTAACTCCAAACAATAATAATGTTCAAAAAAAAAAATCCAAACAATAATCTCTTCCCAGTATTGATAAAAAAACATTGGCTCAGATAGAAGCAATATCTTGTTTAAATAGTCAAGATCTCAAGATTAATGATAGCACAATCTGAACTGATCTAACCGACTCGATTAAGCCAACAAGGCTATAAAGACTAGAAGCTGAACCAATTTAATACTTGATCAATAGCACAACAAAAGAAAAATCGCAAAATAACCTAGTTACTTGAATCTAGTAACCACCAATCTCATTTATTTATACTTTCGGTCAAGGAGCAACGAAACATAAAGGAGAGATAAACATGTGCAACTTAAACTTTATCATCAAACATTCAAACTCGCCACTAAACCAATACATAGTTAATCATGATCAACAGTTTTATCAAACTTCATACATATGTTTTCTTATGCCATACCACTAAAAAGTCGAAGGGAAGGCGAATTATGAAGCTTGATTTATGCTTTGTTCACACTACTTCACTTGGAAACATATTCGATCATAATCCTGTACTGGCAGTTGAGAGAGTAAAGCTTAACAATATAAAAGAAATGGTCACATAACTTTTATTAAGAGCCTATAGGCTAACATCTTAAATTTTCATAGATAATAATTATACCCCTGAGAATGGCTGGCTACTGGAGACACAATAGTTACATTGTTAAAAGGATAACAAAATAAACACCAACATAAAATCAAGCCTCCGGACTACTAAAATGGCCATTGTAAACATTCTTTTTTGAACAGTCCTCATGTCTATAACCAATGCTGCTATAATCAGTCACACCCATGAAAGGGCATCAGCCCAACCTATCCTAGTCCTAACCAAGCGGTCCTGTAGATCATGGTGCGTGGAGAGAAATGATACAATGTAGCTTACCCAATGGCACAGTTGGAACCAGTAAAGTCTACTTGACAGTGATGCCTTACATTGATGCCAGGGCAAAAACAAAAAAAATAAATTAACTCCTCTTTCAATTTACATAATTTTCTTTTTAACTAAAAGCATAAAATAAAGGAAGAAAAAAAGGAAAGAAACCCGGAAGCCAAAAGCTCAGACCGTGTACCAACCAAAGACTCGACATAAGACAGAACCATCACTTGTTTTGAGGATATGAAGAGGACTAAAATGGTTATTGGGTTATCCAAGCAAAAACTTGAATAAATCAGTTAATGAAACGATTCCCTCTACACGTTTGCTTCCTGCCTCCACTATAACAAGTCTCCTAACTCCTGAAAGTAATTAAAGAAATGATTTAGTAGTGTATGTATTAAAACATTATTTTGGGCAACTTTCTGTTGAACATATTTTACATGTCACATGTTACCCATTCCCCATTTTAAATATTTATTTTACTTGACCGTTTGAGATGAATCACAATTCATATCACCCCATTCCTAAATGCTAGTTGATGATTCAAAATTAGATGTTGAACTTAGTTACCGGGAATAGCGAGCCTGTCCATTACTTTATGCAGCGGATCAGTTCTCAAACACATGTGACATCTTTGTCCGTTAAAAAAGCCATAAGTTGCACTTGCTTCTTGAGTAAGTTGTAACGCCTGAATGTATATAAATGTATACACGTCTATCAGGAACATTTTGGACATAAATTACAACTTGAGGATAGAATTACATAATAGAAATGGCAGGTCACAAAAGATGCACTGGCCTTGTAAATGCAATCAAGCAAATAAATTTCTCTTCTTGGAAAACAAGAACTAAGCTCCTACCCACCTATATTTACACCATCTCAACTCTCAAGCAAGACTTGAGCCCACGACCACTAGGTTGATGGGTCACACACAATACCTCTCGGTTAAAGGCCCCTAAGGTAATATCAAGTACTAGCTGTTACATTCCTATAAAAACTAGAACTCATGAAATGTCCCACTACAATGCCTACATTTCCTCGGTCCATGGTTTCACTATTTTATGATTATCAAATGATCTTACGCTGATAATCAATCATGGTAAAACATTGCAATTGCATGGGACTCGCACAGTAAGAAATCATGTTTACAGAGCTACAAATCACAAATCAGATGACTGAATATGTATTGCCTACCTGATGAATGCTCAGTTCATTGAGGTGAATTTGTGCATATGCTCTATCTTTTGCCAAAGCAGTGATATCGCTGTAAAAGTAAAATGCCAAAAATAACAAAATATATAAGAAGCAAATACATACAAGTACACGAACAATCTCAATTCAGTAGGCTAAAATTTACCTTCGGCAGTATATGTCCAGCAACGAGTCATTGTCATCCACTATAGGCACTGCACTCACTTCGGCTGTAGCGGAACATAAGTATATATTATTAAAAAAAATACAACACCCACTGAAGAGTTTATTAGATATAATTCTTTTTGTGAATGAACTACAATATATGAAAATATTTAAGATAAAACATGAAATGTTTATTTTTATTGAAGTAAGCTT
The DNA here is from genome assembly GCF_010389155.1 of Erigeron canadensis. Lineage (NCBI taxonomy): Eukaryota > Viridiplantae > Streptophyta > Magnoliopsida > Asterales > Asteraceae > Erigeron > Erigeron canadensis. The sequence goes on from NC_057764.1 coordinate 3,909,978, forward strand.
TTATACTTGTATGATGCACAACAAGTAAATCCGGTCATAACTTCAAAGAAGAGCTGAGTTATACACAATCTTAAGATGTAAACAGCCTTAGAGAAGAGACTATTAATCAGAGCGATATTAATAGTTCCATTAGAAATCAAATTTCAGACAGATGACATCATAACCTTGTAACAAACACCAAGTTATGTAATGATATATCAGCTACATACTTGATTGAAGCGAGAATTTTGAGTTACTGTTTTTTGTGAACAGCCAATAAGTCCATTAAAACTAGAGCTTGCAACAAAAACCCATTTACTTGTATTATATTTCAAACGGGTCAAATGCAATAAATAAATTAAGTTTTGAAAAAAATCTAAAAAGAAAAAAAAGCCAAATAGTCAGACAGATCAGATGGGTTGAAAGTTAACAAAGCATATATTATAAATACAACCTCCTAAGTTTAATTATTCAAAATATGAAATTGTTAATCAACTGTCGCAGTTAAATACTTTTGTTTGATGCATTCAACAGGGATCACCTTGAACTAATAAAGACAAGGCATCGCTAAGAGAGGCATTGGCTCTCAACATTGCTAATGGCCGTCCATTTGATTCCCCAATTTTTGGGACCCACGTGCCCAGAGGAATTGAGCAAATTGGTTGTTGAAGAATTGGCAAAGAGTCGTGTGCATGTTTAAAATGTCTGCAGATGCCTGAAATTGGTTTCTGTTAGTAATAGACATTATATGCATATAATTTCAACCACTAGATGAAAAACCTACATTTTAGAACTCCGGTTAAGGATGCCAAATGTAGCAGCTGGGGGATTGAACCATCGTGTGAGATGATTGGAATAGTAGCAACCTTGTTTTGCAACAGTTTCAAAGCAACATCTTTTAGCGAATCATGGGGCCCAGCCTGCATACAATTATAGAAATTTAAAATCACTGGTACACGGTTTCACAGATTCAGATTCAAGAAGTTGTAAATATAATTATCATATTGGCCAAATATATAGCATACAAATAGACAATAAATGTATAAAAATGAAGTTTCCAAGACACAAAGCACGAATCCAATTTAACTTGTATCACATTTCTTCAGGTATTACCATCATCCAAATTTCTACAAGTCCCATACCACATTAGGTACAACATATGCTAGAAGAAAGATCAGTAAAATCAATCATTAGAGGTTTAGAGAAGATGAGTTACTATAATAATGATCAAAAGAGGCACTTACATCAATGAGACGTCTTGGATGCAATGATCCATTACCATCAAATTTCCTTGTAAGCTGTAACTTACCCTCTTTCCAAGCTGATATCGTATGCGTCTCAAGCTCCTCCTCTGTCAAATCCGATCCATGATTCCCCAGCTGAAGTTTGTTAATACACTTTAGTTGTTATTGTAAGAGAATCCCATTTAAGTAAATTAGATCATTTGCTAATATAATTTGATCTGAAATATCTTGTAAAGTTTTGGGGGTTCCACTAATTAGTGATGTATCCTATCAGGATTCATTAGTTTACTGGAAAATTATCATTTTTCAACTATTGCAAATATCTAATACTTTCATTGAAGACCATTACAATAATAAACAGCAAGGGGACTATGAGCAGTTACATAACAAGTTACTCAGAATAAGCTATACCTCTCTAAGAATCAAGATGAAGTCTAACGGACTAAGTATTCCGACAAATCGACCAACTGCATGGTCCCAAAGAGGGGCGACTGAAATTCCCTGTGAATAGAACCATGTTCAGTTAGCCATTCACATCACACTACAGTGAGGCAGTATTCAGTAAGCATGTGACTTTACTTTAAAGAACCCTAACAATATCTAGAAACGTATAACTGGAGAATCAAGTTTACATTTAGTTTGAAGAAGATTTTAAGAAGATTAGGTATGTACTTTAGAACAAAAATCCATGGGCAGATTCTTGAATGAGCATCGTGGACTTTAAACATTGAGCTCTATCGTAATTTTTGATGATATAATTAGTGCATATCATATTCTTGTTTACAGAAGATGTCCTGACAATTTTCTCACTGTAAGTACAAACAAGGCCATCTACCAAGCTAACGGGATGGACAAAATTGTAAAAGTTCAATTTACAGGGCTTAAGAATTTATATCGATCATGTTTCATGAGAATGACTTTGCAAATATACAAGTTTAAAACTTTGAGGAGTGGACGGATATAGTATCAACTGGCAATTTCTACTAATCAACTATTTTAACTTTACTGAAATAGAAAACCTCTGGACATGGTTGTGATATATGTTTCTGTAAAGAGTTTTCCATGTGTGTGATTTCAATCGTTTATATGTTATACATAATACAAAAGCCTAATACTCACCATATACTGATGTCATCTATGTGCCAGTGACTAATGTTATGCTTCATTGATACACAAGATAATCAGATTAAATGTTCAGATGTTCATATGTATCTCACATATTGGACAACACAAACACTAGTTAACATAACATGGACCTAAAAACCAAAGAGTCTAAAAAAATACCAGAAACCTGATAAATAAAGTTAATTTTGTTACCCTTCACATGGTGATAAGTTTAAAAAAAAAAAAAAAAAACGAAAAAAAAACTTTTATATCCCATGCTTAATATCAAAGCCGAAATTCAAAGATATGTTTTCTTCCCGAATCAAGTTTAGAGTAAGTCTATTAAGTAGAGCCCTACTTACCTTTTGTCTAAATGTAAGTAATGTACTCAATAAAATACCAATATCGTCAACAAACTTCAACATCTGTTCCAACATAAGTAATTTGGTAGCCTGCAGAACTGCTAACCTAAATTTTTTGAATATTACCTTAATAAGTGATTGCTTCCATGGAATATTACCTAAATAGGATTTTGGACTAAATCCTGTATTAAATACTCCACCCCATGTCAACCACCATCATCTCCATTCTACACTTCACCATCTCTCCTCGCCCAACTCTAGCAACCTCACCGGTCAGTCCGACATCTCAAAAATCTACAATCTCAACATCAGTTCCTGAAATCTCGAAAGTTGTATTTGTTCAGATGTTCATATGTATCTCACATAATGGACAACACAAACACTAGTTAACATAACATGGACCTAAAAACCAAAGAGTCTAAAAAAATACCAGAAACCTGATAAATAAAGTTAATTTTGTTACCCTTCACATGGTGATAAGTTTAAAAAAAAAAAAAAAAAAACCAAAAAAAAATTTATATCCCATGCTTAATATCAAAGCCGAAATTCAAAGATATGTTTTCTTCCCGAATCAAGTTTAGAGTAAGTCTATTAAGTAGAGCCCTACTTACCTTTTGTCTAAATGTAAGTAATGTACTCAATAAAATACCAATATCATCAACAAACTTCAACATCTGTTCCAACATAAGTAATTTGGTAGCCTGCGGAACTGCTAACCTAAATTTTTTGAATATTACCTTAATAACTGATTGCTTCCATGGAATATTACCTAAATAGGATTTTGGACTAAATCCTTTATTAAATACTCCACCCCATGTCAACCACTATCATCTCCATTCTACACTTCACCATCTCTCCTCGCCCAACTCTAGCAACCTCACCGGTCAGTCCGACATCTCAAAAATCTACAATCTCAGCATCAGTTCCTGAAATCTCACATCCCATAACCAACCACTGCTCACTCCATCTTAATAGAGAGTTATATACTAAAATAATAAATTGACTTATAAAAACAAATACAACTTTCGAAACTTGTCTATATAAACTAATGATTGTTTTTATAAAAGTTTAATTGTTTTCAAGAATGTGAAAAAATATTTATATAATGAATGATTTTACAAATTAATTCGCAAAAAAAATACTTTTACTCCAAGTGGGCCGCATCAAGACTACTAAAAAGCCAAATGTTGCCACATCGATACATTTTCATCAGTTGTCAAGAACATCATGTAAAAAGGTTGTTGGTCATAATTCCACATAACTTGAAAGTACAATCTTCTAATGGCATTATAATGAGTATGTTACAAAGTACAGACTACGGACCTTAGGACAGAAGTGTAAGTAGATTGCTATTTACAAACTTTCCCTAAATACTAAGCATATCATGTTGCTAAGACCTTGGTCGTCTATTATGAAAGATTAATGATACAATATCCTACAAATTCATTCATTGTAATAATCATCCTACCTACTAGATTGTGACACTTGTCAATATCAATGCATGAGATAGAGAAACAGAAATCGTCGATTACACATGTCAACAAGTTATAGTTTTGAGAGCATTTTAGGAGAAAAACATGAGACAATAAGGGTATGTTTCGCAAAACTAGCTTGTGGCTAGAGCTGGTAGCTGATAGCTAGGTAGCTTATAGCTAGAGCTGGTAGCCTGTAATTGAATAAGTTGCTATGAGTGCAGAGAAAAACTTAAGACTATATTAAATCATAGGATTAGATGATGATAACATAATCATAATAATTCTATTCAGACAGAAAACACATGTGAGCTAATATACGAAATATGATGTCTGGACAAACACCACAGAAAATCAACAAACCACCATAAAATTTAAATCTAATGACAAAATCATGGAAAAATAGATTGTCAAAGTGAAGAAAATTATCGCAAAGATATGTTTCCGATAATCTTCCCAATGTTGAATGAAATGACAAGAAAACATCTCTCTGGAAAGATAGAAAGATATGCCTTCGATAAAATGGAATACTAAAATTAAATTATCCAGAAAATAAGAATCGGTAATGGGTTGAATTTAAGCATGCATGAAACATTTAATTCTGAAGACACGACTTAAAAGTTATTTAAGTCCTATGTGAGTATCAAAGAAACAAACTCATGAGATGATACCTGTTCATAGAGAACATGGAAAGCTTGCTTAACCGGTAGAGAAACATCCAAGGCGACAACCTACAGAACGCAAGGAGTAAAAACTAAACAGCTATACCAGCAATTCAGTATGAATATGTACAAATAACCTGAACACAAAAATAATTTAGACATCAAACCTTGCCAGATTCTGGAAGCAGGTCATAAGCGGTATGTGTAGAAAGGAATACAGATATACGATGACGAGATAGCTCTACATCAGCCTCCATTACCTTTGGAACCGCCTCCTATAAAGTATTAATATTTTGAAGTTATATGAAGACAAGTAAGTATTCAGAAGAAGTTTTAAGCAACTGTGCAAGAGTGACACCAAAATACAGAAACATCACCATTTATTGAATTATTGACATATTGTATACCATTGATGTCTACAATAAGCATTAGCGGCTACATGTGTAAACAAAAAACACAAGTTTGAAGTCCCGAGCCTATTGGCACAAACAATACCTCATGAACGAAAACGCACACTATATTACTAGTAAGATTGAATTAACAATATTTACTTCGTGCATCCGAAAATAAATGTGCACCTTTCTATTATAGTTTGTCCAAAAAAAAGTATCCATCTTCAAAAGTAATATATTAACTTTACAATTCTACCCTTTATATTTTCTTTTCACAATATAGATTCTAAAAAACAGCATATATCAAGAGTAAAAATTGTTTTCTAGCTATCTTATGCAATGATTATAAATTCTGAAAATTTTGTGTGATTTCCATTGTGGCAACTTATGTTAGAGCAAATGGAGTTTCCTGTTTCTAAGTCCTCGAAAGCAGTTTAAAAACCCACATTTCGAACAAAAAAAAAACAAGCAAAATATAAGCAAACATATCATGTTAGTTACTTAGTTGCAAAATTAAGTTTTCAATCCCTTCCTCTTCCTCGGAGCACTAAAATGATACGCGCCACAACAATATAAATAAATGCATACATGGAAGTGAAATTAAGTAGTTAGCTAATAACAATCACATAAAAGAATCATCTTACCGAGTGATGAAAGGGATCACTATCGATTTCCATACTATCTCCACTAATGCCGGGAGGAGGAGGAGTTTCAGTAACTGGAAACCGAGGAATCATATCAGCTTCTCTACCCACCGAGATTACGCTCAATTAGACTATCAACGTTCACCGTCCATCAGTTTACAATCCCCCGTTATAAAAAGACACACTGCACATAACTAACAGCACATTTAAAAATTAGAAAAGCAACGAAACCAATATATATATATATATACACACACATTTATTTCATAATGTAGTTTGTAACAAACATATATATACATAATCCATCATCAAAAAAGCAACCCCCCCAATAACAAAAAACTAAATTTTTGCATCATCAAGTTAAAAACTAAAATAATTGATATAAAAGTCCTAACATTTTTCATTGCACACTTAACTTATAGCAAAAAAGCTCAAACCCCATTAACTAAAAATCATTTTCCTACACAATCCCTAAACACCCACAAAAAAATTCCCATAAAAAATATAATCTTTCTATTCTTGGAAAACAATTCATTATATAAATAAATGATATAAGAAAATATAAATGAAGAAGCAAAATGTGTTCTGACCGATTAATGAGTGTATTTCAAGAATTAGAGAAGAAGGGTGTATCAGGATAGATGGATTCTAAGCCGTACAATCAATAAACATTTGATCCAAAGATGGAAATAATTAATTATAATTATAATTATAAAAAGAAAGGTGTGGAAATTGTTGGGGGATTTGGGAGTTGAGTAAAGAGAGAAAGAGGTGAGATGATGATGATGATTTTGATGATGAGAGTTATGTTCGTTTTATTTTTTTATTTTTTTATCTTATTTTATTTCTTTTATTTTTGGGATCGAATGTATAGTAGTGATACATATTGCTCCTTTGTCAATTGTCAATATGTAGTGATACATATTTGGTTTTATTTTCCTTAGTTGGATTATGATTTTGGTTGAGGTTTCGGTTGACTAATTAAACATTTTTATGATTCTGTTATAATTTTAGGGTGGAATTAATATTGTTTAAGGGTAAAGTTACTTTCAAATTAAAAGGGATTTAACTTTATATGAGAAAATGATAATGGATGATTATGTCGGTGAAAATAGATGATTTTATACTTTTTGGCGGTTTCTTAATGGTGTGAAGGATTAGCCTCACGCCACCAAGTGTTTTTATGAAAGTGTTTGTGTGTGTAAGAATGCATTAGATTAGGATGGATCTCATGAGGAAGTATTTATAGGTCTCCCATGAAGGATCCAGAAGTTGGGCCTAACGGTGACATTAAGGAGTGGCCGTTATCGTCTGTCAGCTGTTGCAGCGAAGTCTGATTGGAAAGTACAAGTACGGTCTGATCGTGCTAGTGCACGTTCTAAATTGTACTATTTGTCTGCAACGTGAGCGTAGCCATCGGATCCTACATATTGATATTGGGCTCCTATGTCTTATCTCAGTGGTGAGTTCGAAGGGGTCTATAACCATCATTAGTGCACCTAATTCGTGGATACCGGAGGGTTAGCAATGGTACATCATCAAAGCCCCCAGCCTAGCATTATATTCTTTTATAATGATGGGGTTAAGCTAAAATATTTTGAAAAAATTTTAAATTTGCTTACACTTGATATGAAAATTTTGAATGTAATAAACCCGGAGAGTTCAGAGAGTATTCTCTTATACTCTTCCCCTCCTAAAAAAAGAAGGAAAAAACTAAAAAATAGATTAACAGATTTGAATTTTCTAGAAATATATCATGATGTTTTGTTTTTATCCCATTATGGGTTTATTAATGGGTTCCACTTGTCGTGCTCGGAGTTGTCGTAATTAAAGTTTCCATCCTCGATACCCGGTGGAAAACACGTGGTGCCTTCTGACGTTACGTTGCCTCGAAACGTCCCATCACGGGCTACTGTAACATCTCTCTTTCCTATAAATACTTCTCAATTTTATTTTTTTTCATTTCTCACTTTTCTCATATACCAAACGCTTTTTCTCTCGTTTCTACCGAATTCGTAGCTTTCGTAGCCTTCAAAACCTTTTAAGTCTTCTCTCTTTTGTTCGGATCATTCGCAGGTGTGTTTTTGCTTTCACTTTATATTTTTATTATGGGTAATAGAAAGGATCTATGCATAAGTTTCTGTTCTGTCACGAGGGACGAATTGGTTCAATTTTTAAAAAGTCATAGGTTCCCTTTAGGGTATCATTACACTCTCCGGACGGTAAAATTGTTCTGTATATGGCTATGTTTGAAGTGGCGAATGTCCGGCTGCCATTTACTACATTCTTTTGTGAGGTGCTTACACATTTTAAGTGCCACATCTCTCAACTTACGCCTTTCGGGGCCCTTCGTATAACAATGTTTGAGGCTATATGTCGTGCTCATGAGGCGGAGCCTACGGTGGATACCTTTCGCAAATTTTATTGCCTGGGTGCTGACGGGGATTAGTTTACTATTCAGAAAAGGCCGAGATCGAAACTTCTGGAGTGCATTTTTGGTGTGACTGCATCCATAAAGGGCTGGAAGAAAAGGTTTTTTTATGTCGATGCCTCCGTAGTACCCAATGCATATCCTGCGTTGCTGAGCATGAAAGGCAATGCTCGCGGGACCCTCGCAGACCCTCTAACTAATATTGAATTTGACCCCGAATTGGTGGTAAAGTTATGTAGGTCTACACTCAGTCGGACGCTACCAGAGGCCATTTTGTACCTGGCCAAATTAAGTTCTGTTTGGAAGTACCACCCGGCAGCCCCGAGGCTCGTTAACAAGAAACGGGAGGGTACGGAGGCTCCGCCCCTTTCTGAAGAATTTCCACACACACACACACACACACATATATATATATATGTATTCATTTGTTAACATATGCATACTTTTGTTGCTCGTGTCGTAGTCTAAATTCTTTTTATTTTTCGATTGCATGTCCTTATGTATAATGTGTTAACCCTACATTGGTTTTCTTTGCAGTTATGGAATTTTTGTCTTATATGGGTTCCAAATTGGAAGACATTGATGCTGTTCCGGAGCTTCCGGAGGTCCAGACCCCAAAAGAGGTTGCTCGTGTGTCTTACGAGGATGATGTTATCGTTTTAAAAGATACTCCAGAAGCTGTCGCGCGCCGGAAAAAGATTGAGGCAGATTATGCCAACCGTCTTGTTAATAAGAAAAAGAATGATAAAGAGGAAATTGCCACCAGCGGAGCTTCCGGGAGGGAGATTAGACGGAAAAGGAAGTCGGAGAAAAAATCTGTTTCTAAGTCTTGCAAGAAAGCTAGACCACAAGTTGATGTTGTGCCTGAAGAAGTTGATGATGACCAGCAAGCTGAGGAGGGGCACATGGTGCGGAGCGTCCGCAGCGTGGGGCTGGGAAGAGCCCTATGGCTGTGAGAAAGATGAGGAAAGAAGCTCGTGAAGAAGGTCATGAGGTTGACGATTCTGATGATGAGGCCTCCGGCACTGGTGGTAATGAGGCAAAGCCATCTGGGGATAATCGTCCTCCATCTTTGGGTATTCCGTGGGTTCCGAATTCAAAAGCTCCATTTAAGGTTACATTTCCAAGAATTCCCCGTGATAGTTGCTTGGAGAAGGATGAAGAGAAAGAGGATTGCATTGCCCGTGCGATGCTTCTGGCCCGTCTTCAAGATGTTGCCCTGATGTAAGTTGAGGAGTTTAGAAGTTCTACCAACGAAACAGCTATCCGCCATATGTCGGAACAAGTAAGTCTTCTTATCCTTTACGGTTTTTTGCAATAGAATTTTAATAGCATAGTACTCATTACATTCTTGTTTGTTTGTGTTTTTTTTTTTTTAGAATGACTACTGGAGGCGTTGGGATTTGATGGAAGCTAAGGTGGAGGACTTGAAGGAAAAAAATAAAGAGTATCGTCGGAAGATCTGGGACCTTAATAATCCAGATTCAGAGTTGCAATCCCAGCAGATGGCTGACACGGAGGCTGACAACGTGGCTTTGAAAAATCAAGCGCAGATGGCGGAGCTTGAAGTGGTTGCTCATCGTAAAAAGATTGAGGAGTTAATGGAAGAGAAGAAAAAATTGAGTGACAATTTATACGAGGAAGATATGAAAGTTGAGCAGCTGAATTCGGAGGTTAATGATTGTAAAATTATTGAGAGGGAGCTGTGTGATAGGCTGCAGGATAAGGACGAGGAAATCAAGAGGATTGGTGCAGATAGGGCGGAGCTTATAAGAGGCATTCCCTCGATATTTGACAAGCTCCATTCAAGCGGAGAGTTCGCAAAGGAGATGGGTAATATGCAGGGTTGTGCTTTGACAATTGGTTTCAATAAGGCACTTAGGAAAGTTAAAGCGCAGGTGCCGGAACTAGATATTACACAGTTTGAAGGATACTAGCGAGAGAGTGTCGCAACTTTGAAGGAAGCAACTCGAAGGTTTGGCGAAAAAAGGTTTGAATATCTTAACGTGGTTGCTTCCGACGCCGACCTCTCCACTGCAGAGATCCTCACTATTCCTGCCCTCGGTGCCTCCGCTCTTGCTCAAGTTACTACCTCTTCCGCTGCACCCTCCAGCTCCATGGTCTAAAATCCTTGATTGCATGTTGGCTTTCTTTGTTTGAACAATTTGATACAATATTTTGTCTGTAATCGGCCTTTGTTGGCCTTACACAACATTCTCTTCCTTTCTTCATAACTATCTGTGGACTACGACTAACTGGTGATGGTCGTAGCTTAATCCATTTTTATTCTATGCATACTTGTTTGTTTATGGTGCTTTTATTGTCGTGTGTATGCAACTTATATATCTTTGAGCAATATATTGTGCTAACAAAGGGTTGTATGGTAGGTCTGGTGTAACTTCCGTAGCATTCATTTGCCTATGGAGTCTTTTCTTTGCCAGGTTTCGATTTCCATACTTGATAAGTCCTTTTAGTTTTATGTGAATGATATTTCTCTCTTTGCAAGACTATTGGGGTCTTGCGACACAAGGTTGCGAGCCTATACGTCTGTTTGCGCAGGCTAAAAGGTAGCCGTAGCGTATTAAGTTTCTTGTGTATATTTGGGAATAAGGAAAAAATTCTAGGATTTATATCTATAATTTTTATACGTGTTATGTAGCGTAGGCTCCGGTTAGCCGTAGCGTGCTTAAGTCTAATCAAGTATTTAGAGAGTTTCCGAGGTTTATATTCATAATTTTGTAAGCATTACATAGCGTAGGCTCTGGCTATCCGTAGCTTGTTTTAATTTAATTAAGTACTTAGAAAAAGTTATGAGGTTTGTACTCACAACTTTGTAAGTACTACACAACGTAGGCTCCGGTTAGCCGTAGCTTGCTTTAATTTAATTAAGTACTTAGAAAAAATTCTATGGTTTTTATCACAACTTTGTAAGTACTACACAGCGTAGGCTTCGGTTGGCCGTAGCTTGCTTTAATTCAATTAAGTACTTAGAAAAAATTTCTTTGTCAGTAGGTAAACTTACCCCCTCATGGAAATAAGGAAAAAATTTCTTTGGTCGTAGAGATTTTCTGGACCTCCAACCCCCTCATGGAAAATTTCTTTGAGCTGAGAACTCCAAGACTCGAACTTGAGACCTTAGGTAAACTTACCCCCGGGACCCACATAGTGGATTTAGAAGGCACCCTGGTCACTAGGGTTTAAGCCAATGGTTATCTAATTACTTATCTAGTTAATTGCTAAATATCTTTTTAAATGTCACAAGTTAACTACTTTTCTAATTACTTGTAACAACCGTCACCTGAGCGTTCGTCTGACTGTATTTTTCCGTTCGAATAAGGTTAGTAACCGTCAAACATAAGTCTAAAGACGTGAGTTTTTATGGATTAAAGTATGATTAAGACATGTCATTTTATTGTATACTAATGTTTTAGACTTTTAAGAGTTGGTGCGAATGTTTGAGGAAAACTAGCTGTTTAATAGAAATGCCTAAATAAAGACTTAAAATACTTTCGTGAGTCAAATATGGTCATGTGACTAGTTTTTGTGTTCGTAATTCAAAAATATATCATAAAATATGGTCAAATCATTTCTATGACATTCGGTGTTCGTCCGGTAAGCAAAAAGGACTAAAACTGTCAGGCGTTCCATTAGTCTGACGGACCTCCCCTCCCTTGGCTCTCCCTATAAATAGAAGACCAGCCTTTTGCCCTCTTTTCCTTGTTTTGTTCGTTCACATAGCTACACACATACTCAAGGTTTTCTTTCAAGAATTTTAGCAAAATTTTCTATTGATTTTCGGTTCTAAACGCGTGTAAATCAATCAAGGCTTCAATCATCGATCAAGAAACAAGTGTGTATTATCATAATCATCATCAAAAACGTGGGTAAGGTTGTTCTTCATCTATTTAATTCGTTCTATGTGTATATATACATTTACTTTTTCGGTATTTATCAAAAGCTAAGTGAATCATGTTGTTTGATTGTGGATTGTGCATCTTTCGGTTACATTTGTGTGTAAGAAACGAATTGAACCTTGATTAAGGCTTTGATTTGACATATTATGCATTCATGTAATTGGTTTTGTGCAACTACATATTGAAGATATCCTTTACTTGGCTAAAAGACTCAAAAACTAGTCGATTTCGTATCCTAGATCAAGATTTGTGCAATTGTCAATTACATGACGTATGAAATCGGTTGAACATCATACTTTTTGTACTGAATTGTGTAACTTTTGTGCATCCAAGACCCATGGGTATGAATTGGCTAGCCATAATCTTCGTCGTTTTAACAAAATCGCATCGAAATCGTTCGTTTTTGCTCAAAATGCGTCCAAATCCGACCACGGACAGGTCTAGCTCGACCTCTACCTGGTCTAGCTTGACTTAGGCAGGTCTATCTCGACCTCAATCAGGTCTAGCTCAACCTCTGCTGGTCTAGGTCGACCTCTCATGGATTCTGTCGCTTAAACGTCTCGTAAAGTTACTAGTTTGACCCGAAATGACTTGTTTTAACTCTCGGACCCTTAAGTTCTGGTAATAACTCATTTTGACCTCTGTCCAGGTCTAACTAGACCTGTCATGGTCGAGTTCAACCACTTACCTACTCATATAATCGATTTCTTTGGCCCTTCGTGTCCATACGCGCTTAATCGGTTCTTAAACTTGACCAGTTTTCTCAAAAAGTCTAGTTTTGGTCCAATTGATTAACGTGTGATTAAATGGTTTCAAAATAACATTTTTGGGCTGTAGTTGGTCGAGTTCAACCATAAGGTTGAGCTCAACCTCAACTCGTTTCGGTTTCGTAAGCTTTTCGGTTAAAATCTCTGGTTTCGTCTAATTTTGATTAAATTCGAGTAAAACTTATTTTGGGCTATGTAATGATTTGAAACTTAAGAAAGGTCATTGGTGTCAAATCCAGACTCTTGTTCGGTTTATTCGAGTCTCGTAAATTTTAACAAACGTCGTTTTAAAAGTTAAATAAAGACATATGGACTTAAAGGCATTTCTAATAGGCTAAGACTTAAGACAAAAGACTTTTATTGTGACTTGCCATGTACTATTGATAGGTGTTGATTGTCATGTACTTTGATTGTGCTTGTCGTGCTCGTTCGTTATACTTTCATAACACCTTTCGGGTGAGTTTCGTAGCCCCCTTTTTATTACAAGTTTTGGGGTGGAAAGTATACTTATTTTTCAAACAGTTTTGTCGATTTCTGCTTTATGTTCAATATTGAGCCTGTGCGTATAGAGTTACTTGTGCCATTTGACGTACTTTTGTCTTGTTGTGCGTGTGTGATTATGTTTTTGTTATTGTGCTTATTGACGTGCTTTTATGTGTATTGGAGACTTGAGACTTTGGACTAAGGAAGGTACCGTAAGGCCGGACTTTGAGACATTGAGACTTGAGATTTTTGGACTTATTATGGCGTAACTCTGCTCGTTATATATTGAATTATTACCTGTTAGACTTAAAAGAATCGACAAAAGACTTATTTCTTCGACTAGACTTTTGACATAAAACCTAAGTACTCACCAACCTTTGTGTTGACACGTTTTAGTATACTTTTCAGGTACCCAGGCTAATCAGGGATAAAGACTGTTATGCTAGGCTTGGACTTCGGAGATTAGAGCTCCGTTATGTATTGTTAGACTTAAAGGCTACATGCCTTGGACTATTTCTTTATGGACTTGTTTGTAATAAGCTATTTTAGCACTGTTATGACTTGAACTCATGTTTTTGGAAATATATTTATTATATTCTATTTCATTTAGCGGTATCTATGTAATTCCATGTCGTGCTGTACTTTTCATGACACCTCATGTTTTCATCAACGGTGAGGTGTTACATTACTTATGTACTTTGATCTTTGTTCGCGGGGATAAGAGCTTTTTTCTTTGTCAAAATTCGTGTTACTAAACAAAAGTGATGTCTTGCCAAACACGCAATGGGTTGTGAGGCTAGCTGGCCAGCTAAGTTATACCATGTCCAACTTATGACCCCTTATGGCACAACAAAATTTAGCTAAGATTTAGATCGTCACTTTAATAGTTCCTTCTCTCATTTCCCCTATGAGCTCGTGCGTTTGTTGTAACATCCAAAAATTATTTTAAGGTAAAAAGTTAACCCTTTTTGTAGTTTTGGCACTAAAATAAGTTCCTAGTATTTTATATTTGGATACGGGGATAATTTAGTTAGAACTTTAGCGGATAACGGGTACAAAAATTAAAAAGGAGCGTAGCATTTCCTTGTATTGCCAGCCAAGTTCTTCCCTCCCTTAGCCACACTTCCATTACCTTCTTCATCCTTCTTGATTATCCAATCCAACTTAAATCCATGCAATTGAGACTTCTAATCTCAAATTAAAGATTCATCTATCAAGCATAATAATAATCATTCTCTTGAAATCAAGAAATTAAAAGTTAGGGTTTGAGTTGGAGTGGTGGTGGTGGCCGAAAATCCAAGAGGAAAAAGAGGGGAAAAGAAATTTATGACCTAAAGTCTTAAATTAAGTTCTTGAATCCTTTGAGATATTGATTCTTAACCTAATTTCTTCTCCCATCTAAGAATTAGGTTTCTTGAAAGGTGGAATTTGGGGATTTTGCTAGTAATGGGTTTTTATATGATTTTCCCCAAATTCTTGTATATTATGAGTTAGTTATTGAGTTGCTTATTGAAATTTATTATAATGAGAATAATGGAAGTGAAATTCCAAATATGACAATGGTGATTTTGCTAGTCAAGTGAAGTAATGTTGATGATGATGATGATTTCTTGAATTAATATGATAATTTTTGTAAGTAAGCAACTCAATGACTTATTGGGGTGATTAGAGGTTAGGAATGCTACTGAATGGTTAGTTTGGCTATGTTGAAATAGCTAGGAATGTGAATATTGCCTTATATGAGTATTATGATATCTTGATAGGTTGAAATTGTTGCTATTGTGGTTATCTTGATTTGTTTGTTGTGTCGCGAAGAAGGTGAATATACTTGCATATCTTTGTACATTCATCGGGTCAATTACCATACGATGTTGAGCAATTTCCATGTGTGGTAATTGATTTGGCGTTAAGCCTAAGTAGTAGCTTTCTTTGATTACAGGCCTAATTGGTGGCCATAGCTCATGTGGAGCATTGTTATTGTAATATTTTATTGTGATTGTAATCATTTGCTTATATGGATCTATGTAATGCGTTGGCACAAAGGTGAGTATTATAGATATGACACGGCGGTGTCATAGTCTATATGCGACAGTCCTTTGTGTAGTGCCCTCCTTCGTTTATATAATTGTATGCAAGCATATTCACTAAGCATTCGCTTACCCGTTTAGTTTATACCATTTTATAGGTAGTTCCGGAAGAAGGAACTAGGCTTTGTTGATTGAAGTGTCGTCGATTTGGATTGCTAGTGATTTTGGAAGGTAGTTTGACCATTCGCGGAAGAATGGTATCCTTTTGGTTAGAGACTTAGATGTCCCTCTTTATCTTGGCTCTTGGTACATGTTGGATTTTTGATGGTCATGCTTTTGGTTTTGCAAAACTTGTTGGTTGACTTGAAATGTGGCAATTGGGGTAAAAGACCCATTTGATGGTGTATATAAGTGTGGGATCAAATTGATGTTATAAACATGTTTGTAAATGTGTCAATATCTTGTTTGAAATCTGAAATGTTGTCCATGAAGTGTAGTGTTAAATTTGAAAGTTGTATGTTGATCAAAGTGCTGAATTTTTATGGTGGTGTTGCTGATCTGGCCCTCACTACGGCGCAATGAGGGTGAGTCTTCCCACTGCGGCGCAGTGGGAATCTTCTGTTCTGCAGGGTGCTTTGCTCCCACTGCAGCGCAGTGGGGATTGCACCTTCCCACTGCGGTGCAGTGGGTATACTCTGTAAAAAAAAAAATCTTGTTTCTTTTATAAATCGAGCCTAGTCGTTTCATTTGTCAAACTCAATTCTGATTGCCTTTTTCATATTCTATATATATATAATTAAAAACAGTGAATCGGGTTTTGTGCCTCTCACATTTCAACAATATTTTGATATTTTTTCCTTCTTTGTAGTTTATCCTCATTCTAGCTTCTCACACTCTCCCTGTAATTTGGCCCATATGATAAAGCTCAATTTTCAAATCAAACCAAATTCTGAAATTCATGAATACTCCTCCATGCATTTTTTTTTTCATTAAAGTGTTTATATAATTTTATTCAAAAACCATGGACTTTGCACCAATTTTTTATATGACGTTTATTTATAACAAGATTTTGCGATTTTACTTATATTTTCAATACCTAACCTATAATAGTGCCTACTTTTATAAGTTATTATTTTAATATTGTTATGCTAAATATTTCAACAATATTTTAATATTTTTTCCTTCTTTGTAGTTTGTCCTCATTCTAGTTTCTCACACTCTCCCTGTAATTTAGCCCATATGGTAAAGCTCAATTTTCAAATCAAACCAAATTATGAAATTCATGAATTCTCTTTGCAGATTTGCCCGTGTGAGATACTTTGTACTATTTGTTACTTTTTGAATAATCAACCTATCTATATTACTATATAAAAAATATAGCTCTATGTTAAAAGTTATAAAAAATAGGACACGTGAATTGACCAAACTACTGTTAATGAATTAAATTATCAACATCTCTTAATATAAAATTACATCATCAGTTTATTATATTATAAAATATTTCCACTATCTTCTTTAAATAAAACATATTTACATTAATTATCTATAGCATTTGATGCTACCGCCACCATCCATAGATTATATTCTCAACATTATTAGTGAACATTTTAGTGACAAATTAAGAATTATATGTAGTAAATCAGTATGACACATATATTGCTTTCTATTTCTATTTCGCTTTACAATTAATAAAATAGGGTTAAGTCACTGGATGAACAATGTACTTTTCCTCATTTATATGGTTGCCCATTAAACTGAATGACTAATGTATTTTGCCTCATTTACATGGTTGTCTATTGAACTAGATTATTAGTATATATCACCAACATAGTTTTCTATTTTTTACTTAGTTGACCAAATATGGACCTGATGACTTACAATAACAGGTTAAACTCTATATTTACTTTTTATTTTCTCATAAATTATCTTCATCATCTTAATCAATTTTCCAGGCGAACATTCCGGTAAAAATTCCGGCAACCATGTTCTTTCGTTTCAAATTGACCCAAACTTCCAAAAACTGGGTCATACTGGGTCGTCAGTGCATAAATTTGGGTGACACTGGACTTTAAAATATTTTCAGGTGAGTTATTATTGGTCAAAAGGAAAAGTGAAATTCTAGAGTACGGATCATAACGGATTGAGTTGATTGTTGGGTTGTTAAATTTCTGAAAAATAAAAATAAAAATAGAGATTAACTTGTGATTGTAAGTCATCAAGACGACATTTGGTCAACCATGTAAAAATTAGATAAGTATATGGATGATGTATATTAATAATTCAGTTCAATAAGCAACCATGTAAATGAGGAAAAATACATTAGTCATCCAGTTCAATGGGCAACCATGTAAATAAAGATTAACCTGTTATAGCAAGTCATTAGGTCAACAGTTGATCAACCATGTAAAAAATTAAAAAGTATATGTATGATACACATCAATAATCTAGTTCAATGGACAACCATGTAAATAAAGAAAAGTACGTTGTTCATCTCGTCACATAAACCAATAAAATATTTGGGCAAATCATATTCTATTTCATCGCGAGTATATGTTCACCCCTCATAAAAGCGAGAGCAGTTATCTAGTTAATTTGTGTAATTTCCATCTTCATTGTCCGGGACAAGCATTGCTTTACCAAACTCTATTTTACCGAACAAAAGGACCGACTTTTCTTACCAAACCTGTGACAGGTTGTGAGGCTGGACGAGGTACGGCCCGTTATGGTACGGCTTAATCCGGTTAAAAAGACCAAACGGATGGAGATCTGTTAAAATTACGGTTACTAAGTAATCATTTATAAATACAATTATGACGTCTAAACTACTTTAGTTAGAATTCAAAGAATCACTACAACTTCCGAAAATGTCAACAAACCTTCTTTCTCCTCCACCACCATATCGGAGCTCCGGCAATCCCACGCTCACTTTATCAAAACTGGTCTGATTACCCACCCATTTTGCGCCAGCCGTCTACTATCCTCCGCCGCCACCGTATCACCACCACATTCCCTCTCATACGCACACTCCATTTCCACACACTTACAAAACCCAAATTTATATGCTTACAACACCTTAATCCGTGCATATGCCAACAGCCCGACACCCGAAACCTCGTTCAATCTTTTTATCAAAATGATGTTTGACAGTAAAGTTGACCCAAATAAATATACTTACACCCCTGTATTGAAAGCTTGTTCAGTTACTAAAAATGTTGGTCTTGGAAAACAGGTTCATGGGCATGTGATAAAATGTGGGGTTGATGATCATGTGTTTGTTTGTAATACTTTGATTCATATGTATGGGAAAGGCGGGTCTTTTGAGATTGACGGTAAGGTGTTTGATGAAATGTCTGACAGAGATGTTATTTCGTGGAACGTGGTTTTGAGTGCTTATGTTGATATGGATATGATGGAATTGGCGCGTGGGTTGTATGATGACATGCCTGAGAGGAATGTGGATTCTGGGAATATAATGATTTCTAGGTATTTTAGGGATAGATTGGTTGTTGAGGCGAGACGTGTTTTTGATGGGATGTTAGTGAAAGATTTTGTTTCTTGGAATTGGATTATAAAGGGGTATGCTCATAATAGGGATTTTGATCAAGTTTTTCAGCTTTTTGAAGATATGAGGAAGGTTGAGATGGTGCCTGATGATGATACATATGTTATCGTGTTGTCTTGTTGTGCTAGTGTGAGTGGTTTGACCCAAGGGGAATGTGTTCATGGTTATATTCATAAGAACAGGATTGAAGTGGGAGGGTTTTTAGCTGCTGCGCTTGCGGTCATGTACTCAAAATGTACATTTTTGTATTCGGCATTGGGATTATTTTATGTCGATTTGAAGGATGCTAGTATATGGTGTTCAACGATAACTGATTTACAATTCCGTGGCTTTGATGATTGCATTAGGATTGTTAAAATTGTTTAATAATGGATATGCGAAATATTGTCTTAAACCCAATGAGGTCATGTTGGTTAAGGTTTTATCACATTTGTTCGATGAATTAATGGCAGATGGTTGTACACTAGATGAAGGTTACAAAATATTTGAACTTATGGTTCACACTCACAAGATCAAGCCCACAATCGAGCACTATGGATGTATGGTAAACTTTCTTGGCCGATTTGGACTGTTAAAAGAGGCTGAAAAACTTGCAAAAGAAGTTCCGTTTGAAGAAGCTCGGATTGTCTGGGAGTCTCTTTTGGGGGCTTGCAGACGTCAATGACGTTGAAATGGAAGAGCGTGTCGCTAATAAGCTTCTCAACTTAGATCCACTGGACAGTGATGGTTATGTTCAGTACTTGATAGATGTTCATGAAACGTAGCTAGATATTTGCTTTAAGCTTAAAACCTTCTAAGGTAGTCTTTAAGTTATTTAAGAGTTTTTTTTTTTTTTTTTTTTGTCTAGTCGAGATCAAGTATCAAAATAACTAACTCGTTTAAACGAAAATATATATGATAAGCAAAAATAACTAAGTTAAAGTGTTAAAAGTAACAATGAGGAAGTACACCAATAAATCTTTTGGACACAAAACCAGACATGAACATCAGATAAGAATCCTTCAACTTCAAACCGATATGAGGCCGAAATCCTTTTCCCATTGCAACTTTCATATAAGACTTCTTTTCCTCCTTCATCATCATGGAACACCTATGCTTTGTTAATTGAGACTTACAATTAGTATCTTCCACCATGACCTCAGATTCTTCTTCAAGGATGGTTTCGAGTTTCGCTTGAAGAATTTGATCAATATCCATTCGTGCTTCGGTTTGTAAACTTCGCTTGCTTCTCCAAACGGGCACAACCCACCACATTTGTCTACCTCTTTTCCTCATGATTATTTGTTTGTATATACTAGCTAATAAAGAAGGTTGGTTTGTAAGTTTTGTATATATATAAAAAGAAGGCTAGCTAGGGTGTGATATTGATGCTTTACAGGGTGGTTTGATGATGAAATGTTTCTTAGATATATAGTAGGTGAATGACCTTTAATATTCCACCAAACGTACTCCTTTCTCATTATTAGAAGATAGGATAAGGTATATCTAAATTATACTCGTATATGTGTACTCATGCATGCTAAAGATGCTTAGCTAATTATTAGTGTAGTTTTAATATATAGTAATCAAGTGCTTAATTATAATAATAGTTTATTATAATATTAGAAAGTACAGTTACCACTAAAACATAACTTTAAACTAAAGTTGATATTATAATGTTTTGTATTGTGAGTAATTATTAAACAACATGTATCTATTCCAGGTTATCCTTGTCACAAACAACATACGAGTAATTAGAAAGCCGTATTAGCTTTCTAGTAATTCGTCTCTCAAGTACATTTTTTACCAACAACAATATTTATTTATCGTTTTTACAAACATCCACTTAATCTTCCATCTCTTACACCCACAATTTTTGTCAGGATTATTCTCCACAAACACCTAAAGATATATATGTTTCACCTTGATATTTTTCATTTACAGCAATACTCTTTCCATAAACATTGTGCATATGACCATGTCACCATTTCTATGTGCACCTTTGATATGAGTAGTCTAAGTAGGTGAATAAATAACTTAGATTGTACCATTTCAACATTAGAAAAACTAAAGAAACGATATGTTAATAATATTTTGACCAATTACAATTGTGAAACAATAAAGTTATCATAAGTTATGTTGTTTTTTGCTATATATGTATAGGTACAGGTTAGGTAAAACATGCAGTACCTATCTTAGGTAAAGTAAGGGGGATTATAAAAAATTCCAGAGGAGGTTATGTAAAATTCAGGGCGGGATATGTGTGTTTATCAAATTCAAAAATTTAATATATAACTTTTTTTAATGTGACAGTACCTAATTTTAGGTAAAGTCTATTTTACTTATGTATTTAATAGTTTTTGGTAATGATAGTTGAGAATGATGTAAGCATATATCACATGGGTTCACCTATTAGAAATTCAAATTACCAAGTTATAACGTTTTTATAGAACAATTAGTAATAAATTAAAAGTAATAATAATTATATATATATTTTATAATAAAAAGTCATAAAAGAGTAGAACTTCGAAATTCCAGTGAAATGAAATTGGTTAATCAAATTGAATCTAGTAACGATTATGTTATCGAATGTTGATAATATTATACCACATATTATTATCACAAAAAGCCAAAACTTTTTATAGCTAAGATTGAAAATAATTATTTTAAAAGTTAGCTTATAAATTTCAGTATCTACCAGTAAACTAAAACATGATTGAATCTTTTTTTAAACATGTGCCATAATACTTGAAGGACACATGTTTTTATTATTAAAATACATATTAATACTAATAATTATCTAAAATATCGTTCTTTTTATCTTATTACTAAAAAAGTTTCATATAGATTAAATTGATTATTTTAATGATTTACCTGTTTTTGTATATGGGAATGTTATCACGTATAGGGGTGTTAACGAGACGATACAGTTTGCGAGCTACCCGAATTTGACTCATAAAATATTCGAAATCGACTCGGTTTTAGTCGAGCCGAGTTCGAGCTCGAGCTACTCGAGTAGACTTTTGAGTCGAGCTCGAGCCTCAATATAGCCTGCTCGAAAAGCTCGCGAGCTTAATTGAACTTATACTTATTTACAATATTACCCTTAAATATTATATATTTTTACATAATTTATATTCTACCAAGCTGAGCTTAATCGAGTCGAACTTCAATTTGTCTAGCTTATAAGAGGAATTTGATTTAATACTTATTTTTAAATATTTAATCGAGCCGAGTTGAGCTTGAAAGTATCGATTCGTAAAGCGAGCTCGAGCTCGAGCTTGAATATAAAGGCTCGGTCGAGTTTCGAGCTTCGAGTTTTACAATCGAATCGGGCTCGAGCTTGGTAGTGTGTCGGCTCGATTACACCCCTAATCACGTACCAATTGTTGGATCAATTTAATATATTAGTTAATTAGTGTTCAGACCCGTTCATTAGATAGATAGTTTCAAGATATATAAATTTTATAACAATTGTGAAACAAAAAGTGTATGACCAGTGTCACAACTTAATGAATACGAAAACTAAAGAAGAAACATATGAAAATTAATTTCATATAAATATTGATTTCAGTTTATCCTTTTTTTTAACTTTAGTTAAATAAAAAGAGAAACAAAAAGTGTATGACCAATATCACAACTTAATCAATACGAAAGCTAAAGAAAAAACATATGAAAATTAACTTAATATAAATATTGATTCCAGTTTACCCATTTTTTTCCAACTTTAGTTAAATAAAAAGAGAAACAAAAAGTGTACGACAAATATCACAACTTAATCAATACGAAAGTTAAAGAAGAAACATATAAAAATTAACTCCAAATAAATATTGATTCCACTTTACTCATTTTTCAACTTTAGTTAAATAAAAAGAAAAACAAAAAGTGTAGAGTATATAATTTGAAAAATACATACCAATTAATAAACAAATACCATCTCGAACGTTTTGATTTTCTTCGGGTTGTTCCATTCCGAAACAGTCCATACATGCACAGCACGGAGTCATAGATGATGGTTAACATGTGTTGGCTTAAAATTTTCAATATGAACTAATGTGGTCTTATTTTTTGTTGTTAAAGAAAAATCCAAAATGAACCTATAATGGACAATGAACTAAATTAAAAGAGATAAAAATAACAATAACATAAGAATTCAAAAACTTTTTTGGTAATCGTAGCTTTTTTTCGCCGTAGATTTTTTCATAGAGTTGAGAATATGTGAGGGTTTTTTTAAGTGGTATATATATATATATATATAGATAATAATAATAATAACGATTTTTTTATAAGATTTTTTTATTAAAGGTCAGCCATTTTTTATTAAATAAATATTAAAAAAAAATAGAGGATTAATAAAGATAGAATATTAGGGTAAAGGAGGGGGATTAGGGGTGCAAATGTACCCCCAACCTCCTCTATTAAAAACATAGAGGATTAATAAGGAAGAAGTATTAGGCTAAATGAGGGGATTATGAATGTCAAGTGTAACTGTTGGTCCAGTTTTGGCTATAAACTGGAGCTCTCCAGCTGCATCTGGAGAGCATGAAGAATTGTCTGAAATATTAGAAGTCCAGTTGCATTGTACAATTTAAGCAACTGATGACTTCCTCCAGTTAAGATTTGAAGACATAAATCTGAAGACCTTCCAGTTGAAGTCGAAGACAACAAGTGGAAGAAAGGAAATGGCAATGGCAGCAAAGCCCAGTTGACATTTCACCAGATCAATCAACTGGAGATCCTTTAGTGTAAATGCCTTTACAAAGCTTTACACTGATTACGAGGAGGACCTTTTACACTACATCCTTTTAACCGGACAATAATCTTGTCTGTGGATAAAAGTGCAAAGATGTAGAGTGGTTGAATAAAGTAACATTTTGTCTTACTTTATTTAGCACACACAAAGGATTATTTACTAATACTTTTGTGTGCTGTAAACCATATTTGTACTTCGAAGTTGAGATCCCAATGCTCATACTTCGACTATAAATAGAGGTCCTTGCCCAAGCATTTCAACAACTTTGCAAACACATACATTCTGCAATATTTGTGAACTTGTGCAATATTCTCTCAATAACAAAAAGGAACATTTCACAACTTTAAGTGTTTCGATTGTTAGGAGAATTTCCAAGTATAGATCAATTGTATTTCATAGGTTGTTAGCATATTTACATCTTTGTATTATCTTGGTTCCGCAACAACCTTGTATTTTATTGAACAATCAATAAATAAAATACACTTGAAAGTTACATATTGTCTCACAAATTATAAATATTTGTCATTCATTTATTGCTTTGTATTTACTTATTCTGACTGTCACCTTAATAAGTAACTTTCCAGTTAACCTGGTACACAATCACTCTAAACTGGCCACGTCCAGATTAAGTGATTGTGTTGCAAAGTACACTCACCATTGACATAGAGGTGTCTTCAGCACTCATCTAGTAATAGTTGGGACTTACAAGTGGTATCAGAGCAGGCAGGTTGAATTGTTTCAATTGTATAACCTAAGTCTGTTTGATGGCTGCTGAAGGTGAGAATGGTTCTGGTCCCCAAAATGAAACTAATCCTAATCCTAACATTAATGTAACAACTCCTTTGAACACCAATCCTCATCCTCCTCCTACTCCTGGAGTTAGCCATGTCCATGTACACTATTCCAATACTCCAGTTCCCAAATTTGATGGGAATGGTGAGACCTTTGGTACATGGAAAGCTAGAATGCTCTTGCATTTTGGTGGGATAGAGAGGTATATGTTGAAAATCCTCAAGGATGGACCATATATACTCGAGTATCCATTACATTATTTCAACATTAGGCCCTTAACGTGCAACGTGACATGGCAATCCTACTAGAGTCTAGTGTACTACATGTACAGATCATCCAACAATCAAACATCAATCAAACCTCACATATTTCAATCATTATACCCAATAATATAAGCATACATAAATATATCCCAATTAACCCCACCGTTATCCCCATAGCTCAACATACGTACGGGATATAGTTACCAAGGTTTATTACGAAAATACAACATTTTTATCGTGTACCTCATGTGACAAAAATAGTTATTTTACCTCAAAGCAAATAAAAATGCAACTTTACTCATTACTCCCTAACGTCGAGATACCTAAACCATAAAATAAATAAGACACTACTATAAAGTAACTAAATATTTAAACATATCGAAAATAAATACATCAATTTTTCTAACTTACATCGTAACTAGTGCGTCTCAATTACAACTCCTAATACTTACAATTTACCCAACCTTGACTCGATGACTGTTGGAATTAAAGACAATGACCAAATTATTCAATGACCATTTTACAATAAGATACAGAAAGTACTTTAAAAACTTTTTCTTGAAATAACCCATGTTGGCTAATTGGACTTGACATTCACTTTTAAGTTTTAAAATAAACATTTATATTTAATTAAGTAGGCCATGAATGACATAAATCTGTGATATTTTTACTTCATGTGCTATTATGTAACAACAGTAAGGCCAAACACTAGCTATGAGTATATTATAATCAAGTCATATTTGGTCCTACAAGTAACAAAGCTTAAACATATACTTATAAAAACGGCAATAGCAGGTGTTTGAAAAAATGACCTTATAAGCACTTCAAAGTTATCCTCATTTAAAATATGACACAAGTAACAAAAATGACATAATTAACAACTAATGACATTTTTATATGCATGCTACACCTAAGACAAAATCCCTTTGAGTCTCACGAGTAGATTAAAAAAAATGAGTTTCTTGCTCTTGAAAAAATATTATAAAAACCTTGCTTACCAGACTAGAATTATGACCTTCTACTATATATTATAGTGATATTCATCTTTACGTAACTAAATAGTTAACTTAGTATATTTATCCATTTATTAAGACTGATATATGTACACGTGAATATGCAAGGGTATAGTACCTAGGCAACTTTACTATAAACCATTTGCATATGCTGAACTATAATTTGACTATAACAAACATATATGTGCAGCAGAACGAGTTCAAGTAGTCTAACCGTGAGAATGACCTACCTTATTGTGGTTTTCACGTAACAGCAAATTAAATCATAATAGGCTACGAAACGGGGAATTAAAACTCGTCACTTTAGAATACGTTTTAATGGCTGACAAGAACTCGACACGATAAACTTTTGCTACGTCCTATCATAACAACATGTACAATACAAACTAGCTAGGATTAATATGTTTCCATCATTCCGCGAAACCCATGGACGGAACTTATAAGGGACGAGAGGGGTTGTAGCCCCTCCAAGGATCTCAGTTATAACTACAAAATTTACATAAGAAAGTTTTAGAAAGTCAATATATAATAACTTAATCAAAGTATTTAGTGATAGTGGTGCGCATTCGATACACGTAAACAACCAAATTTGTTTATAAAGGAAAAAATAACCTTAAATTGTTTAATGTTTTATAATATTAACAATCTTAAGTTTTTAAGTGTATGTTAGTTTATACGTAATCATATGATAAAGAATCTAAAAGTTTCTCCCTTTTATTAGTTTGAAGAACTTGGGGTTCAATCCTCATTAACAACAAAATGAAATATGATTTTTTTTAATAACATTATCTTTATCTTTAAAAAGGGATCTTTCTCAAACGGTATTTTACTCATTTCTCATAGAAGATAGGATAACTGTATCTCGATGTTAGTATAATAGCCCCCCTTAAAAAGATGGTCAAGTTCCGTCACTAGCGAAACCCAAAAGCTACAAACTTAGTTTCGCGAAACTTAAATCCGTTTAATCTTCCAAGAAGACACTACATCGTTAATAAAACTCGTTTTATATCAAGCGTCCTGAGCGATTCGTTACGAAAATTTATTTTTAAGCTTACATGTATACCCTTCTAGACATAATAACAACAATAACCAGGATATACCATGTTGATAACGAAACCCAAAAACTAATACATCTAACTACCATAAAACATACGACTCCGAAATAAGTTAAAAGACATAATAACAATATGCCTTTCAAAGGTTTTGAACCCGTGACCAATATTTGGCTGAAAGCTATAAGGGGCATTAAATGTCCAGTTGGGCTAAATCCCAAGGACTAGAAGCTCGATATTTAGTGCAAAAGTTCGAAAGTTGTTTAAATTGTCAAAAGTATGAATTTGATGGGGACGACCTTTGCAGAAACAAGAGTTGTCCGATTCTGTAACTTTTCACAAATTTTACCGAGGCTTCGTTTGATATTTTCGTGACTTGAAACTCATAAAATAGACTTATATTAATATATTAAGAAGGTTCCAATTGTCATTTTTCAAATTTGATAACTTTGATTTTTGACGAAAAATTGTCGTATTTTTTTAAGTATAATTTAACTAAATTTGTGTTTCTATTATTTTCATGTTCATACTTTTCGGTCTAAATCGAGTTGTGTTGTTTCACTTTTATTAATAGGCACAACAAATATTAAAAAGGGATAAATGCAAATTTCGTCTCTGTGGTCATTCAAAAGCGAGTGTTTCATCCCTCCGTTAGTTTTTGATTTTTTTTCATCCATGTGGTGTGACTTCGTCCCTATCTCTGTTAAGTCTCCCCCACGTGCAAGTCACATGAGGGGAAATTTTATCTCATTTTTTTTATTGGATGGTGGGTCTCGATATATAAACAACCACCGTCCCATTTTCCCATTTTTCATCCCTGTGCTCTCTCTCACTCCCACCCTTTTGAATTCCCCTAACAAAAACACACACCAAAACACCATGGATGCTCCACGATGGTGTAAAAGACAACCAGATGACAACAATAATCTGAAAGATGTTTATGGTAAGTATTAATTTAGGTTTTTCATAAAAAGAAGTTTATTTAGGGTGTATTTAGGTTTTTTTAGGGGTTTTGCAAAAAAAAGAGCTAATCATTTTTTGTATTTTTTTTTGTTGTTTCCTACAGATATTTAAAAGGATCTGTTTACCATGTACGTTCATTATGATGGTAAGTTCACAAAAAACTCTAATAGAGAATACGTCGATGGAAAGATTCAAGCTTTTGACTTTATTGAGTATGATCTATTTTCTATGCATGACATGAATGATATGGTTAGACAAATTGACAATGATAATGGTTTAATGTATTATCATTTTTTACTTCCTGAAAAAGATTTGGATGTTGGTCTTAGACCATTAGAAAGTGATAGAGATATTATTAAGATGATAAGTTATGTTCCTAAGTTTCAAGAAATTAATGTGTATGTGGAACATGGGGTTACCACATTAGAGGATCATTTTCTCCCTAAATTAGGGTGTATTATAGAGGAAATTGATGCTGAGCTGAATGTAGTTGACTTTAAGAATTCTAGGTTTAGAAAACCATTGTTGATTGAGGGTCCTGGTGAACAGAGTAAGCAACCAATTAAAGAAACAAAATGTAATTGAAAATGCAATACCAAATGTCATGAATGTAGAAGAGAATGTGGATGGTTATGGCTCAAATGTAGAATGTAATGACACAAATGTAGAAGATAATGAAGCAGATAAAGAAGAGAATGAAATAGAGGAACAAGAGAATGAGAGCAGAACAGAGGGAGATGATAGTGAGGATGGTGATTTTGAACCTGAGAAAGAAAGAAAGAAATGTTGGGGATGATGACAGTGAGGAGGATGAACATTTAGGTTGTGGTGTAGCACTTGAGAAAGAAGGAGATGATGACTATGAAGTTGACACGAAAAACCTTCAGTTTAACTTTGAGAAAGAAGTAAAATCCAATGAGAAAAAATAGTTTTGTTTTGCTTCTAATAACTGACTAAATATTTAAAGCAACAATATTACATTGAAACAACAATATTATACATTGAAACAACATCACAATACAAACTAGCTTCCAACTTAATAATACTTTAAAAAAGAAAAAAACCCTAAAATCATATGAAAAAAAACCAGCTAAAAACCAAGCATTTCTTCAATCTACCCACTTGATCGTTTTTTTCTTTCAAACTAGGTTCCAAGTTGTTTTTGGCTCTTAGCAATCCAGGAATTATATCAGTCGATCTTTTACACATTAATGAATCTACCTATCCAAGAAAACCACAAATTTTTGATTCCTGGTAATATCAAGAAAACCACCCGGATTCAAGAAAACCACAAATTTTTGATTCCTGGTAATATCAAGAAAACCACCCGGATTCAAGAAAACCACAACCATTTCGATTTTCAAATCAAAAGAAACAAATAAAATTAAAATTAGGGTCGGGAATACTGATCCCGTATAGATATCCGAGAGACTAAGACACACGATTAAACCAATATACAGAGGCTTAAGGGGAAATAGGGATGCAAGGAAACCGGGTCAGATGGAACCCTATCCGGGTCAGATGGAACCCTATCCGGATCGGATGTAACCCTATCTAATTAGGGTCGGATATTTACATATATCCAAGAAAGATATATATGTATATTAGGGAAACCTGTGAGATACAAAGAAACGAACAAGAACGGCCAAAGAATAAGTATATATATGTATCGAAATCGATCAAGGAGGACACATACATGATTGAAAATGATACCAAGTGAACGGGCCGGGTCGGACCCTATTAGGGCAGGCCTCCTCCCTTCTTGAATATGATACACGAGGAAAAAGAATGTAGAGATCGATCTCAAGATATACCTACAAAGAAACCGGGTGAGGAACCGGGTCGAATCTAAGGGAGGAAGGACTAAAATTGTGTTTTAATTCTTTCCCCTCTCTAATATCCCGCCTCTAATATATAAAAATATATGTGTGCGTCCTGCTTCTCTCTCCCTCTTTAATTAGTTGCTTATAATACTTGGAATTAGGGTCCTGGATTCGGCTCACTATAGCAGTGGGCTAGGCCCAATGCACTTGAATTCTTGTACATTATATTTACTTAATATATATGCACACATATATATATGAACAACTTAGTAAATAAGTATACGTTACGTTATTGCTACAAAAAGGATATTCACTGTACATGAATCTTAGAAAGATTTATGTAGCCCTCCTGAATATTCCTATATAAATACTCTATCAAGAATTCTTCAAACGACATTCATTCAATTCACATTTAATGCTCACAATCAATCAAGATTCATTCAATATCTATCTCATATTTATTACTCAATCATTCCACTTTAAACTCGTCAAGAGTTTGTTAGGTTTGCACTGATTCATCAGGAGAGTAATGATTGTGTAATAACCCTAATTCGTCACTGAGCCAATTACTTAGGTTCAAACAAATACTTACACTTCTTGAACAAAAACATAAAAACGACGACCCGGATTCAGTGGTGTCCATGATGTTTTCACAACAGAAGGCTTCCCACAAAGACAATATCCTATCATCAATTGAAAAGTGGAGGTGAAATTAGGGCTCAATTGAAAAAGGGGAGAGAAAAGGGGGAAACAAACGGGTTGGATAAATGATTTATGTTGATTTTTGGCATTTCTATATGACTTATATGAGCCAAAATAAGAAATTGCCCCTCACGTGACATGCACGTGAGGGGTCTTAACAGAGGGATGTTAACGGAAAGGACAAAAATTACACCATTGGGATGAAAAAAAATCAAAAACTAACGGATGGATGAAACACTCGTCTTTGAATAACCACAGGGACGAAATATGCATTTTTTCCTATTAAAAATAATTACGTGGATCGTGCATCGCGCACAGATATTAGAACTAGTATATATTGTTAAGTCTTGGATTCGCTGACAAGACTCGCTCACTGACGTATGTCGTCAGCTAGTGTTCAACGAGTCCAGTGACGCTCTTCAGCGGGTTGGATGCTGCCCAAATGTCTGTCATGGCGGGAAGAATTCAAACAAGATGAAGACAACAAGTCATATGGTGGTTAACCAACTATAATTTGCCTTATATGGCAAAGGTACAGTTGGGACCAATTCAAGGGTTCTCTCTCATACCCGATTTGATAAAGAAGACAAGGGCTCCTGCATGAAAGTACAAGGAGCCAATGGGATGTCGACAACCACCATCAAGAAAGGCTATGTTGCCCTAATTTTCTCTCTATAAAAGGCAACATAGCCGCACCATTACAAGTGTGTTAGTCACCTTGGAAGTGTGGGTCACTTATATTTTCTTGTAAAATTGTTTAAGTTTTTAGTGTGTCTAGACTTAGCAAATTTACATTGTTCATTTGTATTTCTTATAAGTCAAGTTTGTAAGATCAACCGTGTATTCATCGTTTAATCAATGATACATATGATTATACTTGCATTGATTTATTACAATTGAACTTGTCATTGTTCTCTTATTTACTTTCTTGTCTAGCTTAAATATAACATAAGTTGTGCATTCGTGGACTGTCATATATATATAAAGGGGGATAGTGACTTTCTCCTGTAATGAATAGACCTCAAAAAAGGCGGGCCGAACTTCTATCAGTCCACCCGCTTCCATAAAAGAATATCGTGGCAACGTATACCTATATATATATACATATACATATATATATATATATTATATATATATATATATATATATATATATATATAATTAGACTATTAGGAACGGTTAGCCACATGAATTTTTATTTTCTCGTAAAATGTCTCAAATTCGAATCCATTTTAAAAATTTATATTAAGGTAACCAGAGAAGAGAAATTGGCCGAACCGTTCATGAGCTAAAGCTGATTAAGTGTTATGATGAGTCAAAAACAACTAGGGTCACAAAAAACACCTTTAAAATTATATGAAAATAAAAATAAAAATGAGAGAGAGAGATAGAGAGAGGATAACCACAAAGCAACGTATTTCAAAAGCTGTCTTTCAACTCTTTTTCTTTTTTTCAACTTTATTCAAATAAATAAATAAATTTTGTGGGCTTGTTTTGTGTATGAAATGAATCCAACAGAGGACTAACGCAGTTAACGGACGGTTGGATATATTCATATATTGGCCCTATTATTACTTGTACATCAAAACTCTCTCTGACAAAACATCATCAGTCAGATTATTATCATCTTCAGATATATACATACATATACATATATATCCAACTTATTTTCAAATTTCAAATAATTCTACAAATCCCCACATCGTTTTCCCCTCTTTTATCTTATGGGTATTCTTTTACCACCTTCCAAACCACATTATTATATTCATAATCACAACTAAGTTTACATATTTTTGTTTTATTTTTATGTCCGGCAACGGTGGTGCTGCCGATGAAGTCAAAGACCAAGAAAAGAAACCGGTTTTCGGGTATGGAAAGAAAGCGAAAAATATGGTTTTGTCGGAAATCAAAAAGGCGAAAAATCGACTAAACGGAAGCAAAGGGAAGAAAGTTTCGGGTTCGGGTTCAAATTCGGGTTTGTGTTTGTGTTGTTTTAGTATTAGGAAAAGGAGGAGGAGAAGAAGAAAGAGTGTTGAGGAATTGAGTTCAGAGGATTTGACAAAAAGTGATCCAAATAGTAAAGAATTTGGTTTTGAATCATTGAGAGGTTTGATTGAACAGAGTGATTTCTTTTTGGATGAATGTAATACTCATTTAGATGTATATAATTATAAGAATTATAATGATAATTTTGTTGATGATGATGATTATGATGATGATTATGATGATATACTAAAACTGTAAAGAATATACTAATTTTCATCAATTGGATTTTGAGATGGGATTCTAACTTGTGTGTGTGTGGTTCTTGTTTAGTTTCCAGGTTTTTTGATATTCATAGTTTCAGGTTTTATTGGAAAAAAAAAAAAAAAACATGGTTTTTTGAAATTTTAATTATATATATAAAAAAAGGACCCAGTTAAAACTTGAGTTAGTCCTTTTAGCAGGGACGGTTTGTTTTTCACTTTTTTGAGGTGAAATGTTTTTGTTTTTTTTGACATGGATGATTTTATAATTATTTGAGATAGGGGAAGAATAAGGTAAAATTGTTTCGTTTTAAAAAAAAAAAATCTTATATGTCAAAGACTAGAAAGTAGGAAGATAACATAGAAATTAGTTATGGATTTATATCGCAGAACCTTTGTTTAGTCGTGATAAGAAAAATAGAATAAATCGATTTAATTGAAGTTTTGTAGTGACATTTTTATCGGGTAAAAGAAATTGGAACTCGAATAACATTTGGCTTTAATGTATGTAGCCTAATTGGTATTTTGTAGCCATCTCCCCTTGCCATTTGTTGTGTTGTATTAAATCTCAAACTATAATAACAAAACATTAGCTAAAGATTTAAACGAGGTATTATGGAGAGTGCAATTTACCCGTAACTCTGTTTGGTTGACTGGCTAATCCCACATAGCTAGGCTGTACTCCTGAAACAGTCCTTACATACAATAGTTATGATATAATTAAGGGTAAATGATTCGTGCGGCAACTTTTCTAGTAGAAATAGTTCTGTTTGCCTAAAGTTACATTATTAAATCTATATGTATGTTGAATCTTTAGTATGAGTGTTCGTGTTGGTGTTTTTGAAAAGCTAGAAATGACAAAGTTTTTCGCCGGTCAAAGATTTTGTCGTGATAAAGTTTTTCTTGATGTAAAAACTATAGGCATTTTGTGGTATAAAGGTAGATTGGAAAACAAAAACGGTTAGCTGATAAGATTGGAATATAGTACAACTAGATTAGAATGCCGATCTAAAAAAAAGAAAATTAATGTGATCTAATCTCTCTTTTTGTACCTTTGACTACTAATTACGGAGTAGTTTATATTGCGAGTAATACATACTTTCCAAAAAATATCGATAGACCCCGCAATTACTAAAGTGAACCAAGTCGCCCGTTTGGGAGCGGAAACACTTGATCTTCATCAGAAATCTCGATCCAGGTGGATCAAAAGTGGCGATGAAAACACGGCCTTCCTTCACAGAGTCATTAATTGCTGAACAGCAAAGAATAGGATCGGTGGCCTCGAAATCGATGGCAACTGGTACATCGACCCCCCCACCATTCGTGAAGCTGCCCTTACCTTTTTCGAAGAGAAATTCAGAGAACCTATCAAAAGTAGGCCAAAATTAATTTGCCACGGGATTCAAACCCTCTCTGAAACTAAAACCAATTCGTTGATCACTCCTTTCACTCTTTGTGAGATAACCCAAGCTGTTTGGGACTGTGGCAGTGAAAAAGCCCCTGGGCCTGATGGTTTCAATTTTGGGTTCATTAAAAAATATTGGGCCGACCTAAAGATGGATTTTCTCAACATCATGCTAGACTTTTTTCACACTGGTAAAATCAGTCACAGCTGTAGCTCCTCTTTCATCACCCTTATCCCTAAAAGCAAATCAGTGGCAACTCTCAACGATTACCGCCCCATCACTTTGATAGGTTGCATCAAAAAGGTCATCTCTAAAACCCTTGCAAACCGCCTCAAAAAAGTAATTACCAAGATCATCTCCCCAACACAATCTGCTTTTCTAAACGATAGGAACATTCTTGATGGCCCGCTCATGCTAAATGAAATCTTATCTTGGCTGAAGAAAAACAAGAGAGAATCTTATTGTTCCAAGCTCGATTTTGAGAAAGCTTTTGACACGGTCCACTGGAACTTCTTACTATCCACCATGGAGCAAATGAATTTCCCTGCTCGTTGGTTGCAATGGATAAGTGGTATCCTCTCTTCAACAAGATCTGCTGTACAAATAAACGGCTGCCCCACTGCGGAGTTTAACTGTGAACGGGGCGTTCCGTAGGGTGACCCATTATCCCCCTTCTTATTTATAATCGCTTTGGAGGCCTTTTCCAAGGTTATTCAGCGGGCATCTTCTATTGGTCTAATTGTTGGTATCCAATTTCCAAACTTTGGTCCAAACATCACCCACTTCCTGTACGCAGATGACTCCATCTTCATTGGATCCTGGTCCATAACTCATATGGCCAATATATCGCGGATTCTCAGATGCTTTTACCTTGCATCTAGACTAAGGGTGAACTTGCATAAATCCTGTTTCTATGGCATCAACTTACCTCACGACTCCATCATCTCCAACACCAATCTACTCAACTGTAAAAGTGGTCAATTTCTCATAACTTACCTTGGACTAATTGTTGGTGCCAACATGAACCTTAAAAGAAATTGGTTCCCGGTCATTGAAACTTTTGAAAACAGATTATCACAATGGAAAGCCTCGACACTTTCACTAGGTGGTCGAATTACCCTTATCCGCTCTGTGCTTGATAGTCTCATGTCGTACTACTTCTCTCTGTACAAAGCCCCGGTATGTGTTTTATCTAAACTTGAATCTATCCGTCGGTCTTTCTTTTGGGGGGGTTCACTAGATCATAAAAAAATTCCTTGGGTATCTTGGGACCGCGTAATTGCTCCCTTGGAATCGGGTGGGCTTGGGTTGGGTAACTTGTACACAAAAAGTCTGTCTCTTTTGGCAAAATGGTGGTGGTGATTACGCAACGAGCCCAACAGTTTATGGGTCAGTGTCATAAAAAACATTCACTCGCCACGACATAACTGCTCCCCAATTCCCCTAAAGCCTGACCTCATGGGTGCTTGGAAGACAATTGCCAAGCTCGACACCCACCTTAGTCCTTTTGATGTTTCTCTGGAGAATTTAATCTCAGGAAAAGTTGGAAATGGAAGTGAAATTCGCTTTTGGATCGATATTTTGGTGTGGGACTAAACCACTGTACAAAATCTACCTGGAACTTTATCGCTTGGAACAAAAAAAGGATTGTGTTATCAAAGACAGATGCACTGGCAGAGGTCTTTTCTCTCATTGGGAATGGTTCTGGACGCGTCCACCCTCCTCTCTGATTGAGCTCCAACAATTTCAAGTCATGTTATCTCAAGTCATGCCTTTATCCCTTTCTAGCAACGATGACTCTTGGTCTTGGAAGCCTGACTCTTCAAGAGCTTTCACGGTAAAATCAATGAGATACCGAATTTAGAAAGCTACATATGGGCCAAACTTATGGCCTTTCCCTTTGAACCGTTTGGCACCACTAAAAGTCAACATCATGTGTTGGAGACTCGAGATGAACCGCATTGCCATAGTAGATAATCTACAGAAACGTCACATCCATTTGACCTCAATCCTCTGTCGCTTATGCAAGGTTTACGAAGAATCTATGGAGCACCTTTTCCTCAATTGTAGTTTTGCAGATTCTTTATGGACATATGCTCTGACCTAGTGCAAAATTCCACGTACGAAGCCAAATTGTATTCGTGACCTCTTATCCTTCCACCAACGGCTGCACATTGACCCTGACAAAAGAAAGATCATCAACCTTATTGTGTTCGCCTACTGCTGGACATTGTGGAAGCTACGGAACGATGCCATCTTCCTATATAAGAATCCCTCTTTCCGGTTTGCTACAAAACATCTCAAGGACATAACCTTTCTATGGATCAACAATAGACAAACCAATTGGAATCTTGATTGGAATGCTTGGTGTACCTTTAACTTTAATGCTTCATAAGACTTGTATCCCACTGTCTGCTTTGTTTTATTTTGTATTCCTAGCTCCTCGCTAGTTTTATTAATGAAATATCGAACGTTCCAAAAACAAAAAAAAGTATTTAGGCTATATTGGGCCATGAATATATACCAACGGGTTATAAATTGTTTCAAAAATCAAATGGTGTCATAACTCATAAGGAGTAACAAGTTGATTGAGAATGGGCCATAATTTGAATACAAAATTTCTCTAGGTGGTTGTTGTCATCTACTTTTGTCAAACCCAATTCCATTACAAATTCCTTATTTTATTTAGATAAAGTCGTTAATATAATCACATTATACATTATTATATTTTATTCTATTCACAAACAATGATTGTCATCCAGAAACATATTTATGAACTCATACTCTGAAGTCTACTAGGTGTTTGGCCTCACTTATAGCTTATTTTCACGTGATTTATTTTTTTAAGTTAAATTATTTTGGATTTTTAATCAGTTTATTTTTCTTAAAAAAAAACTTTTATTTTGTTATATTAATATGTTTTTCTTCACTATTTTATATTTTTAAGCTTCAATTTTATCTTTTTCTTCAAACATTTTTACACTAATATAGTTTGAACTTTCTGCTTTAGAAATAAAATCCAATTTTCAATATTAACTACAAACTCTAGCTTACAACTAGTTTTACACTGTACCATATTTGCTAATTGGTATAATGTAAACTCTTTTTTTCTGACTTTAAAAATATATTTTGAATTTTGCGCATGAAATAAATATAGTGAATACATACAAAACGAAGGACAGTTCTAACTTTATCCCCTCGAAATAAATATTTTGGCTTTGTCTAAAAATTTATAGATATGAAAACCAAGCTGAGGAATATATTCAACTTTCATTGGTCTGAACAAACTTTTTGAGCTTCACACGGAATATATTGTATATTTATGTCAAGTAAAAACATGTCCTTCGTGAATCTGTATTACTAGCTTTCTTTGAGTTCCATTAAATGCTACAAAATTGGAAAATACGTCTTTCATGAGCCTGCCTACCATTGGCAACGTGGACACATTCTCCCTTAAAAAATAGTAGTAAGACCGAATAATTAACAAAATAGAAATAACGGTGGTATAAAGATCATATTGTATTAGGCTGCTCTCAATGGTGACAGATATTTCAGTTTTGTCATATCATCATAACATCAGTGCTTTTAACTAGTACATCCATATCAATAGTACTTCACCGATTCCTGAAGTTACATGAGCAAAAGATATTAATAATTATCATGAACCTAAGTGCAAGATATTAATAATTTTTGAATTTCATAGTTAAGATTGCACGATTCATAATCGCTTCTGTGGAGAGAGTGTATTACGATTTACAATGACCTAGAAAACTAGAAAGGCAACCACTTGCTTTTGTACTATGATCCGAAAAGATGGACAAAGCAAAGTATGGTATACCTAAATGTCTTTTCGTGGCATATATTCTTTCTCAATCACCATATATTCCATTTCACATGGAAACACATATTTATATACCTTATAGAGACATTGAGGATTTAGTTGTTAGGAATACGATATTGGTCCATGTCCAAATAGCAATTGAAAAGTAATTGGCCTGAGAATTGGATTAGAGAACCAATCCGAGAATGAAATATTACTTTTCTGTCTTAAAACTATTGTATGAATCCTTGAAGGTGTCTTCCATCAAGTGACCCCATACATCTTGCTTCAAGATAATTCGCAGATACAAGCCTAGCAAACCATGTCTCTATCTGTAATATTGTTGTATCAATATTATTACCCTTTATACGTCTCGCATTTCCTTTTTCTCTAAACTGACATCTAGGCCTTGATAATTTGAATGATAATATTTCAATATTTTTGTTTGCGATTTCTTTAAAATACAATTATCTAATATATCGAGTCATACAATAAAAGATGGTGCAAGTATTAGGGCTCAAGCGTGACCACTTAATCCTAAGCTCAAACTATATTTGATAGCGTGATGGAATATTCATGATGCTAGCTAATGGTTGGCTGGAGAAAAACTCGAATTCAAGTTGACAGCTTGAATAATTCTCAAATTTGTAAAACATATTAAACTCAAGTAAGCATAATGGAAGTTCAGTAACGTCGACAACATACATTTGCACATGTATTTATGTAAGTGTTCAAGAAAGGTATGTCTACATAGATACACAACAAAACGGTTGATTGGATGCACAAAACTAGTTACACATACGAGTATACTACAACGCCTCATCATGGTCATACATCAAACTATAACAACACATAATACGACAATGACAACTTCCTAAACACAATGAGCACTTGTTTGACGTACTAGATAACACACACAAAGTCTAAACTAACACGGAATCACTATTCAAACTTCCTCAAGATCATGTCCAGATATACATTACATTCCTGAATACATAGTGAACCTTGAAACAGATGCAGTTAGTTTGAAGTTGAAAAATCATAGCCTGATTCTCTTGACATCATTCTCAGGGACACTAGCATCACTTCCGTTAGCCCCAGCCTACAGAAAGTATGTAAATTATTAATAAACGGACTCTGCAACTATTTTCACTTATTTAACTCTAATCTTCTATATACACAAGCTGTTTACACATAAAACCATTTTCAATTCAGAATAAGTCTTGTTTCATCGGACTGCTATACTTATTTCATGTATAAACTGATAAAACAGAATTTGAACTTTTGGAATTGTTGAAATTAAGACTGTACCATTTCATCAGGGACAACTGCATATCTATCAGATGGTAATACCGAAAGTTTCACTGCCAATATAGTCAAAGTTAACAGCAGTCACGTCAGAAAAGTAAGAATTTAATGCACAAGTAGTAGAAGTATAGAGCAGGGAACCTGCATATGGGTCTGTGCTTGAGGATTCTATGTGTTGTCCACTAGATCCATCGATGCTCAAAGCGTCAATAATCTTGGGAATGTTTCTGCAAAGTTGGATAAATCACACATTATAAGGTAAATTTAATAAGTTTGCAACCTCTTGCAGGACATATATGTGTGAGTCTCACAAGTATATGGAGTGGAAATATATATGTGTGTTGCGTGTGTATATTAATGTTCATTATCTTTTCGGGAATTGGGGTTCATGGGTATAGTGGAAGAAAAATAATATTGGATTAAATATCTTAATGATCAACTTGTAAACATATATATACAGGAAATGAATCATAAGGCCGGTTCTTATAAGGAGGGGACTCCCTAATGGAACTTCTTCGCCACATCATCAATTCTTTTATAATTTTTTTTAATTAGCAAAAACACCATTCAAATAAATACTTTTATTATTAAAAAAACATTACTAACACTTATTTAAAAAAGTTACGATCCTAATAATAGAAAATAAATATTACGAAGCTAGACATAATAAAAAAACCTCGTCAACGTTGACGGTAATTTTCTGGGAGGTTCCAAACATGTTCCACTAGGGCATTGCGAAGTCAATGGTGCGTCCTTCTATCTCGTAACTCCGCGAAGACCCGCATTTGCGTTGCGACCCTTTCATCCCACGTACGTGTTGGCATATTAGTTGGATCAGCCAAATAATCTTCCACAAGGTCGGAAATTGCGCTATCGTTGTCTTGAACAATCATTTTGTGTAGAATGACACAAGCATACATAATACGTTTTATTTTGTTCACCGAATACCGGCGGGCATTATGTTTAAGGATTGCCCAACGACCTTGAAGCTCCCCAAAAGCTCATTCGACATACTTTCTTGCAGCCTCTTAATAGCGCTTGAACTTTGTAGTCTTTGGGTCCATCGTGCATTTAAAAGACTTGACTAGCATGGCCCATTCAGGATAAATACCGTCAGCTAGATAATATCCCTTTGTAAACTCTTCGCCGTTAATAGTATATTGGATTCCGAGAGCCCTATCTTGGAGTAGATCATCAAACAAATCTGATTCATTAAGGACGTTGATGTCGTTATTCGAACCTGCAGGGCCAAAGTAAGCATGCCAAATCCACAAATCATACAAATAAACTGCTTCAAGCATGATCGTTGGATGTCCTTTGTCGCCTCGTGTGTACTGCCCTTGCCAAGCCACCGGACAGTTTATCCAACCCCAATGCATACAATCAATACTACCAAGCATACCAGGAAAACCATGTATCTGTTCATGCTTACTTACCAAACGTTGGACATCTTCAGTTGTCGGCTTTCTCAAGTACTCAGTGTGATATAAATAATAAACACACTTGCAAAAGTTATTTAAACAATCTACTGAAGTCGCACGACCTATATTTAAGTACTCATCTAATTGGTCGGCATTAGCAGCATACGCCAATTGACATATAGTGGAAGTACATTTTTGGAAAATGTTGAAGCCACGGCTACCACTGCAATCGGTTTGATTTGTTTGGAAAAACTTAAAATGTTTGGGTAGGAGTTCGATGGCGCTAAAGATGTGTATATCTTGGCATATAAGGATAAACATCTGCTTGTGCATTCAAAATCTTCTTCCAAAAAATTGGTCGGGAAAGTTGGTGCATCAGAAAAGTAATCATTCCATAAACGTGTCACGGCTCCGGCATGATCTCGTGATACAACCCTTCTGGGTCCGGGACCTCGTGAACTTGACTCGGCATTGTTTGATTCTTCTTCGTTACAAATATCAAAAAAGGCGTCTGCGATCTCCGGTTAAATTAGCGTGTTCATTTGCATAACGGTGTTATTTGGGAAACTGAATTCGTCGCTTAATGATGAAGTAGACATTAATTTTGTGGTGTTTGATGAATGAAATGGTTTGTGATAAAATGTTTGTGCGTTAAAATGGGAATAATTTGAGTGTATAAATAGAAAAAAAAAAAGGACAAGAAGCCGTTGGAAAAAAAAAAAAGTCTGACTCGGTTGGTCCCCACTTCGTGCATCCCTCGACTTCTTCCTGAAGACTCTTGGCCAAGGACTCCCGCTGTCTATAGTGTCCGGCGTCCAAATGCTCAAGGACGCACCATCTTGACGCTATAAGCATAGGCCTAAGCAAGGTGGCACAAATCTCTGGGTCCAGCAGGTTGGGTAATGGGTACTTTTCTGGTGAGTAGTGAAAAAAATACTTGTCATATTAACCCAAAACACTCCTTGCCAGAAACTCTGAAACTGTTATAAATAAGTAGTTTCTCAAAACTAATACAAGATATATATCATTTAAGTGAATAATCTAGTCCCTCCAATAAAATGATCGTGAACTTTTATGGATAATAAACAAATAAAAGACTTTGGACAAACTGCAACTCGAATGACCAGCTGACACGTTCTTTATTAATAAATTTTCTTACGGAGTATTTTACATGGTAAGAAAATAACCCAGAGAAAGAACACATCAATCATAAGTAAACAGGTTAAAGATTTCCACCAAATAAGATTAAATAGCTTAATCATAAAAACGGTAATACTCCGCAATAGGGAGCTGATTGCTAAACTCTTAAGTAACTATTGGTCTCTTTGCTCTATATACTTGCATTCTTTGAAAGAACAAAGATATTTGAGTTCCAAATTATGCCATGATGTAAGAATATTAACTTTTGACATCCAACGGACAATTTTAGGATTCAAAGGACTTCATTCCTAATTTATTCATCAGTAATTAACTATTGGTACACTATTAAGGCTGCCATATAAAATGACATATTGACATTTTAAACTTCTGCTGAATAATGTTAAATGACTGTCTGATGGATGACCTCATTCCTCTATCGAAAATACTAAAAAATAACACCACAAAAGTATTAATGTACGGTCCCTACTATTTTATGCGTATGCTTGTAAAGTGAGGAGTCATAGGTAACACCATAGAGGTATCAAAGTTACCATTCTGCTTAATGTAGATATACATCATTCAATAGTGAAAAATATTTCATTCTCCGATTTAAATGTTGGAGATATTTTGATGGTCCAAGTGTCAAACAAGGGAAGGATCTACAACTTAATGCAAGTTCATGCTACCATAAAATCAAAGACTTCATATTAGAATACATTATGAACTAAGGTTGTTAAGTGAGAAGACAGTAACAGGCAGATAGGTTTTTGTATTATATATATGCGTAGGTTGGGCAACAAGTCTGGAAGACTCTTTTACAACCATCAAACTATGTCACATAGACTTGGTTCAACTCACAACACTACTTTTCCAATTTTAATAAGTTTTTAATTACTATGCACCATGTATGATTACAAAACTAAACTATGACTTTCTATTCAAAAGAAATAACTCAGGAGACTTTACGCAAAAAACATAATACACTTTGAGCTATTTTCAAAACATTCAACCCACTTTCATTTTAGTTTATTATTTCAATTTGATCCCTTTGAGAGAAAACATAACCCTAATCAACCAATTACATGTACAAGGATCAAAACTTCGACCTTTGCATAAACGAATACGGAGCATAATGATAGATTTATACCTGTCAATAGCCTCCTTGTGGCCAAGCTGTCCATTTGTACCTCTGCCCCAGGAAAAGACATTATTTCTTTCAGTCACGGCAAGCGTGTGCCTCCATCCACATGAAATCTGAGTTACCTTCTGTCAATAGATAAAAATAACAAGGTAAGATTAAAATAGGTGCATATTTGTTACAAGTTATCCCCTGGATATTAAAGAAAGTAACGTCACATGAAAAAATGATGTGCCTGGTCATCTGGAAATTTGACTTCCATAGGAAAGCAATGATCCTGATTGTCCCCAACACCAACCTGCCCAAACTGTTCATATGATGGAAAAAGTGAGAAGCACAAAGTTGGAACAGATAGTTGAATATCTAACTGCACAATATATCACTATCAAATGGTAGTAACACTCTAAAAATCTTTTTTATATAAGTACAATAGCACTCCAAGTATCCAACCTTGTTCCATCCCCATCCATAAAGCTTCCCTTCTGATGTTAAAGCCATAGTGTGCCTCCAGCCACCTGAGATCTGGGTCATCAAAGGTCACATTTAAGAAAACAATGAAAAGATGTAACATTCATATAAAATACTAACCAAAACTTAAATGGTAACAATATAGTGGCTCTCCAGCCACCCAATATAGCAACAATAGTATGACTCAAATATGGTATGGAAAAACACGCAACATGAAAATTGAAGGTATTTTGAAATATGTCCCCATGCATTTTGAATGAATCGGGTCTAGAAATTTATACAGACAGAAAGTTTTGG
Source organism: Erigeron canadensis (assembly GCF_010389155.1). Taxonomy (NCBI): domain Eukaryota; kingdom Viridiplantae; phylum Streptophyta; class Magnoliopsida; order Asterales; family Asteraceae; genus Erigeron; species Erigeron canadensis. The sequence continues at coordinate 3,953,605 of NC_057764.1, forward strand.
TTGAAATGAGAACTTAAAAAAACAAAAGCTTTTAGGCATCAATTATAAGATTCCACAAGTAATGACTATCTATCTTGAACTGTATAGTCAATACTAACTCAGGTACTGTTATTAAACTCCAAATAATTCTAACGTAACTTTAAATTTCTTTTATACTCTAGATCAGCCAAAATGGCACACAAATCATTATGAGAACGGAAACTACAAAGAAAAAAAATAGCACTTAAGTGCCAAAAAAATAGGATCCTTGTTATCTAGTTCGGTAAAAAATAAAACTGCCAAACAAAAAAATGAAAAATAGAATGAAAATAAGAAAAGCTATACATTTGTGACTAAGGAAATAACAAGCACACAATTACCTGTGATATGAATTGGCCATGCAATGTTTCGAGTTTAGCAGGAACAAGGTGGTCCTTAAAGTCACCATGTCCTAGTTGACCATATTTGCTCCAACCAAAACTATACAAATCACCAGACGATGAAACAGAGATAGTATGCCTCCAACCACATGCAACAAGTACCATCTTCTCCCCCTGTAACTTCAACTATCACTAACAAATATAATAGCAATGCCATGATAGCACTAATTGAAAAATTGGAACACAAATATTGGTAAACCTAATTGAAAAGATGGTAAACGATAGCCGTATGCACATCTTATCTGTTTAATAAGCAATAAATCTACAATAAAAGGACCAGCAATACATCTGCTTTGAATATGGATGCATTCGGTTCATTGCATAATTCAAGATGATATCTACATGATGATGTTTTTCCAACAAAAATATATTACCCTTCTAGCATCTGGTAGTAACATAATCCCCAAACAATCCCACTATACCATTATACAACACATTGGTACCCTTTTGGAAAATTAACTAATGACCAAAAAATACTAAATGGCCACATACACTGATATTTGAAACTTTCTCTGGAATATTGCGATCTTTTCTGTCACCTAAACCCAAGTTTCCATATCGACCCCAACCCCAACCATATAGGTCACCATCTTCCGTTATAGCCACTGTATGCTCAGCACCAGCAGCAACCATTTTGACTGTTACACCCTAGTGAAAGCGCACAAAATTCAAGTAAAAAAATGCTTTTCAGAGATTAATTACCTTTAAAATACTGCTACTAAATGACATGATAGAAAGTAGGGCTGTAAACGAACACGAACTAGATCTTGTTCCTGTTCGACTTGACGAACAGTTCACAAACATATATTTTTAGTTAGAAGTGTGTTCATGTTCGTTTGTTTGTGTTCATAAACAAGAAAAAGTGAACGTAGACGAACAAAAATAACCGCAAATTAACTAATGTACACTTAGAAACTTTACGATGTAAATTGAATATAACAAAATATCTAAACTGTTAAAAAGATATGAATTGTTTAAAAAAGAAGTCTAAATGTGATGTGAATATAGATTCATGACATGAACAAATAAACGTTTATGAACAAACTATCAAACGTTTACCAACGAATTATCGAAGGTTCATGAACAAAAATGAACGAACAACAGCGATATTCATGTTATTTATTCGACTAAACGAATGGAATGTTTGTATTTATGTTCTTTCTTTTAAGAACTGTTCATAAATGATTTGAAGACGTTCAGTTCGTTTACAGCACCAATACTAAGTATCTTAAACCTGAAAGGCTTCAATCTTCTGTGGAACGAGAGAGTCCTCAATGGTACCTAACCCAAGTTGACCATTTTGATTCCGGCCCCAACTATTGTAAAGTCAAATACAAGAAACAAAATGTATTGAAATCAAAACCAAAAATGGATAACCATGTATGTGAAAATCATTGTATCAGAAGACATTTGACTTGAAATGAAACAAGAGCATGTAGATTTATATTGTAGCATTTAATTGTCTGATTAACACTCAAAAGCAAATCCAAAAGATACAAACCTCTGCACCTCGCCTTCCATGGTGACGGCCAAACAATGGCTGTCTCCACAAGCAATCTGCCTTATACGTAGTCCCTGTAATGCTTTTATTGGCTGCGGGATAAAAAAATCAGTAGAGTTTCCATGGCCCAACCTCCCAAAATCACCCCTGAGACCAATAAAGGAAAAAGGGGATTAGCACTTCTAATACTACTCTATCCAAATACAATCTACTACCAGTACAAATTCTAATAAAGCAATAAAGGAAGACATAACAAAGAAAGAATTCTACAAGCAACAAACCATCCCTAACTATATACTTAGACAAGAGAATATATTTTAGTCAAGTAGGTGAATACCTACGTATCTGAAAGACTAAAACATTATTACAAAAGGGAGACTTGAAATTTGAAGCTAAGAGAACGTACCATCCCCAACTGTATACATTGAGTTGTGACTCTGAAAAAGCAACCGTATGATCAGCTCCGCAAGTAAGAGACACTATCTCTTGGCCATCCAAGGCACTTAACTGAGTAGGTGCCAACCTATCTTCAGCATCCCCATGCCCTAGTTGTCCATCCTCCCCCCTTCCCCATGAACAAACAACATTTCCAGCTGATACAACAACAACATCATTACTTTCTACACTGCAAAATCATGGCAGTAAGTTGGATAAATTTAACAGATGAAAACACCAAATAATTATTTATTATATTTTTTTCCCGGTTCTAGTAACGTTGTACAGTTTTTTACATATTTGAAAATAATAGGACTCAAATACACTTCTTATATGCAGCCAGGACAAGAACAGGTAATTATGCCTACATGTTGTATGTCCCCCACCACTGGGCTACTATTGTCGGACAAAATACTAGCTAAAGCTTGTGGCTTGTAACTTATAGCTGAAGCTTTTGTTTGTAAGAATGTGTTTTGCATAGCAACGAGTGTTGGAGCCTATGAATGTAAAATGACAACCATACAAGCTCAAAATGTGAATTATTACGAACTAAGTGATATATAATACACTCGATAAACTCAAGTTACTTTCCGAAATCTACCTTACGTAGCTTATGGCCTTGCAACTTATATTTAATACGCTGCTAAAATTTGTGAGCGAAAGAAAGCTTGTCAACTTGAGCTTATAATAACCATAAGATCAAGCTCGCATAAGCTCCTACATAAATTACTCGCCAATACTTCTCTTACAGTTTTTTTGTTTTGTTTTACCTCTACTAAAGTTGAACCAGATGTTACATCAAACATGCTAGATTACTACATATAAAGTTAACTAAATATGCAATCTAAGAAGACAGAGGCGGTTAAGGACGACAAGTCCTTTAAAGGACATATTTCACCTAACTCGATATGAAGTCTATTTGCCTAGCTATTACAAAATTCACCAATATTGTTACTTATTATACTAAAAATATAAAATTACGTAGATTGTGTAAATGGAAGCCATAGCAAGACCTCAACCAACATATATCGATTTCGCCTAATTTCGAGCTTCAAAACTAATTATTTATTCATTCATTCATTCAAAAGTAATATATATATATACATATATATGTAAACAATGTAAGGAGACATGGAATTAAATTTATTATAATAATTAGAAGAAATAAATAAATTAAATAATAGTAAGTAGGAAATATTACATAAAAGAGCGACGGAATGACTTGCACCGGCGGAGATCAAAATAACTTGATGAATTGGAGCTGGCTCACCGTCTTCCATTTGCTGCTTCTTCTTGTTGTTCTCGATATTTCTATATGTATCTATATTACTATATATATATATATATATTAAATATATATAAAATAAATGAAAATATCTTAGTTTTTATTTATGTGTGAACACAGTGAGGTGTTGGTGAGAAAAGTAAATATACATATAGCAATAGGAGGAGGAGGAGTAGAAGTAGAAGTATAGTACTGTATTATTGAATTGCAGTTATTGTGAATGGAAACAAGGTGAATGTAGTTTCAAGGTGGGAAAACAACTTCATAATAACGACAACATACCTTTTTTCTTGTCTTTTTTTTTCTTTTCTTCTTTTTCCAACTGCACATTTTATGTTATTATTAATTTATTATTATGAAATTATTATCACTGGGGAATGCATTTGGTACCGTCACACATCAAGAATTCAATATGGCATCTAATAAAGGCATTGGGTAACACCACCAGGTCAACGGTCAACCCCATCAGGTTATTAGCGGCGACATCGCTGCTAATACCGATGACGTGGCACCTCGTTTTCATCAACCAAGCTTAGTCATGTAGTACAATAATGCATGCCATACTGTGTCGACCTTGGGAATGAAAATTTGCCATACCGAATCATTCTTTGATAGGATAAAATGATGGTAGCCCATCATTTTTAGATAGTATATATGTTGCGGAACTATATTGAAATAATATAAGTTTCTGAAAAAAATTTCTTGAGTATAGATATATATTTTTTCAAGCGTATTGTATTTCTTCAAGCGTATTGTTTCAAGCTTTTCAAGATATATATTTTAACAGTATTTGTAGTTGATGGTATTATGTATCTTTCTTTTTCAAGCGTTTTGTTTATATATATATATATATATATATATATATATAGAGTATAGATGTAAATATATATATATAGAGAGTATGGACACCATTAATAGTTATTGAGGTTGATGTTTACTTAAATTGTTTCAGATGGATAGTTTGGAGGATATTTGGGCAGACCCAGAAAACGTACGTATTGAAGTGCCGGATAATGTGTTTGAGCAACCTGATGCAGACGGTGAATATGAATGCGAAGCTGGGGACTTTGAAACTGATGAGGTGTTCGGTTCCTTTGAAGAATTAACGGAGTGGGCTCAAAGAACAGCAATGGATTTGGGTTATGTTCTAGTTATACGGCGGACGAAACAAAAACTCAAAAGAGGTGGTGAATAAAGTGACATTTATATGTCACCACGGTGGAGCTCGCGATGACAGGTTAATTGGCCCCACAAACGGTCCAGTAAGATAGGTTGTCCCTTCACTTTAATAGGCCGCCCTGGGCGTGATGGTGGTTGGAGGTTAACTGTCAAGGATTTGAGACACAATCAGATCCAACTACCAATGCAAGGGAATGCATACGCTAGACGGATGAGGATGAAGAAAAGGAATTTGTGGGGCCAATCGGATCGCGGTTTGTACCCACATCAGATCCTGGATCTCAAACTTGAATTTCCAGGAAACTTGACTCGCAAAGGAGACATTACGAACTTCCTAAAAAGCGAGAAGAAGGTCGGGCCAAGCAGGGGTACTCCAATGCAGGTACAAACATTAAATATTCTATTGTACTACGTTGTTGGAATGACTTATTTACTCTCTGGTCATTAATCGCAGGTTATGTTTTCACTGTTGCAGAGAGACGAAAAGGTACTTTTACCAGTTCACCACAAATAACAAAAATGGACGCTTGGAGAACCTGTTTTTCATTCATCCAACATCAAGCCCCTATGGCGCGCATTTCCCTGGTTATTGAAATAGACTCCACGTACAAAACTACATCTAAACAGGCCGCTAGTTGAGATCGTCGGCGTGACTTCAAGGGGAAGGAAGACCTTCAGTGTTAGTAGCGTATGCGTTTATATCGTAACGAGCGGGAGGAAAATTATCAATGGGTTTTACGATGTCTTCGGTCCACCCTTGCTGATAGCTTTTGCCGTTCGTGTCGTTCTTACTGACAAGGAGCTGGCCCTGATGAGAGCTTGAAGGTTGTTATGCCGGAAGCGAAACATCTGCTTTGTAGTTACCATATATGGCAAAACATAATCAAGCACTGCGAACACGGCATTGAGATGAAAGAAAGATGTTAACATTGACAGGTTAACGTTTGGTGGGGAAAAAAAAAGTCTACAGTCTCGGACTTTGACGAGTTTAAGTCAAATGAGAAGGAGTTAAAGGAAAAACTTGGGGTTTTCCAGGCGTCTACAGTACCTGACGATAATTGGTTGTCCCCATACCGAGAGCAGTTTGTGTCTGTTGGGTCGATGATGAACACCTCAACTACCAAAACCACACCACAAACAGAGTGGAGGCCGAGCACCATTTACTGAAGGAAGAATTGAGGGGGAAATGCACATTTACTAGAATCCTCCAAGTGTTGATTCGTCCTGATCAGCAAGAAGAAGAGAAATAAGGGGCCAACTGGGGTATAGCAACGGGACCCGGAAGGGGAAACATAATTACAACTGTATGAAGGACCTATTGGGAAAGGTTTCACTTAAAGCTTGGACATCATGGCTGATGAAATGTACGCTTAGACAAAGTCCTTAAAAGACATGTTAACAAATGTGGGTGCAAGGTTCAGTCCAGTTTCGGGCTACCATGTGCCTGCAAGATTGCCGAGTTCATGCAGCGCGGTTAGTACGATTTATTACTTGTATTTTTTCATCAAAAGCACATAATTTCGTACACTTATTATATAAAAAAAATGCAGGGACTCGATACAGCCTCGTCATAGACCCTTTTGGAAAAAAGCTTGACTTAAGACCGTGGACCTGTGTAGAAGACGAAGACGAAGAAGACGATGTCCATAAGTGATGATGGTCTTACGAATTTCTTGATCAGCAACCCAAGGCCCAAAAGAAACATTGGTTGTCAAAATAAAGACATGTTAAGCCTTTAAGACACAAGTGAATGATCCTCTTGTTCAAAAGACCACACGCGGGAAGACCAGTCGGCTCGAAACAAAAAGCCGCCAAAGGTATACATACTACATCTAAAAAATATTGTCTATTCAATAAATACAGTATATATAACTACCTCGGTAAGGAAATGATTCTACTAATGGTCTAGGTGCCGGATCTCAACACCAACCCACCTGGGCTACGAAAATCCAAGTCCAGTCGACCGAGAGGGAATACAATGTGCCAGATTTGAACAAACCCCCCCCTGCGCAGCCCGCCAGACATAGTACGTACGAGCCGTCCCAGTCGCTGTCTTATCCGGGAGAACCGAAAATTGTTCGAGTCAATCCCACCCTAAATCAGAATGGGTCAAAGATAATCCTGACATTTTCGGAAACCTGCACCCATATCAGGGTCTTGATGATATATATATTGGTGGGGACCCGTCCCAATCCTACGGGGTCGGGGATACAACCCAAGTGACACAAAAATTATAATGGATTCGGCGAACATCCCAAGACAATTGGCTCAAACTATGACCAACCATATTCAACTTAGTAGATGACATTTCGGGCCACCACCTACACAATCTAGAAATGCACCCATATATGAATCAAGGCAGGCGCAGGTTTCAGATCCAGAGGAGAGGCACAATCATCGGCCAGTTGGGTTGGGTATGGTGTGGGAACCGTATAACGCCAGTCTTTCCAAAAATTTACGATGGGTACTAGGTGAGATACATCGTACTTAAGGCCGTACGTTGTAGGCGCACAAAATGTCAAAGGAGACGGTAACTGGGATTTCGAGCTACGCTGTAGCTTGGGGCTAGATGAAGAGATGGGGGCAGAGTGGTTCGTACGCATATGCTCGCGGATTTTGATCGGACCTCGATGGGTACATGCAAATGTTTGGGCAAACGAGGGCAACCGAATGTTGTCGGCGCTGCGAACAGATTATTATGGACGAAGCCGGCCCCTACATCATGGATGAGTAAAGTGTGGTTCCATATCCTCCTGACCAAAAGCTGGGTATAATAGTCAACTGCGTTAGCCCTACGTGACTCCCGCCACAGTATTTCGATGCATCACGGCTTAGAGCAGTTGTTATTCAAAAACCGATAAGTATTGCCCTGATAAAACAACGAAACCCATTTTGTGCAGTGAACTTAGCAGGTGACTACCCAATGGCCACAAGAATCTGGAATGGGAATTTCAAGCAACCGATCCTGCACGTCGACTAGCATTAACGTACGCAATCAAGAAGATGCGTATCAAATTGGTTGTACGCAAATATGCCAAGAGTACACCAGGCCTCCTATTGTAATAAATGATTAAATTCGTTCATGTTTTGTATAGGTTGTTTGTATGTTATAATTTTTTTTATTGTATATATTTTTTTGATGTATTTAAGTGTTGTTGTTCCAAAAAAGTTTTAATCAACAATTTTTCATACCTTTCTGTTGTATACATTGATTTTATAATACTTTTATAAAAGTGATTACAATTAGTTTTTTATCAACAAATGTATACAAACTAAAAAAAAACAAATGATTATATCACCAATGAAGATTACAAAAGAAATCACCTTCAGTTAACGATATGAATACAAAACAATAAAAAAAAGGAAAACTAATCACTTTCATCATCAAGATCACTATCACTATCACTAACCCAACCGTTGTGTGGGGGCCCGTGATGGCTAGGCCAGCATGGGATGATGACGTGTAGGTCCGTCTTTGAATGATGACTGGGTCCAAGGGCTACCCTGGTGGAAACATATATTGACGTTAAAGGACGGGATTGCTGGGCTGGGAAGGGTGCTCATATCCTCTGGGAGGGGGACATTCAGTCCACGTGTTCCCCTAACCACACGCCCAACCACACGAGTATGTCCTGATCGTGTCCCTAAAGCGTCCACATATGTCTGCGTAGGCGGGGTCTTGGGCACTTGGAAAGTCTTTGGTGTGGGTATCAAGAAGCTGCTCCTGTAGCACATGAAAAAGATTAAGTAATAAAAACTAAAAATTAGTTATACTTAATATAAATATACCAAAAAATAGATTTTTCCCGGATTTGTGCAAGATCTTACGTAAATGGGCATAACTGCGTCCTGCAACATCCCATCGTCTCGTGTGGCCGCAAATAAAACTCGGGGGTCCTTCACGTCCGCACGTCATTACTTCATTGGTATACATTAATCAAAGTATATATTGTAGTGTATCTCTGTATAGAGATATGTTTACATACGTGGATATAATAATTACGTATAACTTACAGCGTAACGCCATTCACGCTGAGCGTATGACTGCCGACCGTGAGTACTGACAAAATTATTTTGTTGCTGTCTGTTTGTCGTGTTTCTTTGGCAAGCAATCATCCGGGGCTCGCTGGTCCAGAACCAGTAGATAATCCACACCTGTGGAGGCAGCCCATACGGAGGTGGACCTCCAGTTCTGCCAGCCTTGGGACCCACCCCTGTCAGTGAACCAAGTCTTCTGGAATTTGCTTTTTTATCCCTGTAGATCTTCAGGGCATCCTGACGTACCTCCTGGTCACGGCCTCTCGTAACGGGTGATTTTATGGGTGACCTAGATATGGTTCTAAGTAGAACGTCTCTGCAATAGTACCAAGTAAAAGTTAGCATCTACCATTTTTTTAAATAAAGTATTAAAAAGTAAAAAAAATAGTTTTTATACCATAAGCCTGTCAGTAAGTCCATCCTTGATGGGTTGGGGCACTGATCCACGACTCGTAATTATGTGGGCCGGTAGCGACATAGGTCCCCAATAGCTCTTGTACCACTTGGCGGGTCCCCGATTGCCTGCCACCTACTGAGACATTATTTAACATAAGCGAGATTCGGCGTCCCGAATTCTGAAACTCGCGCTCCAGATCGTTGTTAGCAGCAGAGCTCTCCCGGTGCTAATACCTGCCAAACAAAATAAAATACAATATATATATATACATAGTACATATATTTATATGATCGTACATTAATACTATATACTTACACCGTAAGCCTAAACCCATTCGGGATTCCACCCCCAGGTTTGGAGGGTCGTTTGCCACCATCTCCGCCGTAAGAGTGCAACCATTTTAACCTACATCAGCCGTCCCAATTTATAAAATAACATAAAACAAACATAAAAGTCATAAAAAAGGTGCGACCTAATTAACATATTCGACACAAATTGTTTTCCAAAAGTATTATACCTAAAATGACCACTTTTTTTTGCAACTTTTTTTCAAACATTCGTGTGTATAACATTAATATAACCTATAACACTATATTAACAATTACAATCATACTAAAAAGTGTTTTCTAACTAAGAATCATACT